>NC_092415.1:167780436-168980436 GCF_040894005.1 Engystomops pustulosus | reverse complement strand
AGTGCATGTACTAGCCAATTCTGAGCAATTTGTAGTGAGACTTGCGACCGCTGTGTTCTGCGCTTAGTGACGCACATATCCATAGCAAAGACCGAAGTGGGAAAATTTAGTAGGGGTTGGATTTCAATTAGGCACTAACTCAGTGTCATCTCATCTGGCATAGTAGTGTGCTTTGATACTTGGCTAGAAAATAGCCATAGGAGAATACAAAGAGCTTACTTACGCATACAGTAGCGTTCTATATATTTGATTTCTGGTTGATCTGCTGGTGGCTGTACTTTCTGTAGTGCATGTACTAGCCAATTCTGAGCAATTTGTAGTGAGACTTGCGACCGCTGTGTTCTGCGCTTAGTGACGCACATATCCATAGCAAAGACCGAAGTGGGAAAATTTAGTAGGGGTTGGATTTCAATTAGGCACTAACTCAGTGTCATCTCATCTGGCATAGTAGTGTGCTTTGATACTTGGCTAGAAAATAGCCATAGGAGAATACAAAGAGCTTACTTACGCATACAGTAGCGTTCTATATATTTGATTTCTGGTTGATCTGCTGGTGGCTGTACTTTCTGCAGTGCATGTACTAGCCAATTCTGAGCAATTTGTAGTGAGACTTGCGACCGCTGTGTTCTGCGCTTAGTGACGCACATATCCATAGCAAAGACCGAAGTGGGAAAATTTAGTAGGGGTTGGATTTCAATTAGGCACTAACTCAGTGTCATCTCATCTGGCATAGTAGTGTGCTTTGATACTTGGCTAGAAAATAGCCATAGCAATAGGATAGCATTGTTTGGTTTTAAAAACTCAAAAAAAAACAAAAAACACAAAAAAAAAAAAAAAACACAAAAAAAAACAAAAAAAAGTAAAAAAAAAAATAAAGTTATAACTCTCATTTTAAAAATGTTTAACCCGAGGGCTAGGGGTAGAGGACGAGGGCGGGGACGTGGGCGTCCAACTACTGCAGGGGTCAGAGGCCGTGGTCCTGGGCGGGGTGAGACACCACCTGCTGATGAGGGAGCAGGGGAACGCCGCAGAGCTACACTCCCTAGGTTCATGTCTGAAGTTACTGGGACTCGTGGTAGAGCACTGTTGAGGCCAGAACAGTGCGAACAGGTGATGTCGTGGATTGCTGACAATGCTTCGAGCAATTTGTCCACCACCAGTCAGTCTTCCACGCAGTCCACCCATGTCACCGAAATCGCCACTCCTCCAGCTCCTGCACCTCAGCCTCCTCCCCCCCAGTCTGCCCCCTCCCAGGAAAATTTGGCATTTGAACCGGCATACTCTGAGGAACTGTTTTCTGGACCCTTCCCACAGTCACAAACCACTTGTCCGGTTGCTGCTGAGCAATTTTCCGATGCCCAGGTTTTCCAACAGTCACAGTCTGTGGGTGATGATGACCTTCTTGACGTAGTGGAAGTGTGTAAAGAGGTGTCCGACGATGAGGAGACACGGTTGTCAGACAGTGGGGAAGTTGTTGTCAGGGCAGGAAGTCCGAGGGGGGAGCAGACTGAGGGATCGGAGGATGATGAGGTGACAGACCCAAGCTGGGTTGAGAGGCCGGGTGAACACAGTGCTTCTGAGACGGAGGAGAGTCCTCGACCAGAACAGGTTGGAAGAGGCAGTGGTGGGGCCAGACGGAGAGGCAGGGCCAGAGCTGGTGCATCAGCGCCAAATGTGTCAACTAGTGAAGCTCCCGTGGCGAGGGCTCCTGCGGCGAGGGCTAGATCTTCAGAAGTCTGGAGGTTCTTTAAGGAAACACCGGATGACCGACGGACTGTGGTGTGCAACATTTGCCAAACCAGGCTCAGCAGGGGTTCCACCACTACTAGCTTAACTACCACCAGTATGCGCAGGCATATGAATGCTAAACACCCCACTCAGTGGCAACAAGCCCGTTCACCTCCGGCCGTGCACACCACTGCTCCTTCCCCTGTGTCAGCTGCTAGTCAGCCCCCTGCCCAGGACCCTGCCACAAAAACCCCATCGTCGCCTCCACGATCCTCCACAGCATCCACCAGCGTTCAGCTCTCCATACCCCAGACGCTGGAGCGGAAACGCAAATATAGTGCAACCCACCCGCACGCCCAAGCCCTTAATGTGCACATCTCCAGATTGCTTAGCCTGGAGATGCTGCCCTATAGGCTAGTAGAGACCGAGGCCTTTCGCAACCTCATGGCGGCGGCCGCCCCTCGGTATTCGGTCCCCAGCCGCCACTACTTTTCCCGATGTGCCGTCCCAGCCCTGCACCAGCACGTGTCAGACAACATCATCCGTGCCCTGACCAACGCCGTTTCTGACAAGGTCCACCTGACCACGGACACGTGGACGAGTGCTGCCGGGCAGGGCCACTATATATCGCTGACGGCACATTGGGTTAACTTGGTGGAGGCTGGGACCGAGTCTGACACTGGGGCTGCTCATATACTGCCGACGCCGAGGATTGCGGGGCCTACCTCGGTCCAGGTGTTTCAGGCCTACTATGCCTCCTCCTCCTCCCACCCCTCCTCCACCTCCTCCTCCGAACTACCATCCGTGGGCACGGCGCCATCAGTCGGTAGCTCTAGGCACAGCAGCAGTGCCGTCGCTAAGCGACAGCAGGCGGTGCTCAAACTGCTGAGCCTAGGCGACAAAAGGCACACCGCCCAAGAGCTATTACAGGGCATCACGGCGCAGACTGATCTGTGGCTGGCACCGCTGAACCTCAAGCCGGGAATGGTTGTGTGTGACAACGGCCGTAACCTGGTGGCGGCTCTGCAACTCGGCAGACTGACACATGTGCCATGCCTGGCCCATGTGTTAAATCTGATAGTTCAGCGTTTCCTCAAGACATACCCCAATCTGTCTGATTTGCTCACGAAGGTGCGCCGCATCTGTGCGCATTTCAGGAAGTCCAGCCCAGATGCTGCCACTCTCAGGGCAGCGCAGCGCCGCCTCCAACTGCCCGCTCACCGACTGTTGTGCGACGTGCCCACGAGGTGGAATTCAACACTGACCATGTTATCCAGAGTTTACCAGCAGCGCAGAGCGATTGTAGACTGCCAGATGTCAACTTCCACCAGAACTGGTAGTCAGGTCAGTCAGCTTCCTCAAGTCTACAATGAGGAGTGGACGTGGATGTCTGATATCTGTCAGGTGCTGAGTAACTTTGAGGAGTCAACACAGATGGTCAGTGGCGATGCCGCCATCATCAGCCTCACCATCCCGCTGCTTGGCCTGTTGAAAAACTCTCTGGTCAGCATGAAGTCGGAAGCTTTGCGCTCGTCACAAGAGACAGGGGAAGAATATTCCCTTGTTGATAGCCAAAGCACCCTCAGGTCTGTTTCTCAGCGCATATCGGAGGAGGTGGAGGTGGAGGAGGATGAGGAGGAAGAGGAGGAGAATGTTGGTGAGACACAAGAGGGGACCATTGTTGAGTCCTTTACTGTTCAGCGTGTATGGGCAGAAGAAGAGGAGTTGGAGGAGTTGGAGGAGGAGGAAATGGACAGTCAGGCCAGTGAGGGGAGTGAATTCTTACGCGTTGGTACTCTGGCGCATATGGCAGATTTCATGCTAGGCTGCCTATCCCGTGACCCTCGCGTTCAAAGAATTTATTCCAGCACCGATTACTGGGTGTTCACTCTCCTGGACCCACGGTACAAGCAAAATCTTTCCACTCTCATCCCTGCAGAGGAAAGGAGTGTGAGAATGCATGAATACCAGCAGGCCCTGGTGCACAAGCTGAAACAGTATTTCCCTTCTGACAGCGCTAGCGGCAGAGTGCGTAGTTCTGCGGGACAAGTAGCGAGGGAGAGTAGGCGAGCAGGCAGCTTGTCCAGCACTGGCAAGGGTACGCTTTACAAGGCTTTTGCCAGCTTTATGTCACCCCAGCAAGACACTGTCACCTGTCCCCAGTCTCGGCAGAGTAGGGCTGATCTTTACAGAAAGATGGTGAGGGAGTACGTAGCTGACCATACCATCGTCCTAAATGATCACACAGCTCCCTACAACTACTGGGTTTCAAAGCTGGACATGTGGCACGAACTGGCGCTGTACGCCTTGGAGGTTCTTGCCTGCCCTGCCGCTAGCGTCTTGTCCGAGCGGGTTTTCAGTGCAGCTGGTGGCATCATCACCGATAAGCGTACACGCCTGTCGACTGACAGCGCTGACAGGCTGACGCTTATTAAAATGAATAAAGGCTGGATTTCTCAGAATTTCCAATCTCCACCAGGTGAAGGAAGCTCAACCTGAATAATTGATCCACTCCTCCTCCTCCTCATTTTCCTCCTTCTCCTCCTCTTTGTACAGTAAAGCAGAGGAAAATGGCTATTTTTTGACAGGGCCCACTGGCTCTTGCTATAGTACTTCATGCATTTAATTTTTCTGGAGGGCCACCTACCCGGTCCTCTGTTTGAAACAATTTTTGTGAGTGCCACATACAGGCACTCAATCTATTCCATTTTACTGCAGGGCCACCTACCTGCTCCTCTGGTTTGAAACATTTTTGGGACTGCCACATACAGGCACTCAATCTATTCCATTTTACTGGAGGGCCACCTACCTGCTCCTCTGGTTTGAAAAATTTTTGGGACTGCCACATACAGGCACTCAATCTATTCCATTTTACTGCAGGGCCACCTACCTGCTCCTCTGGTTTGAAACATTTTTGGGACTGCCACATACAGGCACTCAATCTATTCCATTTTACTGCAGGGCCACCTACCTGCTCCTCTGGTTTGAAACATTTTTGGGACTGCCACATACAGGCACTCAATCTATTCCATTTTACTGGAGGGCCACCTACCTGCTCCTCTGGTTTGAAAAATTTTTGGGACTGCCACATACAGGCACTCAATCTATTCCATTTTACTGCAGGGCCACCTACCTGCTCCTCTGGTTTGAAACATTTTTGGGACTGCCACATACAGGCACTCAATCTATTCCATTTTACTGGAGGGCCACCTACCTGCTCCTCTGGTTTGAAAAATTTTTGGGACTGCCACATACAGGCACTCAATCTATTCCATTTTACTGCAGGGCCACCTACCTGCTCCTCTGGTTTGAAACATTTTTGGGACTGCCACATACAGGCACTCAATCTATTCCATTTTACTGGAGGGCCACCTACCTGCTCCTCTGGTTTGAAAAATGTTTGGGACTGCCACATACAGGCACTATCCAAATTAAATTGTCTCCATAGCAGCCTCCACACGTTGTCTCCATTGCTACCTCCAAAAGTCGTCCATATAGCTGCCTCCATACATCGTCCCTTTATCAAACGAGGTGTGTCAGGCAGAAATTTGGGTTGTTTTCATGGATTCCACATCAAAGTTGTTAACTTTGTCGCCACCCTGCTGTGTTATCCACAAAATATACTGGCAAACTTTTACCATTTAGGGATATTATTTCAGCGCTTCTTGCGCATCTGTTTACATTCCCCTCACCCGGCATATCCTAAACTTATAAGAACGCTACTACACTTGATCTTATACAAAAGGTTCTTAGAAGTGCTGTTTGGGGAGTAGCCTAGAGACAGGGGCTTGAATTGGCGAAAGCTCGCCTGGCAGCGGAGTGCCAGCTCCATGCGCATCATGCGCTTCTTGCGCATCTGTTTACATTCCCCTCACCCGGCATATCCTAAACTTATAAGAACGCTACTACACTTGATCTTATACAAAAGGTTCTTAGAAGTGCTGTTTGGGGAGTAGCCTAGAGACAGGGGCTTGAATTGGCGAAAGCTCGCCTGGCAGCGGAGCGCCAGCTCCATGCGCATCATGCGCTTCTTGCGCATCTGTTTACATTCCCCTCACCCGGCATATCCTAAACTTATAAGAACGCTACTACACTTGATCTTATACAAAAGGTTCTTAGAAGTGCTGTTTGGGGAGTAGCCTAGAGACAGGGGCTTGAATTGGCGAAAGCTCGCCTGGCAGCGGAGCGCCAGCTCCATGCGCATCATGCGCTTCTTGCGCATCTGTTTACATTCCCCTCACCCGCCATATCCCAAACTTATAAGAACGCTACTACACTTAACTTGGTGCAGGCTGGGACCGAGTCTGACCCTGGGGCTGGTCATATACTGCCGACGCAGAGAATTGCGGGGCCTACCTCGGTCCAGGTCTCAAAGGCCTACTATACCTCCTCCCACCCCTCCTCCACCTCCTCCTCCTCCGAATTACCATCCGTGGGCATGGCGCCATCAGTCGGTAGCTCTAGGCACAGCAGCAGTGCCGTCGCTAAGCGACAGCAGGCGGTGCTGAAACTGCTGAGCCTAGGCGATAAAAGGCACACCGCCCAAGAGCTATTACAGGGCATTCCACATCAAAGTTGTTAACTTTGTCGCCACCCTGCTGTGTAATCCACAAAATATACTTGCAAACTTTTACCATTTAGGGATATTATTTCAGCGCTTCTTGCGCATCTGTTTACATTCCCCTCACCCGCCATATCCTAAACTTATAAGAACGCTACTACACTTGATCTTATACAAAAGGTTCTTAGAAGTGCTGTTTGGGGAGTAGCCTAGAGACAGGGGCTTGGATTGGCAAAAGCTCGCCTGGCTGCAGAGCGCCAGCTCCATCCCAAGATCCAACTAACATAGTTGCAGCACCTTTAATCTACTACTAGTTCACTGCCTCCATAATAATAATAATAATAATCTTTATTTATATAGCGTCATCATATTCTGTAGCGCTTTACAAATCATAGGAAACAAATACAAATGTAATGTAACAGAGCACAACATTTGTATGGAACAACAGGAGTGAGGTCCCTGCTCGCCAGAGCTTACGGTTTATGAAGATGATGGGGTAACACGAGGTAAAAGAATATTTAATGGTCAAGCCATTCTTCTTAGGGAATAGAAAAAAATATAATAAATGGAATTGCTGTCGCTTGAACCACTCAGCCGTCATCTTATATACCAGGTCCAGGGTGAATGGGACTGCAGAGAAGTCTGGTGCCTGTTGGTTGCTGGATAACAGATGGGAGGACGACACAGGACGGGTTAGTAGAAGAGTTAAAACTTCATGCAGTTAATGAGTGTTATAGGCTTGCCTAAAGAAATGGGTTTTAAGAGCACGTTTGAAACTTTGGAGGTTAGGTATTAGTCTGATAGTCCAGGGCAGAGCATTCCATAGAATTGGTGCAGCTCTAGAGAAGTCTTGGAGACGCGAGTGGGAGGTCCGCACTAGGGTAGAGGTTAATCTAAGATCACTGGCGGATCTAAGAGCACGGGTTGGGCGATAGACTGAGATAAGAGAGGAGAGGTAGGGGGGTGCAGCATTATACAGAGCTTTATGGATGAGGGTTATTATTATTTTAAACTGTATTCGAAAGGAGACTGGCAGCCAGTGCAGCGACTGGCATGAACTGTAAGCATACATGGTCCCCTTATCAAACGAGCTGTGTCAGGCAGAATTTTGGGTTGTTTTCATGGCTTCCATGTTAACTTTGTCGCCACCCTGCTGTGTAATCCACAAAATATACTGGCAAACTTTTATCATGTACCGATATTATTTGAGCGCTTCTTGCTCACCTCCTTTGGTTCCTCTCTGACACCCATTGGTTTGAAGCCTGAGTCCAATTAGGGTATGTCGCCATGCCACTCTCTAGCCTGCTGCCGCTGCCTCTGCCTCTGCATGCCGTCCCCTATAGTGTCAGGGTCAATTATTGGATGTTTTACATGCTATCTAGCTTCATTCTGTCACTCTGTCATGGCCATGCTGTTGCCCATAATTTCGGCATAATGGTGCGATTAAGCAGCCTCAGAGGCATCCATGCATGCTGCCCCTGCTGTTTCCTGTCCATTTCCGTGGTGTTTCCATCCTTTTCTGAGGTTCCCAGGTGTTTGGCCAAGCTTCCCTGTGCAGAGCCTTGGTCCCCTTGAAAAATGCTCGAGTCTCCCATTGACTTCAATGGGGTTCGTTATTCGAGACGAGCACTCGAGCATCGGGAAAAGTTCGTCTCGAATAACGAGTACCCGAGCATTTTAGTGTTCGCTCATCTCTATTAATTATCTGTTAAAATGTTCGCACACGTTTGCTTGTTTGTTTATGGGGCGATTTTTGGAAATAAATATCCCTAGGAATGTTTGTTCCTAATACCGTATATACCCGTGTATAAGCCGAGTTTTCCAGCAAAAAAAAATGTGCCGAAAAACCCCACCTCAGCTTATACACAAATCTATAAAAAAAAATAAACTTACACACTCACCTTCTGGCACCTCTGATACTCAGCGCAACCATCCTATGCTCCCCTTCTGTCCTCTCTCTGCTGTAACAGCCGGCATAGATGCGTCATTGTGCTCTGCCGGCCGGCGCACACTATGATGTGTCAGTGTCACTGCTGATTATGTCATAGTGTGCACTGTCTGGCAGAGTGCGTGGATGCGTGTTTCAGCAGAAAGAAGATTGAATAGGAGCCGCAAAAACGTGAGCATCAGGAAGTTGCGCCGAGCACGGGGACCACCGGAAGTTGAATATGTAAGTTTATTTTTTTATGTACTGGGAAAACTGGGGGCTGACTGGCTATATAGTAAAAGGGGCTGGCTGGCTGTATACTAAAGGGAACTGGCTGGCTGTATACTAAAGGGAGCTGGCTGGCTGTATACTAAAGGGGGCTAGCTGGCTGTATACTAAAGGGGCTGGCTGTATACTACAGGGGGCTGGCTGGCTATATACTAAAGAGGACTGGATGTATACTAAAGGGGGCTGTCTGTATACTACAGGGGGCTGGCTGTATACTAAAGGGGGCTGGCTGACTGTATACTAAAGGGGGCTGACTGTATACTACAGGGGGCTGGCTGGCTATATACTAAAGGAGGCTGGCTGTATACTACAGGGGGCTGGCTATATACTAAAGTGGGCTGGCTGGCTATATACTAAAAGCGGCTGGCTAGCTATACACTACTAGGGGCTGGCTGATTATATACTACAGGGGGCTAGCAGGCAATATGCTACTGGGGGCTGGCTATATACTACAGGGGGCAGGCAGGCTATATACTGGGAGGCTATGACCAATGCATTTTTCACCCTCGGCCTATATTTGAGTCAATAGGTTTTCACAGTTTTGGTGGTAAATTTAGGGGCCTCGGCTTATACTTGGGTCAGCTTATACTCGGATATATACGGTAATTGTCCAGATACGTGTCATGTAGCTTTATTTAAAATCACAAGAACATTGGTCTAGTCTGTACAATATGCAGTATTTAAACACTGGACACAGAGCAGCCACGACAGAAAACTGGCGCAGACACTTTATAAATACAGGTGCAAACAGTTTGCATTTGTGCTTTTCAGTGCAAAGTCAGACAGAAAACTGGTGTAAACACTTGAATAAAGCCCTTGTCTACCAGGGCAGTAAATAGCAAAGAGATATTTGTATGGCTCTGTGGCATATTGATGGCTTCTCCAGGTATTGATTTAGTACTAAGATTACCCACTGCCAGGGTTATGTAACAAGTAACTGGATATTGTGGTCAGTAATGTCTATCACAGAGGAGAATCTCATGGAAAGGGGAGATGTCCCAGGTCATGGATGATAGATTAAGCCTCGCGATTGATATGGAAGTGGACATATACTTCACATTATAATATATACCTGCGGGCAATTAGTTTACTGGCAACAACGGAGAATAAATATGTCCAAACAATCACACACAATATAATGTAGAATGAATGTGGGAGGAGGGAGATGGAATGGGTTACCATTAAGGCATGTGCATTTCCATATGTTGTTAAAAGTAATTAATATTGTAATGCTGGCAAGGATTCCAGAGTTTATTATTAAGACCATATTCAAGTATTCAGCATTTCTCGTTGGGGTCCGATCTTGGGATCCTCAACCATCATTGAGTAGGGGGCTGTACCTATGTATGGCGCTGTCATTTGAAGTTTGAAGAAGATTGGGGATATGCTAACCCAGAAGCTTTTAGTAGATCATATTGAACTTTGTTGAGATTATCTATATTATTCACATCTACATTTTTCATTTCCATTATTTTGTTTGATCAAAGAAACAAAACAACCAAAAATGATGGCACTGGTAGATCCTTCGGGCACCATTGGCACTTATAAATGAGGTCCACCAAAACTGTACCGGCTCCGTCTGCACCTTATTGACACCATTGCTTATAAATGGGGACTACCAAAACTGTATGGGCACCATTGCAAACTTATGAACACCTTTGCTTATCACAGGAGTCCAGCAAAACTGTACGGGCACCATCAACTACTTATGGACACCTTTATTTATAAATGGGGACTACCAAAAATGTATGGGCACCATCGTCACCTTATGGACACCTTAGCTTATAAAATGAGTCCACCAAAACTGCATGGGCACCATCACCAACTTATGGACACCTTTGCTTAAAAATGGATTCCGCCATAACTATATGGGCACCATCAGCAGCTTTGCCTAAAATATGGTGCACCAAAACTGTACAGGAACTATTGGCACCTTATGGACACCTTTGCTTATAAATAGGGAACAGCAACAATGTAAGGACACCTCTGCTTGTAAATGTCCCCCATAACTGTATCTATCTATCCATCCATCCATCCATCTATCTGTCGGTCTGTCTGTCTATCTATCTGTCTATCCATCTAGTATTTTATCATGTTACATTATATATCCTTTTATATATCATACTGAAGGGGATTCTGTTTCTTAAAAAAAAAAATTCTATAGAGGATATCTAATGAGTAATTAGCACTTTATGTGCTTAGTGAGCCTCTCCAGAAAGCAATCGGAAGTGCTATATCCTGTTGTTGTTTTGTGTATTGCATCAATTGAAGTTGGAAGCAGGAAAATCAATTATTTGATTTATCCAATTCAATTAAATTGGGTGTGTCCACATCCCCCACTGCAGAAACTGATGGAACGTAGATGATTCTATATTATGCAAATGGTTTTATGCTTTCAGTGTTATTGTTCTCAACTTTCTTTTCACATTACTGCAGTGTTAACCATTGTACTGAAAGCCATACTATTTTGCAATACAGGCAGTCCCCAGGTTACATGCAGGACAGGCTCTGTAGGTTTGTTCTTAAGGTGAATTTGTATGTAAGTCAGAACTGGTATATTTTGTAAAGGTAATTTAAGACATATTTTTTTTTTTGTCCCTGTGACAATAGGATTTTCATTATTTTGGGATATCATGGAAACAAGGATTAACAGTCAAGCTTAATTGCAGATATCTTTGATAACTGTTATATTGACCATTGAAGCCCAGGGCTAATGTAAAAGTAAATTACCAGCATCTAGAGAGCTTCACCAGAGGTCACAGTGGGAAGTGTTGTCCGTTTGTAAAGGTCATCTATAAGTCGGGGACTGCCTGTACATTGGTATTTTAGTGTTTAACTACATAAAGTAAAAAATGTAAACCCCAAATACACTTTTTCCCAGAATCATCCTGATAAAAAGTGCAGCCTGTCCTGTACAAAACAACCCCTCAAGTAGCTCTTTGGGGAGAACAATAACAACTTGGCTGAAGATCTGAAGAACAGGAGGGGCTCCTCAATGGGGCTGATGTATCAATCTTTAAGTCCCATTCTCTAGTGTTTTGGCCCGAGTGTCATCCATATTGCAGTACCACAGACAAATACAGGCAGCTTTTTAGAATGGGCCATTCATCCACACTTTTGTAGAGGCAGATTCCATGGCCAGAGGCTGATGTTTATACAAATTTGGATTGAGAAATTATAATTTGAGGAAGTACATCAGTTCCTATACACAGATGATCTCCAAGGTGACTAACAAAAAGGAATTGTCATCAGAAAAAACACTTTTCAATTCAGTTTCTATCTTAATTTTTTGGTTCACATTGCTGTCTATACATTATTTAAATTTTCTTTCACTTTGGCCATTGCCAAAATAGTCTCATGCTGCCTGTTCTTTAGAGATCACTGTTCAGCAGTCATCTCATTATGATCACAGTAGGCAGGATTACAATAAATTATATCTCCTACATACAGCTAATCCCCGGTTATGTACAAGATAGGTTCTGTAGGTTTGTTCTTAACTTCTGAATTTGTATGTAATTTGCAACTGGTATATTTTATATGGATAGTTCCAGACAAAGTATTTTTTTCAGTGGTGTAACAATAAGATTTTCAAAATTTGGGCTGTCTTTAAAAAACAAGAATTAACAATAAAGCTTCATTGCAGACACCTTTGATAAGTCTTTAGTTGACAATTGCAGCCTCGGGATAAAGTTCAGTAAATTATCAACATCCAAAGAGAATTACCAGAGGTCTGAGTGGGCAGAAAGATCTCTTTGTAAAGAGGAAAATCTCCCACCAGGATAAAGGACTGTACACTAAGCACACTTACATACTGTTGTGTGCCCCCTCTAAAAGGTTTTTACAAAAAAAGCTTTTATGCGAATGAACCTGAGGGGCTCAGGTTAATTTCCATAATTTATAAAGCCTTTTTTTCTTAAAAACAAGGACATAAGAAGCTAAAAGAAGATCGTATCCTGCCAGGGGGGGGGGGGGGGGGCACACAACAACAGTATGTCAGTGTGCTTGGTTTACAATCCTTCATCCTGGTGGTAGATGTCCTTTAAGCCAGGGACCACCTGTATATAAATAACACAAATTCACAATATTCCCAACCAGTGATGGTCTCAGCTAGCTGCTTCCTGCACACTCAGGTGAAAGACCATACCTACAACTCTATCTACTTAATAAATTGTCTTTAGCCTTTATGTTTCTATGGCCCATGAAAAGCAGAACTTAGATGTTAAGAATTATAAAAAACACTGAAAAGTAGGAGCATATGATATGTTTTAAAACATATTTTTTAATATCTGCCTGTTTTTTGTAGTGAGATTGAGTTTCATTCTGTGGGGTCTGTGGAAAGCTTTAGCCTAAGGGAATGTGATGGCCTTTGTATCCCAGGGGATCTGTATGGTGAATTTATATATTTTCTTACATAAACTTCTTATGCGTCAGCTCCTCTGATTGTTGACTTAATGACATCACATCATAACATCAGATGTTATACAACATCCTTATGTATGGATGATTTATTACAAATACTGGTTACAGTCACATTAGTAATCATCCTGATTGCAAGAAATTGACTTATCCCAGTCGGAAGTGATATTATTGATTGGCTCGCTAGGATGATTACGCTGATTATGAAGATACAGGATACCAAAGTCAAGTTTTTGTGATGCACTTTGCTAATAGTCTCAGTTGCTTTTGAATGTAAACATCAACTCTCTCTAAACCGATGTCAGACTAACCCACCAAAGTACAAGGAGATCCCCATTTAGGCCCAGGCTTTAAAACACTAATAAGACCCAGATAATCAGCAGAACACAACACATGTTGAATGTTACTGGGGTCTGTATTCTAAAGTTTGGTGTCACGGGTGCTCCTGCGTCCCCTGTACCTCTGTGTGGCTCGCTGCACTACTCACCTCACCGGGTTCCAGCATCGTCTCCCGCGGCTCCTCGCGCACGTCCCTGCCGCTTAGGGCGCGCTGACTCTGTTAAATTTAAAGGGCCAGCACGCCGATAATTGGAGCTGGCCAGCTGCCCTTCCTGATAAATTCCCAGCAACTGCCTGTGTTCCCTGTTCCCTTTGTGCCTCATAGCTTCAGAGAAAGCTTTCCTGTTGCCCTATGCGATTATCCTGATTTCCCGTTGTGACCTCGATTCCGTTCCTGACCTCGCTACTGTGCCGCCCGTCCTGACCTTCCACTACGTCCCAGACTCTGATACTGTGCTACTTCTGCCTGTTCCCGACCACACTTCTGCCTCACGATTCTTTACTTTGCCTTGGCCACCACTGTGGACAAAGTCGTGCCTATGGAACGACCTGGCGGTACATCCAACCTGCTTTGCGGCAGGCTCTGGTGAAAACGTGTGCCACCTAGACTCCGGTCCTAGGTGTCAACTTACTATGTTCACTTTATAATGAGGGCTTCTTACCGAGGATCCATTACATCCTTTCTTCTTTCACACTGTGTACCTTTGTTATTTTGTTGCCCTGGCAATACCAGCATATTGTTACCGGCGCATGCGCATACCTGCGGCATGATTACTCATACTAGCGGGTCGCTACCGCTTGGCGCATGCGCTGTAATACTGACTGGCATATCACACTCTTTTTGATGTACCTTATAACGCATGCGCAATGTTATACTTCCGGGTGAGGGTTAAGCCCGCCATGTTCAATCTCCGGACGCCACCTTCCCTCACCTGCCTCAGTTAATTTGGGGTGTACTTGGGTATATAAGCAGGACAGAACTTTTGACCATCATTACCCCTGAGGAAGTCACGGATACGTTACGTAACACGTGTGGTTTCCATCCCAACAGCTGATCCACCCCTCCCTCCCCCACTTTATTTGCCTTCTTTGTTCCAGGTTTACTTGCTGGTTGGAGGTATTGTATATGGTTACCATCAGGCCTTCCTGATCACACATACATTATTTATTTACGGTTTCATATCTGGGGTTTATCTTTAGGGAGGTTTTGTGGATTGCTGTGGGTTACCCCGGGGTTTGGGATTTCCATCCTTCACCCACAGGGTTTTGTGCCCTGTGTAACACATTTTTAATTGTTTTTATTTGTCTGTGTTGCTTTATATTTTGTTATGATTTATCGGATTATGTTTAATAAAGTTTACTACTTTTTTGCCATGTATGTGCATCGCTTTCTCTCTTTTGTATATTGAGGTGTCGGCTTACGTCATCGTCTGTGGTGGTCCAGAGGATCCACTACCCCTGATCCTGACATTTGGTAAAGCAACTAGAACTATTTGTTGGGTCTAGAAAATCCTAAACTGGCCCTGACACATTACAGACCTTTAGGCACTCTACATTCCAAGTATCGTATGAATCTATTTGGGAATTACGCAAATGTTCTTTTTATATTTTATTTGGAAAAATCTGCGCCATTGTAAACAAATGCATACACAGGTGTTTTATGTGACCATAATAAGCTATGGGTGTTGTATTGCTGAATTTTGTATCTTAAATCCTTAAGATGACTCTGTTCATGAGGCCTTAGGTTTTTACCACTGAAACAAACTACATAATTAAGGGAGTTGAACCAAGTGTGCAAGTGATTACTACTTTACTGGGAGCCTCCCATTGCTAAGGCCCTGTGGTCTTTCTGTTTGAGGAGAGAATGACAGTAAATAAAAATGGAAGGTCTGTTCACCGTCTGTTTCCCAAAGACTTTAATGGACCTCATGTTATGTGCCTTTTACACATCCCTTGTTAAAATTGATAAAAAAAAGGCTTTTGCACTATACAGCTATTTGCACTATTTAGTCTTAGCTTAGCCCCTGCTCTTTATCTACACACCTGTGTTTCCTGCCTTCCCCATGTAAATGGAGAAGCAGGTCACACATGTATGTTGCCTCTTCATTCATCTCATTGGGACTGGCAGATATAGTGCAGTACTACCTCTGGCAGTCTCATAGATCTGAATTGTGTTCTTCTGTAACCTGCTGCACAACTTATACAGGGAGTCAAGACCACAATTAAAGCAATCGGGAGTGAAAGGGGCTGCATCTAATGAATCCCTTTTTTGCTCTTTGGCAATAGACAGTCCCTAACTTAAGGACACTTACAGACGACCCTTAGTTACAGACGGACCTCAATTTTGACCACTTGGTGAAGCTCCCTGGATGCTTTATTAGTCCCAGGCTGCAATGATCAGCTATGGATGTCTGTAATGAAGTTTTATTGATAATCCCTGTTCCAATGAAAACCCAATTGTCAATGTTTGCCCGGAGTTACAATAAGACAATATACCAGTTCAGCCTATGGAAACCAATCAGAGCTCAGCTTTAATTTTATAAACAGTTGTGAGAAAATGAAAGCTGAGCTCTGATTGGTTGCCATTGGAAACTAGGACTAGGATCGGATGTAGTGGATCCTCTGAGCCACCGCGGATGATGACACAAGCCAACACCTGGGACCGGAGTCTAAGTGTCACCTGGTCTTCACCAGAGCCTGCCACAAAGCAGGATGGTCTTGCTGCGGTGTGGTACCACCAGGTCGATACACAGGTGCGTCTTGTACGCAGTGGCAACCAAGGTCGAGGTACATCAATGGCAGACAATCTTGTAGTCAGGAACAGGCAGGAAGGCAGGACGGGCAGCTTGGAATCAGAGTCGGGACGTAGCAGAAGTTCAGGACGGGCAGCAGAGGAGTGAGGTCAAGAATGGAATCGAGGTCAAAACCAGAAATCAGGATAGGCGTAGATCTGATGGTATATTCCTCCTAACTACATCAGCCCTAATCTTTATTTTGTTAATTTAAAAACCTTAGATAACTTTTTAAAAATGTTGTAAAAGTAATATGTAAATTATCTGCAGAGGTTACTGGAGTATGGAGTAGCCTGGCCTACTATGGAGTGCAGTCATTGGGGGCCAGGCCCCTCTTCTTCTTCAGACTCCTGTCCCATGCCATATAGATTACACGCACCTGCACAAGCCTGTCATGATCCAACTCCTGTTCTGATGATATGCGTCTGCATGAACCCTGCGCATTCCTACTCTTTGTCCAAACATCGCAAGCTTCTATGGGACAGGAGTCGGAACTACTGTGCAGTAGCTCCATAGAAGACAGTGATGTTTGAAGGAAGGAATCGCACAGGCACATGTCATCAATATAACACGGGACAGGAGTCTGATAAAGTGAGGAGCGCAAAAGTTGAGGAGCACACAAGTTGGCGTCCCCAGATGCTAATGGAGCGTGGAGTAGCCTCTGTGCCCGGCAGCTGGCCAGGCTACTCCACGCCCCAGTAGCCTCTGAAGGTAATTTACATATAGCTTTTACAATTTTTTTTCTAAAAGGACTGATTTGGCAAGCTTCGTGTGCATTATATAAATAAATAAATTACATTTAAAAGTTTTACTAGGTTTTTAGATTAACAAAATAAAGATTAGGACTGATGTAGTTGTCTGATGGTAGATTCATCATGTTAGGTTTCCTTTAAATAAAATAACCGTAATGCCCCAAAAGCATTTTTGAAGGTGGATATTGTTTTCAATGTGGCTTGGTTTTACCGGAACCTTTTTCTCCATGAAACAGATGTTGTCATGAAAAGCAGAGACAGAAAAAAAAATGTTTTTAATTATATAGTCTGCAATAGCCTGAACATCGCTGATCATTACACGATTGCCGGATCTGAGAATTTTTTCCAGTTTAGTGCTTTGCTAATGCCAATTGCATTATACCTATTTAGGTGTGCCCATAACACAACAAATAGTCAGATCCATGTGCCAGATATGACTGGCACAGGAGCATTATGCCATTATATACCTTCAGTGGTATTTAAATGAAAACATTTACATTTACATTTACATTTACTAAAGACCTTAGATGTCCGTCAACCACTGAACCATGTAACAAAGCCAGAGGCAATTCTAAAACCCCCAAACCAACTGTCTGACAACTGCAATGCAATGAAGCAGACACTGCTGGAAGTTATTCCTGCTCATTAGCAGCATCTGCATAGAGCGCCAGGCCCACATATAATAAAAATCCAATCATTTGAGTCACTGCGGATTAATGAACGCGACTTTTACCAGTTTTTATTGTCCAGCGATGAATACTTAGAGCACATTTCTGGTGCCCGGGCTCACTTAATGCGGTCATCATTATAGTCACAATGGGCTGATTTATCAATAGAAAAGGCAGTAAAACAAGAGAAAAGATTTAACAAGATGTAATTATTTAAAAAGCCAAAATGCCCTTTTTATTTTAGCGCTCTCATAAACTTATTTTCTAAAACAGACTTATTTAATGTGTCGTTTCACAAACGAGCTTTTTACCACTGAGATCCATTGTAGGTAAAGTGTACTAAGCGTCTTTTTTAATGGCCAACCAGAGGATCCATTTATACGACTATTTATGGGATTCTGGGGAGCATTTTGTATCCAACGCGTTTCTCAGTGGGACTCATCTCTTCATTGTTATTCTTTTTTTATGAATAATTTAACATAGGGATTTTCTGTAGCCTTGAACAGATGAGTAGAGCAGCCTTGTTTGTTTTGTCAGCCCTTTTATGTGACACATCATATTATTACTTACTTCCTATATGTAATGGAAGTCCATATATGACATACTCACTAACACACTTAGAGTGACTATCGGTAATCCTGTGGTGTCCAACAAGACCAAAATCTGTTCCAAGGGTCAAAAGTGTCCCATAGAGGGCCTGTTTATAAAGTTGAAGCAAGCTACAGTGCCACTAGGTGTACAGGAGGACTCCTTACAGAGGAGTAAATGATAACTTGGTTCTTTAGCTGGTTGTTGTCCTTCATGATCAGTAATGAACCAGAGATGATACTAGAAACCAAGAACTTGTTAGAACTTTTTTCTCAAATCTAAGAAAAAAATCTGAGAAAAATAAATTTAGACGTTTATTCATAGAAAAATCAAAAGGATCATGTAAATATTGAATAAGAATAAGCCCCCCCCCCCCCCCTTGGAGGTTATCAGCCTTTTGCATCCTCTACCACTGCCATAACGGTTTCGAATGCAGAGGTGGGATTATGTTGTTGCAATTGGCCAAAAGTGATGCTACTGTTTTTATTTTTAAGACTAATCTCTTTACTTTTAATGATCAGCCTTATTTTTGTGCTTCACTTGAATAATCCAAATAATTCTCATTATGGACTTTTTGCTCGTTCACAAAGTTACCAAAAATCTGCTAATTTATGTAAACAGGAAGAGCAAAAGGGAAACAGAGTAACTTTAGGACACTAGAAAAATTGTACGTTCTTATGGAATTCTATGGCTTTACATATCAGGATATAATTGAAAGCAATCTGGTCTTTATTAGTTATAGTATTAGGTGGAGCAGTAATGATTTGGGCTTAGTTAAAAGCCACAAGACTTGGGCCTTTTGCAGTCATTGGGGGTCATTTATCTTAGGCTTTTCATATATTTGTGACCTTTTTGGTGCATTTACATATTTGTACCAAAATTTGCAACTTTTCCACTCACCTAGCAAAATTTGCCATGCCAGAGTTTTTCAGTGTTTTTTCAGCGCCAGATATATCTTGAGAATCCAGATGTGGAGAGATTAAAAAGTTGCAACTTTGGTGCAAATAAACTCCTGAGTAGCCATAGGCAAAATTTTAGAAGGGGTTGCAGAAGAGTTTGTGACTTTTGTGTGAAAAAAACCCCATTGCAAATAGCCAACAGCCTTAGTTATAAGGCTGATATATTACACCCTAAGATAGATGAGCAAGTCTGAAACTCGGACAAAACTAAAAAAGACTCACAATTGCCCGGACTAAATATAAGTGACCCCCCACTTGGTAAATTGTGGTGATCAATCCAACTACTGAAGATTGAGCAGTACTTTTTATGTGTTTTACTGTACTTACAATCACAACTATTCGTCGCTCATTACAAATTAAATTGATTAGCAACATTTATAAAACTTTTATCTGCTTATTTACTAAGGGTACGCAGATCTCACTTTCGTTGGATTTTCGTAATTTTTGGGATTTGCGCCGCTGTGACAGGTATTTAACAGGGGATTGTGTCTCACACGATCAGATTTTGGCGCAGCGGCGCTGGCTTTCATGCTACAGAAATCGGGGGGCGTGCCATCGGACGGTCCGACTGATTCGGACTAAGCGTGGGATTGTATCGCAAGACAATGCACTTACATACACCAGGAAGAAGAAAGTGAACTCCGGCGGACCTGAGCGGGCAAGCAAAACATGCAGGATATCAGGCGTACCATCTTAGTGAATCGCGCCAGAGTGCATTCCGGTCGGACAATGCACTTTCTTGGAACACGACAGGACGGGTAAGTAAATGTGCCCCATGGTGTTCTCCAAAATCAACACAAAATATCACTTCTTATGACACATCAGAGAACAACTTTTGGAACAATGACCTTCTGAAATTGTGATTCAATGCCAGATGCTAGCTTATGAGGAATCTTGGCCTTGAGTTGACTCATATTCAAGGGTATTGTCACAATACTATTGTGTGTTGGAACAACCACCTTCTTGAAATAACACTAAACATTTTCTAATCAGATCGAGTCAGGCTACTGAAGGACAGCCATACTTAAATCTTCCATAAGCTCTTCTGAAACCAAGACTTGGTGAACTTTGAAGTATATTTGAAATTCTCGTCCATTTAGACTGTCCAATGATATTCAAACTTTAGCTTCCTCACGGAAGGCCTAACATTTGCTCCTAGCATTACATGGCTGAAGTGGTCTTACCTTCCACAAACTGCAGGGTTCTAGTGCCAGAGAAAGAACATCACAGGTCCACTTCCATGATTTACTGCTGGGGAGTTCCTTTCAGCTCTTTTCCAATTTTGGTTTACTCAAAAAAACTGAATGTCTAAGTGCTTATATGGTTTGTAAATATTGGAGGTGGGCTTTTTGAGCAGTAGAGGTTTTTCATTTGAAAGATTCAGACATTTCATTCAGAACATTTCAGTTCTTTACAGATTAGCATGTGACTTATTTCCAAACAGATGATCCTCTGTATGTGGTAGGCAGCTGAGGAGGGGCTGATTTTGACTTTGTGCCTTTCTGACCTACTGCAGTGACAACACGGGCTATTCTGTATGGGTTGATAGGCAACAACTCCTTCTTCTTCCTGCAGCAATAGCTCTGCTTCATTGTTAGTCTACCAGTTATTAACACCTTCTCACATTATTCACCTGCATCCAGTGTTGACAGGTTCTCTCAGTTCTGTCTCAACCGCTTCCTAGTGTGTCTGTGACTCTGATCATCATTTTTCCTGGGATCATGACCTTTGGCTCTTGTTCAGACTACACTTCTGTCTTGTGATTTTGTACTTCATTTCCTCCTTTTGTAGTGTCCTGTCTCTTGTAATTAATCATATCTGTACTATCATGTACTGTTTTGTCTTTGCCTCTGTGTTTTGCACTTTGGAGCAGGGAGGGATTGTTGGCCAGTTACTGGCCACTGCCTAGGATGATTTTGACAAGCAAGTAGTGTAAAATTGGTGGGTTCAGAATTAGGGCTCACTGTCCTGACTGGTTTTCTGTAGCTAGTCCCCCCATTACACAAAGCTTCATCTTTATTTAGGTGCAAATGAACATATGAGGGCTTGTGGACCCTCCCCCCTCATTTACATGTGGAAAGTAAGGAACTGTCAGTGAATGGGGAGTGGGAGGAGTTGAGTGGGAAACTGACAGGAGGGGTAAGTCTGCAGGATAAATATTGGACATTTTTATAAGTTTTATATTATTAAAATGTATGTATTTTGTATGATTTACATCTACAGAAGTTTGAAAATGTAATGTATTAACATATTCTATACTGTGGATAGGGCCTAACTTGTTTTGTGGGAAAACCCCTTAAATATGTTTGGCCTTCTTTTTGTCATACAGTATATTTATTTTACAAATACCTTCAGTAGCTTTCTCCTATTAAATCAATTTGTAGTGGAACATCTCTATGCACAATCCCAAATCTATAAACCTTAAAAACATCTCTTTAAGGTGCTAAAAATTTACTGAAATGCTACTTATTCATTATTGTAGATAACCACAGGGCTGCTGATGAAGGTGTATAGTTGGTAAATCTTGGTTTCTAGGATATCTCTACGTCAAAAGTTATCTGCCCCAATGTTACTGAGCAGATACTGAGCCAACACTTCAGGTGGACCTTCAATTGTATCAAGTGTCAAAGTGACCTCCTAAGATTTTGAGAGTGTATTGTTCAGTACCCGAGCAACATGTTTACCATGGTGACCAATGGTTTAGAAGGTTTACCGGACAGGAAAATTCCATTCTTCTATTAATTAGATGTTTTTCTTTGTTATTTACTTGAATGGCGTATCACAGGAAACAAAGATGGAATTCATAGACTGTAAATTGTTGAATGATCTGAATAACATTTTTGTTTTTATATATTGTTTTAATTTAACAATTATGGTCTAAATTCCCTATATCCAGAAATGTAGATTATGGTCAATTTAACTAAATATGTGTACATTTTGAAACTGTGAAATATAATTGGTAAAACCTTCATGACCTCAAGTGCTTTGGACTAGCAATAATGTTTTGAGAGGTGGGGGCCTGAGATTGGGGTCTGCCACTGATTGTGAGAATGAAAGGACACTTGCATTGTTAGCCAAATCTTGCTTCATCTACTGTCAGCATATGATTCATCTCCATTTGTGCGCTGTAGGAGATATTTTAATAACTCATAATGTTGGGGGTTCCTGTTTTAAAGGATGCAGACTACTGGGCTAAACAATTAAGTTAATACCAGTATTTCCCAAAAAGTGGCACAATAATTTGTGATCTGTCCTCAGAATCTCATTTAATGGTCTAGTGTTGTGCCATAGTGACTGCTGACTGTCTATCAATACATTCCATTAGCCTTTTTCATCTGGGAATGTATGTGGACAGAGTGCTACGTGAGTGCTGCAGCGCTGCATCTGCTTCTGGGGCAATGTCCAGTCACTCTATACGATGCTGCTCAAATAATATGCAGGTGCCTGTTAAAGAGTTGTCTTCCTGCTTCTTGGTGATTCTGTGATATTCTGCTGTGTATTGCTGTGATCTTGGCCCATCGCCTGTACCTTGACTATTCTCCTGCCTTCTGCCTTGCAAACTTTGCTGCCATCTTGGTTTTGGCCCAGTTTGTCAGACTTCACTGCCACTCCTTTATTGCTCAAATGAGATCAGATTTCAGGCCTCTGTGTTTGAGCTAATTTTTTGTGCAGCTGCGGCTTGAGTGATAGACACGTGAACCAGACTGTGTCCATTACTCCCTTTATATTCTGTCCAACCCCTTCAGAGAGCTGGTTATTCTGTCATCTCTTTGCTATCTAGTGCTATTGTTTTGTTTGATATTCTGTGTATTTGACTTCACTTACTTTAACCATTCTATGGTTATATGATGCGGTACCTGTGCTGCCATTTTGGTTTTGAACTGGATCTGTATGACTCCGCTTGTCTGTCTGTATCTGTATCTGTCTGCTCCATCATCCAGCGGCTGCCAGACAAACTAAGTTTTTTGTGTCACTTTGTAGGGTCACTCAGGGACCGTTATTGAGGTTTCTGACAGCGGGTTCGCCCTTCTCAGGGCATTTTTTTTATCTGCTGAAGGCAGGGCCATAGCATACAGGGACGTCAAAGGGTTAGTTCGCCACCACTTACCCAGTCAGTGACAACTTGCACCAAGTTGTGTTGTGGTTGTGCTGTGGCTAGCCAGATTTATTACATTCACCTTGTTGACTATCTTGTTTCCCTAACTGTACTGTGTACTTTTTCGTGGTAGGAACCACCACCCAGTTGTCACATGCAGTTATTGCAAGGCCAGCAAGTAGGCAGGGACAGGGGTTGTGGGAAGTGCAGGTCTTGCTCACTTTTTCTAGGACTTTTTTCCATGGACCTACTGGGCTCGTTACTGGTCTTTTTATGCCCTTTTAGTCAAATTTTCAGAGTAACTTTTGGGCCCAATTAGCCACCACTCTACTTTTCCATAATGTCCAGCAACACTGTTTTGGCCTGTTGGCACTCCTGCACCCTATATGTACATGTATTTCATATGTACGGTTGACTTTATCCAAGAAAATTCCATTATATACAGAAGACTTTATACACTTTATGCAAGAATATCAAGGGTGCTTTGTATACTTTATTGTAGGCATAACAATAATACTAATAAAAACACTATCTACGTTAGGTTTGTTTGTCTTCAGGCAATATAGTATTATTTTATTGCATGAGGAAAAGCTTCAGTTACCGGCCAAACATAATGAGGTGCCACATAGACTGAACACAAGGGCAAGAGTTTCGACCTACTGGGAGTCCAACGTGGCATCATAAAACAGGTGGAGTGGTTTACGATGGTGGTTAAAGTTAACGTTATTGATTAAATGGCAGTTCCCCTCCGAGGCAAAATTTCACAATACACTACTTTTAAGACTGCAGGTAAATCAATAATGAGTTTGTGAAAGGTGATGATGAAGGCAGATTTCCAGCTTAATCATATTCATGAACCCAAGGGAAAAATGGAAAGCAATATTAATTAAATCATCCACACCCTTTCATTGCTTTCTAATTTTATGGTTGATATGGTCCTAAAAGCCTTGCTACTAACAGATCCTGATCTCCTACATAAAAACACACAGGAAAGAATGGACTTTTATGCAAGGTTGTACAGTATACTGATATACTGCTATGAAGTTATGTCACCTTGGGAAAGTTTTCAATAAAATAAAGTGTTTTCAGTGTTTCTTACCTACAATAAAACTACATAAAAAGAACAATTCTTTACATTTTATGATTTAACGTAATGGATCAAACAGGCCTTCAAAATTATACATATGAGCCTGAGGGGCTTTAATCTCCATTAACACCTAATAAATGAATGAGCACCTCAGACTCATTTGCAAATTTAAATTTGTAAAAACCAGGGCATAAGAAGCTTAGAGCAAATCCTGCCAGAGGGGGCACACACCAGTATGTCAGTTGTACTTGGTTTACAATCCTTCATCCTGGTGTTAGATGTCCTTTAAGGAAATTTACCATTGCAAAGGCAAAATAAAGCTTATTACACAATTGACAGAATGCTAATAACTTATAAAATATGTCCATGGATGATGCACACAGGGGATATCTACCTATGGAACTACTACAAAGGTAGTTTCCAGACGGTAGATTTCCTTTAATGAAAAATCAGGGTCACTTACTCATAGATCCAGACATAGTGACTGTGGTAATCTTCTTATATCTATTATCCATGGCCTCCTTCCTTCTAAAATCAACGTAAAAATTATGCTAATGAGCCTTAGGGGCTACCCAGCCCTCTGTGATTTGACCCTACAAACTGTTACACTGTCTCAGCATCCCCCTGCTCCCTCAGCACAGAAGTACTCATTATACAAGTGTTGAGGAAACAGGAGGGGAGGGTGAGACATTGTAACAGTTTGTAAAGCCAGATCACAAAGGGGCAAAGGTAAACCCTCAAGCTCATTAACATAATTTTAAAAGTTGATTTAAGAAAAGAGCCCATGGTTAACAAATATAAGAAGATTACCACAATCACAGTGCCTGGAGCTATGAATAAATGCCCCTGGTTTATCATGCTTGATTTTGATGGTAGATTTGATGGTAGATGCAAAAGAATGCCTGTAGATTCACAGCACCCAGGAGCACCCATAATACATAAGAAAACCAGTGGATACAACTACTGGCCAATGATGATGCTCACACACATTTCACTGGGACACAAGAGAGCAGTCCACCACCTTATATTTATTGCATAATGTTCAGACTCCTTGTTGGTGTAAGGCTTAGTTCACACCTGTGCCAGGGGTTTGTGTTGTGGAAACTAAGATGGGAAGATCTGCCGGAAAGTCTTCTGTTCACCTTCTGTTTTCTATTTATTTTAATGAACAGAAGCAGCGGTGTAACTCCCAGTGTAGCAGCCATAACAGCTGCTATGGGGCCCACAGTGTCAGGGGCTCCAGCATCTGGGGTACTGGTGTCATTGGGTATGTATATGCTGTTTGTGTGGTTTGTATATACTGTATGTGTGTGTATATGTGCATGGGTATATATGGTAATGCGTGTATGTATATGCTGTATATAAGTATATTTGGTGTGTATATACTGAATATATAGGAATATGTGTTTATATAAGTGTATAAATGTGTGTGATTCTAACTCATGTGTGAGTAAACAAATATCAAACAAAAACCAAAGGCCAGTGTCATGTACCAAATGGATATAGAACAAGATAAGATCAAAAAGTTTTATTGGTATGCATTAAAAACACTTAAAAGACGGCACACCCCTGTGTGCTCCTAAATCCCACCGTGGGGGTAACACAGTGTAATCTCCTCACCTATACTGTTCAATGTAGCAGCATAGACAAAGTGCAGGTAATGTGCCAAAGTATACTCTGACTCCAAATTAGCAATAATAAAGGATCAAAAAAATCACATGAAATCAGCAAAAAAGTAGTAACAATAAATATACAATATCACCATAGTCCACGTGTAGGTGAGGGGAAAAGCGTCCCCACGTGTATCACTGTGGTCCTGCGGCTTCCTCAGGGGTATTCAGATACCAAACTGAACAGTCCTTATATTTCCTAAGTGCAGGGCTCCAGTGTCTGACGTCACTTCCGCCCTGGGCCGGGTACATGTCCGCCTGCACGTGCACGGTGTCCCCACTCCTCCACCTCCATGTGGGAACACCGCACGCACGACAGGCCATGCCCCTGGACCACAGTGGACGATTACACAAGCCAACACCTGGGACCGGAATCTAAGTGGTACCCGGTCTTCACCAGAGCCCGCCGCAAAGCATGGGCTTGCTACGGCGTGGTACCACCAGGTCGTTCCACAGGACTTTTCCGTAGTGGCAGCCAAAGTCGAGGTACAGGAACGTTAGGCAATCTCGTAGTCAGAAGCAGGCAGATGTTCAAGGCTGGCAGCAGAGGTTCCAAGTCAGGGTAAGGTCCGGGTCACAACGGGAAGGCAGAGCAGGAACAAGGAACGCAATGGGAAGCTTTCTCATAGGCAAAATAGCAATCCGGCAGGGGTTGATGGGAGAAACCGGCTATACAGAAAACCCGTAAGTGGCCTGGCCCAGTCAGGCGTACTGGCCCTTTAAACCCTAAGGAACGGGGACGCCCGTGCTGGCCAGCCAGGACGGGAGCAGGAGCGTGGAGAGGTAAGTGTGGTAGGGACCGGCCGGCTCCACGGAGAGGGGCGATACGTGGATCGCAGGGGCACCCGTGACACTCAGCTAGTATAAGATTTTATTTTCTCAGTTCTTTTTCCATGGGCCCAGGTTGGGCACTGCTGCTTAAGATGGTTATGCTGGCTTTTAGTACAATGATTGTATTAAGTTTTACTCTAAAGTGAGTTTTTGCTCCCACTAGGTGTGTACTCTGGCAAACTACAGACATATTTTGATTGTGTCTCTCGTATGTTGTTAAAAAATCCAGAGGCTCCTGGTAATACATTTTCTATTTAACTGCATAAGGAATAATTTATGGAAAAGCAAGTTAGCTGATCATCAAGTTCTAGAGATTGTTTCAGCTGAGCTTGTAATTCCGGAGTGTAATACTGCGAGGAGCATTATTGCTGAGCCATCTGTGAAAATGCTGCGTTGGAAGAGATTCAGCCCCATGCTGTATACTTCCGAAATCTCACGCTGGGTTATCAAGATAGCCCCTGTCCATTTTTAAATCTGCTCGTGCTTGACAAATAGAATTGTATAGATTACCATTAAATGGTTCCTTCTCGATTCATAATTAAATAATTTACAGGTTTTCTAGTATCAAAACTCCCCTAAGTGGAGGATAAGGTGAAACATTTCCTAACTCTGTAAAAGGAAAAATATCTTTGTTGGCTATAGCAACCAGTTACAGTGACGCTTTCATTTCTTCTTCTTCTCTTAAAGGGAATTAGAATCTTAAAGGCTGTTAGCAAAATCTTGCATGATAAACCAACATCATTCACTTGTCCATTTGAGCACTTAGTATCTGTCTTTATATTATGTTCTTTCCTTTTTCTTCCAAAAATCACAAAATGTAAAGGAGGCAGAAAGGTTTCAGGGGAGGTACTAGAAACCCCTCAAGGTTAATCAGGTAACTGCTACCCCCTTAGAAAGGGTATAAAATCCTTTCTAAAATTCTTCTAAAATGAGTGTAATCTCATCTGTTTTTCACCTATACAAATTGCCTCCAAAGTCATATGAAAATTATCAGAGAAGAGTCATATGTTGCATGAGATGAGTCAAGTTTAGGGGGGGTGTCAATTCAGATGCCAATATTTTTGGTACTTTAGAAACTAGAAATGTGTTTTTGGTGTTATTTTAAAGATAAGACTCTCATCTTCCAGGTCACATAAACTGGATATTTATCTGCAGCTCACATCTTGAACTATGGCCCAAATATATGAAAACTAGTGCAATTTGCCTTAGTGCAGTTTGCCTCACTAATGAGCACAATGGGGCAGATTTATCAAGCTGTCTGAAAGTCAGAATATTTCTAGTTGCCCATGGCAACCAATCACAGCTCAGCTTTCATTTTACCAATGCTCATGAATATTTCAAAGGGGAGCTGTGATTGGTTGCCATGGGCAACTAGAAATATTCTGACTTTCAGACAGCTTGATAAATCTGCCCCATTCTTGTTAAACCTGGTCTGTGACCCAGTTGCACCTTTTTGTTTTGTTGAACTTTTTTTCACACTATTGTAGCAAAATTGTGGCAAAGTGCAGTAGTAAATGTGGCGCAAACTCTGACTAAGCACTACCACACCCCACCAAGTGTATAGTTTTCTAAATTGTAGGACAAAGTGCAACCGTGACACAAAAGTGACGCAAAAACTAAATACACATGCAAGCTCAAAACACCCTTTCTTGGTGCACACTCCACATCTTATCTTAAATAAAACACCAAAGTTAAAACAGGTTTCTAGGTACTATAAAACCAAAGATATGCACATCTGAAGTGACATAACCAAAGAAGCCTCTAAACTTGACTTATTTCGTGCAAAATATGACTCTTCCCTGCTCGTTTTCACTTGACTTTGGAAGCAATTTTTTTAAAGAGATAAACACATTACTATAAATTATATTTCATAACCTGAGTGTGCTAGTAGTTTCATGGGTAAAGTTCTGGTGACAGTGTCCCTTTAACCTTTTAACACTACGTGCCTTACATGTAAGATGTTTGTTAACCCTATGGGTTGAGAAGGCTCAAAGCCTGAGACAGGTCCTTACAGGATAAATATCTGCTGTATAATGCAGCAGACACCTGTGTTACCCCTGTGATTGGTTTCATCAACTATTGCGGGTGTTAACCACTTAAGTGGGTCTGGAACCTGCATGGGGCAACTAAACAATGCAACTAGGGATCAGATACTATGACATGGCCAATTTTTACCCAGTGAAGATGAAAAGACTGCAAAGAGCAGCAGAGTTGAAAATACTGTTCCATCAAATGTGACCCAATTTAAAAGATATAACATTTATATATTTTAAAACATGTGGGTCTACTCGTCACTTATAGGATTTTAATGTCAGGGTTATATGAAGGCATAAGTCAGATGCATATCAGGCACATTGTAGGTATATGTTGGGAGCTCCTCCCAAATTTGGCCTTGAGGTCCTTTGAAAATTCATTGAAAATGCCCTATGATGCAGAATACTATGGGGTATGGTCATAGTGCACTGTATACAAAACCCTGGCACTTCTCTGCTTTTACCTCCTATGGTCAATGTACCACGGCTGCAGAATCCATAGGCATCACTATAACAAGTGAAAATCTCTGCAAAAAGAACAACAGCAACATCCCCACTGGGCCTAATGGTGTATGAGGGCACATGTATACCAGGAACTGAGTGGCTGGCTAGGTCCTGGTGTAGGCCTCTTCAACACTTGTCATGGCCACCGGTTGCGTTTCCCTAACATTGCATTAATCTTCCCCTTCATGCCAGTTGCACACCAGGGGGGCATGACTGGCGGGGGAGAGGGCCGGCGCGGGGTATTCCTGTCCCTTCACCGGTGTATTCGCTGCAGCCAGCAACTTTTTACATGCAAAGAGTCGCCGGCTAAACCTCTTGATGTATCCAACTGCGCCGAAGGAGCCATGGGGTTATCATATGCCGATGAGCTCCGGTGTATGTTAAAAAAAAACAATATATGTGACAATATGAACAATTAAATACAATAGAACCAGTAGATGTACAGTATATTCTAGCTGAGAGTGACAGAAAAGCAGTACAGGCAGTCCCCGGGTTACATACAAGATAGGGTCTGGAGGTTTGTTCTTAAGTTGAATTTGTATGTAAGTCGAAACTGTATATTTTATAATGGAAGTTCTAGACAATTTTTTTTCTTTTGCCCCAGTGACAATTGGAGTTTCAAAATTTTTGGTGTAATTGGACCAAGAATTATCAATAAAGCTTCATTACAGACACCTTACAGCTGATCATTGCAGTCTGGGACTATAGTAAAGCATCCAGAGAGCTTCACCAGAGGTCACAGTGGGCAGAGGGGTCCGTCTGTAACTATGGGTTGTCTGTAAGTCGGGTGTCCTTAAGTAGGGGACCGCCTGTATATGGCTATTTTATGAAAAATCGGAATAAGTACAATACTTCATTATAGGAGCAGAGGAGTCATTAACGTGTCCAATTTTTGACATATAATTCTGGATCTACCCGATGTAGTTGCGAGCTACAAGAAAACATCCAATTTTGCTCCTCCGTCCTGAACCTTGGGTTAGGTTTTAGACATTACCATTAATTATTTAGACTCTGAAGGCAGCAAAACATCTTGATTCATTGGCAAATTGACAAACATATGGCATGTTCTGCAAACCATAGAGTTACTGTTGAGAATAGGATAACATTAGATGCATGCAAATTCTGCTGGGGGTTTTGATCCAGCTGCTGTAAACGGAGCATTCATTTGTATCCACGGATTTTTGGAGACTGAAAATTTGTACAATGAGATATTTGCGACCATCACAGATAAGAAAGGTGATGATAAGCACAGGAAATCCTGAAAATAACAACAGCAACTAATATGATTTTACTTGTCATATTCAGAATTTTAACATTTCCCAGTATCTGTTATTGGTAACAAGTGATTCCATATTATTAAGATCCATTATATTAAAATGGGATGTAGAGTGTGAAAATATTCAAAGGTAATGTAATATATCAAAGTGTGACGGTCTGCATTCAGTGGGCTGCTGCTGTTTTCTTTTACTATTAATAATGAGAAATTGATGGAAGCTGCAGAAAGCAGATGTGAAGTTGTCCTATAAAGAAATAGCTCCTACTCTATATTACATGGTTACTTATGGGAAACAGAAGATGAACGGAAGTCCCTCTGTTCACCTACCATATTGTATTTCTTTTCCCTTATGCTGTTCTATAATGGAAGAAAGTAACAAAACCCCAAGGCAGATGTGAACAAGGTCTTACTTGTTAAAACCAGATAATAAAATATAGCATATTTTTCTCATTTGTTTTTATTTTCTGATTGTAGATTTTTTTCCTTTTCTTCATGACTATGAATTGCCATTTCACATAAAGGGAACCTGTCACCAGCCCGAACGCTTGTAAAGCACAAACAGTAACTAATATGGCAAGTTTTTTTGTTGCTGGCCACACGACTAGGGCCCCCCACCACCATCCAAACCAACATGTGCCCGGATGTTAGGACTTCAATCATGTTTTTATAACCCATCTATTTAGAAAAGCCGAACATTCTCGGACTGCATAAAACCCTCCACCCCGACTGCCGTCCAGACCAGACCTTCCAGACAGTATCGGAGATGTGGATGCTGCCCCTTGCTCGGCCTCTGTGCATCCTGAAGCTGAACTTCCCCATAGGCTCACGTTGAGCCTCCCCCTCCCCCCCCAAAAAAACAGGGAAAGTTATTGACTGGAGAATAACCCCTAGGGTAGGAAATGCAGCTCCATCTTCTCTGTCTTTTTGGCCTGGGCGCATCACTATGACATGGCGGTGTCGCAGCCTCATGATGTCATAGTGAAAGGGCCCGCGCGGAAGAGCGGAAGACGAAGCTGTGGGGCCGGAAGGTGAGCATAGTTTTTTTTTTCTTTTAAAGACTGATGGCGGATCTTCATACAGCCCATACTGACTATATGAAGATCCGCCACTGCACATGCATCTTGGTTTCTATCAATACCAACTCCTCCCTCATTCAATTTTAAGCAGAAATTGTAAAGCAGAAAACAAAGCTACAAAATATGTACAAAATATGCACTAAACTTTATTTAAAAACGATGAACGGCTATATTTTTTTTGGAGCATGCATATAGATAAGTGTTTTATCCCCCTTGCCTTGACCTGAGTGGGTTAAAGCCTTTTCTAGGTTAGGACGCAATGTCTTTTAATAGACCACCTAGAGTATTAATCATAGATCTAGATGTACGGCTATTGTATGATACGTGGGTCTTGAAGTCTCTGAGGCATCTCGTTTATGTGATGTATACTGATTAATCAGAATGTTCGAGCTTCCAACGCCCCCCCCCACTACTAGATCCCTGAAGAGCGCTTGTTGGCCTATTAAACTGGATGAATCACAAATGTGCATGACAATATAAATCTTAAGAAAATAGACACAAATAATTCTATGCAGCGTGTCATTTGCATAGGCTCAGAGTATCATATCAGGGTCGGCTTTCCAGATCACTTTTAGGCATTTCCTCTATTAGGTTTAGCATCAGGTTTTGCAAGCAGGCTAGTACTGAAAACTTTACTCACACCATGTGTGTTTCTTGGTCATAAAGTCATAGAAAGGAAAATGGGCCATATATATATATAGGCTGTCTCCTACTTAAGGACACCCGACTTACAGACAACCCCTAGTTAAAGACTGACCCCTCTGCCCACTGTGAACTCGGGTGTAGCTCTCTAAATGAAGCTTTAATGATGATCATTGGTCCCATTACAGCAAAAAAATTTGAAACTCCAATTGTCAGTGGGGCAAAAAAAAATTTTTTGTGTGGATCTACAATTATAAAATATACAGTTTCGACTTACATACAAATTCAACTTAAGAACAGACCTATGGAACCTTTCTTGTAAGTAACCCAGGGACTGTCTGTATATACATTTTATAGATTTTAAGCAGCCTATTGTTACTATACTGTCCTATAAATATGATGTTCTTGATGTACATTCTGAGGGACATTTATCAGGGCTTGGATGCCAGTTTTTTTGGCATTCAAGCTCCAAAATAATCTCAATTACGAACTGCCAGTAATTGTAAATTATTTCCCCCTTTATGCCACCTTGAAGCCAAGTGGATGAAGGGGACATGCACCAAGGGTGGGGGATTGGGACAAAGGGGGTATGCCCTGCACCTGCATACTAGCTATAGCTTCAACATTCAGGCCTGAAAGTTCACAGGCTATAGTGCAATTCTACGCCAGACAGGACCCAGCGCAGAATTGTTTGAAGACACAGCCACCCGCCAGATACATCAAGAAGCCGAGGGGCAGGGACTTGCCCCCCCCCCCTATTCAAGGAAGAAAATTAAACTACAGGTAGTTCCCGGGTTACGTATAAGATAGATTCTGTAAATTTGTTCTTAAGTTGAATTTGTATGTATGTCGGAACCGTATATTTTATTGTTGTAACCCCAGCCAAAATTTTTTTGGTCTCTGTTAAAATTGGATTTTAAAACTCTTGGGTTGTAATAAAGCTTAATTGCAGACACCTTTGATAACTGTTACAGCTGATCATTGTAGCCTGAGGCTAAGGTACAGAAAATTACTAACATCCAGAGGGGTTGTTTATAACTAGGGATTGTCTGTAAGTCGGGTGTTCGTAAGTCGACCACATATACTACTTAGGAAAATAAGTTCTGTAAAACTGCTTGACTTGCACTTCAATTGTCAATTTTCAGGCTACAAATTTTAATGGCTTTGTTCTCAGGATGTGGTACAGAAAAATACTTAATCTACAATATGTACATATAGTATAAACAGGTCCCTTATTACGTGTCATGCTGGACCATAACCATAAATCTATACACAGTTACTAAATATGGCACAGCTCCATACTTACCAGCTTTTTCATTTGAGACTTTTAGAATTGTCCCGGACCCTGACTCACTCTTAGACTAAAAACATGTGACTGTGCTCAGTCCATGAATCGCAGACCATGCAGTGGCTGGGTTCTGAACACTTTGGGGATCATTTATTTTAGGATTTTCTCTTTATTTCTTTCTTATCTTTGTGACTTTTTTGTGACTAAATTTGCGAATTTTCCACACCCCCTGGCAGAATTAGCAGCGCAAGAATTTTTCATTGTTGCGCCTGCTATATCTTTAAAATCCAGATGTGAACATATGAAAAAGTTACAATTTTGGTGCAAATTGTGGTTAAAGAGTTTCAAATAAACTCCACTCCTAATCAGGCATAGGAAAAACTTTAGAAGAAGTTGGAGAAGAGTGTAAGACTTTCGAGCAACTTTTTAATAAAAAAATTGCAAAAAACCTGCAGACTCAAATGCCTTATATATCAACCTCTAAGATAAATCAAAGATAAGTCCAAAACCTGGAAAAAACAAGAAAAGACACATAGGACACAAAAGACACATTTATCTTATTCCCCCTTTTCTGCCCTCTTGTTGCCCATGTTTTCAGTCTATTTTTTGCTCCTCATTTGTGTTTGTCATTTTGGCTTTTTGTCAAATGTAGTTTTTTTTTTTGCTTCTTATTAGATGAAAATTTCTAAAAATGCCCAATTTGTTGCGCAAATCATACCATTGCCTTTCCTAAGCCTGGCCAGGACTGGCGCTATTTATTGTGCAATTGTTTGAGCCCATATAATCACAATAGTATCATAAATTGGTCACAAACATCTGGAAAGAGGCGCAGTGTAATGACAAATAGGGCACAACAATACGCGGAGAATGGAGGCGTAACATTCCATAAAAAGTGCAAAACAGCCATTATGCAGCAAAAAGGTGCAAAAACACCAATGGAAGGAAAAGATAAATGACCCCCTTTGTATGGGACAGAACTCCTTGCATTGTAGTGATATATGATGCAAGGAGTCTTTTCCCCTATCACTATGTGGCTCGGAGTCCCTTCCTCAGCACAGTGTTCAGTCCGTGAAATCCGTCCACAATAAGGTCTGTGATTCACGTTCATGTTTTTTTTTATATTTGAGACTGTTATTAAGTATACACTAATATTTTATGCCTTAGTTTGATTCTGGAGTATATTTTTCTTTACTGTTTACTGTTTGGCCTCTGGGATGAATTTGAGAAAAAGTTTTTGAGGAAAGAATCACTAGATTTATCTGTCGAGTGAGGAAGAAAAGTTGAGAAAAGTCAAGTCTAACTGCAAACCATGAATCCTGGTTTAAGATATAATTTTTTAAAATCTCTGTTATTATTTTTTTTGCATAGGGTAAACAAAACATTGCCTAGGATAAGGCTATTTGTATACGAATGTGTATCTTTCCTGGGCTGCAAACAAAGAACCTGTGGCACAAACTTTGCAGCTCATTGGAGGGGGGGGGGGGTGTGTGTGTTATAAATGCACTTGTGCCACAATTCTGCTGGTTTTGCGCCAAAAACACTGGGGGAGATTTGTTAATTCTGTCGCAACCTCAACAGTCTGCGTCTGAGATCCGACGACGGAAAGCACAGCCCGATGTATTAAAGTAATAATAATAATAATTCTTTATTTATATAGCGCACACAGATTACGCAGCGCTGCACAAAGCATGTCAAATCGGTCAAAGTAGTGCACGGCTGTAAGTAATTAATGCACAGAAGGAACTAATCAATCGCGCCATAAAAATGCTGACACAAATAAGATGTGCGCCAAAATTTTACATGGGCTGCGTCTGTTTTTCTTTTGATTTCAGACCATTTTTTTCCTGGTCTATTCTGCACCAAAAATTGCGCCTAAAAAAAGCCAACAAATTCAACATAAATGTGGCGGATGATGTGGAAAATATAGACCACTTGCGGCAAAAAAAAAAAGGACGAGTCGGGATAGTCGGAAACATCTGTTCTTTCTGGTGCAAATGCATTAAAAATGATCTGCAACACTTTTGCGCCAAAAAAAACACAAGTGCCCGACACTTTTTTGACGCAAATACAATAATACATTTGCCCCACTGACTAAAATGCCTTGCACCACAGTTATCAAGGCTTTTAGGCATTTTTTGGCACTTTCCTTGTCGGATTAAGGGGGCGTTGCCTTCTGGGGGGCGTGTCCTTGCGAGAAAGGGGCTTGGCTTGCGGGAAATTGTCAGTGCACCCAACTAAAAGTAGCTCTGAAATAGAAACTGACAGTCTTATGGGTGTGTGTGTGTGTGCACCACTCTTGTGCTAATGACGGTAGAAAAGGATTGCCAGAGCTGTTGGCTCACACACAGGACTGCAGAAATAACAGCCGTGTGTGAGTCCATAGGGAAACAATGGCTCCAACCGTCCAACCGTAGGCCGAAGACGCTGAAAAAGACTGAATCGCATAAACATTAGATTAGATTAGTATAATTGCTGCAATTTCAAAAATCTCCAGGTTGTGAGCTGTGTCATTGGATTTGGTTACAGGATGCATGTAGTTGGCTTTGTGTGTGTGGTTTTCATTGCAGCGCAGTATGACAAGGGGCTTTTGACATGGAAAACTGCAAAGTACACAAAGTGTAATAGAAATGTGAATTTAGACTGACCAGCAAAACAGATGTATTTCCTCTATGCCATACTATGTGATTGTACTGCAGCAATCCCGCATAGTGCCATAGGTTCCTAATAAGGAAAGTCCACTCAAGTGGCAATGCACATTATACATTGATATATAGAGAGAAAAAGCTCAAAAAAGGCAACACTCCAGGTATTAAATTAAAAAAATTACTTTATTCATCATGTCACAACATTTCGGCCACTAGTGGCTGGAAACTTCATTATGCTTAAGGAAGACTCCAGCCACTAGGGGCCCAAACGTTGCGTCTAATGGTGACTAAAGTAATTGTAAAGTAAAGTAATATCTGGAGTGCTGCTTATTTTTGTGCTCTTTCGAATCATGGAGTGTGTCTACGTCCTGGGCTGGCATCTGGCTAATGCTATTATTGTGTGCTGCTTGTTTCTTTTTCATTTTTATGTATATATATATGATAATGAGGAAAGAAAAAATTGGACTTCCATTAGGAACCATGCACTTGTATCTCCAGGGCTCAAAGCATTTGGATGCGCAGCATATCAGGGCATTACATGGACAGCACAATAATAAAATGGGCACAGTGTAATACTTCCCTGCGGCTGTAGTGATACTATAAAAGGAATGAACTTACCGCTGGGTTCCTTCACATTTTACTAAAGATCCTAGTTAAACTTACATCACAGTTAAGAAAACAAAAATTGATTTAATTTAATAGGCTCTATATTGTCCTATCTGCAGGGAGTGTGTTATAGAGCAGGAGGAGCAGAACAGATCTTTCATAGTGTCCTAAGTGCAGATAGGCAGCATGTTATATACCCCTGAGGAAGATAAGCAGGGATACCAAAATCCACTTATTTACCGTGAAGTACCAACATGGCATATTAAGCAGTAAATTTTGCTACCTGTTTTTCCTCATCTTTCAATCGTATTGACCCCCTAGGGCCACCAATACAGTTGAAAGAAGGAAGGCAAATTAAGATTTGTAGCTTCTTTCCAGGGTCTCTCTGTAGGAGAACAATTGTGGGTCCAGCAGGATGACCTCCAAAAATATTGCAGTTCTGTCAACTCCTTCTCGCTTTTCCTGCAGTTCCAAACAACCAATGGAATGTTGCTTTAAAACAGCGCTGAGAGCAGCATCTCTTAAGTTGCCTGGGACTGCAGGTGGATTTGGTCCTATTTCGTGAACTCTGTCCTGGAGCAATGGATTGAGTGCCCACAGAAATGGCTCTGAGTGCCACCTCTGGCACCTGTGCCATAGGTTCGCCACCACTGTTATAGAGCATACAGAGATATTTGTCAGTCAATTATAGAACTGCATCTTTGACTGCTCAACATAGAAAATTCGGAGATATAAATGTTAAAAAAATAAAGTAAATATTTTCCCCAAAACATAAATATTGATCTGCTCAACTCCCCCTGCTTTACAGCATGCCACATGTTACTGATCAGCATTATGACTAGTTCCCTTAAAATATTATTTACCCTCACAAGATGAAAATGTCTATGAATTAGTAGATCTTGCTATACATTGGTGGGCAGAGTTCAGTTGTTGTGTTTTGTCTAACTACTAAGCTGTTGCCTCTCATTCTGATCTAGACAGTTTTAGTGGTTGTTCTGCTCATTTTACTGACAGAACAAAATAGAGCTGCCGTACTATCACTCTTCTGATTTCTGAGGACTTGGTCATGTTTATGTTTTTAGCGGACAAAACGTCGCATTTTACCCTTCCATGTTAGTATGGGGGTTCAGAATCATCTGGGGGACATTAATCATAGTGGGTCTCAGGTTCGCCTGTTTTTGCGCCTGGTTTGTTCTTCTTTTTGGCTTGTGATCTATGAATGATGCAGTTCTGCCTTAGTAAATGTGTTTTAGAATTGTCACATGTCTGATCCATTAGCACCTAATTTTGTGCCAAATTTGTCTCTAATTTTTACCCTACCAAGTAGATCTCATTTGACACTAATAATGGAACAAGATTCAACAAATGTGATAGAACGTTCAGGGCTTCTTTTTTGCACAAAAAAGTATCAGTTTGTACAAGGTCCGGACCACATTGTGCTGTAACTGCAGGGACTAAAAGCAAATTTTTGCTGAAATGAGTCTTTGCCTTTTTTTTTTTATTATAATGTACCGGAAATGGAGTCTGATAATATTATCATATCTGTACAATAAGACAATAATCACTCACAGAGATGATCCCATAGAAAATGAAAAGACACTTAATAGACATTTTGGGGGAAATAAATTAAAAGGGGGTTATTTATCAGGTATTTATCAGGGCCTCTGTGCCAGGCCACTGAAATAATCGCAAATGCTAGCTTATCGCTAGCACTTGTGATTAGTTTGCCTTTTCTGCCATCTCCACGGCGTCCTGCGGCTGCGCTTGTCCTGCACAAACACCTGCCAGATATGTACTCGGCTGCGCCCAGAGGGGCTATAAAATGATGGCACACGAGCGTAGGCGCATGATAAATAACCCCCAAACTGTCTAATTAAACTGAAACACAGTGGGGGGAGTTCATTAACGTTTTTTAAGGCCCCGACATTGCAGAGCTTGACAACAATATTTGCAACAAATTAACCATCGTGATGAGAAATCTGTCTGAGTTTAAGACTGTTGAGTTCTACTTTTAGACCTGCCATTAGACCTCCCTTTCCAGAGATCAAACCCCCTTTCGCGAGTCCATGACCTTTGTCGTACGAGTCAGAAAAGTGAAAAAAAATGGTCTAAAAGCCTTCATAAATGTGTCAAAAAATGATATTTTTTGGTGCAAATTGGCCAATATTGCTTCATTAATTCCCCCCAGGTTGCTGAATACTATTCAGTAGTGCCCACACATACATATTATCATTTAACCTCAGTTTTTGCAGCTACTCCTAGTGCCCGAGTTATGTGAGGACACACTTATTTAGTACAGTGTGGTGAGGAGTGTACAGGAAGAGTCACTTCAGATATCACATTTATTCCAGATCTGATGTCTGATGCTGGATAGTAAATCTTTTATAGTTTCTAGTATAGTTTATAACTTTTAGTCATTTGTACTTTAAATTAGTTGGCTTAGTTCAACAACAGAAAAAGCACCAATGTTGGACTTTTCTTTCTGCACAGTGCAGCAGGAGGGGGGTGTTGCAAAAAAGAGTAGAAAGGAGATTATGGGGGAGTAAGGATAAAGGGGCAAAAGGTGGGAGAACTATCTAAGCGGTTGCATAAGATTAGGGGTGCTTAAAGTGGGGTATAAAGTTGAGCACTACTGAAAGGGGGCTATAACCAAATGTTGCTTATGGGGCTCAATTAACTGTAGGGATGACACCTATCTATGTCCTGATGACCATTATAAAAACTGCATTGCTGCAAAATGGGAAAAGAAGGATACCTTACCCAAACTGAACCTCTTGGCTCCACTCCTAAACCTTTCTCAAGCTTTGGATAAATAATGTACCCTAGTTTTCACTTTTCAAAAATTGGAGAGATGCTTGCGCTTGAAAATGTATAATTTTGTGCATATAATATATGTATATACATATATGTATCTATGTATATATGCATCTATCTATCTATCTATCTATCTATCTATCTATCTATCTATCTATCTATCTATCTATCTATCTATCTATCTTGCCAGAATGATCTGTCCTCAATTGCCAGCACAATAATCAGTGTCACTTAGATCCTGGAGTTTACTCATCTGGGAATACAAATTTCACAGTTTCACCTTTGTGTCCTGCTTCATTCATGTATCCAGTAAGTGACTTAACTAACAGATGCCTACTAGGGTATACGAACAAAGCCTAACCTTAGTGGACAGGCCAGGATCTGCTCTAGCTCCTCGCCCATGTCACATCTGTGTTTTTGAAGGGAAATGTCATAACACTGCTAATCAATGGTGATAGTGACAGGATCATTTGTCACGGACAGGCCAGCCTGACAGCTGCTGCAGACAACCTCTTTCATTTTATATATATATATTTTGGGATTAGCAACAGAGGACCCTCAGTTCTGCCTCAGACATGGCTGTTCCTCTGAGGACAACTACCTTGAGGAAGTTCAAACCTGAAGAACAGACCCAACTGGTAAATGTCATTGGAAAAACAGGGCAATTTGTTGTCAAATGACTGCAGGGGAGCATTGGACAGACACAAGACAGAATAGGGGGTTTACCGTTCTGTGCCTTTTAGGTATCATTTGGTCTATACCTTTTCACTTGCAGATGGTGCCTACAGAGAGCCATTGCTTATCCGGAATAAGTACTTATCCGAAATGCTAGAGTCATAATTCCGGATATATAAATCTCCTCCTGTTTTTATTTTTCTGTGGATTTTAAAAATATTCAAATCAATATGAAAAAAACTACAAGACCAGAAACCTCTTATACCTTATTATGAATGCCCCTGGGATACAGGACCAGTCCACCAGTCCCCTAGTCCACTTTGTAGCCGCACCAGCTATTGTTCTTCCTCTAGGTACTTACAAGGGTTTTCCATCATGGATAATTTTATATAGTCCTCTTATTCTGGAAAAATATATAAAAGAGGCTTTTCAAATAAATGTATTTTAAAATATGAGCAACCTTTCTCTATATTGCTCACACTTAAAGGGCTTTTATTAAATAAAAGAAACAAGATGACATAAGAAAAAGTAAGAAGAGGTACATATCAGATGTCTCCCGTTACGTTTTCAGTACCATGTCTTTGGATCTGCACCAACTACACTCAAACCCCACAAAAAGACCCAATACATTAAAGTCTATATTGTACTATTCCCTTGTTGTTCCTCCTGGAAACATATAAATGGAATGAAAGTTGGTTGTTATCTGTTTAAGAAATGTTCCTACAAAGTCTGACATTGTTGACTCATTGATGTCCTGTCATCCTTTGCAAAGAGAATAACAGAGGAACAGCACAGGGCAACGTTTTTAAGAAAAAATTTACTAGATTTGTTTTATAGAGAATGAAAGGTCCCCTTTAACTGGTCTGCAAGTATACAAGAAGTACCCCTTTAATTCTGTAATAAGGCCAACTACTGTATGCCATAAAATAACACTTTCACTTTAAGAAAGTAATAATTTGGCTCATGTAGCTGCATTTACTACACAAGTAGATCAGCGATGGTTGCAACACTTCCAAAACAGAGCCTCCATTCTGGCTGGCATGAGAACGCTTTATTTATGGTGGCGTTCCAGTAATTACAGATATAAACTTAATCTAAAAATTAGGCTCGCAGCAAACACAAAGCCGCCATTTATCATGGTCTCCTGGCTCAATACCAGGGTCATAACTGAGGCAAAACTCTACGTTTGATTTACAAGTCAACAAATTCAGGAGGCTGTAGCTGGAAAGACGTTTTACGATCCAGAACTGGACTCTTTTATTTTGTGTGTTGGATGTACAGTAAAGATTGGGACAAATCTGCTAAGACGTAAACACATGACTGTAGTAGGGGAAGACGTGTAGGAAAACTGTTGTTATTGCTTGTTCAGCGCTTTTAAATTTAAGATATTTGTATGGAATTGTCTTGATTTATAGAGAAAATAGCTTTTATTTTTTAAATAATATTGGAAGGTGCAGCCAAGATTACAACAATATATAAAGCAAATCAGAGTAACATACAAAAATAGTATGATCTGGCAGGAAAATATGATAGAGAAGTAGGAGTTGAGCAAATCAATATTGTCAGGATCAGAGGTGGTGGACCCACTGAACCACCGCAAATGATAGTGTAAGCAGACGCCAGGGAGTGGAGTCTAAGTGGCACCCGGTATTCACCAGTGCATCCTGCAAAGAGGGTTAGACTTGCTGCGGTGTGGTACCATCAGGTCGCTCCTCAGGCGCTACTTGCTCACGGTAGTGGCCAATGCAAGGTACAGAAATGGCAGGCAGAATCAGAGTCGTAGTCAGGCAGGAGGTCAGGACAGGCAGCACAGGATCGGAGTTAGGGGCAAAGCAGAGGGTCAAGATAGGCGGCAGAGAATTGAGGTCAGAAAATGGAGCAGAGGTCACAACAGACAGAACACAATAGTCTCTATATAATGCTTTCTCCAAGGCAACAGGGCACAAAGATCCGGCAGTGAACAAAGGAGGAGGCAGGCTACATATCAGGGCAGCGACCGATCAGCGCCAATTAGCAGCGCTAGCCCTCTAAATTTTACAAGGCCGGTATATGCACGCACACTAAGGGGCAGGCACACGACAGACCACAGGAGGCGTCGCTGGAGTGTGGAAGGGCGAGTAACCCTGCAGCTGCTGCACTGAGGTACCTCGACCTGTGATACATGGGTGCGCCTGTGACAAGAGACATTGGTTGCGGGAGTACCCGTGACAAATATGTTGTTATTAATTTATATATTTGCTCTAGACATTAAGGAGGTGAACCTATAAGTCATTGAGTGACTGTTATCTCTGTATATACAGTCATATAGAGGTATGCTGATAATCACTGATAGCTCCTCCTGCTCTATAACATGCTACCTGCAGATAGGACACTATGGGGGTCATTTATCGTATTTCCTCCTTCCCTGAGCTATTTTTGTGCCTTTTGTGAATCTAATTTTTGCACCTCTTTTGTCTCTGTATTTTTGGCTCTATGTAAAATGCTGATTTTTTTGAGCCATATTAAGCGTTAATTCTATAAAGGTGCAATTGTGTTGCGCAAGTCATTCCATTGCCTTTCCTAAGCGTGGTCAGGACTGGAGTGTTATTGCACAATTAGGCTCAAATCAATGTTAAATAAGATGCAAACATCTGGAAGCAGGAACAATACAAAGACAAATTAAGCACAAACCAGGATCACTGCTACACTCTGTGAACTGCTGGAAAAAGATGCAAAAAATCGCTCAAATACCCAAATGCGCTCATAAAGTCACTTAAATACAACCAAAAATTGAGCATTGAAAATTGAGACTTAGACAAATCTGCCCCTAAGCACAATCTGTTGAGCTTCTCCTGCTACATAACATAATGCTTGTAGATACAGTGTCACACTGGAGTCCCTTGGGCCCACCAGAAGAAATAAATTTTGGTGCCCAATCTTCATGTTACTAGAAAGAATAAAACACTACTCCTACTTGAAGAGTAAAACGCGCAAATACCATTGCACAGTATGTCCATTGAGCATGTAGTGGTCAGATGATAGGTCTACACAGGGGCAGAGTATTATTAATTAATTCTTTTATTTATATAGGGCACACAGATTACGCAGTGCTGCACAGAGTTTGCCAAATCGGCTCACAATCTAATCAACCTATCAGTATGTTTTGAATTGTGGGAGGAAACCGGAGGACCCGGAGGAAACCCACGCAAACACAGGGAGAACATACAAACTCTTTGCAGATGTTGACGCTGGGTTTATCACCCTCTTCATTTTCTCCTGCTCTATAACATGCTGCCTGTAAATAGGACAATATGTAAATCTGCTCATACCCACCTGCCCTTTAACATGTATATGTAAATTGCATTTGTATGCTGATTGTTCCCTTTAACTTGGAATTCTCTAAGTCTTGCAATAGTTTTTTACGATCTAAAATGGGGGAAAGTACAGTAGCTGTGCCGTACTGATATTCCCAGAGACCTACCAATATATTATATGATTTTGCTTATATAGTGCTAACCTCTAGGACAGTGCTGTACAGAGAATGTCACAATCAAGGGGTTCATCGGGATTTCAATACTGTCAGCCTATGATAAGGATGACCAATCATTAATAGCAGAACAAAGGGGGTAACCAGACCTAATTTTCCACCCTATCTTCAAAATGTAGCAAATTTGTGTGAGCCCAAAATAATACGATATTTTGAAGCCATAATTATGGAGCTCAGGGCTTGATAAATTCCCTGCTGTAAACTGATTTGACGTATACTAAGGTTTTTTGATAACCCATTCAACTTTATTCTTCCATCATTGAGGCTCATGATTATCCCCCTTTATTTAATTACCTTCCACCCCAGATATTTGACTGATAAGTCTGTTTGATATATGTTATTATTAATAAGGACATAATACTCAATCATACAGTGTCAGATAGACATTTTACCTTGTGGGACTCAGGATTTAATATTGCGTTCTCTATTCTCCTGGCACATATGGGCCTCTCCTCTAATAGAGCAAACCAGTGGCACATCCGATTTCCAGTTACTTGTGGTCTAGACAGACACTTAAATGTTCGATGTGAAGAACGTCTAATTAAATCAATACATTATTCAGCATGAATTAGCTCCAGGTGGGAGTATAACTAATATCAAATATAGCGTTTCTCAGAAATACCTTCTATCCATTCACATAATGATATCACGTGCACTTCCTGATTCAGTATGTAGTAATGTGTACCATTGATCTGCAGGGGTGTGATAAGTGCACAGAATGAAAGTTACTGATCTCTAAGCCTTACTGGCAATTTAGAAACTTTAGCATTTGCCAAATGTAGGTGATTGGCATAAGCTTTGCTTCTACTGAGCACTGGAGCCCAGAAATAATCACAATGACTGGCATATGGCGTGGGTAAGGCATGGCAAGTGGGCATGGAGGAGTGTGAGTGGACTAGAGCGTCTGCACACTCGCTACAGCCAACATAAATGGACGTTCACAGGCAAAAAAGCGCCGCTGTGTGATACATTTCCCCTATTGTGTTTAGAAGACTGTTTCGTGAATTTGTAAACTATTCATCATGATCATCATCTATATGCCTTAAATCTAATATTGATTTCGAGGGGTAGGCGTCTGCCTACAGCTACGCTCCACCACTTAAGCTTTGTAGCGCAATCTCCTGGTGTTTTTGCAACAATTTTGCCTGCTCTGCTCCAATATTATTTGTCTACTCTAAGGTCTCCAGTATTGTTCATCTACTCTGGGGTCTCTATTATTATTTATCTTCTCTGGGAGTCCCCATTATTATTCTGATCTGCCTAGGGAAGGAAAATAAATACCTTGTCCAGCCCTGCTAAGTATCATTTACCATCTATCTCATATACCGTATATACTGCGGCACAATTTGTGTGCTGAAAATTCCCCACTCGGCTTATACTCAGATATATAAAAAAAAATAAACCTGGGCATCTCCTCTTCTATCTTCATGTTGGCGCCAGGTCTGCAAGGCCCTACCGCGAACATGAAGATAGAAGAGGAGCGCACGGGCTGTCCGAATGGTGAGTACTGAGTTTATTTTTTTTACAAGCTGGCTATACACTACAGGGGGCTGGCAGGCTATATACTACAGGGGGCTAGCAGGCTACATACTACATGGGCTGGCTGGCTATATACTATAGGGGCTGGCTGGCTATATACTACAGGGGCTGGCAGGCTATATACTACAGGGGGCTGGCAGGCTATATACCACAAGGGCTGGAAAGCTATATACCACAGGGGATGCTAGTTGATATACTACAGGGGATGGCAGGCTATAAACTATAGGGGCTGACTGGCTATATACTACAGGGGTTGGCTGGCTATATACTACAGGGGGCTGACTGGCTATATAAAATAGGGTCTGGCAGGCTATATACCACAGGGGCTGGCAGGCTATATACTTCACCGGCTGGCAGGTTATATACTACAGGGGGCTGGCAGGCTATATACCACAGGGGCTGGCAGGTTATATACTACAGGGACTGGAAGTCTATATTATACAGGAGGCCGGTAGTCTATATACTACAGGAGGCTGGCAGGCTATATGCTACAGGGAGCTGGCAGGCTATATACTTCAGGGGGCTTGCTGGCTATATACTACAGGAAGCTGGCAGGCTATATACTAAAGGGGGCTGGAAGGCTATATACCACAGGGGCTGGCAGCCTATATACTACAGGGGGCTGGCAGGCTATATACTACAGGGGGCTGGAAGGCTATATACCACAGGGGCTGGCAAGCTATATACTACAGGGGCTGGCAGGCTATATTCTACAGGTGGCTTGCAGGCTACATACTACAGGGGGCTTGCTGGCTATATACTACAGGGGACTGGCAGGCTATATAATGGGGAGTCTGTGACCAATGCATTTCCCACCCTCGGCTTATACTCAAGTCAATAGGTTTTTCCAGTTTTTTGTGTTAAAATTGGGAGTCTCAGCTTATACTTGGGTCGGTTTATACTCAAGTATATATGGTATATCTATCTATGTACCTACAGTATTAGTGGGGTTCATTGTTCGGGTTTGGGTACCAGACAGGGAATATAATCTTTAGGAACCTTAAAGAGGCTTTCCCATGAAAGAAATTTAAAGGGAACCTGTCATAAACACACTATTTTGTGGTTATAACATTTTTCAAAGAGAAACATGAGAAAAGCATATGTGCTTTTGTCATGTTGGTGGGATGTATACAGCAGATAATATGTATAGGCATTATACTAAAGTACCTTTCTCCCTGCCATTGACCTCCCTGCAGTCCCGGGGCCTGGGATGTAAATTCAAATTCAATTCAGCCCACATGCAGAATTCCATCCCCTCCGTGACATCAGCTCACCGCTGCAAGAACTGCCAGCGCTTGCACGGTGAGCTGTATCTCGCTGGAACCGAGGCTCTCACTGTCAGTGGCAATGCTTGCAGCGACAAACTGCTTTCACAGAGGGGATGAAATTTGGCGTGTTGGCTGACCTGATATGTGCTATCAGATACTGTGTGCTGACAATGTGCTTAGCTTATTAGGGTACAGGGTTTATATACACTTTCATTTATCTTCTGAACAGTCTACTAGTATCTGACACATAGAAAAAGAGAGATGAGACAGATCAGAGACATGAGATTGATATAAGACGCTGCCTCATCTAATCAATTAAACAGATTAAGGACTGCTATACTCTCCCCCTTCACCGGTCTGATCCAGAGACAAAATCGTAAACATCAGGACTGATAGAGACAGGAGTTATATTTGTAAAATTATTTTTTTTGTTAATAACAGTGAATTATAGAATGTGTTATTTTGTTATCCTGAGTAAATTTAAGAATCTTGTCTTTGGGGGAATACCAATTTAATAAGTCTGCTCACTCTTACGACTAATATACAGGGCCATGAATAGAGATCAGCAAATAGAGATCAGAAAATCATCCAAGACTCAATTTATAGAACTTACATCAAATTTTTCACTGTTTAGCATTCTGAAAAATGGCAGATTTTTATCGAATCTAACCATGAAATTAAGGGAATACTGTTACCATACAAGATATTGTATGTTAACACTTTTTTTATTAATAATTTTTATTATCTCATACAGTATCCATTATCTGTCTTCAACCCTGTTATCCATATATTGCTACCTTCTATTGCTGCATCACAATCATATAGGTATCTTCATTGCAGTGTTAACAATCATGTATAGTATAGTCTCCTGGGTGACTGATTGCTAACATCATACACCGTGTCTGGAGCGTATTTCACATAATTGCTGACATGCTGACTTGCTGCTGAGCCCTTGTCATTTTTCTTCTGACAGCCGCCTATTTTCTTTCTTCTGTGACCATGTGACAAGCTCCTGAAAGGCTTGTATGTAAATGTTGCAGTCTTCAAGTGCACTCCCGTCTGACATACTAGGTTTCATTAGTTTGGTTAATGGTGTAGTGATAATGTTGGAATATAGGTAAAGCAATAGTTCCATCAGTAAAGGCTCATAAAACATGTGAAATATGGAGTAATTAAACCCATACTCAGTCTATGATAATGGTGAGAATCTCAGCTTATTATGGTTATATTTTATTTGTTTTTACTAAAGTAAATCATTACCCGTATACAATAAGTTATGTATCATGGTCATTCTAATAGTAACTAAACATAGTAATAGGAGAAGGTGTCACTTGTACCTGGACACATGAATTATAACGCAAAAGACAATGGGGCTCATTTAATAAGGGTTGGGATGCTCCCTTTTGGCAGACTGTTCGCCATTTCAGGGATTACATGGCTTGCACAGGTATTTAACAGGTATCTGCACTGGGAGACTTTTGCACACACAATAGTTTTTTGGCGTGGCTGTGCTGGCTTCCATTTGACACAATTTAGGGGCAGCCGTCGGATGATTCGTCTGATTCGGACTGAGCCCAGGATTTAACTCTCAAATTGTGTCTAAAGCTGAAGCACGTACACGCACCACTAAAAAGATGGTGAACTCTGTTGGACCTGAGCGGAGAAGCGACACATGCAGGATATCAGGCACACTGGGGCACATTTACTTACCCGCTCCTGTCACGATCCCGTGGTGCGTGGTCCGACGAGGATTCGGGTCCAGCGCGATTCACCAAAGTCGTGCGTCCAATTTCCTGCAGGTGTCGCTTCCGCGCCGAGGTCCGCCGGAGTTCACCTGCTTCTTCCTGGTGCATGTAAGTGTTTGATCTTGCGACACAAATCCTTTTTTAAATACAGCGCTTCGTCCGAATCCGTCAGGTTGTCTGACGGCCTGCCACACGATTTCTGTTGCGTGCAAGCTGGCGCCAATGCGCCAAAATCCGGTTGCGTGCACCAAAATCCCGGGGCAATTTGGCACAAAACGGAAATATCCGACAAACCCTTAGTAGATGAACCCCACTATCTTGGTATTCTGTGCATGCCAATGCACTCCGGGGACAGGGTAAGTAAACGTGCCCCAATTTCTTTCAAGGGGCTCTACTATCAGCAAAATGCTTTTTCCACCACTTATACCAGCCCACAGAACCAAGGATATTAAACATAAACTTACCTTTATAGAAAGTCATTTGTCTTTAAGGCGGCTCCTTGCATTTGTTCTGTGACTGCCTTTGGAGCTTCACTGCCGATTAGATTTATTAAACCGGGAAAACATACAACAGAAGGGTAATGGAGTAAAACTGGTTTTCCACAGCATTGCACTAGCAGTGGTCCTATGTTTTGGCCACTATTTTGGAGTTGTGATTTTAGTGCCACGTTTTTTCATCCAAAAAGTCAAGTAAATCATAAAATTGGTAAAATAATGATTTTCACAAAGCACTTGGGCACAGCCATTTGTCCACTGCCTTGTCCAAGCTCTCCACTGCCCTACAGGCTCTGGTTAAACCCCTGTGTACAGAGATATTGGGATGGGTAGGCATGGATGGCCACCTGGGCCAGCTGGAACCGGTTCTCAGCGCAGCTTCCATGTCCCTGTAAACTAACAGGGGCACGGCGGAGAAGTAGTGGTGTGGGACACTGGGAGAGTCTTTGGAGATAAGTTAATGCTTATTTTTTTAAGCAGCCCTCTCCCAGCCACATATCATTTTCTTAGCTCTTGGATAACCCCTCTAAAGGTTTTGTCAAGCAGCTAAAGTGAAAATTGAAGTTTTCCACTATTCATGTAACTTGTTCATTTGGCGGGAGCTATGTGGTGGAACCTCCATAGATCAAAAGAACAGGGGTCCATTGAACCTATATAGGGGGTATGCTGCACATGCTACTGTATTCATATCTGTGGCACAGACATAGTCAGAGCCATACTCATCTATCTCCATCATTGCCATTGCGCATTGTTGCTATATGCAACTCTACCGCTGGTCCCACCTCCTGCATGCCCTTCCATGCCCACTTGGCATAACAGGAAAAAGGCGCAATTCATGGAAAATAAAGTATGCCAGAAAACTGGTGCACAAGCCCTGATAAATCCACCTTTAAAAGAGCAGAGCAGCAGTTTGCATATCTGACCGGCTGCTCCATTCATTCAGGGTACAATGGGGGTACAGCGGATCTCGCTACTTGTGATAGAACCTATAGAACATTTTTTTCCTTTTAGATTCAACTATGATGTCAACGGCCCTTCATTTTAAATCTCATGCAAGTTTGCCTTTCCCTTAGCCTGCTCTTGTGCAGTTTGCTTATTTTGGTCCTTATTCTAACCCTTCTGCTGGATGACTGTATAATGGCAGCTTAGATACAGTGGCTTAGCTTTATGTATGGTAGATACCAATATAAAATTGTATGTATAACGACTGTACATACAAAAAAGGCCCCATTCATAACCCCTATCATTTACAGCATGACCGCACGGCTCAGGCATGCTCACTGTGCACCTCTATGGTGGTTGTGAGCTAGCTGCCATGTACGGACAAGTGAATGGAGTCTGAGAATTGATGACCCCAAAGTTATATCCAGTGATATTTTCTGTAAATGTAAGGAATGGAAGAAAGGAGAATACTGTAACTCTTACAGCTACATATTTCTCTATAGCCTCAGTCATGGCGGTTTCTAGGTTATTTGTTGCACAGAGCAAATCTCACAGAGCCACCCCCCACCCCCTGAAATCACTAAACTTGATTTTAGCATTGATTTTAGCATAAATAGCCACCAATAAAAATATTAGAGACACATTTATGTATCGATTATAGTGTATGCAGAATTATCCCACTAAGTTAGCTTAGACATATACAGTGTCACCCCTTTAATTAAAACGTACAGTGTCTTTTAAATTATAATATTCAGCCTATCATGAATTATTATTACAATGATTTACATAAATACTTCACCAAAACAAAGCTCAGTGAGTAATACAGTACCAGTATGGAGTTGAATGCATAAGTACAGTACTAGAACTGAGCTTCATACAGAAACACAGTATCAGGATCAATTCCCGTTCCATATATATGGTATGACTGTCAGAAACGCGTAAGATGATGCTTTTTCCTGCACTTATGTGTTAATACCTGTAATTTTTTGTGTTATTATGAATGAAAAAAGGTTTCAAAATTTCCGGTGAATCAAAAAGTGCCGACCTCATTTGTTCTGAAGTTTATATATACTGTCTTATTTACATGTATATAGTACTCCCATAATGAATTAACCCCTACGCTCACCAGGACGTAGTAAAACGGTGATATAGGGAAGGGGGGGGGGTTTCTGTTTTTACATTTTTAAATTTATTTTTAAAGATTGTTACCATTATTTCAGACCTCCCAGTGTACTTTAACCCTGCAGGTCAGAGCATGACCAGCGGCCCTATTCTGTGGGGGTTCCCAGTGCAGGGACTCCCACCGCTCAGCAAGTTATCCTGTGGATAAGATATTACTTGTTTTGAAACACTTTAATATTTAATAGGGTGGGAAATGCAGCCGCTACTGGTAACTTCCTTTGATAAAGAGATATATATCGGTACTTGTATTCAGCACTTCTTGGGAGGAACAAAAGGGGTGACCATGGATGGTAAGGCTGTATCATTGGTCAGAGCCCTGTAGAATAGTGGGAGAAGTTGAGCGCTCACATCAGAAATTCACCTGACAAGGATGCGGTGCGCCCCAGGTACCAGCACACAGAAGCTGGCAGATTCATGCCCAGTATGGCACGGACAAGTCAGTCATCGGACTGCCCTTAGTTCAGTCCACAATGTTCAAATAATGGACATATCAGTTAATATATAAAGCGGAGTGTATGCGTGTGTATGTATGTATGTATGTATGTATGTATGTCCACTAATGGAATCTGCACCGTCACAATTACAATCACCAAATTTTGCACAGCCGCTCTCTGTGAATTTTCACCCCACTTATTAACCATCATATGCTGAAGCCATTGTCTGCTGTGGCAGTTAGAAGCTGAGCCGTGATTGGTTACTATTGGCAAGGAGTATAAAATGTTTATGTGTGAGGTATAATGGATAGGGATAAAAAGATAGGGGGAGCTTCATCAGAAATGTTTGAGGTAAAACTGTTCCAGTAGCCCATGGAAATCATTCAGAGATAATAATTTAATTTTATACACAGCTGTGGGAAAATGAAACTTGAGCTCTGATTGGGTGCATGGACAACTAGAACTGTTCTGCTCTCAGACACTTCTGATAAATAACTCTTTGGGTGTTGTGCTGCACTCTTAACTTTAACCCTCTCGGAGCTAAAACAATGGTCCAGGACTGATCCAGAAGTCCCAATGTTAAAATATAAAGAGATAGAAATAAAAATATATAGATTTCTTATCTGACCAGAGCTCCAGACGTTCACAGAGGTTTTCACTCCAAACGTTCACAATAATTGTTCTCGTTTGTCCTCCGTTCTGCTCACAGCACAAATCCAAAGATTCTCCAGATAAGAGTAGCACAAATCCACAGATTCTCCAGATAAGAGTAGTTCACAGAGTGAAAACCTCTGTGAACGTCTGGAGCTCCGGTCAGATAAGAAATCTATATATTTTTATTTCTATCTCTTTATACTTCTGATAAATAGATTCTGATAAAAGAAAATTAGAGTCAAAAACAAATTAAGAGACAGTCAGAGACCGACAGAGAAAACTAGAGGCAGGCATAAATAGTCAGAGACATACACAGTTGGAGAAAGTCGGAGACAGTCAGAAATAATCAGAGACAGACAGGGTCAGAGACAGAGACAGTCTGAGGAAGTCAGAGACAATCAGACAGAGACAGTCAGAGACAGTCATAGAAAGTCAGAGACAGAGACAGTCAGAGACGGAAGGTGAGAGACATAGACATTCAGAGACAGAGAAAGTCTGAGAATGTCAGAGACAATCATAGACAGGGACAGTCAGAGAAATCCAGAATCAGAGATAGTCAGAGACAGACAGAGACAGTCAGAGACAGATAGACACAGACAGAGACAGTCTGAGACACTCAGAGACAGAAACATGCATTCAGAGACAGTCAGAGAGAGAGATAGATACAAATAAAATATTTTTAAATTTTTTATTAACCGATTCTATTTTGTTATAGCTAAGAGCAATTATTACTATCCCGGGCAACGCTGGGAGCTACAGCTAGTATTGTATATATTGGACAGGTCTAAGAAACTGTGGCCATAAAAAACACAATACTCCTGGATAGTAAAGGAGTAATATTTATTTCTATATACCTCATAAATAAGCTGTACACTTGGGAGTAGTGACCTACTACCACATTGCATCATCATCCTGGATCATCTGAATATCTATCCATTCAACTGTACAAGTGATTATTTTAGAATAATTTTATTAGGTGGACTGCTTGTGCAATGCAATGATATATTGTAAAATATTAGTAATTTTAGTTTTCTGTGTATATAATTTTTATACTAAAAACACAAATATCTACGAACAAAAAGCTATGTTTAGTATTGTATATACATATATATCTACAGCAAATTTGAGGTAGAAAAGAACCAGATATTTTGATTATGGTCTGGACCTATAATGATTTAGTAGGTTTACTCAAATTGCATTTCTGCAAACAAGAGGTCTTTAGACCAGAATGAAGAAAAATGTATAAAAATGAACTTTTATTTCTTTTAAGTAATAAAATCAGAGCTATGCCTGTGTTGTCAATTATTGGAGATATATGTGCAAAACCAAAAAGTTTTAAAAACTGTTTGCAGAAATGCAATTTGAGTAAACCTACATATATACATCTATACACATATTATATCATTAACCCTAGGTGTCAGAGTCTCGTAGCACAATATTTTGACCTTTAGCGGAAAACGATAGTGCCATTTGATACATAATCTTATTTTTAATGGGGTTGTGTTCAGGTTTAGTGCCCAGACAGTATGAGCTGTAAATACTGTCCTGACCCTATATGTAACACAAGGGCCCCCGCCAGTCTTGCTCTAATCGGATGTCGTAGCATCTCATATCTATGTGAACTTTCATACAGAAAAATGGACCAAGATTTTCCATCAGGGTCTACAAAGCTGTAGGTCAGCCATTACATTGCATATGTCACAGAGACATTTATTGCCCGGGATTAAGACCCACGATGATCTTGACAATGGCCTATTCTCTAGTCAGCTGATTGGAAGTAATGGAATGAATGAGATCACACCATTACAGCACTTTAGTGAGAGCCAGTCGGCCTCTTTTAATGTGCTCCCTTAACAGTGCTGTAAAACGTATGAAGCATTAATCTGTCTTCACACCTCATCAAAACTGTTTAACTTGGCAGTAGAACATCCTGAGTCAGGGGAAGGCATCTGGGTTGTTCCTGTCAAAAAAATCTATGGCATCCTGAGAAGACAGCAACACACAGCCAACATCCTCGACCTGGGTTCCACTTCATTAAGATATTTATCTCAAATATCAACCTTTACTACGGTCAGAAGTTTTGCCATTGTGAGCTCGATTATTGAATAACGCTCAAGATTTACTACCCTGAGATGTGTAATCCTGAGCTGATATGGACATTGTGTATGTAAAGTTAGAACATAATCCAATTTAACTGACAAAAATGTAATGTTTGTATATTTCTCTCACATCGACCTATGAAATCACATGTAACCTTTTCCAAAAATATTCTCTCTGGAGATGAAACCTGTTGAAATGCGGATATTTAGAGTCATCTTGTATTTCAGCCTGATTCTACACCATGATCATTTGTAATGGTATTATTACGGGCATTACGACAAATACGATGGCCCTCATGAAACAACACATTTGCCTAAATTAGAAAAAAAGTTATATTTCTGCTCAACTGTGATTTCCTTACTATGGCATGGTGTTTATGTGCTCTGTGGAGCTTAGAGTCATCATTTTTGTATTTCTGATACTCAGGTTATGGCCAAAATGGAGGACCATGGAAACATTTGTGATCACTAAGGTCCCTTTTTCAGTGATCCTTCTAATAATGTCGCCATAGCTTTTTACATGGGCCATGAAAAGCTGGGATCATATCTTGGGATGTGTTCTGACCAATAAGTGCCCCACTGGATGGAAGATGTATGCAAGATGCAGTTCATAGGCTCATAGGTTCTTTCTCTTTTACTGGTTGCTCTTGACAAATTAACATATGACTCTCATCATGAAAGTAGTACAGGGGTATTGGCTCATGTACTGTAATGGCCTCATAGTCAGGCTAAGCTTACTCACAGGGCCCTTAACTTTTTCAGGTACTTCTCCCAGTGCTATACACGTACCTCATATATACTCTTTCCTGAAATTGGACCCGTAAAGGGAACCTCTCAACAGAAATTGAACCAATAAACCACTACTAGTATATTGTGTAGTAGATTAATACCTTCCAGATCTGATTATTATTTCTTTTATTTATATAGCACACACAGATTACACAGCGCTGCACAGAACTTGCCAAATCAGTCCCTGTCCCCAATGGGGCTCACAATCTAATCAACCTAGCAGTATGTTTTGGAGTGTGGGAGAAAACCTGAGGACCTGGAGGAAACACACGCAAACACAAGCTTGTTTCTTTCAAGGTCAAGTGTGGCAGCGATCATCCAGAAAATAAACTTTGAAGTGAGATATAGTTTGGTTGTATAAAGTCATGGGGTTGGCGAGTTTATCAGTGAAGTCAAGTCCTCCCTGGCTCTGAATGCCCCCCTTATATGATTGAGATCTTGTACCAGGCTTCAGTAGACCTAGTTAGGCAAGTCCCTAGACATAAATGTTACAGTGAGTTGGACAGTCTTAGGGGAGGAGAGCTTGACTTCAGTGCAGAGCTCTCCACCTCCTTGACTTTACACGACCAATTTACATTTCACTTGTTGATTGTCTGAATGATGCCACAGCACTGGGCCATGAAGGACACATGATCTGGAAGTAAATCATAGCTAAAATGATATGCTAGTGAAATAAAAATAAATAAGAACAGGCATAACTTTAAGAATGGCAAAGGGCAACATCATATCCCATTTGAGCAGTAGATCATTGCAAAATGGGATTATCCGTTTTGAGGCAGTATGGTTTTTATTTATTGGCATGATGAAATACCTTTTTAATTAGTATCAGACCCCAGATAAAATTTAATTCACATAACTTACCACTGACTTAAAATATAGTGTCCACCTCTGTGTTATTTAAAATGTACTTTGATTTATAGAAATATAATATATCATATATATACATATTCAAGTATAAGCCAACCTGAATATAAGCAGAGACACCTAATTTTACTACAAAAAAATGGAGAAAACCTATTGACTCGAGTATAAGCCTAGGATATGAAATGCATTGGTCACAGACTCCAACAATTTTATAACTAGCCAGCCCAACCGCCCATGCCCCCAGTATATAGCCTGCCAGCCCCCTGTCCCCCTGTATATAGCCTGCCAGCCCCCTGCCCCTAGTATATAGCCTGGCAGCTCCCTGCCGCCCAGTATATAGCCAGTCCATGCCTCCAGTATATAGCCAGCCTATGTCCCCCAGTATGTAGCCTGCCCCCTGTCCCCAGCCTCCTATCTCTAGTATGAACAGCACATAAAAAATAAACTTGGTACTCACCTTTCCGAGTGTAGATAGTCTCTGCTCTGTTGTAAAGAATCCTGGCATCTAGAAGAAATATCGACAGACTGTGTGAAAGTCAATGTACACTTGATGAAGGGGCATTAAAAAAAGGTGAGTTCAGGGTGATATATATGTGACTACATTAGTGTTTCTAATTCAAAAAGGATCAAATGTATGATTGTAGTGTGATTTATATTTAATGCTTATCTCATAAGACTATTTATCAGTTGAGATGCACTTACCTTAGTTGGCATGTGTAATCTTGATATATTGTATTTTTCACATGGCTGTAGATGTTCATACAGAGGTATGTGCCATAATTAGGCATACAAAATTATATGAATACAATATATAATGTTATACATAAAAAGTGTGTAAAATCTCAGTTTTCTGGTTAATATAGAGTTCAGAGGGAGTTCTCTCACCATGTAGCCTTATTCAAGCACATTCCACAGTCTATTCACTTGAACTCACAATATTGGAAAACTAAAATTGATCGAAAATGCCAATTAATCAATTTTTCTTTACTGTAGATAGTTGAAAATATTGAATGGAACCCTGTACAGGGCGGAAAATGTTTTACTGCAGTGTTAATTGATAATGAATAAGGTAATTATAAGTTCAGCTTGTAAGTCCATGCTTGAGGAGGCCGTGTGGTGTGCATGCTATTTATTTTCAGGGAGTTTGTTGTATTTGCATGACTTATTTTGTATAAATTTTTCCGTTTCTGATATAAATAGGTCTAATATTTTATGCTGATTTATTTAGTCGAAGAAATTGTAGACCTGTATTCAAATGTATTTTAAATAATTTTAAACTAGGGTCCCTAACAGGCTTATCACTCTTATCACTTTTTGCTCCTCAAACCGTTTTTGCAACCGTCACTCCCAGCTTCACTAAAAAGGCCTTACTGGGTGGTTCCTTGGCTGCTCAGCCAATCATTGGTTAGAGTGCCTTAGACTCTGATTGGAAGAGCAATGAAATATGGCCAATAGATAGTCTGCAGTTTCACCAAAAAATCTATTTTTACACTAAGCAAATGGCCCTGAGACAGGGCTTTGTAGTTTGGCCATGCGAAATGCAGATACACCGCGCATGCCCCAGTGCTTTCCAGGAGCTTGGTGACGTCACCAGCTCTTGGGAGCGAGGGAGGGAGGGTGGGGGGAGAAGTTTCAAGCACACAAGGCGCATACATTGTTATGAATGTGACCAAGCGCTGGGTGCCCTGAGTCAGGGGCCCTGGAGCGCCGAATGGTGTCATTTGCTTAGTGTAAAAATAGATTTTTTGGCAAAACTGCGGATTTATGTGCCTTATCAAAACCACCTCCAGCATCAGCTTTCATCAGCTTCATGAAACGGGGAGGGTATGTTTAGGTCAAAATGACCTTTTTGAAATGGTAGGTTTCCTTTAACTACACTGTGGTCAAGGTGTTAGGTGGGAGATGATCAACTTTGAACCTGTGGGCAAAACATGGTGCAGATATACTAATATGTAGATAAAGATGATAGGAAGAAAGTCAACTCCAGTTTATGCGTCTTTGGTTACATTTTAATCCTGAGGAGTAACTCACTTACTGTTTCAATAGGTAATCAATGAAAGAGGGCACTCCACGGGTCACCTACTCACTACATTTCCTCAGCCAGTCTTCCAGAACCTTTGACCTGACTTCTGACCACTAAAGTGCAAAGGCAGCAACAGCAGGCAGAGGGTGAAGAATAAACTATAGGCTGGTTAGGCTGCAGGCAGATTTTCATTACAATGGAAGCTGTCAAAAGGAAAGGGCCTTAAGGTTGGGATGGAGCGCATTACGGGTGTCATTACAAAGACTCGTTCAATGTACAGACAAGATAATTTAGTGCCGTACAAAAGAGTTGCAATGCAATACATTAAAAATACAATAACGCTACTTTACTTGCAACTTTGCAATTTCTTCTTTTTGTTTAGTGGCGTATTCTGTGCATCAGGGGACTATGTTTCTTTACACTGTACAGCAAGCTTTTGTTAACTATGAATATATAATAATGTCAATGGATTTGATTTCCACTTTGCATTTGTTATGTGAGATTTATTCGGTAAAAATTGGGTGACATTCATTAATATTTCACATCCTGATGCAATAACGAGATAAAATCTTGCTTTTCTGCTTCATAAGGAGACACAGTAGTGAAAGCTTCTGCTTACCAGCACTGGGCGAGCAGTTCTGAATATGTATAATTTAATGTTATAATAATTAATGGTCAGGAAACTGCTTACTAAGCTACTAGATCTTGAATGTGTCCACCATGTCTCCGCTACACTGGTTTCAGGGGTATATACACCCAAAATAAGCAGATCACACAGTGGACCTAACACATGTCATTATATAAAACTGATTATAATTTCATGTATTGACGTTATGTGACCTTTTTTGCTTAGAGTTTTGTAAAAGGAAAATGTGGGCAGCAGTGGACACAGAAAATGACACCTCATCCGGCATCATTCACAAATGTGAATGTTTTATTATTTTAAAAAGATGTTAGTAAGCCTAAATCAGGTCTACATAGCTACTTATGACTTATCAATAGTAATATATAGTGACATAATGGGGCACATTTACTAAGGGTCTTGTGCACACTTTTGTCTGACTGTGCACCTATTGTGGGGCTAAAACGGCTTGCACTGGTGTGTGTGCGCTGGGATTGTGGTGCACGCGACCCTTTTGTGGCGCAGCTGCTCTGGCTTCCATGCGACACAAATTAGGGGGTCCGACTGATTCGGACTGAGCGCGGCATTCAACTTTTAAATTGTGTGGGAAGACCAAGCCATAAGAAGCACCACAAAAAAGAAGGTAAACTCTGTCGGACCTGATCTGGGAAACGACACATGCAGGATATCGAGTGCACAATCTTAGTGAATAGCCGCACAGGCATTATAGACGGACAATGCAATTTTAGTGAACTTGAGCGGCAATGTAAGTAAATGTGTCCGAATGCATTCATATGCAGAGTGCTACTGATGTCTGTTTAATGATGTCAGTGGAAACATCAGGGGAGTATCCAATACTATATACTTGACCTTTACCAGCCATAGTAACTCAGCATGAAATGGAATACGGGGAAATGTAATGAAATGGGGAGGGGATAAAGCACCAAGTGTTTGCATGGTTTACGTGAACAACAAGTGGTGCTTATTCCTGGTCGCATGCATTTCAGTGAAAAATATGCGAACAGGTTTCAAAATGCACTTTTAAGCGCAACATGTGGACGCAGCCTCAGGGTCAGTTATTTGTACATAGCTGGCCTGGCCCTGCAAAGTATATCCAAGAAACTTGACTGTATGCCTCTCATATTTAACAGACATTATTTGGTATATTGGTCATTTTTTCCTCTCTGTAGATGTAGTACATCAGTACAGTGCTGTTTACCATTACTGGCACCCCTTCATTTTTTCATAGACTATACATTATCTTTAGAAATAAATGGAAATATATCAAAGTTAAATTTGATACATTTTGATAAATGTGGGCCATGATCTTTGACTCAAACCTTCGCTGGATAGGACATTTTGTTTTAAAATGTCTTGATAATTCTCTGATGTCACGATCCCTCTGATCGGCCTCCACTACCAGATGCAGCGAAGCAACCCCACAGCATTATGGACCCTTCGCCATGCTTAACGAGTGATAGGGTGCTCTTTTCCTTATAAGCATTATTGAACCATCTTTTAACAAACTGTTACTTTGCATTCCCCAAAAGCTCTATTTATGTTTCATCTGTGCACTGAACATTTTTCCAGAGTGATTATGGTTTGTCATGATACTCTATGGCAGTGATGCCGAACCTTTTGGGGGCTGAGTGCCCAAACTGCAGCCCAAAAACCCCCTTATTTATCGCGAGGTGCCAACAAAAAATTAAAGCATTACCTTATTGCTCCCTGTTATTCAAAAAATTTCGATCATATTGGCCTCTCAAAAGAAAACCGGCCCTGTCTACTCATTCTCCCTCTTCCTACAGTGCCAAGCAGTGAAGTAAGCATAACTTTAATATAGGACCGAAAGCAGCCTCTTTTGAATTTCTTTGAATCCTGTTTGTTGTGCTGGGGCAATGGCATGGGTGCCCACAGAAAGGGCTCCGAGTGCCACCTCTGGCACCCGTGCCATAGGTTTGCCACCACTGCTCTATGGTAAAGATCAGTTGTTCTGTTTTTGCCTTTTCTTCAGCAATGATTTCTTACGTGGTCTTTATGCATAAAGCTCAGCTTGGTTTAGTGTGCGGTGTATGGTACTTCTTGAAAACATGACCCCACACAGTTTCAGGTTGGCCTTCAGGTCTTTGGATGTTTGTTATGGTGTTTTTTCTACCATTCGCACCAACCTTCAAAGACATTTCTTGTCATTTTTCTTCTTTCCCTCACATTAAGAAAGGAACTTGATGGTTCCATGCTTGGCAACCAACACAGATGAGTCTCATTTGTGAATTTCCACAGTTTCTAAACTAATTAAATAGGGTGCCAATACCAGTGTCCCAGCAATGCAAAAAAAAGTTTCCCTTCTTTTTGGAGATATTCATGGGCACCAGGGGGTGCCAATAACAATTGCAAACAAAAACATGTTTATTGATCAATCATCAGTATACATATATTAATTCCAACAAACAAAACAACGAATCTTACAGTAAGTTGCTGATTATTACAATATATAAATGAGATCAACATTATTTCCTAAACATGGAAATGTCAGCAGATGTATTTTGGGAGGAGAAATCCTCCCTTCAACGTACTTCTCCAAATACTTTAAAGGGAACCTACCACCACGAATCTACCTATAAAGGTAGATCGGGTGGTAGGTGGATGTAAGGGACGTGAGGAGAGCTCTTTTTAGAGCTAATCCTCACGTCCCCGCTAACTTTTGGGAACCTTTATTGACCGAATATGTAAATTTAGTTATGCGGCTACTGGGGCGTGGAGTAGCCGGCACGAGGCTACACAGCGCGGCTACACCACGCCCCAGTAGCCACATTACTCCTCCTACCCTGTTATGTGCGACGCGCAGCTCCTCGTAGCTGCGCGCCCTCGTCCATCATGATGGCGTTCTGCGCATGCGCAGAACGCCGGCTGAGCAGTCCCAGCTCCGAGGCCGGAGCTACTGCGCATGCGCAGTAGCCGGCTTGTCGGACGAGGGCTCGCAGCTACGAGGAGCTGCGCGCCGCACACAACAGGGTAGGAGGAGTAATGTGGCTACTGGGGCGTGGAGTAGCCGCGCCGTGTAGCCTCGTGCCGGCTACTCCACGCCCCAGTAGCCGCATAACTAAATTTACATATTCGGTCAATAAAGTTTCCCAAAAGTTAGCGGGGACGCGAGGATTAGCTCTAAAAAGAGCTCTCCTCACGTCCCTTACATCCACCTACCACCCGATCTACCTTTATAGGTAGATTCGTGGTGGTAGGTTCTCTTTAATATGGCTTATGTTAACCAGAGAATTAAAGAAAAAAAAAAAAGCAAAGAAGAAAAGAAAGAAGGATATACACTCACCGGCCACTTTATTAGGTACACCATGCTAGTAACGGGCTGGACCCCCTTTTGCCTTCAGAACTGCCTCAATTCTTCGTGGCATAGATTCAACAAGGTGCTGGAAGCTCCTCAGAGATTTTGGTCCATATTGACATCATAGTATCATAGTATCATAGTATATAAGGCTGGAAGGAGACGCAAGTCCATCAAGTCCAACCTTCAAGAATTAAATAAATGTTTTATCCCCATAACCCGTGATATTTTTTCTCTCCAGAAAGTCATCCATGCCTCTCTTGAACATGTACATAGAGTCCGCCATAACAACCTCCTGCGGCAGAGAGTTCCATAGTCTCACTGCTCTTACAGTAAAGAACCTTTGTCTATGGTGATGGTAGAATCGCCTCTCCTCTAGGCGTAGAGGATGCCCCCTTGTCCTGGTCACAGGCCTAGGTATAAAAAGATCTTTGGAGAGATCCTTGTACTGTCCGTTCAGGTATTTGTACATTGTAATGAGGTCTCCCCTCAGTCGTCTTTTTTCTAAACTGAATAATCCCAAATTTTGTAATCTGTCAGTGTATTCTAGTCCCCCCATTCCCCTAATAATCCTGGTTGCTCTCCTCTGCACCCGTTCCAGCTCTGCTATATCCTTTTTATATACTGGTGCCCAAAACTGTACACAATATTCCATGTGTGGTCTGACCAGGGATTTGTATAAGGGCAGAACTATGTCTTTATCATGAGAATCTATTGCTCTCTTGATACATCCCATTATTTTATTTGCTTTAGCAGCAGCCGCCTGGCTCTGGTCACTAAAATTAAGTTTACCATCCACCAATACCCCCAAGTCCTTTTCAGCTTCAGTTTTACTAAGTAATTGACCGTTTAGAACATAATTATACTTTTTGTTTCCATGGCCCAAGTGCATAACTTTACATTTATCTACATTAAACCTCATCAACCATTTCTCTGCCCATCCCTCAAGCTTCCACAAATCCCTCTGTAATGCTAAACTATCGACCTCAGTATTTATTACTTTACACAGCTTAGTATCATCTGCAAATATTGAAACTTGACTGTGTAAACCCACTACAAGGTCATTAATAAAAATATTAAAAAGAAGTGGCCCCAATACTGACCCCTGTGGCACTCCACTGGTAACATCAACCCAATCTGAGAATGTGCCATTAATGACCACCCTCTGTTTTCTATCACTAAGCCAATTACTTACCCAGATACACAGATTTTCTCCTATTCCCAGCAGTCTCATTTTATATACCAACCTTTCATGTGGCACGGTGTCAAATGCCTTTGAAAAGTCCAGATATACAACATCCACAGCATCCCCCAGATCCAGTCTTGAACTTACCTCCTCGTAGAAACCAATCAGATTAGTCTGACAGGACCGATCTCTCATAAACCCATGCTGACGCTGGGTTATAAGGTTGTGCACAGTGAGATACTAAAGGATAGCATCTCTAATAAACCCCTCAAATATTTTCCCCACCACAGCAGTTAGACTTACGGGTCTGTAGTTTCCAGGATCGCTATTTGATCCTTTTTTGTATATTGGTACCACATTTGCTATGCGCCATTCCTGTGGAACATAACCAGTCCTCAGTGAATCTTCAAATATTAAAAATAACGGTCTGTCTATCACCGTACATAATTCATGCAGAACCCGGGGGTGTATGCCATCTGGCCCAGGTGATTTATCTATCTTAGTGGTTGCGAGGCGGCGCCGTACCTCTTCCTGGGTTAAACTGTTGACATTATAAAAAGAATTTACATTATTCCTCATTGTGTCTTCCACCAGGGGATTTTCCTGGGTAAAGACAGTTGAGAAGACGACATTCAGTAGATTGGCCCTTTCCTCATCTCCTTCCACCATGACCCCCATGTTATTTCTAAGGGGACCCACGCTCTCTGTTTTTAGTTTCTTATCATTTATATACTTGAAAAATAATTTGGGATTATTTTTGCTCTCCCTGGCAATATTTCTTTCAGTCTCTATTTTTGCGGCCTTTATCTGTTTTTTACAGGATTTATTTTTCTCTCTATAATCCTGTAATGCCTCATCGCTACCTTCACGTTTTAGCACCTTAAACGCCTTATCTTTCTCCCTTATTGCTTTCCTTACAAGACTAGTTAGCCACATAGGCTTTTTCTTGTTCCTTTTATGCTTTTTCCCATAAGGTATGTGTTTCTCACAGGACTTTTTCAGAATATATGAGAAAAAGTCCCATTTTTGGGGGGGGCTTTTGTCTTTGAGAGCATTATCCCAGTCTATGCCTTTAAGGTCTTCCCTTAGTTGATGAAAATTTGCCCTCCTGAAGTTTAGAGTGTTGGTTGCCCCTTCACTAACGTGCTTAGTAAAGCGTAATACAAAATCAATGATATTATGATCACTATTCCCCAGGTTCCCCCCAACCTGTAGTTTTGATACCCTATCAGGTCTGTTGGTAAGGATAAGGTCCAGCAGTGCCCCCCCTCTTGTTGGCTCCAGGACTAGTTGCGACAGGTAATTGTCTTTTGTTGTTGACAAGAACCTGCTACCTTTGAAGGACCTGCAGGTTTCTGCCCCCCAGTCAATATCTGGGTAATTGAAGTCCCCCATGATAAGTACTTCACCATGCTTTGAAGCCGCATCCATTTCACTTATCAGCATTTCCTCTGCTGCCTCCATTATATTTGGAGCCTTATAACAAACCCCTAGTAATATTTTATTTTTATTTTTCCCTCCTCTTATCTCCACCCATAGGGACTCCACATTTGCGTTACTGATGTCATCTCGCAAGACGGGCTTGAGGCAAGAGTTCACATATAAACAAACCCCTCCCCCTTTTTTATTTATACGCTCCTTTCTAAAAAGACTATAACCATCTATAGTAACAGCCCAGTCGTAGCTACTGTCCAGCCATGTCTCGCTGATACCCACTATATCATATTTCCGTTCCAACATCAAGAGTTCCAGTTCCTCCATTTTGTTTGTGAGGCTTCTGGCATTTGTGTACATACACTTTATATGGTTTTCCCTGTCCGTATTCCTTTTGTCCTTATTCCCCAATCTCATTCCAGCCCCCCTTCCTCCCATCACACAGTTGCCGCAGATTTGTCGGCTGCACATCCATGATGCGAATCTCCCGTTCCATCACATCCCAAAAATGCTCTATTGGGTTGAGATCTGGTGACTGTGGAGGCTATTTGAGTACAGTGAACTCATTGTCATGATCAAGAAACCAGTCTGAGATGATTCCAGCTTTATAACATGGCGCATTATACTGCTGAAAGTAGCCATCAGATGTTGGGTACATTGTGGTCATAAAGGGATGGACATGGTCAGCAACAATACTCAGGTAGGCTGTGTTGTTGACGCCAAATTCTGACCCTACCATCCGAATGTCGCAGCAGAAATCGAGACCATCAGACCAAGCAATGTTTTTCCAATCTTCTACTGTCCAATTTCGATGAGCTTGTGCAAATTGTAGCCTCAGTTTCCTGTTCTTAGCTGAAAGGAGTGGCCCCCGGTGTGGCCTTCTGCTGCTGTAGCCCATCAGCCTCAAAGTTTGACGTACTGTGCGTTCAGAGATGCTCTTCTGCCTACCTTGGTTGTAACGAGTGGCGATTTGAGTCACTGTTGCCTTTCTATCAGCTCGAACCAGTCTGCCCATTCTCCTTTGACCTCTGGCATCAACAAGGCATTTCCGCCCACAGAACTGCCGCTTACTGGATGTTTTTTCCTTTTCGGACCATTCTCTGTAAACCCTAGAGATGGTTGTGCGTGAAAATCCCAGTAGATCAGCAGTTTCTGAAATACTCAGACCAGCCCTTCTGGCACCAACAACCATGCCACGTTCAAAGGCACTCAAATCACCTTTCTTCCCCATACTGATGCTCGGTTTGAACTGCAGGAGATTGTCTTGACCATGTCTACATGCCTAAATGCACTGAGTTGCCGCCATGTGATTGGCTGATTAGAAATTAAGTGTTAACGAGCAGTTGGACAGGTGTACCTAATAAAGTGAGTGTATATAGTATACTACTGTCCTAATACACTAATATACTAACAGGAGGCGAGTTGCTACAACAGGACCGGAGAAGGCATCTCAGCTCTCAAATTTATAGGGTACATATGATCTAATGAATTAAAATTGGAGGGGCATATTTAAATTCATATATTCAAACTTAGCCACGCACTCCAGTTATCTTTAAAATGTTTACTTCTTATTATGCCTTGTTCCCACATATACATTTCGTAGCTATGGCATTCATTCATACTCTCTATTATTGAATCTGAATTAACATGGCTAACAGATTTCCATTGCTTTGCAATAGTCGTTCTCACCACCGCACATAGTCTACTTGTTAGCCATTTCTCTTTCTCAGAGAACCCCCTCATGTATATGTCCAGGAGAGCAATGGCGGGGCAAGGTGGGGTATAGATATTCCTTATTATTGAGATAAGCTCAAAAGTATAGTTCCATATATGTGCCACTCGATCACAGGTCCAACACATATGTAAGGTTGATGCTATGGCCGTACAGCCCCTCCAGCAATATTCGCTGGAATCTTGATTAACTTTTGCAAGTTTTTGAGGGGTTATGTACCACCTGCTCCTAATTTTAAACAAATTATCCATATGATTTGTGCACAGCAGGTTCCTGTTTGAATCCTCTATTGCCTTTCTCCACTGTTCTTCTGAGAAGGACAGTCCAAGTTCTTTTTCCCACCTTGCCATATACGATAGCTTGCCCCTTCTATATCGATAGATAAGATCCCTATATGCTGCAGAGGTGCCTCCCTTTGATCTAGATGACTTTATATATGTTATAAATCCCAGACTAGAATATACCGATTCCGCTGAAAGATCTTTTACTGAATGGAGTAGGGTTTTCAGCCTAAAATGTTTGAACCAATCCGATGAGGGTATATTAAATTCCTGTCTCAGTTCTCTAAATGGTATCCAGCTTCCATTTCTCTTCAGGGCCTTAAGATTTTTAATTCCTGCTGTATCCATGCTGTCAAATCATGGTCATCTACTAAACATTCGACGGATATTAAATCTATTTCATGTAGGGAAAGTTTTATTTTGTCCTTAAAGAGATAGCAGTAATTGCTCCATGCGTGCAGCGTCACACATGTTGTTTCTAACATATCCCTCCCTATAGTACCTAATCTTTTTTTCCCCTTTAGTTCCAAAAGTTTATCCAACAACAGAGCTTTTAATGAACGTACATTTGCTACCTCTGATTCTATTCTTTCCCACCTATTCTGTACTCTCCCTGCGGACCACCACTTCCTAATAGGTTCTAATAGTGCTGCTTCTTGATAGAGTGCTTTGCTAGGAAGTCCTGCTCCTCCCAAACTCTTTGGGCAGTTTAGAACCCCCCTCGCTGCCAATAACAATGAGCAGGACTGAAAATCTTTTTGAATAAACAGCATAAGTATTATTACTGTCTGAGAGAGAAACGGATGCAATGACTGCATTGGTCTTAAAGTTTTACTCTGTCCGCAGAATGGGACTAAGGTGCTGTTGATATTTGAGTGTGAACAAGCACTTAACTTGCAGTCTGATCTGGAGTTGAGTGCACCACACCCTTATCCTCTTGTAGTCTGCCCTTTCCTGAAACAGTTAATGTTTCAATTGATAGACTTCTGCTCCAATCACCTAGAGCAGAGTCTTCTATTAGCCCGTTCCACACTTGCCAGTGTGATGCGATGAAGTCGCATCACACTCGCAACGCATGCTGCCGGGACCTCCCGGCCCGAACGCTGCAGACCGGGAATGAACTCACATGCTGAGTTCAGTCCCGGTTTGTAGCGTTTAGGCCGGGAGATCCAGACAGCACACCTTGCGAGTGTGATGCGAGTTCATCGCATCACATTCGCAGGCGTGGAAGGTGCCTTAGTCTAGTTTTCTAGACTCACCTTGGCATAGGGAAGGAACAGCTCCTAATTGTGCCATATCACAGTGAGATACGTGGAAGCAAGAAGGCAGGTGAGTCGGGTGACAGTTTGAGGGGCTCAGTTTAGGGCTCACTGTCCTGTTTTTCCCTGGTTTTCTACATTTTTTTTTTAGCAAAACTCTACACAATTTATATATCTAAACTGCATCAAGAATGGCCATTTCTTCTGTGTTTGTGACTCTCTTTATGAACCTGTATGTAATTAGCCATTATCTATGAAATACTAAATTTTCATTTTAGAGACTTTCTCGTACAATAATAAAATTATTATCACAGTATAATCGCAGTATTACAATATAATTTGATATAAAGTGTTTTAGCTCCCATAAAACAGCCTACAATACAACCTACAGAAATATAATATATACACATTCAGATATCTTCACAGCTTTCAGACATGTTTGGTGCACTGGGGTTTATTTTGCATTAGGTTGAGTTTAAACAATGTCACTTTTGATTGTTGAAACATGTTACTGAGTTATGACATTGGAATTTGGTGATGAATTCTTGGGATTTTAGTCATTAATACACAGTTTTTCACACAATCCGTGACCATGTTGATTTAACATATCTGCAAGGAATTCCTGAGAAATCCTTAGAAGGAAACAACAAAGTTGGTGGCTTAACCCCTTAACGCTGAAGCCACTTTTCACCTTCCTGACACGGCCCATTTTTTCAAATCTGCCCTGTGTCACTATAAATGGTTATAACTTTGGAACACTTTAACATATCCAGTTGATTTTGAAATTGTTTTTTTGTGACACATTGTACTTCATGTTGGTTGAGAAATTTAATCAATATGTTTAGTATTTATTTATGAAATAAATGGAAATTTGGCAAAAATTTTGAAAAAAACTATGTTTTCCAAATTCAAAATTTTCTACTTTTTGGAAAGTTGGTCATATCACTAAAATAACTTGATAACTAACATTTTCCATATGTCTGCTTTAACTTGGCATCATTTTTCAAACATCTTTTCCTTTTTTTAGGATGTTAGGAGGCTTATAACTTTAGGTGCAATTTTTCAGATTTTCACAAAAATCATCAAAACCTACTTTTGGAGGGTCAATTTAGTTAGAAGTGACTTTATAAGGCCCACATGACAGGAAACCCCCACAAATGACACCATTTTAGAAACTACACCCCTCAAAATATTCAAAACAACCTTTGGGAATTTTGTTAACCCTTTGAGCGTTTCATGAGCGTGAAAGATAAATGAAAGTGAAATTAGAGAAATGTAATTTTATCTTACTATAGATTCATTGAACACTAAAATTTGCACCTTCACAATGGGTTAAAAAGGAAAATGCATTTTACAATGTTGAGGGCAAATCCTCCTGAGCATGCCAATACCCCTTTTGTCACTGTACCCTGCTGTACGGGCACAGGGGGGCACTTGGAATGGAAAGAGCGTTGTTTCGTTTTTGGAGGGCAAATATGGCTGAAAAAGTTTTCATGTGTCAGGATGCATTTGGAGAGCCATAATGGTACCAAAACAGAGGAAAGCCCCAACAAGAGACACCATTTTGAAAAGTACACCCCTTGGAGAGTTTAGCAAGGTGTAATTTGTGTATTTGCCCCAACAGGTGTTTGATTCAATTAGGCCCCAAAAAGGAAAAAAGGTGAAAATTTTCTCAAAAAAGTCACTTTTACCCCAAATTTTTGTAATCCACAAGGGATAAAAGATGAAACACCCCCCATAAATGTGTAGAACTATTTCTCCTAAGCACAGAACTGCACCACTTTTGCATATAAAGTGTTGTATGGGTACGCAGTGAAGCTCAGAAGGGAAAGAGGGGCTTTGGCCTTTTAGAAGCCAGATTTGACAATCATCCTTTACAAGTGTCAGGATGCATTTGGAGAGCCCTAGTGGTACCAAAACAGAGGGGAACCCCAATAAGTGTCACCATTTTGGAAAGTGCACCCTTTGGAGAATTTAGCAAGGTGTAATATGTGTATTTTCCCCTACAGGTGCTTGCTTCAAATAGGTCCCTAAAAGGAAAAAGATGAACATTTTCCCAAAAAAGTCACTTTTACGGCTAATTTTTGTATCCCATAAGGCATTAAAGATGAAACAACCCCAAAAAAATGTGTACTAGCATTTCTCCCGAGTATAAAATTGCCCCACACATGCAAATAAAATGTTGTATGGGTACGCAGTGAAGCTCAGAAGGGAAAGAGGGGCGTTGGACTTTTAGAAGCCAAATTTGACAGACATCCTTTACATATGTCAGGATGCATTTAGAGAGCCGTAGTGGTACCAAAACAGAGGGGAACCCCAACAAGTGTCACCATTTTGGAAAGCACACCCCTTAGAGAATTTAGCAAGGTGTAATATGTGTATTTGTCCATAAAGGTGTTTGATTTAATTAGGACTTAAATAGGAAAAAGTTAAAAATTTTCCTATAAAGGTCATTTTACCCCTAATTTTTTATAGCCACAAGGGATAAAAAAATGTAATAACCCCCCAAAATGTGTAAAGCTATTTCTCTCAAGTGTAGAAGTACCCCACATGTGTATATAAAATGTTGTATGGGCGCACAGTAAAAGGAAAGGGGAATGTTTGCCTTTTAGAAGCCAAATTTGACAGAAATGTTTGACATGCATTTGGAGAACCCTAGTGGTATAAAACAGATAAGAATCCGAAAAGTGACCCTAATTTTTGAATGCACACCCCTTAGAGAATTTTGCAATGTGTAATATATGTATTTGCCCCTACAGGTGAATGATCCAATTAGGCCCTAAACATTAAAAAGGTGAAAATTTTCCTATAAATGTCACTTTACCCCTAATTTTTGTAAGCCACAAGGGATAATATATTAAATAACCCCAAAAAAGGTGTAAAACTATTTCTCCCGAGTGTAGAAGTACCCCACATGTGCATATAAAATACTTTATGGGCGCACAGTAGAGGAAAAGAGGGATGTTTGTCTTTTAGAGGCCAAATTTGACAGAAATCCTTCACATGTGTCAGGATACATTTGGAGAGCCGTAGTGGTACCAAAACAGAGGAAAACCCGAAAAGTGACCCTAATTGTTGAATGTACACCCCTTGGGGAATATAGCAAGGTGTAATATGTGGTATAGTGTAATACATGTGGTGAAATGAGCATTTTGAACATATAGGTGGTTTCCAAATATCATGTGCAATGGAGTCCGAGATGGAAATTGCAATTATTTCTGAAACGTTCAGTGCCCGTTATGTGGCGCCCCTTATGAAATAATGGAGGGTTATAGGGAGCATCGTAACCTAACAGTTGTTACAATTATTCATTTTACCGAAATTAATTCACAACAGGTTGGGCGTGAATTGTGAATGTGTTGCGTATAAGGAGGTGGAATATACCAAGGGACCAACTAAACTTTTGTCACTCTGGAGTTGTCGCAGGTCTCTTAGTAGTATGTAGTGTCCATCCTTAGTATGTAGTGTCCATCCTAACTTCTCTTTTGGAACAGACTCTTTATTGAGTCCTACCATTAGAAGCAGCAGAATTCACCGGGAAAATGCTGTCCTGGCAAAACACAGGAACATCTAAACCAGAGGTACTGGGGCCCCGTCCTTCTTGTCCCAATATTAGTTTCTTAATATCTTCCTCTTGAAAATGGAGAAATGATACGGCAGGACCTGCACATTGGAACAGCACGTAAGAGTTGTACAGCATAATCTGTACAATGTGCACGGCCAGCGCTTTTGTACCAAATCTTGTTTTTTCGTAGGGAAATTTTCACCAAGTGTTGCTCTTATTCACCCTAGCGATGCCCATTGTGACGAATATTGCTGCTTTTGGCTGGACCAAATCGACCAGCCAATAGCGGCAAACATGGACAGAGGGGGGCAACAAAACCCCTCTGGACCGCAAGGCAAAATTTGTGGCTGTCAGGAACAGCCGCCACTCTGCCCCGATCACCGTGTCTACAGACATGGTGACCGGTATTACTGACGTCATAAGTAAATTCGCTGCTATTGGCTGGTCTGAATTGATGAGCCAGTAGCAGCGATCATGTGGGGGGGACGTAACCCTTCTGGTCCATGAGGCAGGATGAATGGCCGTCAGGAACAGCCGCCGTCTTGCCCCGATCACTGTGTCTGAACCGTTTATTTATTTTTTAAGCAATTTAGACACATAATGGCTTATTTTTTGCGAGATGAGATGCACTGTAAAAAAAACTTAATTTTAGTGGGTTTTTAGCTTATTGAAGCAATTTTATTAACTTTTTACGTGTGGAGGAAAATAAAATCATCAATTCTTGTTTTGGATTTTTAGCATTTTTTTGGGGGGTGTTCACTGTAGCATAACAATAATATATTATCTTTATTCTACGGATCACTACGATTACGGTGATACCTCATTTATATAGTTTTATTTTTATTTGTCCAATTTTATTGAAGGAAAACTAGAATAGAAAAAATTGCATTTGTTTTAGTATTGCCATTTTTATAGCAGCATAACTATAGTATTTTTTGGTTGACGGAGCTGGTTGTAAGCTTATTTTTTGCGTGACAAGTTGTTCTTTTCATTGGTATCATTTTGGTGCTTGTAACTTTTTCGGATAACTTTTTAGAACATTTTTTGTAAAGCAATTTGATAAAAAGTTTAAATTTTTGGCATGTTTTTGGGGTTTTTTTTTTACCACGTTCACCGAGGGGGTCCAATTATGATTAGGATTTATTGTACAGATTGTTACGGACGCAGCGATACCAAATAAGTGGGGTTTTTTTGTGATTTAGTGTTTTTTATACTTTATTACTTGTGTACAGGGAAATGTGGTGTTTGGGGGGACTTTCACTTTCTTTTATTATTTATTTTTATTTAAAAAAACCTTTATTTATTTATTTTTACTTTTTTTACAGTTACTGCCATCTAAGCTTGAACAAGTGATCTTCTGATCACTTGTTCAAGCATTTTTACAGGTTACACAGTGCAATACAGATGTATTGCACTGTGTAATGTAAGACACTGAGCATGCTGCGCATGCCCAGTGTCTTACAGCCGGGTCCTGCCAGGAGGCAGGGACCCGGCACCGGGATGAAGATCTCGCAGCCCCGGGCACCGGCAGTCCCGGGGCTGCGATCGGAGCAGCGGACCCCCCCGGTAAGCGCCGCGGGGGGGTCCGATTCCCTCTTCTTAAACTTTAAATGCCTCTAACACGCCGCGGTCAGCGCGACCGCGGCGTGTTAGGGGTTAACACCCGCGATCGGAGAAATCTCCGATCGCGGGTGTTAGGGGCAGGTGTCGGCTATGATATATAGCTGACACCCGCAGCTTCTGGCCCCGGCTCCGTTCAGGAGCCGGGGCCAGAAGCATGACGTAATAATACTGCATTTTGCGGGAACGCACCTCCCGCCATGCAGTACTATTACGTCAAATGTCGGGAAGGGGTTAAAGAGAACCTGTCACCACATTTTCAGCTAGTGACAGGTTCCCATAGAGCCCTATTAACTAACTAACTCCTTCTTTTAGCTAAAAATTATTTCCCTTACATTCTCATAAATCAACTTAGTGTTATATTTCCTGGCATCAGAGAAGGCTTATCCTGCTTGGCTGGGTCCCCCCATGTACTCCTCTCCATGTCCCGTGCCTCTTCCCAGCTTGTCATATGACCAGGTTGGCATCATCACAGGTCCTTTAGCCTCCTTACATTAACAAACTGTACACCATGAATAAATCTAATTACATGAAATCACAGTAGCCTGCATGGAGTTCTACTACTCCCCATCATTGTTGGAATTCTACTTCTCCTTAACCTCTATGCAGGCATGCTGTGATTTCATGTAATCAGATAAATACATGGGTTATACACTGCAGGTGTAACAGGACCCTAAATGATGTCATCGTGGTCACATGACTTTAAGTGACCAATGCGCTCTCTTTCAATGTTACAAACAGCAAAATATCATAGCCCCGAGACCTGTCAATCAGGAACAAGAAGGCAGAACAATGTAAGAAAATTTTAAAATGCAGGACTCCATTAGTGTAAATCACATCAGGTGAGTTGCATATAAGTTTACAAACTGATGATTTGGGGTAATCAAGTATTTATTTTAGGTAGGTTAATTTGCATGACAGGTTCTCTTTAACAGTCCGATTAATAATAATAATAATAACAAGAGTCATAGAACAAAAGGCAGAATTATTAATACACCCAATAGCTTGGTTATTGATACTTGCGAGGCCAAAATATTCCACATTGATCTATTATTCTAATAGGAGATATTCACATCATGTAGCATTTATAGAGATTTAAGGAAATGTCTCAATAGAACGAAACAACACAGAAAGGAAGGTCGATCCATTATTCTGATATCCTTATGATTTAATTTGAACATTTAATTTCTATTATACAGGGCGCATGAAAAGAAGTTGATATCGGTGACCATATCAGTGATGGCAAACCTTTTAGAGACCGAGTGCCCAAACTACAACAAAGACCCACTTATTTATCGCAAAGTGCCAACACAGAGATTTAATTTATGATTTATACTTCCTTCTCTGTCACAGCTTTCATTGATACCAGCACTCTGAGGACCAATAAAGCAGAAAATAGTTCCAAGTACAGCTGTCACTTTAAAATAGCTTTGTGCACAGCAAGTCCTGGGCTGTCTGGGACTGCAGGAAGATACCTGGAGTCATCTCTGGTGATGGCCTGAGTGCCCACAGAAAGGGCTCTGAGTGCCACCTCTGGCACCAGTGCCATAGGTTAGCCATCACTCATATAAGGGTTGTAAACAAACCTGTTGAAGTTTGCTGTAAATGGCCAATCCTGTTAAGTTTTAACAATGAGAGCATGAAGTACATTATTCCTCTCATTTGATCTGTTTGTACTGCAAGATTACTGATTAGTTTATCATTGTACAGTGACATTACTGTTATTATTATCTCAGTGTTGTGGCATCACTGTGTGCATTATTCCTGTACAGTGACATGACTTTGTTTCTAATCCCTGTACTGTGACATCACTGTTTATATTCTCAGGTGTATAACATCACTGTGTACATTACTCCTATACTTTGACATTATATTATTTATTATATTAGTAGATATTATATCAGTACTCTGCATCAATAGGGGATTTATTGAACTGTCTGCTCCAGAATAATGTCTGAAATTGCAACAAAAAAAAAACACTCATTGAAATGCATTTTATAAGGGTTTTATACACTTTTTGTCATCCAACATCAGACATAGGGGCTTATTTACTCAGGGCCCCACGGACCACACTTTCGTCGGACATCCCAACGATTTCTGTTTTGCGCTGCTGGGAGAGGGATTTAAAATGGGTTTTGGCGCAATCACATCGCCTTTCATGCGACACAAATCGGGGGACGGGCTCACGCACGATCTGACGGATTCGGACAAACCACGGGATTTAACTTAAAAATTGTGTCGCAAGCCATGCACTTACATGCACCGGGAAGAAGAAGGTGAACTCTGGCGGACCTGAGCGGGGGAAGCGACACATGTAGGATATCGCACGCACGATCTTCATAATTGCATTATTGGTGTACTGTGACATCAATAGGGCAGATTTATCAAGCTGTCTGAAAGTCAGAATATTTCTAGTTGCCCATGGCAACCAATCACAGCTCCCCTTAAAAATATTCATGAGCACTGGTAAAATGAAAGCTGAGCTGTGATTGGTTGCCATGGGCAACTAGAAATATTCTGACTTTCAGACAGTTTGATAAATCTGCCCCAATGTATTATGTCTGTACTGTGACATCATTGTGTGCATTATCAATGTACTGTGACATCACTGTATGTATTACCCCATTACTGTGACATCACTTTGTGTATTATCTCTGTATTGTGACATCACTGTATTATCTCTGTACTGTGACATGTCCTATCTTTCTACAGGCTAAGGAATGATATGGTGCCGCACCTGTGCTGCACTGTACCTCTCCCGTACGGCTCTGTTAGGGCATAGAAGTGATGGGGGACGTATATACGCAGTTTATATGTCAGTTGTATATACGTCCCCCATACGTTTGTGTAAATGTAGCCAAAGTCATATACCTGCTTGGAGGATTCTAAGATATTGGGGCAAATTTACTTACCTGTTGCGATCCCCGATCCGGACGGTCCAACGAAGATGAAGTATGGCGCGATTCACGTAGTTTGTGCGCCCAATTTCCTGGAACTGTCACTTCCTTGCTGAAGTCTGCTGGATTTCACCTTCTTCTTCCAGGTGCTTGTAAGTGCGTGTCTTGCAACCCAATTTGATTTTTAAATCCCGCGCGAAACCTGAATCTGTCGGGTTGTCCCACGGCCACGCCCCCCCCCAATTAGCTTGCCATGAAAGTCGGCGTGATTGCGCCAAAATCCAATCACGTGCGCCAAAAACCCCTGTTAAATGCGGCACAAAACAGAAATCTTAGGGAAACCTGACTAAAATGAATTTTTTTAATCTGTCGGAATTTGTGAGTGTATGGATTTATTCTGGATAAGTGTCATGAAAGTATAAATGTACACTATACTCAGATTGCGCACTGTTTAAGACCTATGCTTCTATCTTGCGAAAAGTTTGTGAAAGTACAATGGCGCCATTTGTAGAGTATTCTATGTATCATCCATGTATCATCTGTATGAACAATAAGCCAAAAAAAAAAAACTTTGTTATGAAAATAATTGTTAGCAAAATTACAAGTAAATCTGAATGTATCTGTAGAAGGAAAAGTTCATGTATGATTCCTATATCTGGATGTTCACTCTTCTGTTAACTCTTTGCCTTGTTCTTTTAGTTTCTTTATGTTGCCTTTATTTTGTGTCAGTGAAGCAGAAGATAGAAGTAAAACTATCAGCATGGAGGCTCCATGTGTGAAAACGTCAAATCCCTGAAGCCAATAGCATTCACCAGCTCTCACTGAACCCTCACCTCCTGTCAAACAAGCACAATCCCTGTGCGGGGGAGCATGTGCACAGAATGATGATCATGTCTCTTTCTTCCTAGTACAGTAACATACAAAACTGCAACTTTTATCACCTGGTTGACAAACAATGGGAAATTACTCAGGGAAAAATAAGTATTTGATCCAAGGATGATTTTACAGGTTTTTTCTACCTACTAAGGCTACATTCACACACATGTATGGTGGACGTATATACAGCCGACGTATGTACGGCCGATATATGCCCCCCATACACTTCTATGGGCTCACGGCCCTATACGGGAGCGGTACGGTGTAGCACACGTGCGGCCCCATACCGCTCCGTAGCCCGGGAAAAGATAGGACATGTCCTATTTTTACCCATGATACGGCGCCGTGCGCTGTATCTGCCTATGGAGAGGGGTGGGGGTGAGCAGCACTCATCCTCTGCTCCTCTCTGCAGCACCGGTACGGCGGGCATACATCGTGTGAATGTAGCCTAAGAATGGAGAGATCTGTCATTTTTATTGTAGTTACACTTCGTCTGTGAGAGACAGAATCTAAAAGAGAATCAAGAATATCACATTTTATGGTGGCCACTTATGGTGGCTTTTCTGTTTTTCTCTTTTCACTTATATTTGCAACTTTTTTGGCACAAGATATACCATTTTTCCACTCCTCTATTTAAGTTAGACACGCAAAGGTTTTTCAGTATTGTTCCTGTAATATCTTTGAAATTGTGATATAAAAAAATCACAATTTTGGTGCAAATAACAATAAAATGACGCAAGAGCTTCAAGCTTTTATCTAAAGAACATTGACGGTTTTGTGAACTTGATGGACATGTGCAAACTATATAACTATGTAATTTGGGCGCAAATAAACGCCAGTCTCAAGCAGGTGTAGGCAAAAGTTTAGAAGCGGGTTGTAGAAGATTTTCCAATTTTGCTACTTTTTTAAAAAAGCACAAACAAACAGACCCACATTCCTGATATATCACCCTCTAAAATAAATAGAACAAGTCCAAAACCCAGAAAAAAGACACATACAAATATCCTGACTAAAGACAAGTGACCACCTATGATTTTTAAATAATTAGCATTTTGTTACATGTAATAAGTATTTGATACTTTGAAAATCAGAACATAATATTTGGTATAGAAACATTTGTTTATACAGGCAGCAACCTGTTTAAGTATACCTGACTTAAAGACAACCCCTACTTACAGACGGACCTCTCTGCCCTCTGGTGAAGCTCTCTGGATGATTTACTTTAGTCCCAGGCTGCAATGATCAGCTGTAAGGTGTCCGTACAGGCAGTCCCCGGGTTATATACAAGATAGGTTCTGTAGGTTTGTTCTTAAGTTGAGTTTGTATGTAAGTCGGAGCCGTATATTTATTATTGTAACCCCAGTCAAAATTTTTTTGGTCTCTTTGACAATTGGATTTTAAAAATGTTGGATTGTAATAAGAATCAGGATTAACAATAAATCTTAATTACAGGCACCATTGATAACTGTTATAGCTGTTTATTGGAATAAAGTACTGTAAATTACCAAAATCCAGAGGTCCGTTTGTAACTAGGGGTCGTATGTAAGTCATGTTCCCATGACATCCAAATGTGTTGAAAATCCAATTGTCACTGGGACAAAAAAAAATTATACAGATTTACAATTATAAAACATACAATTTCCGACTTACATACAAATTAAACGTAAGAACAAACCTAAAAAACCTATCTTGTATGTAACTAGTGGACTGCCTGTATTCTCAGAGGTCAGACCTCTCCTGTACTAAATATTTGAAAACTACATAAATTCAGTAGCACTGAAATGGTAAAAACCCTAGAATAAAGGTACCATTTTGAAATACATGGTTCGTCATATAAATAAAACCTTTTTCTTCCCTCTTTTCAAGAAATAGTAAAAGTCAATCAATCAATAATTGATCTTTTTCCCAACCAATTCAATAAGAACTACAGGTCAACTTTCAAAAATCCCAGCATCGTCCAGTTTGTTGAGGGAAATATTTTTCAGCTTTAAATATTACTTGTTCCTAAAGGTTCAACATATATTGGGAAGTATATATTTAAAAAAACTTATATTGCTGATATAATTGGAAAGCTTTAGAAGATTTTTGGTATGGACCTGAATGAAGATGTTTTATGCTGGAAAATGATGGAAAATAAATGATAGATGATGATGAACTGATGGACCTCTGGAGTGATTGATGACCCCCATTCATCGTTGTTCTATATAGAGTAGTGTTTCCAGGTTCACTTCATATTTCGTGCAATCATGACTGCTAATTTGTTTGTAAACTAAGCTAAATGAGACCACACGCCGTACCACTATAATTATCTAAATTGTATTTTAATTGTTGATACACCATTATCCCACTTTAATACAACCACAATTTTGACCATTATTAAGAGCTACAACAATAGCACTTTATACCTTTAGAAACAAATCACTCACATCTGATAACTGGAATTGTGTGTTTTTCTCCGAAAATGCTGAAGTTAATGAGGTCATCTCAAATGTTCAGTCAAATAATACATTATATCTAGAGATGAGCGAACATGCTCGTCCGAGCTTGATGCTCGGTCGAGCATTAGGGTACTCGAAACTGCTCGTTGCTCGGACGAATACTTCGCCCGCTCGAGAAAATGGCAGCTCCCGCCGTTTTGCTTTTTGGCGGCCAGAAACAGAGCCAATCACAAGCCAGGAGACTCTGCACTCCACCCAGCATGACGTGGTACCCTTACACGTCGATAGCAGTGGTTGGCTGGCCAGATCAGGTGACCCTGGGATAGACTAGCCGCTGCCCGCGCTGCTCGGATCATTCTGTGTCTGGATGCCGCTAGGGAGAGAGCTGCTGCTGGTCAGGGAAAGCGTTAGGGTGTTCTATTAGCTTACTGTTAGGCAGGAGTGATTCTCAAAGAACCCAACAGCCCTTCTTAGGGCTACAATAACGTTCTACTTTTTTTATTTTAATTTGCATCTAGTACCATTTTGTGAGGAATTAGCAGGGGGACTTGCTACCGTTGTGTTTAGCTCTTAGTGGCACACATATCCATAGCAAAGACCGAAGTGGGAAAATTTAGTAGGGGTTGGATTTCAATTAGGCACTAACTCAGTGTCATCTCATCTGGCATAGTAGTGTGCTTTGATACTTGGCTAGAAAATAGCCATAGGAGAATATAAAGAGCTTACTTACGCCTACAGTAGCGTTCTATATATTTGATTTCTGGTTGATCTGCTGGTGGCTGTACTTTCTGCAGTGCATGTACTAGCCAATTCTGAGCAATTTGTAGTGAGACTTGCGACCGCTGTGTTCTGCGCTTAGTGACGCACATATCCATAGCAAAGACCGAAGTGGGAAAATTTAGTAGGGGTTGGATTTCAATTAGGCACTAACTCAGTGTCATCTCATCTGGCATAGTAGTGTGCTTTGATACTTGGCTAGAAAATAGCCATAGGAGAATACAAACAGCTTCTTGAAGCCTACAGTAGCGTTCTATATATTTGATTTCTGGTTGATCTGCTGGTGGCTGTACTTTCTGCAGTGCATGTACTAGCCAATTCTGAGCAATTTGTAGTGAGACTTGCGACCGCTGTGTTCTGCGCTTAGTGACGCACATATCCATAGCAAAGACCGAAGTGGGAAAATTTAGTAGGGGTTGGATTTCAATTAGGCACTAACTCAGTGTCATCTCATCTGGCATAGTAGTGTGCTTTGATACTTGGCTAGAAAATAGCCATAGGAGAATACAAAGAGCTTACTTACGCCTACAGTAGCGTTCTATATATTTGATTTCTGGTTGATCTGCTGGTGGCTGTACTTTCTGCAGTGCATGTACTAGCCAATTCTGAGCAATTTGTAGTGAGACTTGCGACCGCTGTGTTCTGCGCTTAGTGACGCACATATCCATAGCAAAGACCGAAGTGGGAAAATTTAGTAGGGGTTGGATTTCAATTAGGCACTAACTCAGTGTCATCTCATCTGGCATAGTAGTGTGCTTTGATACTTGGCTAGAAAATAGCCATAGCAATAGGATAGCATTGTTTGGTTTTAAAAACTCAAAAAAAAACAAAAAACACAAAAAAAAACAAAAAACACAAAAAAAAACCAAAAAAAGTTAAAAAAAAAAAAAAGTTATAACTCTCATTTTAAAAATGTTTAACCCGAGGGCTAGGGGTAGAGGACGAGGGCGGGGACGTGGGCGTCCAACTACTGCAGGGGTCAGAGGCCGTGGTCCTGGGCGGGGTGAGACACCACCTGCTGATGAGGGAGCAGGGGAACGCCGCAGAGCTACACTCCCTAGGTTCATGTCTGAAGTTACTGGGACTCGTGGTAGAGCACTGTTGAGGCCAGAACAGTGCGAACAGGTGATGTCGTGGATTGCTGACAATGCTTCGAGCAATTTGTCCACCACCAGTTAGTCTTCCACGCAGTCCACCCATGTCACCGAAATCGCCACTCCTCCAGCTCCTGCACCTCAGCCTCCTCCCCCCCAGTCTGCCCCCTCCCAGGAAAATTTGGCATTTGAACCGGCATACTCTGAGGAACTGTTTTCTGGACCCTTCCCACAGTCACAAACCACTTGTCCGGTTGCTGCTGAGCAATTTTCCGATGCCCAGGTTTTCCACCAGTCACAGTCTGTGGGTGATGATGACCTTCTTGACGTAGTGGAAGTGTGTAAAGAGGTGTCCGACGATGAGGAGACACGGTTGTCAGACAGTGGGGAAGTTGTTGTCAGGGCAGGAAGTCCGAGGGGGGAGCAGACTGAGGGCTCGGAGGATGATGAGGTGACAGACCCAAGCTGGGTTGAGAGGCCGGGTGAACACAGTGCTTCTGAGACGGAGGAGAGTCCTCGACCAGAACAGGTTGGAAGAGGCAGTGGTGGGGCCAGACGGAGAGGCAGGGCCAGAGCTGGTGCATCAGCGCCAAATGTGTCAACTAGTGAAGCTCCCGTGGCGAGGGCTCTTGCGGCGAGGGCTAGATCTTCAGAAGTCTGGAGGTTCTTTAAGGAAACACCGGATGACCGACGGACTGTGGTGTGCAACATTTGCCAAACCAGGCTCAGCAGGGGTTCCACCACTACTAGCTTAACTACCACCAGTATGCGCAGGCATATGAATGCTAAACACCCCACTCAGTGGCAACAAGCCCGTTCACCTCCGGCCGTGCACACCACTGCTCCTTCCCCTGTGTCAGCTGCTAGTCAGCCCCCTGCCCAGGACCCTGCCACAAAAACCCCATCGTCGCCTCCACGATCCTCCACAGCATCCACCAGCGTTCAGCTCTCCATACCCCAGACGCTGGAGCGGAAACGCAAATATAGTGCAACCCACCCGCACGCCCAAGCCCTTAATGTGCACATCTCCAGATTGCTTAGCCTGGAGATGCTGCCCTATAGGCTAGTAGAGACCGAGGCCTTTCGCAACCTCATGGCGGCGGCCGCCCCTCGGTATTCGGTCCCCAGCCGCCACTACTTTTCCCGATGTGCCGTCCCAGCCCTGCACCAGCACGTGTCAGACAACATCATCCGTGCCCTGACCAACGCCGTTTCTGACAAGGTCCACCTGACCACGGACACGTGGACGAGTGCTGCCGGGCAGGGCCACTATATATCGCTGACGGCACATTGGGTTAACTTGGTGGAGGCTGGGACCGAGTCTGACCCTGGGGCTGCTCATATACTGCCGACGCCGAGGATTGCGGGGCCTACCTCGGTCCAGGTGTTTCAGGCCTACTATGCCTCCTCCTCCTCCCACCCCTCCTCCACCTCCTCCTCCGAACTACCATCCGTTGGCACGGCGCCATCAGTCGGTAGCTCTAGGCACAGCAGCAGTGCCGTCGCTAAGCGACAGCAGGCGGTGCTGAAACTGCTGAGCCTAGGCGACAAAAGGCACACCGCCCAAGAGCTATTACAGGGCATTCCACATCAAAGTTGTTAACTTTGTCGCCACCCTGCTGTGTAATCCACAAAATATACTTGCAAACTTTTACCATTTAGGGATATTATTTCAGCGCTTCTTGCGCATCTGTTTACATTCCCCTCACCCGCCATATCCTAAACTTATAAGAACGCTACTACACTTGATCTTATACAAAAGGTTCTTAGAAGTGCTGTTTGGGGAGTAGCCTAGAGACAGGGGCTTGGATTGGCGAAAGCTCGCCTGGCTGCAGAGCGCCAGCTCCATCCCAAGATCCAACTAACATAGTTGCAGCACCTTTAATCTACTACTAGTTCACTGCCTCCATAATAATAATAATAATAATCTTTATTTATATAGCGTCATCATATTCTGTAGCGCTTTACAAATCATAGGAAACAAATACAAATGTAATGTAACAGAGCACAACATTTGTATGGAACAACAGGAGTGAGGTCCCTGCTCGCCAGAGCTTACGGTTTATGAAGATGATGGGGTAACACGAGGTAAAAGAATATTTAATGGTCAAGCCATTCTTCTTAGGGAATAGAAAAAAATATAATAAATGGAATTGCTGTCGCTTGAACCACTCAGCCGTCATCTTATATACCAGGTCCAGGGTGAATGGGACTGCAGAGAAGTCTGGTGCCTGTTGGTTGCTGGATAACAGATGGGAGGACAACACAGGACGGGTTAGTAGAAGAGTTAAAACTTCATGCAGTTAATGAGTGTTATAGGCTTGCCTAAAGAAATGGGTTTTAAGAGCACGTTTGAAACTTTGGAGGTTAGGTATTAGTCTGATAGTCCGGGGCAGAGCATTCCATAGAATTGGTGCAGCTCTAGAGAAGTCTTGGAGACGCGAGTGGGAGGTCCGCACTAGGGTAGAGGTTAATCTAAGATCACTGGCGGATCTAAGAGCACGGGTTGGGCGATAGACTGAGATAAGAGAGGAGAGGTAGGGGGGTGCAGCATTATACAGAGCTTTATGGATGAGGGTTATTATTATTTTAAACTGTATTCGAAAGGAGACTGGCAGCCAGTGCAGCGACTGGCATGAACTGTAAGCATACATGGTCCCCTTATCAAACGAGCTGTGTCAGGCAGAATTTTGGGTTGTTTTCATGGCTTCCATGTTAACTTTGTCGCCACCCTGCTGTGTAATCCACAAAATATACTGGCAAACTTTTATCATGTACCGATATTATTTGAGCGCTTCTTGCTCACCTCCTTTGGTTCCTCTCTGACACCCATTGGTTTGAAGCCTGAGTCCAATTAGGGTATGTCGCCATGCCACTCTCTAGCCTGCTGCCGCTGCCTCTGCATGCCGTCCCCTATAGTGTCAGGGTCAATTATTGGATGTTTTAGATGCTATCTAGCTTCATTCTGTCACTCTGTCATGGCCATGCTGTTGCCCATAATTTTGGCATAATGGTGCGATTAGGCAGCCTCAGAGGCATCCATGCATGCTGCCCCTGCTGTTTCCTGTCCATTTCCGTGGTGTTTCCATCCTTTTCTGAGGTTCCCAGGTGTTTGGCCAAGCTTCCCTGTGCAGAGCCTTGGTCCCCTTGAAAAATGCTCGAGTCTCCCATTGACTTCAATGGGGTTCGTTATTCGAGACGAGCACTCGAGCATCGGGAAAAGTTCGTCTCGAATAACGAGTACCCGAGCATTTTAGTGTTCGCTCATCTCTAATTATATCATTAACCTGTCACACCTTTCTATTCTCCAAGTTAGTTTTTAGCTAAGAGGATTGAATGTTAGATGACAATAGCTTTTAAGGGCTTTCTATGTAAGGGTTTATTGTAAGGCTCTGGTCACCCTGGCATCATGGCTTCAGGTTATAACAAAGCCATGGCTCCAGTCTACAACTGATGTACAATCAATTTATCATCAAGTTTCTAAGGGAAAACTGTTGCCCATGAAAACCAATCAGAGCTCAGCTTTAATTTTATAAACAGTTTTGGGAAAATGAAAGCTTCAACATGTAATTGTTCCTGTTGCTTTTGATAGGTCAAATAAAGTCACCTTCTTGAGATTGTGATACCTTTTAATTGCTAACTATAATATAAGATGGTAGGAGCAAGCTTTGATCCCTTCATCAGGCATGGTATAACAGTCTTTCTGAAGTGACACAGATCTTATACACCATGGATTTGGAAATACTAAGAACAGCCTGAAGAAAACTCCACCACATACTCCACGAAGATGACCGCCTGAAGACAATGTTCCCAGACCCTCTATTGCTGTGCTACAGGCAACATATACTTACCCGTCCTATCGCAATCCCTGATCCGGAAAGTCCAACGAGGATTCGGAGCTGCCGTGATTCACTAAGATTGTGTGTCCAATTTCCTGCATGTGTCGCTTCCACGCTCAGATCTGCCGTAGTTCACCATCTTCTTCCCGGTGTATGTGGATGCTGATTTTGTGACACAATTTGAATTTTAAATTCCGCGGTTTGTCCGAATCAGTCGGGTTGTCCCGCGGCCACGCCCCCTGATTAGTGTCGCATGAAAGCCGGGGCAATCCGATCGCGTACGCTAAACACCCTGGGCAATTCAGCACAAATCAGAAATAGTTGGGAAACCCGACAGAATCGCTGTCCGCGGACCCTCAGCGAATGTGCCCCATTGTGATCAGGAGCTTCCTACCATCTAACATACAAAAATGAACTTTCCCCTGTAATGTCAGGAGCTGCAAAAACCTGTTCTCTTATTTTGATCACAGACAAGATGAAGATCCCCAACACACAGCACGATTATAACATCCCAGGGAAATTTTCATGTTCCACTTCTAATGTGGTTTACCTAATTGTGTGCACAAAATGTCCTGTGGGGGGTTGAAATGGATATTTATATTACATTACATGCCGATATTCATCATTTGTCACTTAGAGCAGAACTGTTCTAGTTGCCCATGGAATTTTTTCAACTGACTAACACGGTGCAAATCCTTTTTTCTTGTGACAGCATGTAAATGATACTGTTGGTTTAATGAAAAGTTATACAATTTTCCAATAGATTTTCTGTATCAATTCCTCACAGTTTTCTAGATCTCTGCTTGCTGTCATTCTATAGAAAGCTTCATTGTTTACTTCCTGTGGATTCTGTCCCTGGTCATGTGACATCACACAGGTGCATGGTTCGTTATATAACAGAGAGTAATGCAAGCTGCATGAGCAGTGCACCTGTGTGACATCACATGACCATGGACCGTTTTTTATCCTCAGGCAATAAACAATAAAGCTTTGTATAGTATGACAGCAAGTAGAGATCTAGAAAACATTGAGGAATTGATACAATTTTCCAATATACTTTCTGTATAACTTTTCATTACACAAACAATATCAACTATTTGCTGAAAATGGACAACTCCTTTGAGGACATATTTATCACAACATATTTATCAGCCTAATATAATTGGTCCAAGATTTAATAGATGCTATTTAACCCACAATGGAATAGTATGGCATGGCAAGCTGAGCCCTCTCCATACACAGTGGAGATGTTTAAAAAAGTTGCTAATTTATGAAGTAGCAATAAGATTCAAATAATGGCGTAGAAAAAAATAGAAGGGGTTGCTCGAAATTTGTGACTTTTTTGTGACTATTTAAATTAAACAAGAACAAAAATTCATCAGTCTCAGATGGAAGAATTATCACCGATTACAGATAAATCATTCCCAAAATGCAAAAGGATAAAAAAACAAGACGGGCACAAATTTCCAGACTATAGATAAATGACCCCCATAGCTCTGCCCTTATTTGTGCCAAGCACACAATCACCCTGGGTGTACCTGGATACACAGCAAGTACAGTGCCTTGTAAAAAGTATTCCGTCCCTTCTAGTATTTCTACCTTTTCCACATTTCAGGCTTCAAATATAAAGATATAAAATTGTCTTTTTTTTGGTGAAGAATCAGAAACAACAACAACAAAATGTATTGGATATTTTAAATTTTGATTAAAAAAAAACGAAAGGTAAGGCGTGCAATATTATTGGGTCCCGTTACTTTCAGTGCAGCAAACTCACTCCAGAAGTTCACTGAGGATCTCTAAATGATCCAATAATGTCCTAAATGAATGATGATAAATATAATCCACCTGTGTGTAATCAAGACTTTGTATTATTACACCTGCTCTGTGATAGTCTCAGGGTTCTGCATCATGAAGATCAAGGAACACGCCAGGCAGGTCAGTGATACTGTTGTGGAGAAGTTTAAAGCTGGATATACTTTAAACATCCCAAGGAGCAGTGTGATCATATTGTAATGGAAGAAGTATCAGAACACTGCAAATCTACCAAGACCCAGCCGTCCCTCTAAATTCTCCTCTCAAACAAGGAGAAGATTTATTAGAGATGCAGCCGATAGGTGTGGTGTAAAAGCATCACAGTTCATCACCCTGAACAACCCATCCCCACTGTCACACATGGTGGGGGCACCATCCCCACTGTCACACATGGTGGGGGCGGCATCATGGTTTGGGCTTTTCTTTAGCAGGGACCGGGAAGATGGTAAAAATTGATGGGCAGATGGATGGAGTCAAAGACAGGACCATTCTGGAAGAAAACCTCTTGGAGTCTGCAAAAGGCTTCAGACTGGGATGGAGATGTATATTCCAACAAGACAATGATCCCAAACATAAAGCAATTTTTTAACACCAAAAATAGCCCTTCCAGGACTGCCAAGGTGACATAATGTTTTATTTACAAAAATGTCCTAAGACAGAATAAAGCCTTATAGGTCAGGCCTAAAACATAACTTTTATTAAATTAGTAAAATGTTTAAAACAATTATTTATCACACCTTATTCCTTAAAATTCGCAGGTTGAGGCTACTATCATTCCTATCTGCACTTATAATGCTAAGTATTTACTCAACTTGTAACTATGAACCAGCCTCTAACAAGTCAATTAAAAGTCAAACATAAACCCCCCCGACATGTTTCACCGGCGCCATCAGTAGCCCCGATCCCCTGATGACGCTGGTGTTCCGGCGAAACATGTCGGCAGGGGCTTATGTTTGACTTTTAATTGACTTGTTAGAGGCTGGTTCATAAATACTCCGCATTATAAGTGTAGATAGGAATGATAGCAGCCTCAACCTTCAAATTTTAAGGAATGAGGCGTGATAAATAATTGGTTTAAACATTTTACTAAATGAATAAAAGTTATGTTTTAGGACTGACCTAAAAGGCTTGATTCTGTCTTAGGACAGTTTTGTAAATAAAACATAAAGGAAAACCTACAATGGAAGGTTCAGAAATAACCGTATCGAGGTGTAAGAATGGCAGATCTGAATCCTGAATCACAATCTGTGAAGAGAGCTGGAAACTTCTGTACACAAACTCTTCCTCCAACCTCACTGAGCTCTGGCTGTTTTCTAAGGAAGAATGGGCAAGAATTTCAGCGAATTGCACCTGTAATCGCAGCAAAAGGTGGCGCTACAAAATATTTACTTAATGGGGCTGAATAATATTGCACGCCCCACTTTTCAGTTTTTTATTTTTTACAAGTTTGAAATATCCAATAAATTTTGTTCCACTTCACAATTTTGTCCCACAATTTTATATCTTTTATGTTTGAAGTCTGAAATGTGGCAAAAGGTATAAAAGTTCAAGGGGGCCGAATACTTTTGCAAGGCACTGTACCTGCTGATTTGGAAGTGGTTAATTGCTCAAGCAAATTAAGTTGTAGCATTACCTAATATGTTTTCTTTTTGTTCTTTTATTTTTATATAGGGAAAGGTTGATGAACTCTAAAAAAAAATATGATAACTTTTATTTAAGTCTACCTAAGGTGTTTGAATTGTGAATCTTTCATTCAATATCTTTATCCATATTTCATTATGTAGGCCAGTTCTACTACACCCTGCCTCTAGCAGGGTGTACTCCAAGCTCTTTTTGGCTCCTGTTTGCAGCCTTCCGTTGTTTGGGAGGAGGATTGTTGTGATAAATTCAAGTTGGAAATTGGATAAGGATTCCAATTGATCATAAAACCAATTTTATTATTAAAAGCTAGCAAAACCTTTGATGGGATGTAATTTACAAAGAACACGTACAGCATATGTTTTTGTGAGGGAACATTGCAGACACATGTTGCCTTAACAATTTGGTGCTGATTAGAGATGAGCGAACATGCTCGTCCGAGCTTGATGCTCGGTCGAGCATTAGGGTACTCGAAACTGCTCGTTACTCGGACGAATACTTCGCCCGCTCGAGAAAATGGCAGCTCCCGCCGTTTTGCTTTTTGGCGGCCAGAAACAGAGCCAATCACAAGCCAGGAGACTCTGCACTCCACCCAGCATGACGTGGTACCCTTACACGTCGATAGCAGTGGTTGGCTGGCCAGATCAGGTGACCCTGGGATAGACTAGCCGCTGGCCGCGCTGCTCGGATCATTCTGTCTCTGGATGCCGCTAGGGAGAGAGCTGCTGCTGGTCAGGGAAAGCGTTAGGGTGTTCTATTAGCTTACTGTTAGGCAGGAGTGATTCTCAAAGAACCCAACAGCCCTTCTTAGGGCTACAATAACGTTCTACTTTTTTTATTTTAATTTGCATCTTTTACCATTTTGTGAGGAATTAGCAGGGGGACTTGCTACCGTTGTGTTTAGCTCTTAGTGGCACACATATCCATAGCAAAGACCGAAGTGGCAAAATTCAGTAGGGGTTGGATTTCTATTAGGCAATAACTCAGTGTCATCTCATCTGGCATAGTAGTGTGCTTCCTTTGATACTTGGCTAGAAAATAGCCATAGGAGAATACAAACAGCTTCTTGAAGCCTACAGTAGCGTTCTATATATTTGATTTCTGGTTGATCTGCTGGTGGCTGTAGTTTCTGCAGTGCATGTACTTGCCAATTCTGAGCAATTTGTAGTGAGACTTGCGACCGCTGTGTTCTGCGCTTAGTGGCGCACATATCCATAGCAAAGGCCGAAGTGGCAAAATTCAGTAGGGGTTGGATTTCTATTAGGCAATAACTCGGTGTCATCTCATCTGGCATAGTAGTGTGCTTCCTTTGATACTTGGCTAGAAAATAGCCATAGGAGAATACAAACAGCTTCTTGAAGCCTACAGTAGCGTTCTATATATTTGATTTCTGGTTGATCTGCTGGTGGCTGTAGTTTCTGCAGTGCATGTACTTGCCAATTCTGAGCAATTTGTAGTGAGACTTGCGACCACTGTGTTCTGCGCTTAGTGGCGCACATATCCATAGCAAAGGCCGAAGTGGCAAAATTCAGTAGGGGTTGGATTTCTATTAGGCAATAACTCGGTGTCATCTCATCTGGCATAGTAGTGTGCTTCCTTTGATACTTGGCTAGAAAATAGCCATAGGAGAATAGAAACAGCTTCTTGAAGCCTACAGTAGCGTTCTATATATTTGATTTCTGGTTGATCTGCTGGTGGCTGTAGTTTCTGCAGTGCATGTACTTGCCAATTCTGAGCAATTTGTAGTGAGACTTGCGACCGCTGTGTTCTGCGCTTAGTGGCGCACATATCCATAGCAAAGGCCGAAGTGGCAAAATTCAGTAGGGGTTGGATTTCTATTAGGCAATAACTCGGTGTCATCTCATCTGGCATAGTAGTGTGCTTCCTTTGATACTTGGCTAGAAAATAGCCATAGGAGAATAGAAACAGCTTCTTGAAGCCTACAGTAGCGTTCTATATATTTGATTTCTGGTTGATCTGCTGGTGGCTGTAGTTTCTGCAGTGCATGTACTTGCCAATTCTGAGCAATTTGTAGTGAGACTTGCGACCGCTGTGTTCTGCGCTTAGTGGCGCACATATCCATAGCAAAGGCCGAAGTGGCAAAATTCAGTAGGGGTTGGATTTCTATTAGGCAATAACTCAGTGTCATCTCATCTGGCATAGTAGTGTGCTTCCTTTGATACTTGGCTAGAAAATAGCCATAGGAGAATACAAACAGCTTCTTGAAGCCTACAGTAGCGTTCTATATATTTGATTTCTGGTTGATCTGCTGGTGGCTGTAGTTTCTGCAGTGCATGTACTTGCCAATTCTGAGCAATTTGTAGTGAGACTTGCGACCGCTGTGTTCTGCGCTTAGTGGCGCACATATCCATAGCAAAGGCCGAAGTGGCAAAATTCAGTAGGGGTTGGATTTCTATTAGGCAATAACTCGGTGTCATCTCATCTGGCATAGTAGTGTGCTTCCTTTGATACTTGGCTAGAAAATAGCCATAGGAGAATACAAACAGCTTCTTGAAGCCTACAGTAGCGTTCTATATATTTGATTTCTGGTTGATCTGCTGGTGGCTGTAGTTTCTGCAGTGCATGTACTTGCCAATTCTGAGCAATTTGTAGTGAGACTTGCGACCGCTGTGTTCTGCGCTTAGTGGCGCACATATCCATAGCAAAGGCCGAAGTGGCAAAATTCAGTAGGGGTTGGATTTCTATTAGGCAATAACTCAGTGTCATCTCATCTGGCATAGTAGTGTGCTTCCTTTGATACTTGGCTAGAAAATAGCCATAGGAGAATACAAACAGCTTCTTGAAGCCTACAGTAGCGTTCTATATATTTGATTTCTGGTTGATCTGCTGGTGGCTGTAGTTTCTGCAGTGCATGTACTTGCCAATTCTGAGCAATTTGTAGTGAGACTTGCGACCGCTGTGTTCTGCGCTTAGTGGCGCACATATCCATAGCAAAGGCCGAAGTGGCAAAATTCAGTAGGGGTTGGATTTCTATTAGGCAATAACTCGGTGTCATCTCATCTGGCATAGTAGTGTGCTTCCTTTGATACTTGGCTAGAAAATAGCCATAGGAGAATACAAACAGCTTCTTGAAGCCTACAGTAGCGTTCTATATATTTGATTTCTGGTTGATCTGCTGGTGGCTGTAGTTTCTGCAGTGCATGTACTTGCCAATTCTGAGCAATTTGTAGTGAGACTTGCGACCGCTGTGTTCTGCGCTTAGTGGCGCACATATCCATAGCAAAGGCCGAAGTGGCAAAATTCAGTAGGGGTTGGATTTCTATTAGGCAATAACTCGGTGTCATCTCATCTGGCATAGTAGTGTGCTTCCTTTGATACTTGGCTAGAAAATAGCCATAGGAGAATACAAACAGCTTCTTGAAGCCTACAGTAGCGTTCTATATATTTGATTTCTGGTTGATCTGCTGGTGGCTGTAGTTTCTGCAGTGCATGTACTTGCCAATTCTGAGCAATTTGTAGTGAGACTTGCGACCGCTGTGTTCTGCGCTTAGTGGCGCACATATCCATAGCAAAGGCCGAAGTGGCAAAATTCAGTAGGGGTTGGATTTCTATTAGGCAATAACTCGGTGTCATCTCATCTGGCATAGTAGTGTGCTTCCTTTGATACTTGGCTAGAAAATAGCCATAGGAGAATACAAACAGCTTCTTGAAGCCTACAGTAGCGTTCTATATATTTGATTTCTGGTTGATCTGCTGGTGGCTGTAGTTTCTGCAGTGCATGTACTTGCCAATTCTGAGCAATTTGTAGTGAGACTTGCGACCGCTGTGTTCTGCGCTTAGTGGCGCACATATCCATAGCAAAGGCCGAAGTGGCAAAATTCAGTAGGGGTTGGATTTCTATTAGGCAATAACTCAGTGTCATCTCATCTGGCATAGTAGTGTGCTTCCTTTGATACTTGGCTAGAAAATAGCCATAGCAATAGGATAGGATTGTTTGGTTTTAAAAACTCAAAAAAAAACAAAAAACACAAAAAAAAAAAAAAAACACAAAAAAACACAAAAAAAAACAAAAAGAAGTAAAAAAAAAAAAAAAGTTATAACTCTCATTTTAAAAATGTTTAACCCGAGGGCTAGGGGTAGAGGACGAGGGCGGGGACGTGGGCGTCCAACTACTGCAGGGGTCAGAGGCCGTGGTCCTGGGCGGGGTGAGACACCACCTGCTGATGAGGGAGCAGGGGAACGCCGCAGAGCTACACTCCCTAGGTTCATGTCTGAAGTTACTGGGACTCGTGGTAGAGCACTGTTGAGGCCAGAACAGTGCGAACAGGTGATGTCGTGGATTGCTGACAATGCTTCGAGCAATTTGTCCACCACCAGTCAGTCTTCCACGCAGTCCACCCATGTCACCGAAATCCCCACTCCTCCAGCTCCTGCACCTCAGCCTCCTCCCCCCCAGTCTGCCCCCTCCCAGGAAAATTTGGCATTTGAACCGGCATACTCTGAGGAACTGTTTTCTGGACCCTTCCCACAGTCACAAACCACTTGTCCGGTTGCTGCTGAGCAATTTTCCGATGCCCAGGTTTTCCACCAGTCACAGTCTGTGGGTGATGATGACCTTCTTGACGTAGTGGAAGTGTGTAAAGAGGTGTCCGACGATGAGGAGACACGGTTGTCAGACAGTGGGGAAGTTGTTGTCAGGGCAGGAAGTCCGAGGGGGGAGCAGACTGAGGGATCGGAGGATGATGAGGTGACAGACCCAAGCTGGGTTGAGAGGCCGGGTGAACACAGTGCTTCTGAGACGGAGGAGAGTCCTCGACCTGAACAGGTTGGAAGAGGCAGTGGTGGGGCCAGACGGAGAGGCAGGGCCAGAGCTGGTGCATCAGCGCCACTGTCAACTAGTGAAGCTCCCGTGGTGAGGGCTCTTGCGGCGAGGGCTAGATCTTCAGAAGTGTGGAGGTTCTTTAAGGAAACACCGGATGACCGACGGACTGTGGTGTGCAACATTTGCCAAACCAGGCTCAGCAGGGGTTCCACCACTACTAGCTTAACTACCACCAGTATGCGCAGGCATATGAATGCTAAGCACCCCACTCAGTGGCAACAAGCCCGTTCACCTCCGGCCGTGCACACCACTGCTCCTTCCCCTGTGTCAGCTGCTAGTCAGCCCCCTGCCCAGGACCCTGGCACAAAAACCCCATCGTCGCTTCCACGATCCTCCACAGCATCCACCAGCGTTCAGCTCTCCATACCTCAGACGCTGGAGCGGAAACGCAAATATAGTGCAACCCACCCGCACGCCCAAGCCCTTAATGTGCACATCTCCAGATTGCTTAGCCTGGAGATGCTGCCCTATAGGCTAGTAGAGACCGAGGCCTTTCGCAACCTCATGGCGGCGGCCGCCCCTCGGTATTCGGTCCCCAGCCGCCACTACTTTTCCCGATGTGCCGTCCCAGCCCTGCACCAGCACGTGTCAGACAACATCATCCGTGCCCTGACCAACGCCGTTTCTGACAAGGTCCACCTGACCACGGACACGTGGACGAGTGCTGCCGGGCAGGGCCACTATATATCGCTGACGGCACATTGGGTTAACTTGGTGGAGGCTGGGACCGAGCCTGGGGCTGCTCATATACTGCCGACGCCGAGGATTGCGGGGCCTACCTCGGTCCAGGTGTTTCAGGCCTACTATGCCTCCTCCTCCTCCCACCCCTCCTCCACCTCCTCCTCCGAACTACCATCCGTGGGCACGGCGCCATCAGTCGGTAGCTCTAGGCACAGCAGCAGTGCCGTCGCTAAGCGACAGCAGGCGGTGCTCAAACTGCTGAGCCTAGGCGATAAAAGGCACACCGCCCAAGAACTATTACAGGGCATCACGGCGCAGACTGATCTGTGGCTGGCACCGCTGAACCTCAAGCCGGGAATGGTTGTGTGTGACAACGGCCGTAACCTGGTGGCGGCTCTGCAACTCGGCAGACTGACACATGTGCCATGCCTGGCCCATGTGTTAAATCTGATAGTGCAGCGTTTCCTCAAGACATACCCCAATCTGTCTGATTTGCTCACGAAGGTGCGCCGCATCTGTGCGCATTTCAGGAAGTCCAGCCCAGATGCTGCCACTCTCAGGGCAGCGCAGCGCCGCCTCCAACTGCCCGCTCACCGACTGTTGTGCGACGTGCCCACGAGGTGGAATTCAACACTGACCATGTTATCCAGAGTTTACCAGCAGCGCAGAGCGATTGTAGACTGCCAGATGTCAACTTCCACCAGAACTGGTAGTCAGGTCAGTCAGCTTCCTCAAGTCTACAATGAGGAGTGGACGTGGATGTCTGATATCTGTCAGGTGCTGAGTAACTTTGAGGAGTCAACACAGATGGTCAGTGGCGATGCCGCCATCATCAGCCTCACCATCCCGCTGCTTGGCCTGTTGAAAAACTCTCTGGTCAGCATGAAGTCGGAAGCTTTGCGCTCGTCACAAGAGACGGGGGAAGAATATTCCCTTGTTGATAGCCAAAGCACCCTGAGGTCTGTTTCTCAGCGCATATCGGAGGAGGTGGAGGTGGAGGAGGATGAGGAGGAAGAGGAGGAGAATGTTGGCGAGACACAAGAGGGGACCATTGTTGAGTCCTTCACTGTTCAGCGTGTATGGGCAGAAGAAGAGGAGTTGGAGGAGTTGGAGGAGGAGGAAATGGACAGTCAGGCCAGTGAGGGGAGTGAATTCTTACGCGTTGGTACTCTGGCGCATATGGCAGATTTCATGCTAGGCTGCCTATCCCGTGACCCTCGCGTTCAAAGAATTTATTCCAGCACCGATTACTGGGTGTTCACTCTCCTGGACCCACGGTACAAGCAAAATCTTCCCACTCTCATCCCTGGAGAGGAAAGGAGTGTGAGAATGCATGAATACCAGCAGGCCCTGGTGCACAAGCTGAAACAGTATTTCCCTTCTGACAGCGCTAGCGGCAGAGTGCGTAGTTCTGCGGGACAAGTAGCGAGGGAGAGTAGGCGAGCAGGCAGCTTGTCCAGCACTGGCAAGGGTACGCTTTACAAGGCTTTTGCCAGCTTTATGTCACCCCAGCAAGACACTGTCACCTGTCCCCAGTCTCGGCAGAGTAGGGCTGATCTTTACAGAAAGATGGTGAGGGAGTACGTAGCTGACCATACCATCGTCCTAAATGATCACACAGCTCCCTACAACTACTGGGTTTCAAAGCTGGACATGTGGCACGAACTGGCGCTGTACGCCTTGGAGGTTCTTGCCTGCCCTGCCGCTAGCGTCTTGTCCGAGCGGGTTTTCAGTGCAGCTGGTGGCATCATCACCGATAAGCGTACACGCCTGTCGACTGACAGCGCTGACAGGCTGACGCTTATTAAAATGAATAAAGGCTGGATTTCTCAGAATTTCCAATCTCCACCAGGTGAAGGAAGCTCAACCTGAATAATTGATCCACTCCTCCTCCTCCTCCTCATTTTCCTCCTTCTCCTCCTCTTTGTACAGTAAAGCAGAGGAAAATGGCTATTTTTTGACAGGGCCCACTGGCTCTTGCTATAGTACTTCATGCATTTAATTTTTCTGGAGGGCCACCTACCCGGTCCTCTGTTTGAAACAATTTTTGTGAGTGCCACATACAGGCACTCAATCTATTCCATTTTTCTGGAGGGCCACCTACCCGGTCCTCTGTTTTAAAAAATTTTTGGGACTGCCACATACAGGCACTCAATCTATTCCATTTTACTGGAGGGCCACCTACCTGCTCCTCTGGTTTGAAACATTTTTGGGACTGCCACATACAGGCACTCAATCTATTCCATTTTACTGCAGGGCCACCTACCTGCTCCTCTGGTTTGAACAATTTTTGGGACTGCCACATACAGGCACTCAATCTATTCCATTTTACTGGAGGGCCACCTACCTGCTCCTCTGGTTTGAAACATTTTTGGGACTGCCACATACAGGCACTCAATCTATTCCATTTTACTGGAGGGCCACCTACCTGCTCCTCTGGTTTGAAACATTTTTGGGACTGCCACATACAGGCACTCAATCTATTCCATTTTACTGCAGGGCCACCTACCTGCTCCTCTGGTTTGAACAATTTTTGGGACTGCCACATACAGGCACTCAATCTATTCCATTTTACTGGAGGGCCACCTACCTGCTCCTCTGGTTTGAACAATTTTTGGGACTGCCACATACAGGCACTCAATCTATTCCATTTTACTGCAGGGCCACCTACCTGCTCCTCTGGTTTGAACAATTTTTGGGACTGCCACATACAGGCACTCAATCTATTCCATTTTACTGGAGGGCCACCTACCTGCTCCTCTGGTTTGAAGAATTTTTGGGACTGCCACATACAGGCACTCAATCTATTCCATTTTACTGGAGGGCCACCTACCTGCTCCTCTGGTTTGAAACATTTTTGGGACTGCCACATACAGGCACTCAATCTATCCCATTTTACTGGAGGGCCACCTACCTGCTCCTCTGGTTTGAAAAATGTTTGGGACTGCCACATACAGGCACTATCCAAATTAAATTGTCTCCATAGCAGCCTCCACACGTTGTCTCCATTGCTACCTCCAAAAGTCGTCCATATAGCTGCCTCCATACATCGTCCCTTTATCAAACGAGGTGTGTCAGGCAGAAATTTGGGTTGTTTTCATGGATTCCACATCAAAGTTGTTAACTTTGTCGCCACCCTGCTGTGTTATCCACAAAATATACTGGCAAACTTTTACCATTTAGGGATATTATTTCAGCGCTTCTTGCGCATCTGTTTACATTCCCCTCACCCGGCATATCCTAAACTTATAAGAACGCTACTACACTTGATCTTATACAAAAGGTTCTTAGAAGTGCTGTTTGGGGAGTAGCCTAGAGACAGGGGCTTGGATTGGCGAAAGCTCGCCTGGCAGCGGAACGCCAGCTCCATGCGCATCATGCGCTTCTTGCGCATCTGTTTACATTCCCCTCACCCGCCATATCCCAAACTTATAAGAACGCTACTACACTTAACTTGGTGCAGGCTGGGACCGAGTCTGACCCTGGGGCTGGTCATATACTGCCGACGCAGAGAATTGCGGGGCCTACCTCGGTCCAGGTCTCAAAGGCCTACTATACCTCCTCCCACCCCTCCTCAACCTCCTCCTCCTCCGAATTACCATCCGTGGGCATGGCGCCATCAGTCGGTAGCTCTAGGCACAGCAGCAGTGCCGTCGCTAAGCGACAGCAGGCGGTGCTGAAACTGCTGAGCCTAGGCGATAAAAGGCACACCGCCCAAGAGCTATTACAGGGCATTCCACATCAAAGTTGTTAACTTTGTCGCCACCCTGCTGTGTAATCCACAAAATATACTTGCAAACTTTTACCATTTAGGGATATTATTTCAGCGCTTCTTGCGCATCTGTTTACATTCCCCTCACCCGCCATATCCTAAACTTATAAGAACGCTACTACACTTGATCTTATACAAAAGGTTCTTAGAAGTGCTGTTTGGGGAGTAGCCTATAGACAGGGGCTTGGATTGGCGAAAGCTCGCCTGGCAGCGGAGCGCCAGCTCCATGCCAAGATCCAACTAACATAGTTTTAACTGCAGCACCTTTAATCTACTACTAGTTCACTGCCTCCATACATGGTCCCCTTATCAAACGAGCTGTGTCAGGCAGAATTTTGGGTTGTTTTCATGGCTTCCATGTTAACTTTGTCGCCACCCTGCTGTGTAATCCACAAAATATACTGGCAAACTTTTATCATGTACCGATATTATTTGAGCGCTTCTTGCTCACCTCCTTTGGTTCCTCTCTGCCACCCATTGGTTTGAAGCCTGAGTCCATTTAGGGTATGTCGCCATGCCACTCTCTAGCCTTCCGCTGCTGCCGCTGCCTCTGCATGCCGTCCCCTATAGTGTCAGGGTCAATTATTGGATGTTTTAGATGCTATCTAGCTTCATTCTGTCACTCTGTCATGGCCATACTGTTGCCCATAATTTTGGCATAATGGTGCGATTAGGCAGCCTCAGAGGCATCCATGCATGCTGCCCCTGCTGTTTCCTGTCCATTTCCGTGGTTTTTCCATCCTTTTCTGAGGTTCCCAGGTGTTTGGCCAAGCTTCCCTGTGCAGAGCCTTGGTCCCCTTGAAAAATGCTCGAGTCTCCCATTGACTTCAATGGGGTTCGTTATTCGAGACGAGCACTCGAGCATCGGGAAAAGTTCGTCTCGAATAACGAGTACCCGAGCATTTTAGTGTTCGCTCATCTCTAGTGCTGATATATCACACATATATGGACGTTTCCACTTAAGAAGAAATGTAATGAACACATATGTAATTTGTTCTCTAGCCCCCACCATTTCTGAGCAATCACTGTCATTAATTTTGGTAACAGATATGCTAATTAGTCTTTCTAATGTCAGGTGGGTGGTTCCATGCTGTCTGCTCCAACCTTGGTCCACCTAACCTACAAAAACTGATCAAAGGGTGCTGAGGATCAATCCACTAGTGATCCCCCACATTCAAAGCATGTCCTGTGGATAGGCCATATTTTCCAACCCTTGATAATATACAAATTTGAATTGTGACAAAGAGTTCTTTTAAAATGTGCGTTCCGGTCATCATGTAGATTATAGAGATTGCCTGGCACTGCAGGATGATTACAAGAGACCCTGAACTTCTAAGGAAAAATGTTGTGGTGTTTTTAAAAGCTGAAATACATTGAGAAATCAGAGACGTTTGTTTTGGATAGTAAAACCCAGCCAAAAGCAATTAAAGCAATTGAAATATTTCTGAAGTTTCTTCCAAGGAAAACAACCCTGAGCTCCACTGCTGAATATTACCTTTAATTCAGCAAAAGACGAAGCACATTTAGTTTCCAGCCGACTTAAGGCTCAATTAGTAGCAGATTAAGAAAAATTGACAGTATGACAAGTCTGCGATTCTGAAATGATTCTTCATGTCTTGTCCAGAACTTGTTATATGGTAGGATGGCACAATGATTGGTTTCGCCTCACAACTGAGGGACAATCTGCTGCTTTTAGTAATTAGAATGCTGATTGAATAATACTTCTAAATTCTTAAATCTATCGACATAATATATAGTATTGCATTCCTTCCCCCAGCCTCGCGGAGCGGATATACCACTTAGCAGGAAGGGGGAGGACCCAGTGATGTCACTGTCCATATTAGGACAGTGACATCACTGGGGAAACACCCCATACATCGGCAGCAGCCAATCATCGGCTACTGCCAATGTACACTCCTCCCCCCACACTTCGATGTGTCCTTATAACATATGGCACAAAATGTGATATGACCCGAGCCTTAACTGTGACTTTATTTTCCAGTATTAGGTATATTTAGTTATTTGACCATTGGTGGATTGTTTTCTGTGTATGTCGTCTTTTCATTATTTTTTTAATTGATTAAATAAAGTTTCATTTTATGTTTTATATATATATATATTAGTTATTGTTTCCCTTTATTTGTTGTGATTTGAGTTTGGGAACAATCTAATTACCGTATTTTTCGGACTATAAGGCGCACTAAAAATCCTTTGATTTTATCAGAAACCAAGGTTGCGCCTTATAGTCCGATGCACCTTATATATGAACTGTACTTACAGACAACAGCTGCATTGAACTGTGCACAGGTCTGCCACCTGCTGGTCATTCATCCTTATAATCAGGTGCACCTTATACTCCGGTGCGCCTTATATATGAACTGTACTTACAGACACCAGCTGCATTGAACTGTGCACAGGTCTGCCACCTGCTGGTCATTCATCGTTATAATCAGGTGCGCCTTATACACCGGTGCGCCTTATATATGAACCTAGTCGTTTTAGCAGGCATATATTGATGGTACGCTTTATACTCCGGTGCGCCTTATAGTCTGAAAAATACTGTAATTTAAAGGGGCTTCATTGCATCCGTCCCCTGTTACTTGTATTGGTGCAGCTTAGTAATGCCAAAGGCCCCGTAAGGCATTTGGTTTGTCGAACACATTTATACATTTATAAAAATTTAACAGATGAATTTTAAGAAATGTGGTATTCATGGTTCAAACCCAGAAGGCAAGGATAAACTGGATTTCTAATTCTGCATGATATTTCATTTTTTCCCATGAGCTATTATTACGATTCATTTTATTTGAAGAGCTCGATCCAGATTCCTGAGACTCTTGCGGTATATTTGTAATTCACTTTCATGTCTTAAAGACCTCTCTGACTAATAGCTTTATAGACACTTGAAGGCAAATGCTGGGAATCCAGTGTTATTTACTGTACACATCATTTTCTTGTTTTCATTTTAACAATTAGTTGCATCGAGCCGTCAAAGAAAATGAATTGCATCAATAAATACATGTCTGTTTTGTCCCTAGGTAAAATCCATAGTACATGTTTCCCTTTTAATGTTCATTAATCCTCTTTCTTGCAATTGTTTGTTGCTCTCCACATAAAGAAACCAGTGCATACTGTATGCAGACTCCATGCTGTCAAACACGATATTTCCCAATATTAAAGGATAATCAAAAATTGTCACGCAATTAATAATTAAACCCTATTTTCTAGAGATTTTAACAAATCCTAACAGGATTACTACCAAGGCAAGGTTTAAATAAAGTTAAATGCATTGAATAGAACATTGGTACCAAATAGTTCTCTCAAAAGAATTATTGTAGCGAGTAGTGATGCACGGACCCAAAAGCCGGACCTGAACCCGAATTTCACTTTCAGGTGCAATGTGGGTATTGTAAATGTAAATGCTAAAACAAGATATGATGACATAGGAGAACACATGGAACTAAAATAAATGTAGCTATCTGTGTGCACATTAAAGGATACACATCATACAAGTCTATGGAGATGCATCAAAAATGCATTGCACTCTGAGACACATGCAAGTTCAATGCACAACGTTTTTCACAGATAAATTACCATAGAAAAGCTAGACCTCAGTCCTGAGTTTTTTTCACTCTCATTATCTGCGTGTGATAAACGCATGGAAAATACAAAAAAAACACATGTGAAAAACAGAGACACTGAACAAACTCTGACTGAAAACTGATTGAACTCTGATGAAAAATCTCATCTCACCTAAGGCCTCTTTCAGACTTGCGCTGCAGATCACGTCAGAGTCTGATCAGGGTGCGATCAGGGTTTTGTCAGTGACATTTTTCATCAGAGTTAAATCAGTTTTCAGTCAGAGTTTGTTCAGTGTCTCAGTTTTTCACGCACATTCGTTTAGTGTTTTCAATGCGTTTTTCACACGCAGATAATGGACTCAGGAGTGTGGTCCATCTTTTCTATGGCTCTTGAAGCGTGAAAAACGCATTGCACTTGTACACTCACCGTCCACTTTATTAGGTACACCATGCTAGTAACGGGTTGGACCCCCTTTTGCCTTCAGAACTGCCTCAATTCTTCGTGGCATAGATTCAACAAGGTGCTGGAAGCATTCCTCAGAGATTTTGGTCCATATTGACATGATGGCATCACACAGTTGCTGCAGATTTGTCAGCTGCACATCCATGATGCGAATCTCCCGTTCCACCACATCCCAAAGATGCTCTATTGGATTGTGATCTGGTGACTGTGGAGGCCATTTGAGTACAGTGAACTCATTGTCATGTTCAAGAAACCAGTCTGAGATGATTCCAGCTTTATGACATGGTGCATTATCCTGCTGAAAGTAGCCATCAGATGTTGGGTACATTGTGGTCATAAAGGGATGGACATGGTCAGCAACAATACTCAGGTAGGCTGTGGCGTTGCAACGATGCTCAATTGGTACCAAGGGGCCCAAAGAGTGCCAAGAAAATATTCCCCACACCATGACACCACCACCACCAGCCTGAACCGTTGATACAAGGCAGGATGGATCCATGCTTTCATGTTGTTGACGCCAAATTCTGACCCTACCATCCGAATGTCGCAGCAGAAATCGAGACTCATCAGACCAGGCAACGTTTTTCCAATCTTCTACTGTCCAATTTAGATGAGCTTGTGCAAATTGTAGCCTCAGTTTCCTGTTCTTAGCTGAAAGGAGTGGCACCCGGTGTGGTCTTCTGCTGCTGTAGCCCATCTGCCTCAAAGTTCGACATACTGTGCGTTCAGAGATGCTCTTCTGCCTACCTTGGTTGTAACGGGTGGCGATTTGAGTCACTGTTGCCTTTCTATCAGCTCGAACGAGTCTGCCCATTCTCCTCTGACCTCTGGCATCAACAAGGCATTTCCGCCCACAGAACTGCCGCTCACTGGATGTTTTTCTTTTTCGGACCATTCTCTGTAAACCCTAGAGATGGTTGTGCGTGAAAATCCCAGTAGATCAGCAGTTTCTGAAATACTCAGACCAGCCCTTCTGGCACCAACAACCATGCCACGTTCAAATGCACTCAAATCACCTTTCTTCCCCATACTGATGCTCGGTTTGAACTGCAGGAGATTGTCTTGACCATGTCTACATGCCTAAATGCACTGAGTTGCCACCATGTGATTGGCTGATTAGAAATTAAGTGTTAACGAGCAGTTGGACAGGTGTACCTAATAAAGTGGCCGGTGAGTGTATGTGTCTCAGAGTGCAATGCGTTTTGATGCATCTCCATAGACTTGTATGGTGCGATTCATGCACGTGACTTGCAAAAGTAGAGCATGCCGAGATTTAAATGTGCATTAAAAAAATGTGTGTGTATGCGTGAAAAATGTTTTCAATTCATTTTCAATGCAATTTCAATGCATTTTTCAAGTTCTTCACGCACATTTATTTGGTGTTTTCAGTGCAATTTCAATGTGTTTTTCACACGCAGATAATGCACATGACTCAGGACTGAGGTCTATCTTTTCTATGATAATTGATACGTGAATAAAAAAATATGTTTTTGATGCATCTCCATAGACTTATAAGAGGCCATTTTTCAAGCACGTGACTTGCAAAAGTAGAGCATGACTAAGACGTTTTAAATGTCGAAACGCGTCGATCTTACGCGTTCTTTTTATCCATGTACTGATGCACGACTGAAACCCAATAAAAAGAACATGCTTGCACCTATTCCGGTGTGGTTCTCCTGAGTGCCGCCTACTACTACCTTTTGCAAAGCATGCTGAGATTTAAACGCGCATGTGTTTGTTAATAAAGAAGTCTGAAAAAGCCTGGGTTAGAGAGCAATGCAAGTTCTGCACGTCAAAAGCACTCGCAGAGCATGCAACACAAGTATGAAAGGGGCCTTATTGTTTCTGGTCATTATGTAACTTGTAATCTTCATTGGAAAGCTCTAATTGGTTGCCATGGGAAACTAAAAGTTTTACCTCAGACACTTCGTCCAATGACCCTAAGCACAGAGCTAAAATAACATATCTGTAACAAATCTGTGACCATTCTTGACTGGACCAGCCAGTGCTAAACCCAATTGAGCATCTCCGCAGAGACTTGAAAATGGTTTCCACCAACCTTCGCCATTTAACGTGGATGGAGAAGAACTGCTTGGAAGAGGCAAAGGATCCTCAAATCCAGGTGTGAGAAACTTGTTGCGTCATTCCCAAGAAAATTAATGCTGTACTAGCTCAAATACTGCTTCTACTCAATACTGAGCAAAGGGTCTGAATACTTATGACCATGAGATATTTCAGTTTTTCTTAATAAATTAGCAAAGATACCTTTTTTTCTGTCAAGATGGCGTGCATCTACATTAATGAGCAAAAATAATTCATTTTTCCCAATTGGCTGCAGTGAAACAAAGAGTGAAAATTTTAAAGGGGTCTGAATACTTTGTTTATATACCCACTGTAGATAACCCACACATGTTCTAGTTATAGCGCTCCCTACAGGAGACTTGTTCCAGGCACAAATCACTGCATTGCAAAAGTTAAAGTCATTTAACAGTGCTGCTTATTTTCAAGGAATTTCTATGAATCCAATCACTTATGCTGGCAATGTAAACGTTGCATGTACACAGAGATTACCCAGTGTGTATCTTCAGACTTAGACAGGATTAATATTGATCTGCCTCAATGTTTTCAGCTCCTGTTGTCCCTTATATAGTTAAAAGCCTTGTGCACATTTACTCACCTCTCACTTTCTTATAATTCTCATTGCCAGCCATCAAACTAAAGTCAACATTTTTCCATCAGGAAAGTACGTTGCTGGCAGGCAGACATGAGTACTCAGGTCAATATAAAGTGGACGTTTCCCTGTAGCTGGCAGTGCATTGTATGTTGTGAAAATGTGAGAGGTAAAAACGAAAATAAATGGCGATTCCCATGAGATCGGGTTTATTACCAGGCTACTGTATGAACAGAAAAATCAGCATTTGTTGCAGAGTCAAGCAAACCACATTTGAATGATACCACGTCATAGTCGCCGGCCAGGAAAAACAAGAGCGGCAATAGTATTCTATGTCTGCCCTATTACACAAGCCCCACCCAATTAAAATATAGGATTTGGAGAAGTCTAGTATTCAGAAGAGCTAAGGTACAGCTTGTAACTAAAAACATAGCGCTGCTGCTCAGGGGTTTAATCCTAATTATAAGCAGTTGTAATGAATGTGTTTTATAATGGAAATCAGTGGAAATGTTCGCAATCATTTCGCCTCTTTGATTTATAGAATAGTTTCCTTCATTGACTTTCGCTAACTGACACGACTAATGTTTTCCCTTGCTGCACACATAGGAATTTGGTTGAGGCTCCTTGACAGGTTCCTGAGAGGTCTTTGGCACAGATTAACACTTGGCCATGTGACAGACTCAGGATAGACTGTGCATGAAGTGCGTCTTTCAGAAATCCTGCGCACAAGTTGGCAGCCGAGAGAAGAGCGTATGAGAAAACCTATTAATGGTAGCATCGTAAAATGAAATGCTGATAGTAGTGTGACCCAAACATGCGCAGCTCCAATAGTATGTTGTTATTTACAGACAGAAACAGGACAACTCAATGGGGCAGATACAGTATATTATTGCGTCTGTGTCAGTTTTTTGCCCATTAAAGAAGTGTCTTTGGTGCTTGCACATGTATCTTTCACACCAAACAATTGTCTCAGTGTTGCATTTTGTTCAAAGTCCAAAATTTCATATATATAAAAGTTCCTCTATACACCAATAAAAACACAGATGGCGGTCTCGGCATCCACGCCACTATGCTACAGGTTCCGCTTGTTGCTATATCGTGCCAATTTCTACCGAAAGAGATAGAAAGCGATAGTGCAATACAGTTTTTTAACCAGTAAAAACTTTTTATTTCATATACTCACAAAGGCCTTGAACAATATAGAAGATGCACACTCGGCTTCTGTCCGACTCCGAGTTTTGCCTGATTTGCTTCTTCTGGGGTTTCCCGAGGAAAGAGCTTGGCAATTAAATATTTAACCCCTACTATTAAACCCTGAACTGGAGTTCTAAAAGTGCTGTCCTTCAATTTTCTTGGCTCATCTGCAACATCCCCCACCGGGGCCTAGCCTTTTCTTGGTGCCTGAAGGCAGCCGGGGTCCGGAATACCGGAGTGGCTCACGGTTGTGGCCTAGGGCACGCTGATGTCACGGTGCTTGGTATGGGGACCAGAGATCTCCAGCAGGTGGTGTGTGCAAAAAATATGGAGGGAGAGGCTGATGTACTGGTTGTCCCTGGGGCAACTCCTGAGGGTCTGTAAGATAGGTCCCTGGATAATGGATGAGAAGCCCATATCCAGGAATCACAAAGAGGCAATGTTGTGCAAATTAACTCACGGTTCTTTATTGAACTGGTACCAGGCAATGGGCCCAAAAGGTTAACAGTAGATTCTGGTACTGGAGTGGTCGTGAAAAGGGGAATCAGGAATAATGCACCAGCCTGGTAGTAGATGCAGGCTGGGGGAATTTGGATGGAGCTGTGTCCGAACTGTGGAAGCTGCAGCTCTGAATCTGAGTCTCCTGACTCTGGTCCTGGGATTAGGTTAAGTGTCTAAGTACTGAATGTGTACTGACACTGTCTCTCTCTGTTCACCCTGTCTCTATAGACAGACCATGTGGTCTAGAGCATCACCCACGAAATCCTCATACATCTGTTCCTGCTCTCAATACACATGTACACAAGAGCTATTTCAGGATCCTTGAAGGTCCTTCAAAGTTTCTAAAACTGCAGTTCGAAAGCAGAAACAAGGGACACATCCTCTATTCCTCAAGAAGCTTGATTCTAGTACCATATGTAGGAAGTGATTCCAGACTTAGAGGGGGATATTTATCATACACATTTTCGCAGAGAGATACATCAAGAGGCGGATACATTGCTGCACAGCGTTTATTCTACACAGGACCTGCCATAGAAATAAACGCACCCAGCGACTTTCCACATGTGAAAAGTCGCTGGCAGCAGTGAGTGCGCAGGCCCGGGGACAGTAACACACTGACATGGGGCTGAGGTCGTGAAAAATATGCCCCATAGGGGCTATAATATTCAAAAAAACCCAGGGCCCATGTCAGTCTTAATTTTAACCTTGTCATCAGTTTAGCATGGGGTTAGCCCTCAATGAACCTCATGCCTTCTTGAAGGGGTTGTCTGTCCCCTTATCTTCCTATGTAAGGTGCCAGTCTTCCTATGTAAGGTGCCAGTCTTCCTAGGGGCCCTTAGATCCTAATTATGTAAAGTGGCAATCCAATCAGTAGAAGAACAATTCACCGCAATTACAAAACTAACAAATGAATCAGTTCTATCTGATTGACAGACTATTTGGGGTTCTCAATATCTCCGAATATCTTGTGCAGTGGGTCATGAAAATAATGTCCTTCCTTTCATGAAATGCTCCTTTATATCACATTTTCCACAAGTGACTACTGCCATTAGGAAATAATTAAGAAATGACCTTTCCAGCAGATGCAGACAGAGGCTCATTTGGTCTGTTCTGTCAACTCTTAAATTCCCCAATTCTCAATGTTATTGGATGACCAGCTGACAAAGTGTCAATGCTTTAATTGAATGAGAGCTTTCAGTGCCCTCCCAAGTGATACTTCCTTGTTTCCCTCCATTCACTGATAGCATTTATCTGTGATTTGCAGGAGCTGCTTCCCATTATAATGCTTCGTGCAAAAAGGGTCAAATACAGGACAAGTGCCATTCAAACAAATGGAGTAGAACTGTCACCTTTCGATAAGAACTTGGCAGCTGCCGACACTGAAGTGGATATGCATAAAGCCCGCAATTTACTAACACCATAAATTTGCTGCGCATACAGAAAGGCAATGCTAAGCAATGTGCTGAAGTTCATAAATTAAGTCCCTGAAAGCCTTTGCTCTGTGTATGTGATAAGACAAATGCTGTTCCTACATAATTAAAACCTATTGCTCGCTACTGAGTACGAATCCTAATTTTCTTGCTTATTTGTCTAACCGCCCAATGATTGTAAATTAAAGCACGTTAAAATAAGTTATTGGGAAGATTAAATGAAGTAATAAATGTATTATTCATAACATAACATTACTTTGCTATGGAAAATAAAGATGTCAGACAGGGTATACAGATCCGGGCCTTGGTAATGAAGTGGAAACAGGATTCATTGTAATGACATTTGGTTCTTTCTACAAAACCAGACGTGGATATGATCAGTGAAGACTTACAGTGTGTCCCATGCACTCAGTGTCGGACTGGCCCACCGGAGAACCAAAGGATCCTCTGGTGGGACTAGACTCTAAGATAATTCTGGACACTGGAGTTCAAGTTTTGAGGCTACATGGCTCTGTTTCCTGAGGAGTTGATGGATGGTTGGCCACCATGTTAAATATATCTGATGAGCCTAAGATATCACAGTGTCATTTTCAGAACACTCAAGATCTACACTTTCAGTCTGAATCCAATTGGCTGAAGTACCACAAGCAAGTTTAGGCTCTGCAGAAGGCTTTGTAGCAACCTCTCTTAGCTGGGAATGTGTTTGCACAGAGTCCTATCAGAGTACTGGATGCTTCACCAATCAGCTTGTGTGTCGGTGTCATGGCACAACTTATATTCTTCCTTGAAATATATAGAGGTCCGTGTTAGAAAAGTTTTCTGGCTCTTTGTGATCCACAAACTTTACTTGCTCTTACTATGATTCTGACCTTTTGCTAGTACTCATACTTCTTTCCTGCATTGACCGTCACATAAGCTTTGCAGACATACCTATCCTGTTTATCAGTAATCTGTAAGATTAGAACATTTTTATTTTTATGCAAATTAGTTTTTCTGTACACTGGAGACAGGGCCACAACTGCTGGTGCACCCATTTTCTTCTTTCTTCACCATATTTTGACTGGGGATTTCAGCCATTAAGATGATGTTTGATAACAATAAATGAAATCATGGTCCTGGTCCCTAGTGCACTGAGCTAAAAAACTGAATAATCACTACATGGTGCCCCTGTATGACATCAAACTCCCCAATTGTGACATAAAGAATATTTTACATAATAACACCCCATTGTGACACCATAACGCACTGAAAGCACTTAATACCTTGTTATGAAATTACAACAATCCTATGACATCACAATGCTCTTTGATAATGTTATAACATAATGCTCATTAGCATATGAAAGTGCCATTATAGTTCACAAATCCCTTTTCACCCATCACAATTATTACATTGCAATGAGAAACTATGAAATCTCAATGATCTATTGTGAAATTATAATGATTAAGCTTTGCATCACAATGTCTCATTTTGACATCACAAAGCCCAATGTTCACATCATATTTTCAATTGGAAACCATTGTAATATTATTATGATCTATTATAACATTACAATACTTTATAATACCCCATTATGACAAAACAATGACCCAATGTGATGGCTAAATTCCATTTTATCTTATGCAGTGGCCTAATGTTGCATCACAATTTCACATAATACTTAAAATAGTCCTTTGTGACAACACGATGGCCCATTATGACATTACTATTGTGACAGTATAATCCCCCTCATGACACCACATTTACCTATTGTGACATCACAATACCCTACCATTTCCCTCAAAATAGCATGTTGGGATGTATTGTTCCATCTCAATATTACAACATCACAATATGACATCACAATCCATCATTATGACATCACAGTTCCCCATTGGTAGAAGTCTACTGCATTAGGGGCTATATGCGGTAATAGTCTTAAGGAGTGGAAAAATCTATGGAATTCAATATTTGCCAGTTTTATATTTGACAACCTTTATTAATACTGACTTAGTATCATTAAACTGTATTAGTAATGAGCTAATTTGTATAATTGTGGCATATACAAGGAATTTAAAGGGTACATGTTTAGGTGTGCGTTGTAAATACAACTAAAATAGGAATAACTTGCCTCATTTACCGTATATACTCGATAAGCATAAGCCGACCCGAGTATAAGCCGAGGCCCCTAATTTTACCACAAAAAACTGGGAAAACCTATTGACTCGAGTATAAGCCGAGGGTGGGAAATGCATTGGTCACAGCCCCCCCCCCCCAGTATACAGCCACCAAGCCCCTGCCCCAATTGGTAGCCTGTCAGTCCCTGCCCAAGTATTTAGCCACCAGCCCCTGTGCTTAAAGCCCCAAGTATTTGGCCACCAGCCCCCTCTTAAAGAGCCGGATCCCCCGCCCGTTATGGAGCCGGATCCCCGGCCCGTTATGGAGCCGGATCCCCGGCCCGTTATGGAGCCGGACAGTTAATTAAAATAAATAAAAAATCTAAACTCACCTTTCCGGCGGCCGCGCGAGTCTTCTATGCGATCCCTCTGGCAGCGCTGACATCACAGTCGGCCGGCACACACAATACGATCGCGGCGGCGGCTGAAGTCAGTGACTCTGACATTGCACTGACCTGGTGCCGCAGCCAGAGGGATCGCATAGAAGACTCGCGCGGCCGCCGGAAAGGTGAGTTTAGATTATTTTTTTTTTAGTCTTTTTTTTTCTTTTAGCTTTTTGACTCGAGTATAAGCCGAGTTAGTGTTTTTCAGCACATTTTTTGTGCTGAAAAACTCGGCTTATACTCGAGTATATACGGTACTCACCACTTCCCTAACCCCAGTGAGGTGAAACTCAGTTAGGCCGCTAGTCGCTAGTCACGCACCTGTGATGTAAAGTTGTATTATGGCTTTGTGGTTAGCACTAAAGCCTTGCTGCTCTGGATACCTGGGTTCAAGTCCCAGGGTAAATATCCTAATCAAGAATTGTTGATTTTCTTTTACTCTGCCTTGAAACAGATAATAAAATCGCATCAATAATCTATAGATACACCAAAATGAACTATCTGTAAAGTGCATTCCCCTACAAATTTAGAATTTTATAGCCTGTATAATGCTCTGGATGCCATGTCTAGTGCCCATACAGCAGTGCACCACCTTATATAGGATATTGGCATACACTGGAGAAAATTTTCATCTAACATGAAGCCCAATGTATGGCAAAAAAATATTCTCAAAATCAACTGAATACTTTAAGATGTTCCAAAGTTATAACCACTTACAGTGACGCATGTCAGATTCTAAAAATCAGGTCAGATTATCTGGTCAGGAAGGTGAAAACTTGCTTCAGTGGCAAGGGGTCAAAATATGGACTGGCTGCTATTGGGTATGCCGAAGCTAGCCACACAAAAGTGGTTGTCCGTGTTATGTGTAGACAGGCCGAGTTCCCCAGGGACGTAGCCAAACATTGTTTGCAGCTTGTTCCTCCTCTTTGTTTCCTTACAGAACATATAGTAAAGAGTGTGGTTAAAAAATTTAAAACAAAGCTAGTCACTCTGTAGGTAAAAGAAGGGTGCGTTCTCAAGTAGAGCTGCACGAGGAGCTTGATCTCATCTTCTACTCCTTTTCTGATTGTACTTGAAGAAGGGTTTTTTTTAGCCCTAAACATGTAGACTTGTTTGGATAATAGAGCACCCTACCTTTACCTGCAGAGTGATCTATAGCAGCGGCGGACCAGCTTTGTTTCATGGTTTTTATTGTCTCTACTTAAGTCCAATGTTGATGACTTGTCGGCTTGCTGAAGGGCAGTTACTCGCTCCTTATACATGTACTACATGCTCTTTTGGAGCTTATCAAGGTGTGCACGTTTTTTAGGGGGAAGAGTGCTCTTCTCACAGTTCTCCCAATAATTTTTTGATCCTCTTGTCATTTTGTTCACATATTCCTTAACAGTACTACACATGGCGCCGTCCTCTCATTGTCTCTAAATATTTTTTTCTATAGTGCAACTGTGCAGGACATACGGAAAGGGACTGCCTTGATAATAAAAACCCTTTAATCATTACATTACATCTTGGCTAAATAAAGAGCTGCCGCAAAGCTTTGTTTCTCTACCTCCTTGGTTACCTAATAGGCTAATTTTAAAATTCCTTGCATGCCCGCAATGCTCTGTTACCATTAAAAACTATGACCCATTTATAGAACCAAATGTTGAGCTAATACCTCACATATGTGCAGCATCCTGTCCTTATGTAGCCTGCAATATGTCCTCATTAAGACCTCGGATATAATGAGCATGATGTATGTGACTTCAGAAAGAAACCTTAAACAGATATTTTTATTTATGTTTTATAAAGCTCTGTTCTTTTAGGTTTAAAAAAAAAAAGAAATTAGAAATGTTTGTTCTACCACGTACAGTAAAATGTAAGCAGAGATACAAAGTAAGCAAAAATTAGGGTATCTTCACACATGGATGACTTGCTTTCAACTGGTTTTTAACTTTAAAGGAAATCAAAATTTAGCATTACAAAACCAAGGGTACATACTCATTCCTTCACAGGCTGTTACACTGTCTCAGCCATCTCCCTGCTTCCTCAGCTCCTCGCCTCTCCCTCTGCCTTGTGAAATCTCACAGCACTAGCACACAGTGGGATGGAGGCAGTGCTCATTAGAGAGGGTAATAGTCTGTCAAGTCAGAGGAAAGGAGGGTCTGGTAATATCCCTCAGAGCCCTTCTGGTTCATTAGCATAAAAGCTGATTTTAGAAGAAAGGAGGCCATGGATAACAAATATATGAATATTAACACAGTCACGGTGCGTGGATATATGAGTAAGTGCTCCTGGTTTATAATGCTTGATTTTGATGGTACAGTGGGTACTGACATTTTTCACTCTTTGTTTCATTGCAGCCAATTGGTTCTCATTAATGTACACTCTGCACCCCATCTTGAAAGAAAAAAAACCTGTAGATATTTTTGCTAATTGATTAAACAAGAGTAACTGAAATATCACATGGTCACTTAGTATTCAGCCCCTTTTCTGTGACACTCATATTTAACTCACAGGCTGTCCATTTCCTTCTGATCCTCCTTGAGCTGGTTCTACTCCTTCATTGGAGTCCAGCTGTGTTCGAATAAACTGATTGGACTTGATTAGGAAAGACACACGCTTGTCTGCATAAGACCTAACAGCTCACAGTGCATGTCAGGCACAGATTGGATAAAGGTTACAAAACAATTTCTGCAGCACTCAATGTTCCTTAGAGCACAGTGGCCTCCATAATCCTTAAATGGAAGAAGTTTGGGACAAGCACAACTCTCCTTCGACCTGTCCATATAGCCAAACAAAGCAGTTTTGGGAAAAGAGCCTTGGTGAGAGAGGTAAAGAAGAACTCTAATATCCCTTTGACTGTGAGCTCCAGAGATGCAGTAGGGAGATGAGAGAAAGTTCCACAAAGTCAACTATCACTGCAGCCCCACCAGTCGGCAGTGGCGTAACTACCGCCGTAGCAGCCGTAGCGGTTGCTACGGAGCCCGTGAGGTTAGGGGCCCGGGGACGCACAGCTGCATGTGCCTAACCCGCCTACTGCCTCCCAAACAGCTGAACCTCCCACACGCCAGCAACACTGAACTTTCCTCACAGCCGCCCGCACAACGAACCGCCCACTGAAATGCCCGTCCACCACACTTGCCAGCCAACCGCCCGCCCACCTCACATGCCGTCCGCCCACCTCACATGCCGTCCGCCCACCTCACATGCCGTCCGCCCGCCCACCTTACTTGCTGTCCGACCACCCGCCCACCTCACTTGGCGCCTGCCCACCTCACTTGCCTGCCACTCACGCGCCCATCGCACTTGCCGCCCGTTACGCCCATCCACCGCGCTTCCAGCTACCTGCCCGCCCACCTCACATTCCGTTCGCCCGCCCACCTTACTTGCTGTCCGTCCGTCCGACCTCCCGCCCACCTCACTTGCCTGCCGCCCATCGTACTAGACGCCCGCCCACGCGCCCATCGCACTTGCCGCCCGTTACGCCCGCCCGCCCACCGCACTTGCCAAGCCCCGCCTGCCGAACTTACCGCCCGCCAGCACGAACACCGAAGCACCCACTTAATGGCACGCCCCAACAACACCGGCCTGCTGACCCACACAGCCGCCACTCTGGACATCAAAAAAGTAAGTTACATTATTAACATGTATCTATGTACATATACATACATATATATGCTTGTGTGCATGTGTGTATATATATATGATTATGTGTGTATATATATGCTTATGTGTGTATTTGTGTATATATATGCTTATGTGTGTGTATATATATATATGCTTATGTGTGTGTGTGTATATATGCTTGTATATATGCTTGTGAGTGTGTGTGTATGCTTGTCTGTGTGTGTATATGTATATATATATATATATATATATATATACACACACACACATATAATGCTGTGTGTATTTTTGTATATGCTGATGCATGTACTGTATGTATGTGAATGTATGCGTTTGCTGTATATGTGTGTACATGCTATATATACTAAATGAATGTGTGCAAATGCTGTGTGTACTGTATGTAAACGCAGTATGTATGTACATGGTGTGTTTATACTGTATGCATAAGTATACATATACATACTATAAGTATATAATGTGTATGTACTATACAGTATGTGTGCAAATTTGATGTGTCTAAACTGTATGTGTCCTGTATGAGTTTGTATATACTCAATGTATTAGTGTATAAATGTATATATGAGTACATAAATGTGTGCGTATAAGTGTATAAATGTATGTATGTGGGTGCAAGTATAGAAAAGTGAATGTATGAGTGTAGAACTTTATATGTGTGTAAATATGTGTGTATAAATCTGCATATATCTTTTAAAGGGGAAGGGGGCCCCATGCAGAAATCTGCTATGGGGCCCAGCCACTCCTAGTTACGCCACTGCCAGTCGGGGCTTTATGGAAGCCTCTCTTCAATGCAAGACATATGAAATCTGCATACATATTGCGAAGAAATACATGAACGGCTCCCAGACTATGAGAAATAAGATTTTTTGGTCTGAAGAGACAAAGATTGAACTTTTTGGTGTTACTTCTAAGTGGTATGTGTGGTGAAAACCAGGCACTGCTCATCACCTGCCAAATACAATCCCAAGAGTAGAACATGGTGATGGCAGCATCATGCTATGGGGGTGTTTTTTAGCTGCAGGGACAAGACGACTGGTTGCAATTGAAGGAAAGATGAATGTGGCCAAGTACAGAGATATCCTGGATGAAAACCTCTTCCAGAGTGCTCTGGACCTCAGCTGGGCCGATGGTTCACCTTTCAACTAGACAATGGCCCTAAGCACACAGCTAAAATAACAAAGCAGTGGCTTCAGAACATCTCTGTGACCATTCCTGACCGGCCCAGCCAGAGTCCTGACCTCAACCCAATTTACCATCTCTGAAGAGACTTCTGGTTTTTTTTTCAAGATGGGGTGCAGCGTGTACATTAATGAGAAAGAAAATAACTTTTTTGATCTTACCAATTGGCTGCAATGAAACAAAGAGTGAAACATGTAAAGGAGTCTGAATACTTTCCTTACCCACTGTAGATGTCCTTTAAGACTTTTTTTCTTTGTATATCAGGTAGATATTTTTTTACATTTAAATGTAAGTTACCACAATTTTCTTTATCTGTTTAAAGGTTCTTTTTCAAGATTATCGGTACCTTTAAATCAAAGTGCAATTAGATGTTGTTATCCAGACCTGTGTATTATCAGGGGATACAATGGTTGTTGTATCAGAGAGCATAGTGGCAATTATTATGGAATTAGGTGTATAATCATGATGGAGCCGTTACATTATGAGCTTTCTTCTCTTATGATGGATTCAGTTGGGTTCTGATGAGAAATGTTGTTTAGGACAGTTGAGGAGATATTTTGTGCTGCATTGCTGTAGTTGGTCCTGCTAGAAAGGTATTTTGGGGGCAATGTCTCAAGTACTGGTGCATCATGCCCCAGCACTTGATGTTAGCATTGTAAAGTTGTACTGGATACATCAAAAGGATGCGTTCTCTTAGTATATCCAATGCCCTACCATGTGGACAGGTAATTCTACGCCAGGTCCTACCTAGAAAATAGTTATGGTATAGCCTGCACTAGGAACTTTAGATTTAAGCTAAAGTGCAGGTGCATGGTGTGGACTCACTTGTTGTGGACGTGGTACAAGGAGGCGTCACAGTCTGTTCTTCATTGTGAACAGGACAGGTCAGGGTAGGCTAGAAGATACAACATTGGAAGAGGTGGCTGATCATGTTCGGGGAGAAAGAAAGCCAAATTCTCTAACCAGAGGACAAAGGTTGTTCTCTATACAGCCTCTAACAATCATCACATACATAATGAAACCATTTTTGGAGGAGGAATAATAATAGCACAGGATATTTTTCAGGGGTTATAGTTAGGGTAGGTGCAGGTTATAAATGGTAGCTAAGGCTGTTCCGGGTAGCATTATAACTATTCATTGTGCATAAAATCAGGTCCGGGGTTTATCAGGTTTGTTGTGAAGGAACTTGAGACACCTGACTACAAACTTACTGAACAACATAGAGATGATGTAGGAACCAAAAGGGTCACATCTGATTTTAGATATAAGGTTCATAAAGGTCAATCCTCAACACACATTTCTACATACACGTAGTATATCATGACTAAAGGAAGATCACTTTGGTAGATGATTAGATTCCTATGTTATACTGTATGAGGTTTTTTGTGAACATACATTGCCAAGGTTCAGTCTTCATACCACTCGTGTGTAATTTACAATGTGTCCCTGAATTTAATCAGGCTGAAACCTTGGAAGTGCTAAGTACACCGCAATGTATTTTTGAAAATTAAAATGAAGGGTCTCCCACATGTCAAGATTGCAGCTATCACCCACCCATAAATTTATGTCTTTCTGTTGAACACAGTTCATCTCCTCAGTCTTCTGCCATGTCATGTTATTGATTATATTTCCAGCATAAATTACTGTGACACAAGGTTTTTGTTGTTTTACTTTTAAGACTACTACTTTGTACAGTTATACTGTGTGAGCTTAAAAAGAATAAATAACAATAAAGCAAAAGAATAAATAAAATGGAATTATGATTTTTTATTTGTAATTATCTTAATACAAGTCCAGGTCATTTCACACAACTGAAGCTGTCGAGGCCACATAGAGTTTTTGTAATACACAGCACAATCCTACGAAGCCCTGGCAGAATAACTCTATATTACGAGTCCTGATGGCAACCAGACAGTCACCTCTGGTTTATATTGGCTTTTATGTCAGTGCTGACCTCTAGTATATTGCCATCCTATACCCTCAGTCTATAGCCAGCAGCCCCCTAGTATATAGACAGCCAGCCTCCCAGTATATAGCCAGGCCATTCCCTCAACTAACAATTCCCCAGTATATAGCCAGCCCAGTGTCCCCAGTATACAGCCATGCAGTCCCTTCCTCCCAGTATATAGCAAGCCAGCCCCCTGTCACCAGGATGTAGCCAGCCAACCCCCTAGTACAGTGATGGCTAACCTATGGCACTGGTGCCAGAGGTGGCACTCAGAGCCCTTTCTGTGGGCACTCAGGCCATCACCAGAGATGACTCCAGGTATCTTCCTGCAGTCCCAGACAGCCCAGGACTTGTTGTGCAGAGGTATTTTAAAGTGACAGCTCTACCTGGGACTATTTTCTGCTTTATTGGTGTCCTCAGAGTGCTGCTATCAATGAAAACAGTGGCAGAGAAGGGAGTATACATCAAAAATTAAATTTCTATGTTGGCACTTTGAGATAAATAAGCGGGTCTTTGTTGTAGTTTGGGCACTCGGTCTCTAAAAGGTTCGCCATCACTGCCCTAGTATGTAACCATTCAGCCAGTCCCCTTATATAGCAGCACCTCCCCCCAATATATCTTACACTTGCCCACATTAATATAGCCAGCTCCTGCCCCCGTATATAGCCTTCCTCCTGCTCCTGTATGGAGCCAAGTCCTGCCGCCCTCCGCCCTCATATATAGTCAGCACCTGCCCCCAGTAACACTTAAAAAAAGAAAGTCAAAATTCATCTTCCCAGTGCCCCCAGGGGTCTTCTTCTGTGGGCAGTGGCAGGTCTGTGTGCGCTGGCTGGCACGCTCTATGATGTCAGCAGCAGCTGGCTTCATAGTCTGCACATTTTTTGTGCTAAAAAAGTCGCCTTTTCCCCGAGTATATACGGTATCTACAATTATGCATTTTGTGCCTAAGGAAACATTAGTCTGTGGATGTTTACATGTTAGACATGAATGCTGTTTGAGACTATTACTGCTGTTTCTTATAAAAAACTGTTATTTCATGAATTAATTGCATTCTGCCTTTTATACCATTTTAGGCCACACTCCATCTGTAAGATGAAGTTCTACATTCTTCTCATTATTTAGAGATGAGGATTAAAGGGGTTACTTTACTTTTTGCAATGTATGTGTAAGTGTGGGGAGCAGAGTATTAAGTAACTTACCAATAAACATCTGTTAATAGTCTTTTACCTCATCAGCCATAAAATTGCTGCTGATGAAGTCCATGAACCATTGCCAGTCAGAGATCACATAACCCTGAGGTAAACATGAGGTAAAGTGGCCAATCCCTTCAAGGTTATAAAATTCACCATCCCACTACAGGCCACACCAGTGAGGGTTATTTGTAGGTGTAGCGGCTTCCAGTTGCTGTTGTGGTAACAAATATCCTCACATTGGGGCATATTTATCATAGCCCCGCTGCTGCATAGTCGCAGCCTGATACATTAAGAGGCTTCCGCCAGCAGCAGCGAGTGCGCCGGCGCGGGGACAGTAACGCCCTGCGACGGCCCAGTCCTGGCCAGCCGTGCCCCCCCCTTCACGGCCCACTGGCGTGAAGATGGCGGATCGGGACAAATAATTGCAAGTGCTATTCTATGACAAAGTGTCCTGTTGTAAAGACTTGTTGAGAGCCAAGATGGACAGTAGAGAATGACCCTAGAGCAGTGGTGGCGAACCTATGGCACTGGTGCCAGAGGTGGCACTCGGAGCCCTTTCTGTGGGCACCCAGGCCATCACCAGAGAGCACTCCAGGTATCTTCCTACCGTCCCAAACAGCCCAGGACTTGCTTTGCACAGAGCTTTTTATAGTGACAGTGCTAACTGGGACTACTGGAGGAGTGGGGGGGGGGCAGATCTGGATTATCATTGTAGCTCTTGCTCTGGCCCTGACAATTCTTCCTGCTACAATGACCATCCAAATTTCTTCTAGCTTCTGCTTTATTGGTGTCCTCAGGGTGCTGATATGAATGAAAGCTGTGACAGAGCAGGGAACATAAATCACAAATTAAATTTCTATGTAGGCACTTTGTGATAAATAATTGGGTCTTGGTTGTAGTTTGGGCACTCGGTCTCTAAAAGGTTCGCCATCACTGCCCTAGAGATTGTGCCTCCAGTGCACTGAAAGTGAAATCACTTTTAAAATTGCAAATTGTGTCGCAAGACATACACCGGGAAGAAGGTGAACTCCGGTGGACCTCAGCTGGGAAGCGACACATGCAGGATCTCGGGTGCACGATGTTGGTGAATCACACCGGACTCGGGGTTCTCGACAGGCCCGGGTAAGTGAATATGTTTTATTTTTTTTAATAGCACCACTATTGTGTTTGGGAGCATGCATACTAGACATCTGCAACTTAAATCGGTGAGAATACTTTTCTTGTAATGTGTGTAATAGCATCAGTTCTTAAGATGTTACCCTAAAAAAAGCTCCATCCTCCTGTAAGTTTTTTGTAGTTTTATTTTAAAATGTAAATAGTGCATTTTTTTGGCTTTTAATTTTTGACCTATATGACACATCGGGGGTTATTTATCATTGGTTTTGCTGTGCTTTTTTGAGTGAAAAAGTCACTTTGACTAATCACTGCTAAAAAGTTGCACAGGACTATTTCTGCACTTCACTATTGTGGCGTAAATATAGAACTAGTGCTGGTGCAACGCAGTGCAAAGCCAGACTTCTGGCTTAAGCCACATACATAGTCAGTCCAGTCCCCTGCTGGTCTATTGGACTCAAAACAGTGCTTCATGTTGTACAGGTGACTTTCAAATTAAATATTTCATGGCTCCCGGTACCAGGAGGAGAGAACAAACCCAAGACACATGTCAGTCTCTTAGTGTATGTAAAGATCTTCTCCCTCGTTTAATCTCTCAAAGGATATAAGGTGCTTAGATGCTATAGGCTTAGTTTAAATGCATTACAACTAGAGATGAGCGAACATGCTCGTCCGAGCTTGATGCTCGGTCGAGCATTAGGGTACTCGAAACTGCTCGTTGCTCGGACGAATACTTTGCCCGCTCGAGAAAATGGCAGCTCCCGCCGTTTTGCTTTTTGGCGGCCAGAAACAGAGCCAATCACAAGCCAGGAGACTCTGCACTCCACCCAGCATGACGTGGTACCCTTACACGTCGATAGCAGTGGTTGGCTGGCCAGATCAGGTGACCCTGGGATAGACTAGCCGCTGGCCGCGCTGCTCGGATCATTCTGTCTCTGGATGCCGCTAGGGAGAGAGCTGCTGCTGGTCAGGGAAAGCGTTAGGGTGTTCTATTAGCTTACTGTTAGGCAGGAGTGATTCTCAAAGAACCCAACAGCCCTTCTTAGGGCTACAATAACGTTCTACTTTTTTTATTTTAATTTGCATCTTTTACCATTTTGTGAGGAATTAGCAGGGGGACTTGCTACCGTTGTGTTTAGCTCTTAGTGGCACACATATCCATAGCAAAGACCGAAGTGGGAAAATTCAGTAGGGGTTGGATTTCTATTAGGCAATAACTCAGTGTCATCTCATCTGGCATAGTAGTGTGCTTCCTTTGATACTTGGCTAGAAAATAGCCATAGGAGAATACAAATAGCTTCTTGAAGCCTACAGTAGCGTTCTATATATTTGATTTCTGGTTGATCTGCTGGTGGCTGTAGTTTCTGCAGTGCATGTACTTGCCAATTCTGAGCAATTTGTAGTGAGACTTGCGACCGCTGTGTTCTGCGCTTAGTGGCGCACATATCCATAGCAAAGGCTGAAGTGGGAAAATTCAGTAGGGGTTGGATTTCTATTAGGCAATAACTCAGTGTCATCTCATCTGGCATAGTAGTGTGCTTCCTTTGATACTTGGCTAGAAAATAGCCATAGGAGAATACAAATAGCTTCTTGAAGCCTACAGTAGCGTTCTATATATTTGATTTCTGGTTGATCTGCTGGTGGCTGTAGTTTCTGCAGTGCATGTACTTGCCAATTCTGAGCAATTTGTAGTGAGACTTGCGACCGCTGTGTTCTGCGCTTAGTGGCGCACATATCCATAGCAAAGGCTGAAGTGGGAAAATTCAGTAGGGGTTGGATTTCTATTAGGCAATAACTCAGTGTCATCTCATCTGGCATAGTAGTGTGCTTCCTTTGATACTTGGCTAGAAAATAGCCATAGGAGAATACAAATAGCTTCTTGAAGCCTACAGTAGCGTTCTATATATTTGATTTCTGGTTGATCTGCTGGTGGCTGTAGTTTCTGCAGTGCATGTACTTGCCAATTCTGAGCAATTTGTAGTGAGACTTGCGACCGCTGTGTTCTGCGCTTAGTGGCGCACATATCCATAGCAAAGGCTGAAGTGGGAAAATTCAGTAGGGGTTGGATTTCTATTAGGCAATAACTCAGTGTCATCTCATCTGGCATAGTAGTGTGCTTCCTTTGATACTTGGCTAGAAAATAGCCATAGGAGAATACAAATAGCTTCTTGAAGCCTACAGTAGCGTTCTATATATTTGATTTCTGGTTGATCTGCTGGTGGCTGTAGTTTCTGCAGTGCATGTACTTGCCAATTCTGAGCAATTTGTAGTGAGACTTGCGACCGCTGTGTTCTGCGCTTAGTGGCGCACATATCCATAGCAAAGGCTGAAGTGGGAAAATTCAGTAGGGGTTGGATTTCTATTAGGCAATAACTCAGTGTCATCTCATCTGGCATAGTAGTGTGCTTCCTTTGATACTTGGCTAGAAAATAGCCATAGGAGAATACAAATAGCTTCTTGAAGCCTACAGTAGCGTTCTATATATTTGATTTCTGGTTGATCTGCTGGTGGCTGTAGTTTCTGCAGTGCATGTACTTGCCAATTCTGAGCAATTTGTAGTGAGACTTGCGACCGCTGTGTTCTGCGCTTAGTGGCGCACATATCCATAGCAAAGGCTGAAGTGGGAAAATTCAGTAGGGGTTGGATTTCTATTAGGCAATAACTCAGTGTCATCTCATCTGGCATAGTAGTGTGCTTCCTTTGATACTTGGCTAGAAAATAGCCATAGGAGAATACAAATAGCTTCTTGAAGCCTACAGTAGCGTTCTATATATTTGATTTCTGGTTGATCTGCTGGTGGCTGTAGTTTCTGCAGTGCATGTACTTGCCAATTCTGAGCAATTTGTAGTGAGACTTGCGACCGCTGTGTTCTGCGCTTAGTGGCGCACATATCCATAGCAAAGGCTGAAGTGGGAAAATTCAGTAGGGGTTGGATTTCTATTAGGCAATAACTCAGTGTCATCTCATCTGGCATAGTAGTGTGCTTCCTTTGATACTTGGCTAGAAAATAGCCATAGGAGAATACAAATAGCTTCTTGAAGCCTACAGTAGCGTTCTATATATTTGATTTCTGGTTGATCTGCTGGTGGCTGTAGTTTCTGCAGTGCATGTACTTGCCAATTCTGAGCAATTTGTAGTGAGACTTGCGACCGCTGTGTTCTGCGCTTAGTGGCGCACATATCCATAGCAAAGGCTGAAGTGGCAAAATTCAGTAGGGGTTGGATTTCTATTAGGCAATAACTCAGTGTCATCTCATCTGGCATAGTAGTGTGCTTCCTTTGATACTTGGCTAGAAAATAGCCATAGGAGAATACAAATAGCTTCTTGAAGCCTACAGTAGCGTTCTATATATTTGATTTCTGGTTGATCTGCTGGTGGCTGTAGTTTCTGCAGTGCATGTACTTGCCAATTCTGAGCAATTTGTAGTGAGACTTGCGACCGCTGTGTTCTGCGCTTAGTGGCGCACATATCCATAGCAAAGGCTGAAGTGGCAAAATTCAGTAGGGGTTGGATTTCTATTAGGCAATAACTCAGTGTCATCTCATCTGGCATAGTAGTGTGCTTCCTTTGATACTTGGCTAGAAAATAGCCATAGCAATAGGATAGGATTGTTTGGTTCTAAAAACTCAAAAAAAAACAAAAAACACAAAAAAAAACAAAAAACACAAAAAAAACACACAAAAAAAAAAAAAAAAAGTAAAAAAAAAAAAAAAGTTATAACTCTCATTTTAAAAATGTTTAACCCCAGGGCTAGGGGTAGAGGACGAGGGCGGGGACGTGGGCGTCCAACTACTGCAGGGGTCAGAGGCCGTGGTCCTGGGCGGGGTGAGACACCACCTGCTGATGAGGGAGCAGGGGAACGCCGCAGAGCTACACTCCCTAGGTTCATGTCTGAAGTTACTGGGACTCGTGGTAGAGCACTGTTGAGGCCAGAACAGTGCGAACAGGTGATGTCGTGGATTGCTGACAATGCTTCGAGCAATTTGTCCACCACCAGTCAGTCTTCCACGCAGTCCACCCATGTCACCGAAATCCCCACTCCTCCAGCTCCTGCACCTCAGCCTCCTCCCCCCCAGTCTGCCCCCTCCCAGGAAAATTTGCCATTTGAACCGGCATACTCTGAGGAACTGTTTTCTGGACCCTTCCCACAGTCACAAACCACTTGTCCGGTTGCTGCTGAGCAATTTTCCGATGCCCAGGTTTTCCACCAGTCACAGTCTGTGGGTGATGATGACCTTCTTGACGTAGTGGAAGTGTGTAAAGAGGTGTCCGACGATGAGGAGACACGGTTGTCAGACAGTGGGGAAGTTGTTGTCAGGGCAGGAAGTCCGAGGGGGGAGCAGACTGAGGGATCGGAGGATGATGAGGTGACAGACCCAAGCTGGGTTGAGAGGCCGGGTGAACACAGTGCTTCTGAGACGGAGGAGAGTCCTCGACCTGAACAGGTTGGAAGAGGCAGTGGTGGGGCCAGACGGAGAGGCAGGGCCAGAGCTGGTGCATCAGCGCCACTGTCAACTAGTGAAGCTCCCGTGGTGAGGGCTCTTGCGGCGAGGGCTAGATCTTCAGAAGTGTGGAGGTTCTTTAAGGAAACACCGGATGACCGACGGACTGTGGTGTGCAACATTTGCCAAACCAGGCTCAGCAGGGGTTCCACCACTACTAGCTTAACTACCACCAGTATGCGCAGGCATATGAATGCTAAGCACCCCACTCAGTGGCAACAAGCCCGTTCACCTCCGGCCGTGCACACCACTGCTCCTTCCCCTGTGTCAGCTGCTAGTCAGCCCCCTGCCCAGGACCCTGGCCCAAAAACCCCATCGTCGCCTCCACGATCCTCCACAGCATCCACCAGCGTTCAGCTCTCCATACCCCAGACGCTGGAGCGGAAACGCAAATATAGTGCAACCCACCCGCACGCCCAAGCCCTTAATGTGCACATCTCCAGATTGCTTAGCCTGGAGATGCTGCCCTATAGGCTAGTAGAGACCGAGGCCTTTCGCAACCTCATGGCGGCGGCCGCCCCTCGGTATTCGGTCCCCAGCCGCCACTACTTTTCCCGATGTGCCGTCCCAGCCCTGCACCAGCACGTGTCAGACAACATCATCCGTGCCCTGACCAACGCCGTTTCTGACAAGGTCCACCTGACCACGGACACGTGGACGAGTGCTGCCGGGCAGGGCCACTATATATCGCTGACGGCACATTGGGTTAACTTGGTGGAGGCTGGGACCGAGACTGACCCTGGGGCTGCTCATATACTGCCGACGCCGAGGATTGCGGGGCCTACCTCGGTCCAGGTGTTTCAGGCCTACTATGCCTCCTCCTCCTCCCACCCCTCCTCCACCTCCTCCTCCGAACTACCATCCGTGGGCACGGCGCCATCAGTCGGTAGCTCTAGGCACAGCAGCAGTGCCGTCGCTAAGCGACAGCAGGCGGTGCTCAAACTGCTGAGCCTAGGCGACAAAAGGCACACCGCCCAAGAGCTATTACAGGGCATCACGGCGCAGACTGATCTGTGGCTGGCACCGCTGAACCTCAAGCCGGGAATGGTTGTGTGTGACAACGGCCGTAACCTGGTGGCGGCTCTGCAACTCGGCAGACTGACACATGTGCCATGCCTGGCCCATGTGTTAAATCTGATAGTGCAGCGTTTCCTCAAGACATACCCCAATCTGTCTGATTTGCTCACGAAGGTGCGCCGCATCTGTGCGCATTTCAGGAAGTCCAGCCCAGATGCTGCCACTCTCAGGGCAGCGCAGCGCCGCCTCCAACTGCCCGCTCACCGACTGTTGTGCGACGTGCCCACGAGGTGGAATTCAACACTGACCATGTTATCCAGAGTTTACCAGCAGCGCAGAGCGATTGTAGACTGCCAGATGTCAACTTCCACCAGAACTGGTAGTCAGGTCAGTCAGCTTCCTCAAGTCTACAATGAGGAGTGGACGTGGATGTCTGATATCTGTCAGGTGCTGAGTAACTTTGAGGAGTCAACACAGATGGTCAGTGGCGATGCCGCCATCATCAGCCTCACCATCCCGCTGCTTGGCCTGTTGAAAAACTCTCTGGTCAGCATGAAGTCGGAAGCTTTGCGCTCGTCACAAGAGACGGGGGAAGAATATTCCCTTGTTGATAGCCAAAGCACCCTGAGGTCTGTTTCTCAGCGCATATCGGAGGAGGTGGAGGTGGAGGAGGATGAGGAGGAAGAGGAGGAGAATGTTGGCGAGACACAAGAGGGGACCATTGTTGAGTCCTTCACTGTTCAGCGTGTATGGGCAGAAGAAGAGGAGTTGGAGGAGTTGGAGGAGGAGGAAATGGACAGTCAGGCCAGTGAGGGGAGTGAATTCTTACGCGTTGGTACTCTGGCGCATATGGCAGATTTCATGCTAGGCTGCCTATCCCGTGACCCTCGCGTTCAAAGAATTTATTCCAGCACCGATTACTGGGTGTTCACTCTCCTGGACCCACGGTACAAGCAAAATCTTGCCACTCTCATCCCTGCAGAGGAAAGGAGTGTGAGAATGCATGAATACCAGCAGGCCCTGGTGCACAAGCTGAAACAGTATTTCCCTTCTGACAGCGCTAGCGGCAGAGTGCGTAGTTCTGCGGGACAAGTAGCGAGGGAGAGTAGGCGAGCAGGCAGCTTGTCCAGCACTGGCAAGGGTACGCTTTACAAGGCTTTTGCCAGCTTTATGTCACCCCAGCAAGACACTGTCACCTGTCCCCAGTCTCGGCAGAGTAGGGCTGATCTTTACAGAAAGATGGTGAGGGAGTACGTAGCTGACCATACCATCGTCCTAAATGATCACACAGCTCCCTACAACTACTGGGTTTCAAAGCTGGACATGTGGCACGAACTGGCGCTGTACGCCTTGGAGGTTCTTGCCTGCCCTGCCGCTAGCGTCTTGTCCGAGCGGGTTTTCAGTGCAGCTGGTGGCATCATCACCGATAAGCGTACACGCCTGTCGACTGACAGCGCTGACAGGCTGACGCTTATTAAAATGAATAAAGGCTGGATTTCTCAGAATTTCCAATCTCCACCAGGTGAAGGAAGCTCAACCTGAATAATTGATCCACTCCTCCTCCTCCTCCTCATTTTCCTCCTTCTCCTCCTCTTTGTACAGTAAAGCAGAGGAAAATGGCTATTTTTTGACAGGGCCCACTGGCTCTTGCTATACTTCATGCATTTAATTTTTCTGGAGGGCCACCTACCCGGTCCTCTGTTTGAAACAATTTTTGTGAGTGCCACATACAGGCACTCAATCTATTCCATTTTTCTGGAGGGCCACCTACCCGGTCCTCTGGTTTGAACAATTTTTGGGACTGCCACATACAGGCACTCAATCTATTCCATTTTACTGGAGGGCCACCTACCTGCTCCTCTGGTTTGAAGAATTTTTGGGACTGCCACATACAGGCACTCAATCTATTCCATTTTACTGGAGGGCCACCTACCTGCTCCTCTGGTTTGAAACATTTTTGGGACTGCCACATACAGGCACTCAATCTATCCCATTTTACTGGAGGGCCACCTACCTGCTCCTCTGGTTTGAAGAATTTTTGGGACTGCCACATACAGGCACTCAATCTATTCCATTTTACTGGAGGGCCACCTACCTGCTCCTCTGGTTTGAAACATTTTTGGGACTGCCACATACAGGCACTCAATCTATCCCATTTTACTGGAGGGCCACCTACCTGCTCCTCTGGTTTGAAACATTTTTGGGACTGCCACATACAGGCACTCAATCTATCCCATTTTACTGGAGGGCCACCTACCTGCTCCTCTGGTTTGAAACATTTTTGGGACTGCCACATACAGGCACTCAATCTATTCCATTTTACTGCAGGGCCACCTACCTGCTCCTCTGGTTTGAACAATTTTTGGGACTGCCACATACAGGCACTCAATCTATTCCATTTTACTGGAGGGCCACCTACCTGCTCCTCTGGTTTGAACAATTTTTGGGACTGCCACATACAGGCACTCAATCTATCCCATTTTACTGGAGGGCCACCTACCTGCTCCTCTGGTTTGAAAAATGTTTGGGACTGCCACATACAGGCACTATCCAAATTAAATTGTCTCCATAGCAGCCTCCACACGTTGTCTCCATTCCTACCTCCAAAAGTCGTCCATATAGCTGCCTCCATACATCGTCCCTTTATCAAACGAGGTGTGTCAGGCAGAAATTTGGGTTGTTTTCATGGATTCCACATCAAAGTTGTTAACTTTGTCGCCACCCTGCTGTGTAATCCACAAAATATACTTGCAAACTTTTACCATTTAGGGATATTATTTCAGCGCTTCTTGCGCATCTGTTTACATTCCCCTCACCCGCCATATCCTAAACTTATAAGAACGCTACTACACTTGATCTTATACAAAAGTGCTGTTTGGGGAGTAGCCTAGAGACAGGGGCTTGGATTTGCGAAAGCTCGCCTGGCAGCGGAGCGCCAGCTCCATGCGCATCATGCGCTTCTTGCGCATCTGTTTACATTCCCCTCACCCGGCATATCCTAAACTTATAAGAACGCTACTACACTTGATCTTATACAAAAGGTTCTTAGAAGTGCTGTTTGGGGAGTAGCCTAGAGACAGGGGCTTGGATTGGCGAAAGCTCGCCTGGCAGCGGAGCGCCAGCTCCATGCCAAGATCCAACTAACATAGTTTTAACTGCAGCACCTTTAATCTACTACTAGTTCACTGCCTCCATACATGGTCCCCTTATCAAACGAGCTGTGTCAGGCAGAATTTTGGGTTGTTTTCATGGCTTCCATGTTAACTTTGTCGCCACCCTGCTGTGTAATCCACAAAATATACTGGCAAACTTTTATCATGTACCGATATTATTTGAGCACTTCTTGCTCACCTCCTTTGGTTCCTCTCTGCCACCCATTGGTTTGAAGCCTGAGTCCATTTAGGGTATGTCGCCATGACACTCTCTAGCCTGCTGCCGCTGCCTCTGCATGCCGTCCCCTATAGTGTCAGGGTCAATTATTGCATGTTTTAGATGCTATCTAGCTTCATTCTGTCACTCTGTCATGGCCATGCTGTTGCCCATAATTTTGGCATAATGGTGCGTTTAAGCAGCCTCAGAGGCATCCATGCATGCTGCCCCTGCTGTTTCCTGTCCATTTCCGTGGTGTTTCCATCCTTTTCTGAGGTTCCCAGGTGTTTGGCCAAGCTTCCCTGTGCAGAGCCTTGGTCCCCTTGAAAAATGCTCGAGTCTCCCATTGACTTCAATGGGGTTCGTTATTCGAGACGAGCACTCGAGCATCGGGAAAAGTTCGTCTCGAATAACGAGTACCCGAGCATTTTAGTGTTCGCTCATCTCTAATTACAACCCCTCTAATATTTTCTACGAAAAGGTTAATAAATTCTTGATAATAAAACCAAATAATAAGAAAACAGAGGCCAAAGGACAGTAAAAATGCCACAGATAATGTGAAAGGCAAACAACAGTTTAAATAAGAAAAATAGCTGAATTAAGACATTCAACTCTATAGCTTCTGAGTGGGCAACATACCCCCCCCTTTTTATACATTTAGCAACTTTTTGTAATAAGAAATCCCAGACAGCAAGTAGAGCATAAGAATATTTATTAAAGGGCTAAAGCCACTTTAATGAATTTGATTCAGTCAATAGAGCACCAAAGACAGATATAGAACTGTCACAAGAATCCTGTCTACAGATTAATAACCCCCATCCTCCTTATTGGTGGAGATTTCAAATTTATACACTGTAGTTTGGTTGTGTCTTAATAGTTTCCAAAAAATGTAGAAACTTATTTCCAAAAAGTCTTTGCATTGTCACATTCTGACACCTCTGTGAACTGGTTAAGGCCTATTATACACGAACGTGTGCAGCCCATGCATACGTGCCGTATACTGATAGCTGACATATGAGCCCGTGAGCCCTCTGAATGCACCAGGACCCGACGCTTGCCGTGAATACACGGCGGGCGGTCGCGAAACAGTTGATCATACACCGGGCCTTGTGTGCCATTCCTCTGGTACAGCCAAATATTTAAAGATGTATGATGTGTGAAAAGTTGCTGGCTTCAGCAAGAGCGGCGGCACAGGGACAAGTACGTCGGGCGCCCTCCGACTCCCCTTCTGGCCACGCCACTCCATGCCCCCCTGGCATGAAGGTAGTGGAATGGGTAAAATAATCTCAAGTGCTAGCGATACACATAGAAGTCCTGATAAATACCCTTAGTTTGTGGTGTCACACTTACAAAATATAATACTAAGTTTGTGCAGTGATTGTAGGTGCAGCATCAATTGTAGCAGCTAATGGCAGGTACATAATAATAATAATAACAATAATCTTTATTTATATAGCGCCATCAAATTCTGTAGGGCTTTACAAATCATAGGGGACATAGACAAATATATTATTACACTACAGAGTACTAACAGTCAAGGAACAATAGGAGTGAGGGCCCTGCTCACAAGAGCTTACAGACTATGAGGATGAGGGTGTTGACACAAGAGGTAAAAGAGCTTGCATAATGGTCCAGCCAAATTCTGCTGCTTGAACCAGCCTTCAGCTGCCATCTTATTTACAGGGTCCAAGGTGAAAAAGACTGCAGAGAATCCTGGAACCTGGTATGTATTTGGTGTTATGCTGGATAACAGACAGGTGGAGGACATAGGATGGATTAGTAAAGGGAGAGTTGACATTTCATGCAGTTAGCGAGTGTGATAGGCCTGCCTAAAGAGGTCAGAGTCCAGCACAACCCTAAGACAGCGGGCCTGCTGCCTCAGTGTATAGTGATCCCACAGACTGAGATGGAGATATCATTGTTGGATCGGCTAGTACAGTGGTGGTGAACCTATGGCACTAGTGCCAGAGGCGGCACTCAGCGCCCTCTCTGTGGGCACCCAGGCCATTACCCCAGCATGAAGTTCACCAGACAGGACTCAAAGAATCTTCCTACAGAATTTTCCTACAATGATGGGCCAATTTGCCCTCCTCCTTTCAACTGCGTTGGTGTCTTTAGGAGGCTAAATGACTAACAGTTGTCAAAGAACAAGGAGAAATAAATTACTGCTTGAATTGCTGCCCTGGCACTTTGCAATAAATACGTGGCTTTTGGTTGAAGTTTGGGCACTCAGGCTCTAAAAGGTTCGCCATCACTGGGCTAGTAGATGGTGGAAAGACAAGAAGTTCAGTCTTAGAAAGATTACGTTTCAAGAAGAGAGAGGACATGATGTTAGAGACATCAGAGAGACATTCACTAGTGTTCTGGTTTAAGGCAGGGGTGATGTTACTTGCAGAAGTATATAGCTGGGTGTCATCAGCATGAAGATGATACTGGAAACCAAATCTGCTGATGGTTGGTCCAATGGGGGTAGTATAGAGGGAAAAGAGAAGAGGACCTAGGACTGAGCCCTGAAGAACCCCAACACAGAAGAAGAGGAGAAGAGAAAGATCAAGAAAAGGAGACAATGAAAATGCGGTCAGAGAGATAGGAAGAAAACCAAGAGAGTGCAGTGTCCTTTAGGCCAATGGAGCCATCCTGAGGAGGAGCTGGTTGTCCAAAGTATCGAACGCTGCCAATTTCCTGTATTTCTCTGCTCTGGGAGTCTAATGTTTTTTTTTGCTCTGGACTCTCTGTTATTAATATTATTTGTTCAATGGTCTCCATTATTATTACTGTCCACTCTGTGGGTCTCCAGTATTATTATTTGTATGCTCTGGGGGTTTCCATTTATATTGTCTGCTTCGGGGGTCTCCTGTATTTGTCGGCTTGGGGGTAACTAGTATTATTATTTCTATTTATATGTATTTGTCTACTCTGGGGTCTCTACATTATCGTCATTGTCTGCTCTGGGGTCTCTGCTATTATTTACTATGGTGTCTCCATCATTATTATCTGGCTCTGAATGCAGTACTCTGTTTCTAAAGTGGTATTTATTGCTTTATTGTGGTACATACAATTTCTGTGGTGGCCTTTTCTGCTATACTGTCTTTGTTGGTGCATTTAGATGTGATCCCTTGAAGTTGAGCGGTATTAGTACCAATAAAGGTTGTGCCAATTAAAGGTTATTAATTAATTGCAGGGGCGTAACTAGTAGAAGCAGAGCCCTATAGCAGACTTTTGAATATGCTTTCAAATATGCATATTAGCCTCGCATATATACACATACATATATACATTTATATACACTTATATACCTATATACATAAACATACAGTTCTTTACTCATTCATACACATTTATACACTCTTTTACCCACACATATAGAGCATATACACACATACATGATATAAACACACACATAAACAGCATATATACATCACATATATGTTATATACATATTATGCTGTACTATATATATATGATGGTTTACATCCTCCATTCTTTATTATCAGGTTGGATGACGGGGCCCCATAGCGGCTGCTATGGCTGCTACCACTGTAGTTACGCCACTGGTGCACACAAGCCATAGATATGGGATAGAGGCACCAAAAGTCCAGAAGATATCTTCATCAAATAAGTATATACATAGAAAAAACCTTAAATGACAAGTAAAACATTTGTGCGTCATAGATATAATACATGCAGAAATGGAACACCAACATTACTATCAAATCACTAAGAGAGGTATAGCCTAGAGTGGCTGCTAAATGGATTAAGATGCACACAGAATAGGGAAACACCACAATCAGACACCATCCTCAAGAAGAAGGTGTTGGATACCAAGTATATTTTAGTAAAAGGCAAAAAAAGCCTTTTGCCCTTTCACAATATTACACTATACAAAAATGAAAATATATAACTGGTATTAGCAGTATTTTTTATATCCCACATGTGTTTCACCAAAAAATAACAAACACTCACAAATAAAAATGTGTGGCTTTTAGAATACAGGAAAAAAAAATAAAAAGCTTTTTAACAGATCTTCTAAGTTAACATTTAACAAAGTATGTATATAAAGTATGTAAAAAGTAGTAAAGAAAAAAAAGTAGTTTCAGACATTGAAATAAATTTGACGCAATACACATGTAATTAACAAATAGGAGTAGAGTTATATACTGTAATGTTGGCTCTATACTACCTTGAATACTGGTATTGGTTAAGGAAAGGGCTAAAGCGATGTGTGTGTTGAGTAAGTGCTATTTTGTTAGAAGAGGTGTCCCCGTTGTTTATGGTGTATTCACACATTCTGGTGTGTGAGCCTGGGAAACCTGGTCAGCAGTTAAACATCTGTGCCGAAGAAAAGCAATTAGATGGTGTTAGTCTGGAAGGTGATTGATTATATCTTATTTTCCGTTTCTCAAGGACTCATCGGTTGAAGAGTTGTCGGTGGGCTTCATCGGTCGCTGAGACTCTTCTAGGCTCACTAGATCCAGTGTAGCTTTGAGGAGGACGTAGACCAATCGTTCATTGTAGGCTGCAAACCATCCCTGAGTACAACATAATTACCTTTATCAAATGATTTATATTGACCTACAAAATATTTTTATAGATTAATTATTAAAGATTAATTATTATGGATTAATTTTACTTGTTTTTTTTAATGTGTGTGTGTGAGGGGGGGGGAGGTATATAGGTAACTTACCTATATACATATATTAAAAGTTCTTTACCACTTTCTTGAAATGTAAAGATGGAGGATATGTGATCTCTTTCTGTGCATGATCAATCTATCCTTCCAGGACCTTATGATAGCATTCATGGTCCTAGAAGGTGGATTGGTCAAGCACAGTGAGGATCGCATGACCCTCCAACTGCTGTCATTTTATGGACATGAATGAAAACTGATGAGTTAAAATACATTACTGAACTAGCGGCTTCACTTTTTTTTTTGAGAAAGCAGTAAATCACAATCCCCACTCGCTTATACAGGCAGTCCCCGGGTTACATACAAGATAGGTTCCATAGGTTTGCTCTTAAGTCGAATTTGTATGAAAGTCAAAACTGTATATTTCATCATTGTAGCTCCAGAAAAAAAAAATTGCCCCAGAGACAATTGAAGTTTCAAAATTTTTTGCTGTAGTGGGACCAAGGATTATCAATAAAGCTTCATTACAGACACTTTATAGCTGATTATTGCAGTCTGGGACTATAAAGCTTCCAGAGAGCTTCTCCAGAGGTCACAGTGGGCTGAGGGTCCGTCTTTAACTAGGGGTCATCTGTATATAAAAAATAAACTTACCTCCACAGCTCCTCTTCTCTCCTGGGGGTTCCTGTGTAGCAGGGTTGGAAGAGACAGGTCCATGCACTCTGCCCATACACACACTATGATGTCACCACCTGATCACATCATAATGTTTGTGCTGACAGAGTGTCTCTACCTCCGATGCTACATAGGAACCCAGAGAGAAAAGAGGATCTGCAGGGAGTGCCGGAGGTAAGTACTTATTTTTTTTTATAACAAGGGGTCCTGTTTGAGAGGCTGCTGGCTAGCTATTATAGGGGGGAGGCCGCTGCAGGGCATTGAATGAGTGGGGGAGGCTGCAGGGCATTTCATTAGTGGGGGAAACTGTGATCAATGCATTTCCTCCATAGGCATATACTCAGGTCAGTAAGTTTTACTAGAGTTTCAATTAAAATTAGGCGTCTAGGCTTATATTCAGGTCGGCTTATACTTGAGTATAAGCAGTAGTCATGAAGGGCACTTTTTCGCTTTCAGCCTTTCCCATCATCTGCAGAATATTCAATCAAGTCTCATTATTTTTTCAAGATTCATTATAGGTACATCCATAATTATATATAACAGCTATCCTTTATGTATATATATCCCTACTGATGCTCTGTGCTCCTGCAACCCCTTACATGCGGGGGTGCAGAGGGTGCGGTTAATTTGTGAACATTTGATAAAATGCCCTCCATGAAGACTCCTCACATTTTATGGATCAGCACATAACATGCGTAATTATCTTCATTCACCTTTGATATTTTCAGCGTTTCGTAATTTCACTACATTCGATAGAATGGTTAATTACGAAATTACAGAAAAGGACTTGAAGATACATGTCCCTACAACGTACAATATCTTCATGGCAAAACATTCTTTCAGTATTTCACTGCATGTTTTGTCATGGTGTTGTAATACAATAATTGCTTTAATTGTATGGTATGGAAAATCTGCCCCACACAGTGAAGAAATATGTTCTTTTATGAATATTATTGAGTGCTGACATACTGTAGGTAAGTTACTTTAGTATCATGCAGTCTGGGAAAAACAATAAGTATAGTGTTAAAAGAAGAAAGTAAACATACATTTACATAAGTTATCATTTTCTTTTCCTACCTCATTCCATCCAGTAGGAGAGAATTGAACAAGTCTTTCTAACATGGTGTGCATCTGTTATCAAATGGATAGAACCTTCCATGACCAATTCATACAATAAGAATTGATATACTGCAAACATGGCCTTATAGATGGCAATGAACATCCTGCAGAAGTTATAAGTAATCTGCTGACAGTAGGTTCCATGCCAACCACAACCATTCACCAATGATGGAAGCAGTACCTTCCATGTCAGCTACAATGTCCAGAATCCCAGCTACAAAACTCTTCATACTAGCCACAATGCCAAATCCTAATGAGATAATGCCATACACAAAGCCGTAATATTGCTTCATATGCCCTACATAACGCACCCATAACAATCCCTATGTCATGTAATTATAAATTTTTATGTATACAGTCACCCACTTGTTTCCAATTTTGTTCCAGGATGACTCAAATGAGGAGCCAATCCCTTGTAACAGTACAGGGTAGATTAGGAGAACTTTTGGTTACCTAGACTTTGGATCTTAGGGGGTCTAAGCTGTAACCAATTTGATCATGAGAGCATCAGACAGCCATAACAGTCTCCCATAACAGTCTCTATGTCATGTTATTGACAACTTTTATGTATACAGTCACTCACTTGTTTCCAATTTAGTTCCAGGGTGACTCAAAGGAGGAGTCAATCACCTGTCGTGGAATATGGTATATTAGGGGGACTTGTGTTTACCCATTCTGAAGATCTTAGTGGGTCTTAGCTGTAACCATTTTGATCAGAGAGCATCAGACACCTAAAAAAAAAACTTTCAAGCAGCAGAATAGTGTTGCAAGATCTGCCAGGGATGTGCCCAGTTCTTGACCCAGTGAATTTCTTGACATATTATGGCAGGTTGATGGTGGTTGTCAAGGTGCATGCCATTTTTTCCCAGTAAAAGAATGTATGCAACATCTCAAGGTATATATAAAGAAAGGAAGAGATTCCTTTGATCTGCAAAGTATACATTTGCCCTCGACCATTCCATTCACAAAGCGTATGTGCTCTTTCACCAGATTCATGTCATGTCTATAGAACATGCCCTACTCCTCTGTACACATGCTTGTCTATTCAAGAACATTTACTCGTGCTTTTATTTTCAGTCAAGGAGATGTGACTTCCAAGTGTCAATACCCTACAGCATGACTGGGCTCACGAAGAAAGAAATGTATGGAAAGTGATTGTATAAACACAAAGTAACCAGTTAACCAAACACGAAATAATCTGGAGTGCTGACTGACAGGGCTGCACAAATCTCTATTAATCCCCCACAACCTATGTTCTTTTTTGACAAACCGTCAGGAGGTTGTCTCTGAAGAGCTGCAGGTGTTGTTATGTACACAGAAAATAAAACCTGAACGAATTGTGCTATATGGTGGCTCAGTATTTGCACACGGGAAAGTTCACCTGAGCCAGAGAACTGTGACATATATTGGTCAGGACCACCATGGTAAGATGACCACACATGAGAAGATTTCACTCAACTGTAGTTCCAATGGAACATTTGTGACTGTGCGTCCCAACAGCCATGTGTCGGATATAGTAGTTGTGTAGCACTTACATAGTGGCCTGGGTGCACCACCTGGAGTTCTAGACCTGAGAAGATTATGAGACCTTCTAGAGGACAATATTAAGGAATATATTATGATCCAACAATATTAGATAAGTTATCCTGTTAGGGCATATGGATGACATAGAGGAAGTACCTCTATGTAGAAGACCAAAGAGTTGCTCCTTTCAACAATGGTCCTGGTGCATTCATGAAGTTAATGGATAGCAATTTATTTATGTGGATGACATTCAGTGAACAACCCTAACTCCTTCTTTCCTCCAGTGATCCAGTGCTGGTGCTCCAAAGCTTCTCATGGTTCTCCAAGAAAATCCAGTTGCAGGCAAAACACATAGATTTCAACAGCTGATGGCCAAGGTGCACCCACTTGTGTTATCCTTTCCTGCTGCCAACATATATCCAACTAAAACAGAGAGCCACTTTTACCAATTTTTCAAGGCTGCATTTCTACATTTTTGGAATGTATGTTTTCCCGGAATAGGGTGCTCTAGTAGCTTAAAGTTTGAAGTCCACTATGAACAGGGAGTAATCTATTGGTCAGTGGAGATTTTAATTCTGGGAAACCACCTACTCGACACAATTGGTTGTCCATGTGCAGTCAATTCTATTATTTGGGATGATTGGGTTTAACTTTATGTGATTGGTGGGGGTCCCAATCTACAGCCCCCAAGAATTGGCAAATTGTCCTCCCTTTTAAAAAAAAAAATTAAATCAGTGGAATATCCACTTATAGTGAGAGAAATACACTCACCGGCCACTTTATTAGGTACACCATGCTAGTAAGGGGTTGGACCCCCCTTTGCCTTCAGAACTGCCTCAATTCTTCGTGGCATAGATTCAACAAGGTGCTGGAAGCATTCCTCAGAGATTTTGGTCCATATTGACATCACACAGATGGCATCACACAGTTGCCGCAGATTTGTCGGCTGCACATCCATGATGCGAATCTCCCGTTCCACCACATCCCAAAGATGCTCTATTGGATTGAGATCTGGTGAGTGTGGAGGCCATTTGAGTACAGTGAACTCATTGTCATGTTCAAGAAACCAGTCTGAGATGATTCCAGCTTTATGACATGGCGCATTATCCTGCTGAAAGTAGCCATCAGATGTTGGGTACATTGTGGTCATAAAGGGATGGACATGGTCAGCAACAATACTCAGGTAGGCTGTGGCGTTGCAACGATGCTCAATTGGTACCAAGGGGCCCAAAGAGTGCCAAGAAAATATTCCCCACACCATGACACCACCACCACCAGCCTGAACCGTTGATACAAGGCAGGATGGATCCATGCTTTCATGTTGTTGACGCCAAATTCTGACCCTACCATCCGAATGTCGCAGCAGAAATCGAGATTCATCAGACCAGGCAACGTTTTTCCAATCTTCTACTGTCCAATTGCTTGTGCAAATTGTAGCCTCAGTTTCCTGTCTTAGCTGAAAGGAGTGGCACCCGGTGTGGTCTTCTGCTGCTGTAGCCCATCTGCCTCAAAGTTCGACGTACTGTGCGTTCAGAGATGCTCTTCTGCCTGCCTTGGTTGTAACGGGTGGTGATTTGAGTCACTGTTGCCTTTCTATCAGCTTGAACCAGTCTGCCCATTCTCCTCTGACCTCTGGCATCAACAAGGCATTTCCGCCCACAGAACTGCCGCTCACTGGATGTTTTTTCTTTTTCGGACCATTCTCTGTAAACCCTAGAGATGGTTGTGCGTGAAAATCCCAGTAGATCAGCAGTTTGTGATTGGCTGATTAGAAATTAAGTGTTAACGAGCAGTTGGACAGGTGTACCTAATAAAGTGGCCGGTGAGTGTATAGCTTTATTAATATAATTAAATACTAGTCTGAGTTTGAGCAGACATATATTTACTAATACTACTACTTTTCAATTTGCTTTTAGGTCCTGGTTAAAGATGAGCAAACCTGATGGCAGGGTTCAGGTTCAGCCACCTGACCTGGACAAATTTCCAGATTGGCAGCCAAACAGCCAATCTAGAAAATTGATGCCACTGGCATCTAACCATGGCTATGATTGGTCAGGGGGAGGGCCAGGAGAAGTCCTCCTGGCCAATCATAGCCATGTCTAGTTGCTAGGGGCATCAATATTCCGGGAAGGCAGTATGTCCAGGTCAGGTGGCTGAACTCGAACGTTGAACTTGAACCCGACCATCAGGTCCGATCATCTCTTGTCCTGGTGACTGTTTTTAATAACATGATTTAATAAAGATTTACTTAAGTTAAGAATTACTGTAAGTTATTGTATAAACTATTAGTTATTCTATGTGTAGGAAGATATGTGTATTCATCTTTGTGTATTCCAGGTTAACAATACATGTGATTATTTTCATAGGGAATGAAGGAGGTGTTAGATAATGGATCATGGCATACACATCTATAGATATAGACAAAATACAGCAGTGATTATGAACTGGAACTTCCTCTCAGATTGCTCATTCAAGAGTGGTTTCGGGAAATCTGAGCATGTTTTGGTATCAGAAACAACATTCTTCATTGCTATCATTGTCAAGTGGAAGGGTTATCCTGAGTGACTCAGAAGTGGCCTGAAATAAGATGACATATTCAGAAGCATTAGCTATTTGAAAAGACAATGTAAACCGAGCCAGGACCATTGATATTCCACTTAGTAGTGTAAGTCATTTCCATTTAGGATTCAGGATCAGTTAGTGAATATGTGCAGAACAAGTTTATCTGGAAATACCTTGTATGGGAAACTGGGATTTATATGGAAAAATAGAGCTTTAGTAGGAAATGAGATTGATATGACATAGTATTGTGTCTTGGAGGACAACCCATGGCCAATCTGTATACATACAGGAGCTCTCCATGTACAGTACACTGCTCTTGCTCCTCATTTGCAATGGGCATAGAGTTTTATAAAAGCCATTCATCCCAACAAAAGTGTATATGGATGCCAATAAATACACTCTCCAGTCCCCAAAACTTGGCTCAAGCATTAGATTGTTTTTAGGAAATCCTGACAAATCCTAGTATCTCCCTATATGCCATAGAGAGTAAGAAAGGCAGTGGATGCAAAGAAAATCTACCATGAAAATCCATCATGATAAACCAGGGACACTTACTCATTGATCCAGGTGCTGTGACTCTGGTATATTCTTATATTTGTTCTCTATGGCCTCCTTCCTTCTAAAAATCTACTTTAATATTATGCTAATGAGTCATACTCTGGGGCTCTGGGGTGTGTTACTAGAGGACTTCTGTCCTGCAGCTTCACATGATGTTACACTGTGCAAGAAGCACTCCCCCTCCCACTGTGTGAGATTACACAGGCAGGGGAAGGGGGAGAGGTAGACAGCCTGTGTAACAGCTTGTGAAGCTGCCACACTTCTGTCTCATTAGCATAATTATAAAACTTTATTTTAGAAAGAAGAAGACCATTCATAACAAATATATAAAGATTACCACAGTCACACTGCTTGGTTCATCATGCTTGAATTTAAGTAACAAATACTTCTGCTGTGATGTTTATCTGGCCGCAAACTTGGGTTTATATTTTATAAATTTTATATGTTACACTATTTATTATTTGTTGGTATAAGAATAAGAATACTGAATAAGGCTATGGCACTAAAAGTAAAATATGTGAGCTGCATAAAGAGCATAATATCTGCAAACACTTGCTTAGATGATAGTGAGAAAATATGGTATTATTAGAAATTCAACACAGGGTTTAGAAAATGAGTTTTTTTCCTGGGCAGGTTCCAATACCAGAATGATATACACAAGGCTGTTTATACAATAATTACTGAGCCCATAAAATTGTAATATTCAGAAATGCAGGTAAAAAGGTCATGGGTAACATTAAATCTTCCGGTTAGATATACACAATGCATTTTCATTGCTGTGAAATCTTCTGGACTATAGTGAAATTTTAAAATAGACTCTTCTCTTCTGTATCTGGAGGAATCCCATTTAGACTGCGTGATTTTTACTTTTGGGACCATTAGCTTTTGCTAAAGGGGCTTTCCAGGAAGTGCTTGGGTCCTGGGTTCGATTCCCACCCAGGTCAACATCTGCAAAGAGTTTGTATGCTCTCTCCGTGTTTGCGTGGGTTTCCCCCGGGTCCTCCGGTTTCCTCCCACACTCCAAAACATACTGGTAGGTTGTTTAGACTGTGAGCCCCATAGGGACAGGGACCGATTTGTCATGCTTTGTGCATTGCTGCGTAATCTGTGTGCACTATATAAATAAAGAATTATTATTTATTATTATTATTAAAACCCTTTGATACTTCTAACATGAGAAATCAAAAAACTTTCACATTTCTTCATGTAATATTTACTATGGGCATGTTTTCATGGTTACATCCCGTGCCATATGTTCCTTCAGAAATGTTGGCTTCCATGGGTCTCCTAATTAGGTAGGTTATCAAGAAATATGTGACAGATTGTGTGTCTGTTACCATGGAAACATATGTGCCATTAAAGGGTCTGGAGGCACAAACTAATAAGACATTTTTAATTAACTCCTTAATGACCAATATAACATATATCTGTTATGATCAAGGGCCAGTAAAGCATACAGGGGATATTTATCAGATGTGTCTGAGAGCAGAATTGTGCTAGTTGTCCCTGGCAAACCAATGAGGTCTTAGCTTTCATTTAATAAGCAGCTGTGGGAAAATGAAAGCTGAGCTCTGATTGGTTGCCATTAGCAACTAGAACAGTTCTACTCTCAATCACTTCTGATAAATCTCCCCCTGTATATCCTAGTACTGTAACATTCATGTCATCAACAACAGGAATGCTGACTGTCACACAATGCCCTAGCTCCTGCTGTCCTCATCGGAGATAACTACAATCAGAGCAGTTTAACCTCTTAGATGCCATGGTCAGTGATAAAGGGTGTTATTCCCTTATCCCCTCAATGACTTGATAAATTGGCTTGCCATGGGAGACAGATCCTAACAGCGCTCTTTCATTTGGCCAACTGCAAATTCCTGTTGATGAAAAAAAACTAAGCTATAATTTTTCCTGTGGCCTAGTAGCTTTATAAGTAAATCTACCTTTGTATTCTTTCTGTATACAGTGTAGCAACATTATTTAATCACACGGTATAACAGTGCTTTATACAAATTCCTTATTTGTATATTATGGGGGACATGTATCATTATTTCTGCTAGTCAAATTGTCTCATTTTTGCAACTTTTGTTGTTTCTGCGACTTTTTTTTTACTTTTTACTCGAAACGCAACGTGTGACCGCAGCCTCATATGTCGTCATCTCCCTGAGGTGTGACTAGAGTCCTTAAAAATGCAGGACACAGCCTCAAATCCTAAATAGTAGTGTCCACTCCTGTATATAACCCCCTCACGTGGCTTGTGCCCATGTGGATTTGAGACATTTCCAACAAAAAGTCTCAAAAAGAAGCCAAAATTTGCGCCTGTCAGAATAGGAAAACCTGGACATGTATCACAAGTAAGAAGACAGGATCATACATAAGGTGCAAAAAAGAGCTGCCAAATGTCTCTAAAATTCACTTCAGAGAGAAAAAACTATGATACATGTGCCCCTATGAGTCTCTAGTTTTTATATACCGTTGCCACTGTTATTGACTAATTGCTAAAATAGGTGAAATTGTCTATAAAAATTTCCCAGGCCTTGACATAAACCTTTAGATCTTACTACAATAATATTTTATATATCATAATTATCATAATAATTAATTTTAAGAAAATAAGGAATAATTTAATGAATGTTGTATGAAGACATTTTATTTATCAAATATGTATGTTCTTAAATTTTTAAATATATTTTAATACAAATTAATTCCAGGCATTGACGTCATTGTCGTGCACGCAGCACGTTCCTGCTGTCTTCCATCTGTCTGCATCAGTGTAGCTACAGCATTCTCAAGGTATGTTTGGTTCATAATGCATAAAAGCAAATGGTAGTGCAACATCCCCACCGGGGCCTAGCCTTTTCTTTGGGCCTGGAGGCAGCCGGGGCCCAGAATACAGAAGTGGCTGGCTAGTGCGACCTTGGGCATGCTGTGGTCACGGTGCGTGGTATGGGGACCAGAGGTCTGACTCTTTGCTCTGATAGACAGACCATGTGCTCCCACCCACCAGGGGTTTATATACTCCCTCGATCAAGTGGTAGCATTTCTCCACTCAGCTTCCAGCTTGCTTTACAAGAACATCATTGGACAGTAACATCTCACAATTTTAACTCTTGCCTTAGCAGGCAGTGGCTACCACTGTAATTACTAAGTTCTCCTAGAAGTAGCTTCTGGATGAGTTGCACAGGCTCACCAGATAAATCCTGACAAGGAGAGGGTGATATTCGCAACAACCACCCTGCCTATGCATTGGCAGGGGTGTTGCAGTAGATTTCCTTATGCTTCATTACACACTGTGTAATTCCCCTCTAAGTTGCACCCACAAAGAATATTTTATAGAAGAAGGAAAGAAATTGGCACTCACTGAACACTTCAGAAAATCTTCAAATTTGATACTTGATTCCAGTATAAAAACGTGCAGACAATACAGCATAATAATAATATTTAACATGTATCAACGTTGGTGGCCGGTGAGATGAATGTGGAGCAGTGACGCAGAGAGCTGAATGCTCAATTGCTCCACTGCCACTACTGCAAGGTGGGAACTAGTGTGGGGCCCAGCTTCATCCCCGTTGGCCCCACCACTGAAATCTGATTAAGAAGGGGGAACTTCAAAAGCATCATGGTGTGATTTTTGTGCATAGATCATAGAGCAGGACAGGAATAATGTCAGTCTATACTGTCCTGCATCTTGTCCATGTGCTGGATCAGGGGACCCGCAGCTGTCACACTTTAAGATCACGGCCAAGGGCCCGCATCTTCCTGCAGGCCCAATCACGGTTGCATATTATTCTTCATGCTGGAAGAGCACTGGATGGTCTTCTAGTTTGAAGAGCTTTCTGCTCTTTGCGTTGAGCTCTCTCCCCTCTGCTGTACGTAAAAACAATAGCAGGGTTGTGACTGAATCCTACAGAAGTCAGAGCAGAAAGATCTTTAGGCTGAAAAGATATCTAGAACCCTTGCAAATGCTGCAGAACTTGATTAATAGTTCTTTTTCTGCAAGACAACTCGTGTCTCCGTGTGCGATGTGTAAAGAACACATCGATTTCTGATCATTTAACTCCTTATATCCTCCATTAGCATCTGATTGTTCTGGATGCTGCATTAGCACAATTCACAAAACTAAAGCACCAATCCTGACCAACAGAGACTAACACATCATTTTCTACCAGTGAAAGGACAAAGAAACTATAGGCCACGGGCTAGTTGCAGCCATTGCACTGACCCACGGTTGTACCACAATAAATTTTTACAGAAGGATAACAGTAATACAACCCCGCTAAAAACTGCTAGGAAGGGAGGTCTGAATAAATGAAATAAAATACTTAAAGGGGTTCTCCAGAACTTTACCATTAATGGCCTATATGTGCAGCTCATTTGTACAAGTCTCGGTGCCTATGGACACTATGAAGGGACACAACACTAACAGTTTACATGCTGAATGTTCTCTTAGTATTTCATATTGTTAAAATGTAGCGATTCACCGTATCACATTGTAATCTACATCATATACTATCACTGTAGTTACCTGTATACTATAACTTTTTACCTTGGCTAAAAAGTTTAATGAACCTATTTTAATCTTATACACAGATATTAATATTTCTATAGACTTCAGAAACGCCTGACTTGGTTTGGCAAATATATATCGGCAACTGAGGCTGACACCTTGTGGAGATTTTAGGTAAAAAGCAACATGTGGCTTAATTGTAGTTGCCCTCTGGTGGTCACATATAAAATAACTCTGAAAAGTAAAAATTTATGAGCAGCTTTACTCATTTTATTAGGACATTATTACATTATTATTATAACTCAAACAATGAGCGCTGTACAATGAGCTTGTTTCTGTGCACCGTAAAGCAACAGAATAATATGTTTTCAGCATTAGATTATTTATAGCAGATATTTAAGGAAAAGAGAAATCGTTGTTGGCAATAGAAACCAAAAATAGTGTCGTTTTCATTTCTAAAGAATACAAAATTTTAAAAACACAAGTTTTTTGAACATTTCCAGAAATCAAACCGTGAGTCAGCAATGACACATCCGAAGCTACAGATACTATTGGCCCACAGCAGTCACATGACCGCCTCCAATGACACTAGGAAGAGTGCTGCGGGCAAACGGGAGCAGCAGAAGGGGAAGTCCACTTTTTATTATACGAAAAATATATAAGAAATGGTGCGTTTCGCCATTTTCCTAAGGATGATTGCTCCCAGCGCCGATCATAGTTGTTAATCCCCGGGGGAAGGGGGAGGGGGTTCAAGCCAAACCCAAACTTCTTCAGGACTAAGTACGTTTTCAGAACATATTTTATGTTGGTATTTGTGTATACAGACTACACATAAGCAATAAGAATTATCAGAAGTGTCTGATGTAAAACTGTTCCAGTTGCCCACGTAATCCAATCAGAGCACAGCTTTAATTTTATAAACAGCTGTGGGAAAATGAAATATGAGCTAGTACAGTTCTGCTCGCAGACTTCTCTCTTATGATAAACCTCCCCTATTCTGTCTATGTGTAGTTACACGGACTGATGGTTAATGTCAAAAAAATCATGGCATCGCTTACTTTTATCCAATATGACTATTCAATCTGCCAGTTTAAAGGGGTTGTCTGGGTTTACACAAAAACATATAACCGGCCAGGGGGAAGATAAGAAAAGAAAAATGAGCTTATACTTATCTTTGTCAGCGCTCTCGCTGTCATGCTCCATCTCTCGTCAGTGCCACGCTAACCCAACCACTGCCGTGCGCCGGACAGTATAATATTCCAATGTTATGTAGCCATCGACTGGAAGTTGTCAGGTCATTATGCCCTGCCTCTGTAAACGAACAGAAGCGATGAATTAATAGCGCCGGACTACTGGACAGACTAAACACCCCCCCTCCCTCCCATCAGGTGCTTATAAGTTTTTGATTAAACCCAAACAACCCATTTAAGGCACTAGTAAAACAAAACCATAGCAAGTACAATAACACCTTATGTATGCCGACAACTACATTAGAAGGAGATGCTAAAAAGGTGTCACCACAATAAGTACTGCCAAAGGAAGATACTGTGCAAATGTTTTAGGCAGGTGTGAAAAAAAACCTGCAGCGTTTGCATGCTGCAATGAAAGAGTTAAAAAATAAAAAAATTCTGGGGCAGAAAAACAGTCTTGTAAATACAGCCAATCTTAGAGAAGAAAGAGTAAAGAAGAACAATGAGTGATGATATGACCCCCAACAAATCCCTGATCTGATTTGAACAAGACTCCATCCAAAGAAGAACTGTTGCTAGTTCTCAGATGTTTGGAACAACCTCCTTGCCGAGTTTCTTCCAAACTATGTGCATGTGAACATAGAAGAACTAATCCTATTTTGAGAGAAAAGAGAGGTCACACCAAATGTTCATTTGATTTAGATTCCTCTTTTATTCATTTACTTTATGTTTTGTTAATTACTTTATCTGCACCATTATGACTTTTTACGCACCTTCCTAAAACATTAGCACATTACTCTGTACGTGTTTGTATATATATATGTATACGTGTCATGTACACTAAATCTTTCTATTCTCAGTATTGAAACTGCAAAGAAATTTGCTTCAAGTGGCCACAAGATGGCGATTTTTCTAATCTTTTCTAAGTTTTGCGCCATTAACTATTAGCTTAAAATATTTACGATTATAAAATAACTTCCACAAATAATTTATGTTACATGAAAAAAAAAAATCTACGCAGCATTAACCCTATGGTGAAATACTTACAAAATCTGAACATGAAAAAAGTCTTTTTGGAGATCGCAAGGAATTTTTCCGGGTCTTTTAAGCACAACGTGGCGTCAGGCGACGGTAACTAAAGTTGAATTATTTATCAGTCTAAAAATGTGATAAGCTTTTCTCTGAAGGTAAAACATGTTGTCACTTCTGCAATATGACATTTGATGCCAGTAATACTTCAGATAACATAGTGCTATATATATATATATACATCATGAGGTTAGGGCCTTTGGGTTTCTTGTAAAGAGAAAGGGGTTCTCAGGTTCTCCCTGAGGCCGCTGACATTCCTCCTCATGAGTCTTGGATGGTAGTAAATCAGCTAAAACATATAGGAATATCGTTACAGCAGGGGAAATACAGCAGAGTGTGTACATACAGATCCTCATATGTGGATTTTAAGTGCTAACAAATCTTCAAACAATTGTGTATGGTTGGTTATCAATAACTGGTTGCTGGGAATGATCAGTACAGCTAGTGAAGACTGTGGGAGCATTTATCATGCCGTTTACACAAGATTTTTGGAGTACAAGGCATAAAAAAGGCGCAATTTCTGGCAGATTGACAAAAATTGCAACTCTTCTCCCTTCCACCAGCTCCTTACCAATTGGGCTGTGACGTGGGATAGGAATTTCTAGTAAAATAATAATTTTTCTGGCAACAAAATGAGATACTTATCAGAGGAGCTACACACCAAGAGATTGCCCGGATAAAGTTTAGATATATATTCCAAAATACATACAGGGGTTGTGCTCAAGACTCCTTTACTCCAATGCAGAAAATGAGCAATTTCACGCCTGGAGTAGTTGAGAGGACAAAACAATTCTATGTTCACCCCCTTGAATGAATTATTTTGTATATCCACACCACGCTCCCATATGTTAGTTTTGGGTAAGTATACTTCATCCATACACGCTAGATAGAAAGCATAGGTGGCAACATAGTGCAGATTATCCAAAGATAGTTTCAGAATTTATTCATTAAAATATACTTACAAACGTATGTGCAAAACAGGCCTATAAATCAGCCTGGACTGGACCTGTGGATGTTGTGTATCTCGACTTTTCCAAGGCATTTAATACAGTGCGACATAAAAGTTTGGTAGATAAAATGAGTCTTCTGGAACTAGGGGAAAATCTGTGTATAATAATAATAATATAATAATAATCTTTATTTATATAACGCCATCAAATTCTGTAGCGCTTTACAAATCAATGTATTTGGGTAAGCAACTGGCTTAGTGAAAACAGAGTGAAAAAAGAAGGTCGTCATTAATGACACATTGTCAGATTAGGTGGAAGTTACGAGTGGGGTGTCACAGGTTCATTATTGGAGCCATTTCCTTTTAATATTTTTCTATTAATTACCTCATAGGGGGTTTACAAAGTAGAGTTTCAATATTTGCAGATGATACTAAGCTCTGTAAAGTAATTAATACAGTGGAGGATAGCATAACATTACAGAGGGATTTGTGGAAACTGGAGACCTGGGCTGACAAATGGTTTAATGTAGATAAAAGTAAGGTTATGCACTATTTGTTAAATGATACATTACTTGGCAAAACTGATAGAGGAAAAGATTGGTGGATAATGAACTAAAAAAAAATAGTCATTGACAAAAATTGGTACATATACTGTCATAAAAATTTCAAATACTAATCACTGATACAATGTAAAAAAGATAAAACGTTACCTTTATTCAGCTTTAATTTAAAAAAAGGGAGAATTCATATTTATCAGGGTCAGTGTTGGTGCCACAAAAGTCTTCCAGAGAAAACACTCCTTGAGGATTTATGTGGCACCAGCACTGACCCTGATAAATATGAATTCTCCCTTTTTTTAATTAGGAGACCCATTTTTAGCACTCCCCCAGTCCCCACAGAAAAAAATGGTTTTACAGAAAAAAAAGATATGTTATATTGTACCTTTCATTAGCATCTGCTGTGTGACTAGGCAGTTGCCAAAAAGGAGGGACTGGAAAGGAGCAGTTCCCCCCACCCCTTGGGAAACATGTGACCATTTCAAATGTATGAATAATTCCCCACACTAGGGATTGGCTGTAGAGGAGCAGGGGGCGTCGCTAAGCCCAGTGATGGGTGTTTTCATATATTTGAAAAGGTCACATGGAGTAGCTGTTCCCCAAGGGTAGGGGGGAACTGCTCCTTTCCAGTCCCTCCTTTTTGGCAACTGCCTAGTCACACAGCAGATGCTAATGAAAGGTACAATATAACATATCTTTTTTTCTGTAAAACCAATTTTTTATACAAAAACACTTTGGCAGTGTATGTACTATGCTCTGTGGGGACTGGGGGAGTGCTAAAATGGGTCTCCTGGTGACAGGTTCCCTTTAAAGACAAATAAAGGTTACATTTTATCTTTTTTCCATTGTATCAGTGATTAGGATAGTAAACTCAATTTTAGTGACCAGAGCCAGGTATCTTCTGCTAGTGCAAATAAAATTTTGGGATGTATCAAGAGAGGAATAGATTCTCACGATAAAGAAATATTTTTTCCCATGTACAAATCCTTGGTCAGGCCACACATGGAATATTGGGTACAGTTTTGGGCACCAGTGTATAAAAAGGACATAGTAGAGCTGGAACGGGTGCAGAGGAGAGGAACCAGGATTATTAGGGGAATGGGGGGATTAGAATACACTGACAGATTACAAAAATGTGGGATTATTCAGTTTAGAAAAAAGACGACTGAGGGGAGACCTCATTACAATGTACAAATACCTGAACGGACAGTACAAGGATCTCTCCAAAGATCTTTTTATATCTAGGCCTGTGACCAGGACAAGGGGGCATCCTCTGCACCTAGAGGAGAGGCGATTCTACCATCACCATAGACAAAGGTTCTTTACTGTAAGAGCAGTGAGACTATGGACCTCTCTGTCACCAGATGTTGTAAAGGCTGATAATTTGAACATGTTCAAGGGGGGCCTGGAAGACTTTCAGTAGAGCAATAATATCACGTAGTATAGGAATAAAAATTTTTGTTATTAGTTTTTGTTGATCCAGGGAGTTATTCTGTCTGCCATATTACGTATAATGTATAGGTTGGACTTGATGGACTGATGACTTTTTGTAACCTTTTTTACTATGATAATATGATATCAGTCATAATCTTTATAAATGTCCTTGATATACTAATGCAGTTGACCATATCCCATATATCACTGTAGTCCTATTACCATGGCTCCAGAAAACTGGAAAAATAATGAAATACAACTATTATTTGTACTCAAGTTCAAAAATATTTTAATGTGGAGTAAATGTACAATAGATGGGTGCTTCCTCCCTGGATATTTCAGTATATGTTTAAAGGAAACCTACCACTTCTGATGGTAGGTAGGAGATGTAAACACCGGGCACCAGCTCAGGGTGAGCTGGTGCCGGAGCTTACCTTAGCGAGTGTTTTAAACCGCTATATCGCGGTTTAAACACATTTTGATTTACCTCTCCGAGGTAGCTTCGGCGCTGCGCGCGTGACGCCTCCGGCACTCCGCATGGAGGCGCGCGCGCAGCGCCGAAGCTACCTCGGAGAGGTAAATCAAAATGTGTTTAATCCGCGATATAGCGGTTTAAAACACTCGCTAAGGTAAGCTCCAGCACCAGCTCACCCTGAGCTGGTGCCCGGTGTTTACATCTCCTACCTACCATCAGAAGTGGTAGGTTTGCTTTAAACCAATTTGAGCTGCTATTCTCAACACACCATGCTCTCATAACACCCTAAATTGGTTGTCCACAGATTTTTTATAAGTGGCCTGACCCCAGGATAGGTCATCAATATTTGATGAAATGGAGGGTCAGATGTCGGGCAATGGAATAAACACAGTGAATGGACCTGGATGCAGAAGACTCTGTGCTCCATGTCATTGCAGTGTACGATGACTGCAGACACAGCCCTCATTCATGCAATGGGAGCCAGGCCTAAAGTTACAGTCTGTAGACACAATGCACAGACCCCACTGTTTCTTGCTCAGTGCATGGGTCGGGTGTTGGCTGCCTCCCAATCAGATCTTGGCGGTCCATCTTGAGGGATCTCATAGTGTTAGATTATTTGCATTTTGCAAATTGACCTTGTGCGGGGAACAAGTATGAAAATTACAGTTGCTTTTTGCAATTGCAGGGCTTTTATCACCCTGTGATTTATTGTGTTGTGTTGGTTTAATGAGAATTTGCCTCATAGCAAGGAACTGGAGGTCACTGAAACGTGGAATCCAAATCTTCCATCAAAATCTATCATGATAAATGGGCATTTACTCACTGATCCCGGCTCAGTGACTGGTAATCTTCTTATATTTGTTATACATGGCCCCCTTCCTTCTGAAATCAAGCTTTAAATTATGGTAATGAGCCAGAAGGGCTCTTTGTGGGGGAAGGCATTGCCGGAGCCACTCCATTCTATAGCTTCACAGGCTTCTGGACTATTTCACCCTTCCCCATGCTCCCTCAGCACTTCCCCGTCCCTCTTCCTGATGTAATCTCACTGCAGCAGAGGAGATTTAAGCACACAGTCGGAGGGGGAAGTGCTCAAGGCACACTAACAGTCTGTAGATCTGAAGCACAGAGGGGTTCTGGTAATGCCCCCCCTAGAGCCCCTCTCACTCATTAGCAGAATTTAAAAGCTGATTTTAGAAGGAAAGTGGACATGGTTAAAAAATATAAGACGATTAACACAGTCACGGTGCCTGGATCTATGAGAAAGTGTCCCTGGTTTATCATGCCTAATTTTGATGGTAGATTCCCTCTAAGAAATAAGGAAGCTGTGAAGGTGACTTGTCAAATGATTGACCTGTAGAAGAAAATTTAATGCTGTGATTGGCAGATGCTTTTTGTTGATGTTGATGAGGTTCCAGTGCTCCATCAGTTCTGACAGAAGGGAGGGTAACAATGCTTGTACGCTGTCATTCTGGGGTATGTAACAAAGTTGTATAAACACTAAGGCTGGGCTACAGTACAGTCACATGTAACTATCACAGAAATACCACACTGGTTAAGCACTACTGTTATTCCTTATGGACACCTTCAGATCTAGGTCATTGTGTTAGAACAGAATAGTGCTTTCTGTCTTTCATTGGATTTTTTAATTGTGTGTTTCCTACTTTCATATCACTAATGCTTTAAAGTGTAAGTAAGACTATGTTCATACCACAATTTTAGGACTCCATTGTACTGCCACGTGGAAGGATTCTCAATGTCCTTGACATTGTATCATTCTTTTCCTCCCCTCTCCCTGAAAGTGGGAAGAGGAGTGAACATTGGCAGCAGTCAGTGAATGGCTGAGGCCAATATTCAGAGTGTTTCCCAAGTGATGCCACTGTTCATATATGTACAGTGACTACACTGGGGACCTACCTGAGCATACACTTAGTGCAGGCTGGGGATGGATGCAATACAGTTTCATCCATCCCCCATTTGCTTTTATGGCCTTCTTTATGTATACAGAGAATATTTCACTAGATGATTTAGCTCTAATAGGACAAACATGTATCTAGTGGTTGTTTAGCCATTTGAAACTTTATCAATTCCTTATCAATCAGCGTTTGAGTATGAGAAGAAATGTTGAGCAATAAACACTGCTAAGAGCAAAAAGAGAGGGAAGAAAAAACAGGAGAAAGAAATTTTTTCTGTATGAAAGTATGTTGAAGTGTACTGCAACACATGCAATTTGAATTAAATTTTAGTTACACTTTCAGGCATCTAGCATACGGCCGCCACAGAAGTGCAATGTGTACGGCATGGTACAGTGAGCACACATGTGTGTCACCGTACTGTGCCGTCGCTGGAAAAAATTGAGCATGCAATATCTCTCCATAGGGCTGCACAGCTCCCATAGAGAGGAGAGAGGAGAGGTGAGCTCCACACTCCCCCTCTCCAGCCAGCCATATGTGACAATTGAGTTCCAGCCCAGGTGTAGAATATGCAACATCCCCTAATGGAGCCTAGCCTTTTCTTGGGGCCTGGAGGCAGCCGGGGCCCAAAATACCGGAGTGGCTGGCGGTTGCAGCCTAGGCACGCTGATGTCGTGGTGCTTGGTATGGGGATCGGAGGGCTGTCCTACAGCCTGGCAGGTCTCCAGCAGATGGTGTGTGCAAGAAATATGGACGGAGAGGCTGATGTACTTGTTCCTCCTTGGGACAACCCCTGAGTGTCTGTAAGATAATTCCCTGAGTAATGGATGGGAAAGCCTGTGGTGGTAAGCAGCCATATGCAGGGATCAGATGGAGGCAACATTGTACAAATCAACTCATGGTTCTTTTTTGAACAACAGGTAGCAGGCAACGGGCCTAAATGGTCAAACAGCAGATTCGGATTTTGGTACTGGAGTGGTCGTGGAGAATGGCCCTCAGGAATAAAGCACCAGCCTGGTAGTAGATGCAGGCTGGGATAATTGAGATGGAGATGTGTCTAAACTGTGGAAGCTGCAGCTATGGGTTAGAGTCTCCTGACTCGGTTCCTGGGGTTTTTGTGGCAGCACTAAAGGTGTACACTTTTTCTCTCTCTTCACTCTGACAGCATATCAGACTCTCTGCTCTGTGGAAAGACCATGAGGTTTGGACCATGTGCTCCCACTGCACAGGAGTTTTATACTCCCCTTGATCAGATTGTAGCACCTCTCCAATCACACTCCAGTTTACAATACAGCCACATAATTGGATAACTTCTTACACCTATTTAACTATTTCCTTCCCAAGCAGAATCTACAGCTGCAGATTACCTGAGCTCTCCCTGCATTATCCCTTGGGTGAGTTGCACAGGTTCACCAGATGGATCCTGACAGGTAGAGGGCCCTATTCGCAACTACCCCCTTGCCTATATGTGGGCAGGGGTGTTGCACCTACATTCGTGTGTATGGGACCCCACTAGTTGTGAAACTGTCATATATAAAATGGATGCCATTTTATACCTGTAGCTAGTTGTTTAAAAACTTGATTTTTCATAGTGTAAAACTATTTTAATACGCTTTATGGCTATGATTGGATTGACTATAAAGACACAACCAACTTTTCATTTAACTTATTCAAAAGAAGAATGTTAGCCTCACATTTTGTAATTTAAAAATAGGACCATCATGTAATTATGAAATTTCCTTTTTCCTAAACATGAAAGTACCCCTTTTCAGCTGGTCTCACTCTCTACTGTACGATAACACTGGACGTCTCTATTATCAACTTTATTTTGTACTTTCCTACGTCACATATTTTGGGTTGCATCTATAGGCAAATGGACTTGTCACCGGAAAACTCTGCACTGAATAGAGGGGAACTACGGAACCGCTCTACCCCAGGTGCACAACTACAGGAGGCGCCCTCCACACTCCTTGATATACAAACAATGGAAAACAGTTGGGTCAGCACTCACTTTTCGGGTAAAAATGTGGAATATTCTTTATTGATTCAAGATAAGAAGAACTAAAAATATACAGCCATGAGAATGTATAGTGCTATCTAACATGTTTCAGACCTATTGAGGTCATTTGTCATAGGTGATATGATCTATGACTAAAAACCTCAATAGGTCTGAAACGCGTCAGATAGCACTGTACTGACTAAGGACCTCAATATGTCTGAAATGCGTCAGTAGCACTGTATTGACTAAGGACCTCAATAGGTCTGAAACCCGCCATTCTCATGGCTGTATATTTTATTGCTTATTATCCTCAATCAATAAAGAAAATTCCAGGATTTTACCCGAACAGTGAGTGCTGACCCAACAGTTTTTCGTCGACTGAATAGAGGGGGCATTCTTTTCTTTGTTTTTGTTTTTTTTTAAATTGGGGTTTTTAATTTTTTAATTTTTGGGATTGTAGAGTGTACAACGTAGTCCAATACATTGGGTAAAATAAAGGTAAAATAAAATGCCGTTTTGTGCTATTCAGTATGTAGTTGGATAATTTTGTCTTGTATGAGAGCTATATAAAGGGATCAAAGTATTTAATTTTTTTCTTTTATGAAGTAGCACAGCAATTTTTTCCCTTTTGGCTTATTCAAGGTTGCAAATGTATTCAATTTAGCCATAATTCTGACAAATTTGCTTTTCATTCCTTGTGATACTTTACATGGTGTGATTAAAGGTTCATATGTTAATCTGGACCATTATGCCAATATTATTTCTTGTTGGTCACGGCAAATACATAAAATGTTGTCAGCAATTTCTAAATATGTAAAGCATTGAGGTGGATGTGTTGTTGATGTTTTACCGAGAACTTAAAAACCACAATGGCATCAGAGTGGGATATTTTCAACAAGCATCAAGGGAAAGTTCCTTGAGATTTATAAATTGACCATCTAAAACTGACATGTATAATAGAGTGAGGCATGAATTTACTGCCTTTCATTTGAGTTACCTCTTGGCAGAATTAAAACAACCATGAATAAAAAGAATTAAGATCTATCATCACCCAATAAAAGAAATCATGCAGGTTTGACGATAGTCTTATTTCACATTCATAAACTGCATTTCCATTTTCATATTTTTGGTGGAACAGCTTTGCTATTTAACAGCCCAGTGTAGTCACTTCATATAATTTTATTCATATTTGGCCAGAGAGGAAACTGAAAATTTGGATAAAACGGAAATGCTACTATAAGGTATTGATCGCAATACTTATATCATCTCTACACCTTTTAACAATATGTACTATTTAGCCTAAACTAACTCATATCCCTTTGTACCAATAGTCTTGCAAAAAAGAAAAATCAAATAATAAGTGTTGACGTGTTTCAAAATTTTGGTACCAAAATCGGGATTTATTAGTAACCCATATCATTGATAGCATTTAGATACAACAATTTGTAGATCTTATGTGGTTCTTTGCACATCTCACAGTCTAAGTCCAAATACATGCGACTTTGTGTTTAAAAGCCCATCTCATGCGATCTAAAAGATGAGATCCTTAGCTTTTATATGACACCAGAAGCATCTTTTGGGGTACTATAGAACAGAAGATAGGGACTTATGAATTGATACTACCCCTGCAACCACTAAAATTTATTCATCTCATGTGAAAATGGGTTGAAAAAAGTCATATTTCCTGACTATGGGGGTGATTTTTTATAGGTTTACAGGTGAGATTTCACATAAAATTCTAGAAAGGATATTTCCTACCCTACTTGAGGAAGCTATTAGTTTAGTGGGGTAAAAGCTGGTGACAGGTTCTCTTTAAGTTAAAATTCCAGTCTTAGACCTATTTGCATCAGTGTTACTTCACATTACCAGTTTTTGCATCAGTTTTAACTTACACTACCAGTTAAGGGACAGGGACATGGCCATGGTGGTTCTTCTGCTTTCTGCTGGTGGTGGTGATGGAGCTAATGCTGCAAGGAGAGGATGTTCCATCTCTGCCTGCTCTAAGTTCCATTGGTGAAAGCAAGTGCCAGGGTGTGCAGGATATACTGGTAGTTCCCAATAGACCACATGAAGATGAGTCATTGGTCAGACTTCAACTTCCATGGGATTATCTTTGCCATGCTCAACCTCTGTTGAAAGTGCAGAACCCTCCTCCTCAACCCCCTTCAAAACAGAAAAGCTGTCTCAGACAATAGTCATGGAGGAGTCACTCATCCTGTATGATGACTCTTCTAGCTGGAAATATGTGGCCCATCCAACTACCCCAGACAGTTGCAAGATTCCCAAGAATGAGTGTGTGAATGGCAAACCGTCAGAAGACACCTTTAATAATGAGGAAACCAAACAGCCTACTGCAATGTGCAGAGGGAGAAGGGGGCAGTGGTCTGTGGGTTGGAGGTATAAGCAGCAAGGGGTAATGATGAGGTCCTAAAGGTAGTGATACTTCAGACAAAATGGTGATGGTCAGGAAGGTAGTGATACTTCAGATGAAATGGTGATGGTCAGGAAGCCCCAGGCAGCCAGCAGAACAAGCAAAAGGGTGCCAGGGTGCAGCTTATAGCCACATTGTTGCCTACTACTGCCGGTACCAGGACAAGATCATTATCCTTCTGGTACTCGAGGATGGGTCCTCTCTGTTCAATTTCTAGGTGGTAAAACTGGACAAGTGGCAAGAGCTTGCATTCTATGCCTTGCATGTTCTGTCATCCGAGCTTCCATTTAGCACCGCCTGTAATGTCATCACTGACAAGAGGATCTAGCTATCTACAGCCAATGTGGATACCCTTACATTCATTAAGACATGGATCCCATACAAATTAGTTGCGCTAGAGCAGGGGTAGGGAACCTACGGCTCGGGAGCCAGATATGGCTCTTTTGTTGGCTGCATCTGGCTCTCAGACAGATCTTTAATAAATAGTGATGGCTGCTGCTGTGTCTCTTAGACGGATCACTGGACACAGGCAGCTATGTTACCGCTGCCTACGTCCTTTGTACAATCCAGGCGCCATCACCATCGCCTGGGTCAAAGAGAAGAGCATAGGAGCGATGAGGATCTGGCTGCAGGGAGCGCTGGTAAGTGAATATTCTGGTTTTTTTTATGCTGTGACTACTAGGGGGCATTTGTTGTGGCTACCTATCTACTTGGGGGCATGTTCTGTGGCTATCTATCTGCTGGGAGTATATGCTGTGGCTACCAATATGCTGGGAGTATGCGCTGTGGCTACCTATCTACTGGGGGTATGTGCTGTGGCTACCTATCTGCTGGGAGTATGTGCTGTGGCTACCTATCTGCTGGGAGTATGTGCTGTGGCTACCTATCTACTGGGAGTATGTGCTGTGGCTACCTATCTGCTGGGAGTATGTGCTGTGGCTACCTATCTAATGGGAGAATGTGCTGTGGCTACCTATATACTGAGGGCGTGTGCTGTGGCTACCTATATACTGGGAGACATGTGGTATGGCTACCTATCTGGTAGCGCCAGTCATTATAGGAACCTGGGAAGTGGGCAGCGCCAATCAGCAGCGCTGTGGCCCTTTAAATCTACGAGTGCCGGCATGCACATGCTGGCCAGCCGGGACGGGAGCCGGAAAGTGGTGGGTTGAGTGAGCTCGAAAAGGGGCGCTGCCACTGAGAGGGGCACGGGTGTGCCTGCGATCCGAGACCTAGATCGCAGGGGCACCCGTGACACTGGGACTACCTATCTACTGGGGAGCATTGCATATGGCTCTTACCGAATAACATTTTAAAATATGTGGCATTCATGGCTCTCTCAGCCAAAAAGGTTCCTGACCCCTGCGCTAGAGTCTGAATAAGATGATAGAGATTGAAATACCGCTTTACTTGAATTTTAAATTAAAGATGTCCAATTCTGCATTAACTAAATTTTGAGCTTGACATTGTCAAATTCTGCATTACCTGAAGTTAAACTTGAACTTGTCAAATTCTACATTACCTAAATTTAAAATTGAATCGGGCAAATTATGCAGTATCCACATTTTAACTTAAAATTGACCAATTCTGCAATACCCAAACCTTAGGTTGAAATTGTCAAGTTCTGTATTAACTGAATTTAAATTTAAATCCAATACAACAGAACCTGATTTTTAACTTTGAATTGTCAAATTCTGTGTCACCTGATTTTAAACTTTTTATGTTATATTGTATTTTTAGTCACTTTCCCTAATCCATTTTGGCCTGGGCAATTTCCCCCTTATACCCACCATTTTTGGGCCCTCTAACTCTTATTGTCACCATTTTACAGCCATTTTAGGGGGTTAAAATTTAAGTCCCCATTGATGTCAATGGATATGTGACTCACACGGTGTAAGATTATCCTTCTTTTTCTGAAAGATGGATCCTCCTCGTTCAGTTTCTGAGTGGGAAAATTAGATGTGTGGCAAGAGCTTGCACTCTATGGCAGGCATTTATCAAATTGGGTGCAAGGTGGTGCAGGAAATGTGCTATAATTATCAGTGGGATGTAATTATGTGTTTATCTGTCTCCCCATTCATGGAGGTGAAATAGAAGTCCCAAGATCAGCTTTAAACTGCTCTAATTGTGCGCCAGAAATTGTGCCATAAAAGGAGTCAGAAAAATAGAAGCGTCAGACAAATCTTGGCGCTGACACCTGATAAATAAGGTGCTACAGGCACAACAAGAAAAAAACAATGCCCCCTATGCTTTACAGGTGCTGTCATACCCTGTGGCGAATGTGCTGTCAGAGCATGTGTTCAGCACCGCAGTGTTGTAGATCCAGCTATCTACAGCTAATGTGGACATCCTCACATTCATTAAGATTCATCAGGCATGGATCCCACACAATTTGGCTGAGAGAGTGCAGTACCTGAATTTAAACTTGAAAATGTCAAATACTGCAGTAGCTGGATTTAACAGCAGTGAGAGGAAGGGTGCGTGGATTTCCGATTGCTTCTTTTATCCTCTATGTAAATAACTGGGTCTGAGAACCAAGAGTAACATTAATATTTTTTTTTTTACTATTATTTTGTTTCTTTACCTTTTTTATGTTATATTGTGCTTTTAGCCACTTTCCTTAGTCCATTTATTCCCACCATATTTCATCCCTCTAGCTCTTACTACCACCATTTTACAGCTATTTTAGGGGGTTTAAATTAAATGGAGTTTGTGTTTGTGTTTGGTCTCGAATAGAGATGAGCGAGCACTAAAATGCTCGAGTGCTCGTTATTCGAGACGAACTTTTCCAGATGCTCGAGTGCTCGTCTCGAATAACGAGCCCCATTGAAGTCAATGGGAGACTCGAGCATTTTTCAAAGGGACCATGGTTCGGGAATAAAATGTGTTAATTAATTGAAAAAGAATGTCTTCTGATAAGTTATCAGATGTATGCAAACATCTGCAATCTATTCTTCACTGTTCCGCGCGTATATTATCTCCCGACAAGTTAACAGATGTGAAGAACAGTGAAGAATAGAATAAAAACAGTGACCACATGATCATTTAAGTGAAAAACACAGTGAAGAATAGATTGCAGATGTTCTGCACATCTGCTTACTTGTCGGGAGATACGCTGTCCCGGGATCCGCTGCTCTTCTTCCACTGAAGTCTCCCCGATGTCTCCGTGCCCCGATGTCTCCGTGCCCCGATGTCTCCGTGCCCCTATGTCTCCGTGCCCATATGTCTCCGTGCCCATATGTCTCCGTGCCCCGATGTCTCCGTGCCCATATGTCTCCGTGCCCATATGTCTCCGTGCCCCGATGTCTCCGTGCCCATATGTCTCCGTGCCCCGATGTCTCCGTGCCCATATGTCTCCGTGCCCATATGTCTCCGTGCCCATATGTCTCCGTGCCCCGATGTCTCCGTGCCCCTATGTCTCCGTGCCCATATGTCTCCGTGCCCATATGTCTCCGTGCCCATATGTCTCCGTGCCCATATGTCTCCGTGCCCCGATGTCTCCGTGCCCATATGTCTCCGTGCCCCGATGTCTCCGTGCCCCGATGTCTCCGTGCCCCGATGTCTCCGTGCCCATATGTCTCCGTGCCCCGATGTCTCCGTGCCCCGATGTCTCCGTGCCCATATGTCTCCGTGCCCATATGTCTCCGTGCCCCGATGTCTCCGTGCCCATATGTCTCCGTGCCCATATGTCTCCGTGCCCATATGTCTCCGTGCCCATATGTCTCCGTGCCCATATGTCTCCGTGCCCCGATGTCTCCGTGCCCATATGTCTCCGTGCCCCGATGTCTCCGTGCCCATATGTCTCCGTGCCCCTATGTCTCCGTGCCCCGATGTCTCCGTGCCGCTCCCCGATGTCTCCGTGCCGCTGCCCGATGTCTCTGTGCTGCTCCCCGGTGTCTCTGTGCTGCTCCCTTGTGTCTCCGTCCTGCTCACCGTGTTCTGCAATGTCTTCTTCACACATATATATTGTTCTTCACATACTATTTTGTTCGCACCGTTCCGCGCGTATCTTCCGACAAGTAAGCAGATGTGCCGAACATCTGTAATCTATTCTTCACTGTGTTCTTCACTGTGTTTTTCACTTAAATGATCCTGTGTTCACTGTGTTCACTGTTTTTATTCTATTCTTCATTGTTCTTCACTGTGTTTTTTTAATTAAATGCTCGATCTCGAGCAGGGGAAATACTCGTCCGAGCAACGAGCCGTCTCGAGTACCTTAATGCTCGAACGAGCATCAAGCTCGGACGAGCATGTTCGCTCATCTCTAGTCTCGAACCAAAATTTTTCTCAGTGAACTGGGTGAACTCATTGAACCGAAATTTTCCTTAACCTGCTTATTACTAGTTGTTATCTGTCTTGTAGAGTAAGCAGGACTTCAATGGCTGCACCACTTTTACATTTCAATATAAGGACACACCCAGTATTCAGGTTGGAAGCATATGTAGGTAGGCAACCTGTGATTTAGAAATTTAAAAATTGGCTGGATATCTGGGATTGACCTAATGCCGGGAAAAGTGGACTCAAAGTGAAATACAGTAGGATACACGGCATCCCCTCTTCCATCATACTTATAGTTTGGTGCTGATGTTCCACAGGGAATAAAGATATCTGTACATTGTATATGAACTATGATACACAGAATACTGTTCCCATTGCTGGGATTGGTCTGTGAATTTTACCCAATGCACGGTGGGTGATTTACGGTCTGACCAGGGTCTTGGGCTTCTAACCATAGTGTAGACATTGTTAACCCTGAGGTCAAGAAATGTGTCGGAAAACATTGTTAAAATTAATTTTATATTATTAAAATAGGACAAGCAAGGATAAAAATGCTAGACACTCCCATATACTGCAATTTCCATACTGTACACTGTATGTATATGTATATATATATATATATATATATATATATATATATGTGTATATATATACACTCACCGGCCACTTTATTAGGTACACCTGTCCAACTGCTCGTTAACACTTAATTTCTAATCAGCCAATCACATGGCGGCAACTGACGAAATTGGACAGTAGAAGATTGGAAAAACGTTGCCTGGTCTGATGAGTCTCGATTTCTGCTGCGACATTCGGATGGTAGGGTCAGAATTTGGCGTCAACAACATGAAAGCATGGATCCATCCTGCCTTGTATCAACGGTTCAGGCTGGTGGTGGTGGTGTCATGGTGTGGGGAATATTTTCTTGGCACTCTTTGGGCCCCCTGGTACCAATTGAGCATCGTTGCAATGCCACAGCCTACCTGAGTATTGTTGCTGACCATGTCCATCCCTTTATGACCACAATGTACCCAACATCTGATGGCTACTTTCAGCAGGATAATGCGCCATGTCATAAAGCTGGAATCATCTCAGACTGGTTTCTTGAACATGACAATGAGTTCACTGTACTCAAATGGCCTCCACAGTCACCAGATCTCAATCCAATAGAGCATCTTTGGGATGTGGCGGAACGGGAGATTCGCATCATGGATGTGCAGCTGACAAATCTGCGGCAACTGTGTGATGCCATCATGTCAATATGGACCAAAATCTCTGAGGAATGCTTCCAGCACCTTGTTGAATCTATGCCACGAAGAATTGAGGCAGTTCTGAAGGCAAAAGGGGGTTCAACCCGTTACTAGCATGGTGTACCTAATAAAGTGGCCGGTGAGTGTATGTGTGTGTGTGTGTATATATAAATATATGTATATATTAGAGATGAGCGAGTATACTCATCCGAGCTTGATGCTTGATGTTCGGACGAGTATTTCTCCTGCTCTAGATCGAGCATTTACTTAAGAAAACACAGTGAAGAACCGTGAAGAATACAATGAAAACAGTGAACACAGGATCATTTAAGTGAAAAACACAGTGAAGAACACAGTGAAGAACACATTGCAGATGTTTCCGTACATCTGCTAACTTATCCGAAGACACGTTTGCCGAACGGTGTTCTTCACAATAGTATGTGAAGAACATTGGGGCAGATTTATCAAGCAGTCTGAAAGTCAGAATATTTCCAATTGCCCATGGCAACCAATCACAGCTGCCCTTTAAAATATTCATGAGCACTGGTGAAATGAAAGCTGAGCTGTGATTGGTTGCCATGGGCAACTGGAAATATTCTGACTTTCAGACTGCTTGATAAATCTGCCCCAATATGTGTGAAGGGGGCGTGGCCGAACGAAAACCCAACAGATCCGGAAAAACCGCCGCATTTAAAAAAAAAAAGGGTCGCAGAGCTTGCACTTACCTTCACTAGGAATAGGCCGGTGTACTTGAGTGCATTCCGGGGAACTTCAGCGCAACAGCGCCACCTGGTGGACGTCAGAGGAACTGCCTTAATGAATCCCGGCCGGACCCGAATCCACCGCAGAGAACACACCGCTGGATTGTGAATGGACCGGGTAAGTAAATCTGCCCCATTGTTCTTCACATACTATTGTGAAGAACACCATTCTGCATGTTCTTCTTTCAATGTGTTTTTTCAGTGAAAAATGCTTGAGTCTCCCATTGACTTCAATGGGGCTCGTTATTCGAGACGAGAACTCGGACATCGGGAAATGTTTGTCTTGAATAACGAGCACTTGAGCATTTTAGTGCTCGCTCATCTCTAGTATATATATATATATATGTAATGCAGTAAGGCAATGTGTATCTCCAATATCAGCTCTCTAAGTAAATGTTTAAAACAGCTTCAACATCTAAAATACAGCAAACACTTTTTAGACAGCATACATTTTGAGCAGGTATCCTGAAGATGTGCCAAATTTATTACAGTGTTCAACATTGTGTGTGAAGGATTTGGTGCTTCCTGCTAAAGGTTAGACGCTTTTCTATTACCCTGCCAATTAGTGTGTGCCAAAAAAACGTAGCTCACCATAAATAAAACTGGCAATTCCCATCTTTCTACACATTTTTGAAACTGTCTAGTAAGATACCAACATTTTTTGGGGTTCAAATCTTTAATAATAATTTTTATTGATTTTCCCACCAATGGTAAATTATTTAAATGAGATTTAGCATCTATTTATTCTATAAAGAACATCAACATAAACTGTGCAAGGACATGAAAGGGGTAGTTGCTAGTGTAATGTTTGTGTCTGTGCCAAACCCAAACTTCAGCGGAAGTTTCTGACACCAATGCCGGGTATTAACTCTTTAAATGTTGCTGGCAAAACCTACATTTACTCTAGGATTGACACTCTCTGATGATGTCAGGGGTAAATGATGATCCTTGGAAAAAAAAGGTGGCATGCACTGGCATTTAGAGGGTTACACCCGCAATCTGTGCCAGCACCAATCACAGGTGTTACTGGTCAGTGTGAGTGTTAGTTTTTTGACCTGAAAGTTCTGTTTGGGTTACTCGGTTTTGTAATTACCAGTTAAAAGGGAGGTGCGGAAAACAGATCTGAGGACCACATTATGGGGCAGATTTACTTACCCGGTCCTGTCGTGATTCACTGGCGCATTCTCCGTCGAGGATTCGGGTCTTCCAGCGATACACTAAGGTAGCGGCCCGATGTCCACCAGGTGTTGCTGCTGCGCTGAAGTCCGCAGGAATTCGCAAGAGTTCACTATCCTATTCTGGGTGCAGGTAAGCATGTGTCAAGTGACACATTTTTTTTTACATACGACAGCTTTTCCGAATCCGCTGGGTTATCCAATGGCCACGCCCCCGATTTCCGTTGCATGCATGCCGGCTCCGATGCGTCACAATCCGATCGTGCGCGCCAAAAACCCGGCCCAATTCGCCGCAAAAAGGTAATTTTCGGGAAACCCGACGAAAATGAGCGATTCGAGCCCTTAGTAAATGACCCCCTATATGTCACATCTTCCAAAGGTCAACCACTCTGGCATATTACTTAATGGTCAATTCTGATGAAATGTAGTTAAGCAGACACTATTCCTCTAAAGGGAACTTATAAGGCCCATAAGCATATAGAAAGAAAATCAGCTCACCCTCTGAGGTCTTCAGCATGCAAACGATGAAAATCAGCAAACCTAAGTGCTTATACTGCGCTCTTACTCATGGTTAATGTAACCTAGTATCCAAATGGAAAATCTAGAAGGCCTCCCTATCTTGGATGACCCTGGATCTGTCCGCAACTCTTCGTAGAGTTTTTATTCTTTCAATTGCAAAGAGTTCCAAACGACTTGTGTGACCCTGATGTTTATTGAGGCAGTGCTTCACTACATTAGAGATTGATTTTTTTTAAAAAAGAGTTGGATCCTCTCGTATGTGTTCAAATGAACCTGGGGCAATGTTTTGCCAGAATTATCACGAGCTACAACCATCTGTGATAAGTTGATTTTCTGCCTCTCATTAATCACTTTACGTTAACATAGTTTAGGCTCAATTTTGGCGCAGTTTAGGCGCAATGTTAGATTCAGGCACTTACATGTGATCCTGCTACAAGCTCCTCTCTGCTTCTCCCACATCCCAGAATGAAGATAACACTCACAGCAGCACCCAGGTGTGTGACACCCAGCACCCAGTGACCTCCTCAGCAGGGGCTTCTCCTGGAGGGGATCCCCCAGTGCTGATCTCCTGCTGCACCCCTGTAATTCTGCACAGTATCCCCCTCAGATACTGTGCAGAATTACATGGGGGACACTTGTCTGTAGAATCTGCAACATTCTGCAAACTTCTGCAAACTTGTGCAAAGTTCTGTCCTGTCTTGCTGTGAGCTCAGCGTTTTGCAGAATATTTTGTAAATAGAAGGTGATGAACTGTAAATAGAGTCTGCAGCTCCTGTCTGCAGAGTATCTAATGTATCTATTATTTGTTCAAGTGTCTGGCTGAGCTCTGCTGCTAGAAATGAGCTCTTCTGCAAAGGGGCTCAGTGCTTTCTTCTCAGATAACGCCACCTGGAGTGTTTTTGCGCCCGTTTTTGCGCCTAAATGAAAACGTTGCAAGTGATGAATATCATTAGGCGCAGCAAAACATCTGGATTGGTAAGATAGATGAGGGATAGCTGGTTATTTTTGCTGGGCGGCTAGTTTGGCGTTTAATCGCAAAAATGGCGCAAAAACGGTGTGCCTGAATGAAAAGGCGCAAAAACAACAGAAAAAACGAGTGATACATGTGGCCCCTTGTTTTAAATTCCTTACTGTGCATCCTACATACATCATGCTACATATATTACAATTGATAACATAGACCACATAATCACTGTTAATATAGTAGGTTTAGTAGGTTTAGAATAATTGCACGTTTTTGTGGTGTAGCCATGTGCGTTTTTGTTCATCAGAACTAAAAAAACTTGGAGAAATTGAATATTCAATACAAGGAGATTTCCTTGATATTATCAGGGCTGGTGCTGTATTCCTTTTTTTGTTGCCACGAGCTGTCACCAACCTATTACCTTAGATTACAACGATCTCTCTCTAAATTCTGGTCGATTCTGCATTATGCAGAAAAAGAACTTGGAATACTATATTTATAAGAGCTGTTAGGAGTCATGGAAGTGGAGAATAGTCTTGTGACTCTTGGTCTGACTAGTGCCCCAAGGGGCATCAATTAAGCCACAATGATACAACTGTCCTCGTGTGACTTCTTACTGGTGTTAAGGAGGTCGCACTGGTTTCGGACGCCATCTTGACTACTGTCCGCCATCTTAGATACAGCGGCCACCTTGGGGGGGGGCGTATGCTTCCCTTTTAGAAGCTATAGAGTTAAATGTTTTAATTCAGCTATTTTTCTCATTTAAACTGTTGTTTGCCTTTTCACAATATCCTTGGCATTTCTTACCGTCCTTCGGGCCTCTGTATTCTTGTTATTTATTTTGGTTATGAAGAAGCTTCTAGGAGCCATTGTGTAGATAAGCATGGCTGTAAACAAGGCCTAGTCATTTTTCCCAGAATGTGCTGGTACAAAAACATAATGGCCAATAGAATCTAAGTGTCTTATCTCCATTCATACAACACCCCAAATGCTGATCTCTATGTGTTAAAATATAGCTGTATCTGTTTGAAATAAACAGTGTGATTTGAGTGCATTGGAAGACCGACTGTGTTTTTCATTTACTCTGTCAGCTCGCTGCCGGCAGCTATCTCATCCTCCCTCAAAGGGTTAATTAGGACTCACCTTACAAAAGTCAAGAGGGCTGTTGGGGCCCTGCATAAAAATCCCTAACAATATTTGGCGTCCCTGGGTGGGCTTAGGAGTAAACAACAACAACACCAAGACAGCCTCCGTGAAGGGTCCCCGCCGGCTTGGTGAACAGAACTGACCAGAGCGCTCTCAGGGTAAGCTGTTTTTTCTTGTCTACCTTGATATGTCACTTCTGGTTCACTAGTTGGACGGACCGGGTAAGACTGTCTCTGTGTTATGTATTTGCCACTGTTGTTCACTGTAACCTAAGCTCATAGTTTTTGGCAAAGAACCACTTTGTAAGGTGATGGACAGAGACTGGACAGAGACTGGACAGTGACGGATGGTCAGACAGTCTGTGGTGTTAGCTGAAACTGTGGGACAGGAGGGAGTAACCCTTAGAGGTCCGCACTGCTAAAGTAGGAGATACTTTGTTGTGATTGTCAGATTATCATAGTGTCTATAGTACTGTTTGACTAGTGTCAATAGGGTTACCCATAGAGGTATAGAGCTCAATTTGTGCACGTGCAGCGGAGACCCACTCTGATCAAGTGTGCGTTTAGCTTCATTTTGGAGTCTGAACGACTTTGTGGATGACTGTAAGAACTAGTAGTGACTTGGTAAAGAGTCAGTAAGAGAGTTGACTTGGTAAAGAGTCAAGGAGAGAGTAGTTCAGTAAAGAGAGTTGATTTGGTTAAGAGTCAATAAGGGAGACTTGGTAAAGAGTCCTCTGTGGAAGTCTGGTATCTAGTTTCTTTGGGGTCGGTCACACAAGGTGTCGGATTCGTTGTATCTGTGGGGAACAGGTTTGGCAGTGTTGCAGTTGTAGACATTTGTGATGGGAAGTAAGCAAAGTAAAGTAAGGTTTTGGGATGTGTCAGATGATCTGATGATTGTACAAGTGAGAAAACTTTGGAAACAGACACTTATAGCCTCTGACTTTGACGGACGGACCAGGACAGAGAGCCAGGAATCCTTCAGAGTGCCAATTGAAGAAAGAGACAGGCGATAAGGGACATTTCAAAGTTTTTGATGTGGAAAAAATTTGAGAAAAAGAGATTTTATTATATTTTCCTTGGAGTGAAAAATGGCCCCTGTAATCCAGACTCCACCCCTGTATCTGGTGGTTAGAGAAGATGACACGCCCTGCCATTCTTCAGTGGCGGCCATTTTAAGACAGTTTATTTTTCAGTGGCGGCCATTTTAAGTTATATTCCCTTCAAGTCGATGAAAGTTGATTGCTGTTGGCAGCCATAAAAGCTGTTGTGGGGCTTTGTAGGATAACAGCTGACCATGCTTGGGGCGTCTGCTAGGGGTCTTGGAGTGTGGGAGGTTGTTTGAGTATTATTAAAATTTATTGATCCCGACAATTAGAGAAAAATTACTATGAAAAAGTGTTACAATGTCTCCGGTACCTGCTTTCTGGCATTTACGGGGTTAACAAAAGGGTGGGGGCTGTTGAAGCTGCGTTTTGTTTTGTAAAGGACTGACATGTAAGTCTAAGGCTTTGCCTGAATGATGTGTCTTTCTTATCTACGAGAGAGACGATAGTGACCTTGATGTTCACGGAAAACTGAATTTCTCCATATTGAGTTGCTTGGAATCTGTGTTCTGTTATCTCGTGGTTTACAGGCTAGTGAGAACATTTACATTTGGGAGGGGTAGATCGCTGCGTTTAGACTTCTCCCTGACAATCTAAAAAAGACTTCAAGGAATTTATTTGATTGTGGAACAAGAATACAGTATGATGTGATGTCCTCCTGTGTACCCCATGAACAGACTAAGCAAGAATGAGCCCCCCCAACTGTATTACAGAGCCTATGACTGACTTTTGTTCCTTTTTGATTAAAAACCATCTTAAGTGTACCTGGATTTTATTGAGACGTTGGAGTCTGGCCAGAACTTTATAGGAAGCACAGAACACTGGGCTGGAGATGTGGTGGAGGGACTCTGACATTGACGTTCAGAGGGAATAGAGGATGTTTCACAGACCACGCCAAAGTGAGATTGACAACATCTCCGGAAGTCTCAACCGACCAACCCAAGTGGGCGTTGCGGGGAGGAGACATTACTGTAGTGAGTGGCGGAGACGGCCCCACAGGGCAAGACAAAGGGGGTGGTTACGGACAAGGATGTCAGCGAGAACAGCCCCCCCACACAGAGTTATCGCCTTTCATTGTAGAACTCTCCCCTGCTAGTCCGATGATGATTTTAGCCCATTTCCGGTCAAGAAAAGACTCAGAAAAGAAGAGCCGGATACATGTAGCATGGTCCATGACCTCCAAGCTGCCAATGAGTGTACTGAAGCCCAGTGGTCCCTAGCCCAAACTGGCAGCAGTCCCTGAGAGTGACATATTATTCACTGTTATTGATTTGGCAAATGTTTTCCTCTCTGCCCCTACATGAGGATTGCCAGCACCTATTTGCCTTTACCAGTTCAGTATTCCAGTATACCTGATGTAGATTCCCACAAGGGGGGGGTAAAACTCACCCAGCCAATACCCCACGGCCCTACAGGGAGTAGACTGGCAGACTAGCCCCTTACTGGATGTTCTCCTTTCCAGTATGCGGATGACCTACTGTTTTTGTTTGCCAGGATGCATTTATTGACCTTATGTGTTTTCTGTTCCAGAAGGGTTGCAAAGTTCCCAGAGACAAACACCAGTACTGCCAGGAGAAGGTGGTCTTCCTAGGCCACTGATTCTCAGCCACAGGCAGATACCTGACAGAGGAAAGAAAGGTGGCAATCCAGAATGTGCCCCTGTCCTGAGGTCCTAAGCCTCTTCACATGTTTCTAGGACTGGCCAGCTCCTGCAGGCCTGGGATAAGGTCTGCTGCCCCCAGCCTGATGCTGCCCCTTTCTGACTGAATTGCCTCTTCCCCATTTGCCCTTAGTCAGGAGGCAATTGATGCATCCCATAGCCCTAAGCTGGCAAATACTGTCTGCCCCGGCCCTAGGCACATGCCACTGAACCAGACCTTTTATTTTATTTTGCACTGAGTATGTAGGCCACAGGTGTCTTAGTCCAGGAACGTGGTGGCCTCCCCAGTGGCCCAACTATTAGGCCCGGTTAGACTGTGAGGGGAACCCCTCATGTGTCAGTAGCTGCAGCCAGCAATCTGCTCAGCAAGGCCAGTGAGTTGATCCTAGATCACTCAGTTACAGTGCAAACCCCACATACCTTGCACAGTTTCCTCACCCAAGTACAGCCCAAGCATCTGAGCAAAGGCCAGACAGCTCAGACTCCAGTGTGCACTCCTGATGCCCCAGGACACACTGAGAAGGTGCACAGCTCTGAATCCTTCATTCTATCGCCAGTCTTCCAGGATTCAGAGGGGGGAGAGAAGGGTGATTAACCCAGATGTTGAGTTTTTTCTCATAGATGGCTCCAGGTCTGCAGGAGAAGACAGACGGTTCTACACTGGATATACAGTGGTCAGTGGCGCACATGAGGTAGTACAAGCAGAACCACTCCCTCCACACAGGTCAGCACAGGAGGTGAAGTGATGGCACTCAGGGAAGCGCTACAGCTGGTGGAAGGTAAAAGGGCAAATATCTATACTCAAGGTATAGTCCTGGGGTCTAAACACAACTATGAACCCTTATGGAAGGCTAGAGATTTCCTCACCTCTGCAGGGACCCCCTTTAAGCATGGCACGCTGGTTATAGAGCTCATGGATGCTCTCTTACTTCCACAAGAGGTGGGGATAATAAAAGTAAAAGCACACACAATTTGGTAACTCCACAAGCCAAGGGCAAGTATGTGGATGACGGGATGGCGAAGGCAGCTGCGCAGATGGAGCCCAGAGACTGTCCTGAAGTCTCAGCGGTGAGTTCTGAGCTAAAAGTTTGATACACAGGTGTTCCAGTCCCTGGTGGCCCGAGTGTCATCAGAAGTGAAGGAAGTGTGGAGGAAAGCTGGAGCCCAGATGCCGATGGGACCTGGATGCTGGGAGAGAGGGTGTGCCTGCCCGGAGCCCTGCAACCGACAGTAAATCAAGTAGGCCACGGACACACACACATATCCAAAATGGCCATGCTAGTGCTCATAAACCACAAGTGGTTTGCCCCGGGCGTTATTACCCCTGTCACTAGACAGGGGTAATAACGCCCTTATAGTCTGTGCCCGCCACAACCCGGTAAGGTGGTAAAGACCCCACAGAAAGTGACACCCAAGCTGCTGTATCCCTTCCAGAGACTGCAGATGGATTTTATCCAGCTACCAAAAAGTGGTACGTAGGAGTATGTGCTTGTGTGCATTGATCTCTTTCCAGGGTGGCCAGAAGCGTCTCCCATGACCAAGGCTACTGCCAGAGATGCAGCCAAGAAGTTGGTGAGTGAGATTTTTTCTGCAGGTTTGGACTTCCAGAGACCATAGAGTCCGGTCGCAGAGCCCACTTCACTGGACAGGTAAAGACCTGAAACCTTGTCCCTCCTGGGTGTAGAACAGGCCCTGCACACCCCATACCCTTCCCAAGTTGGTGGTGCGTTTGAGATACTTTAAACAGCACTCTTAAGTTAGAGATCCGGGAGGCCATGGAAGTAACAGGGAAACCATGGTGCGAGTGCTTTCCTGCTGCCCACCATTCAGTTAGGACCAAACCCACCAGAAAGATGGGATTGTCCCCCTTTGAAGTACTTTTTGGCTGTGCACCCAGGCAAGGCCCCTACTTCCCATAGACCCTATAGCTGATGGCAGGAAACCAGGTGGAACATGCCACACAGTTGAGCCAGGCCTTGGAAAAGGTCGGCAAAAGTGTTTCTGATTCCTTTTTCAGATCCAGACAGAGACCTCAGGAAGCATAACCTGAAGCCTGGAGACTACGGGTGGTGAAAAGACACCAAAGAGAGAGTCTGGAGCCTTGCTACGATGGTCCTTTCCAAGTCCTGCTGACCAGTGCCACGTCTGTGAAGCTAGAGGGAAGTCAGCACGCTTCCATGCTTTCTATTCCATGCTTACTTATTCTTCTTGCTAGCTGGTCTCTTCTGACTGACTGTATGCTCAGGGACACCCCAACCATGACTATCACTGTATCTATAGGGGTGACCAGGATGCCACCAGGGTAGGAGACTTTACCTACGGTTGGTGCAACACGACAATGACCTTCTATAACTTTGACAGCACAGGTAGCCCTGTATTAGCAGTGTCTGATGTACTGGATTTGTGGGGATAAGAGAGTCAGGTCAGGCCTAGAGGCTGGGAAGGTGAGTGTACGGTGATAAAACTTGTGCATTCCTTCCTCGTGATCCCCAGGGATAAGGTTGATCAGACACATAAGAAAAGGTAGAGAATCACAAAGGATTCTGGAGGTCTGAGAGGAGCACCTAGATGACAACGTTTATATAGATACAGTGGGAGCACCAAGGGGGGTCCCAGATGAGTACAAGGTCCACAATCAGATATGGGCAGGTCTTCCCCAGATCATTATTCCCCAGATAGCTATGAGCAAAGATGTTGGTTGGGTAACTGTTTTTTATTGTAATCAACAGAGATTTGTGAATTATATCGGAGATGCTTCCCAGAACCGCATGGCTTTGGACATGACCCTTGCTGAGAAGGGAGGAGTCTGTAAGATGGTGGGAGTGGCTTGTCGCATATACATCCCAGATGACATCGCCCCCTATGGATCCATTACCCATGCTCGTGAAAAGATTGAAGGACTGTCCAGGGAACTCAAGAGAAACTCTGGGGTGGACACTTTGCCCTTCACTTTATGGTTGGGGGATTGGAAGGGTTTCCTTTAAGTGGGGGTGATATTGGGGATTGTGATTTTGCTCTTGTCACTTATGGCGTGTTGTGTGGTCCCCCTCATCAAGTCCACTATGTCCCAGATGGCCGTCCAAGCGGTAAGAACCACGACAGGAGAAGTGCCCGGAGCGGAGGATGATGCTGCCTGTTTACAAACCTATGGACTATGGGAACTCAGTGATGTGATTTGAGTGTGCAGGCCTGTAACCCCTGAGTGACCGGCCTCCAGGGGATCTGGTGAAAAGTTAACAAGTCCAGCAGGTAAGGGCTTAGCCTACCTGTGGGTACCTGGAGCTTGAGGAGGTCGCTCAGGATGGAGTTACAGGCCAGCAAAGCTCAAAGGGGGGAATTGTTAAGGAGGTCGCACTGGTTTCGGACGCCATCTTGACTACTGTCCGCCATCTTAGATACAGCGGCCACCTTGGGGGGGGGGGGGTATGCTTCCCTTTTAGAAGCTATAGAGTTAAATGTTTTAATTCAGCTATTTTTCTCATTTAAACTGTTGTTTGCCTTTTCACAATATCCTTGGCATTTCTTACCGTCCTTCGGGCCTCTGTATTCTTGTTATTTATTTTGGTTATGAAGAAGCTTCTAGGAGCCATTGTGTAGATAAGCATGGCTGTAAACAAGGCCTAGTCATTTTTCCCAGAATGTGCTGGTACAAAAACATAATGGCCAATAGAATCTAAGTGTCTTATCTCCATTCATACAACACCCCAAATGCTGATCTCTATGTGTTAAAATATAGCTGTATCTGTTTGAAATAAACAGTGTGATTTGAGTGCATTGGAAGACCGACTGTGTTTTTCATTTACTCTGTCAGCTCGCTGCCGGCAGCTATCTCATCCTCCCTCAAAGGGTTAATTAGGACTCACCTTACAAAAGTCAAGAGGGCTGTTGGGGCCCTGCATAAAAATCCCTAACACTGGTCATTTAAATACAGCTTTCAAATATCTATTTTTGCATAAAGCTAAATTTCTTAGAATATAGAAGGGCATCATTCCATCACTGCCCTGGATAACAGGTTGATGGCAATGACAGGGCCTAAATCCTCATAATAGGTTCCATGTAATATAATGGACACTTTGGAGGACATTTAATGGGGCACATATCCGTCCACATATCCGTCGGGTTTCCTGACTTTTTCCATTTTGCGGCACATTTAACAGGGGTTGTTGGCACACGCAATTGGATTTTGGTGCCGACTTTCATGCGACACATATCGAGGGGCATGGCCGTCGGACAACCCTACTGATTTGGACTGCGCGCAGGATTTAAAATTCAAATTGTGTTGCACGACATGTACTCACATACACTGGGAAGAAGAAGGTGAACTCCGGCGGACCTGAGCGGGGAAGCGACGTGCAGTGAATCCGATGTGCAGTACGTCGGCAGAAAGGAATAAAGAATGGCGCTCAATACACCAGTCTTAATAAATTTCCCTCCTCTGTGTTGTTCATAATATACACACCTACAAAGACTCTAAGTCTGGGCATGGAATTACAACAAAAGCTATATTACATAGCCTGGAAGCAGATTATCTCAAATCCAAAAGATCCCCTGACATTTTTGGAAAGTTTTGAGAACACCATCTATGGCAAATTATTCTATTATAGTGTTTTATACACAGAGCACGTTCATATTACAAGCAAAATATAATGTGTGATGAATTAGTTATTTCACACTTACAGGGAATTCACCAAACATCAGTGCACTGAGCCAACAATGCACTTAAAAAGTGTTTTCAGTAACAGTTCCTTCTCGCCTGAGTGAAATCTTCTGTAATGTTTAGTTAAAAGAGATTGTTAGCTAATACTTGACCACATACATTTGCTGGGAATACTAGTTCAATACAGAGAGTAACGTGATACATTTCCTGTCTTAATCTCTTTTAATCAAGTTTATTTGTGCAGCAAATGTATTTTCTTTCACAAAGATGTCAAATGAATCCTAATTTCGGCTAATATAGTAATATGACACATTCTTCAGAGGGAAACATGTTCCAATGAAAACGACAAACTGCTTTGATAATATTGCCACTGAAATATGACGTCCTCCCAATTAGACTGTCATTCTAAATTAGTTTGTCAAGCCTCCAATTAATCTGAAAACTTTATAAAATAATACTGCAGCACTGAAAATTTAAAAAAAAAAAAAAACCCTGACATATTGCAGCAGTTTGTACGCGGTATGTTAATGGGAATAGCGTGTGTACGCCTTTGTTAGGAGGCCATGCAACACATATGGAGATGGTTAATATTTCATCTTCAGATGACACACTTAATACAATATTTTCTCAGCATTTTCGAGCGTCTTTAATTTCATAATTTCTGTTTTGTTAACGTCAACATTCAGTACATGTTACAATTTCAGACTGGATCCAATTTTTTTTTTTTTCGAGACTAAGCTAATAGATTTCAACCTTGTGAACCCCTAGACATACTGTTCACTTCTATTTGTTTTCAGTGATACATAACTGAGAAACTACAGGTTAGGCTTCAGCAAGGAACTTCAAAGCTTAGGCTGAGTGGGTATGGGTTACATGTCTCCAACCACGGCAGGAATTTGAGGAGACTCCACATTTAGTTTAAGAAATTGCAACAAGCTAGTGTCAACAGCTAATATGTGACTATAATTTGTCATTGATATCATTTTACATTGCTCCGGGTTGAAAGGTTTATTCTAAAACTCTATAGAACATGGATCTGGCATATCTGCTTTTGCCTTTGATAAAGAGTAGAGATGAGCGAGCACTAAAATGCTCGAGTGCTCGTTATTCGAGACGAACTTTTCCAGATGCTCGAGTGCTCGTCTCGAATAACGAGCCCCATTGAAGTCAATGGGAGACCCGAGCATTTTTCAAAGGGACCATGGTTCGGGAATAAAATGTGTTAATTAATTGAAAAAGAATGTCTTCTGATAAGTTAGCAGATGTATGCAAACATCTGCAATCTATTCTTCACTGTTCCGCGCGTATATTATCTCCCGACAAGTTAACAGATGTGAAGAACAGTGAGGAATAGAATAAAAACAGTGAACACAAGATCATTTAAGTGAAAAACACAGTGAAGAATAGATTACAGATGTTCTGCACATCTGCTTACTTGTCGGGAGATACGCTGTCCCGTGCCCCGCTGCTCTCCGTGCCCCGCTGCTCTCCGTGCCCCGCTGCTCTCCGTGCCCATGTCTCCGTGCCCCATGTCTCCGTGCCCCATGTCTCCGTGCCCCGCTGCTCTCCGTGCCCCGCTGCTCTCCGTGCCCCGCTGCTCTCCGTGCCCATGTCTCCGTGCCCCATGTCTCCGTGCCCCGCTGCTCTCCGTGCCCATGTCTCCGTGCCCCATGTCTCCGTGCCCCATGTCTCCGTGCCCCGCTGCTCTCCGTGCCCATGTCTCCGTGCCCCATGTCTCCGTGCCCCGCTGCTCTCCGTGCCCATGTCTCCGTGCCCCATGTCTCCGTGCCCCATGTCTCCGTGCTGCCGCTGCCCCATGTCTCCGTGCTGCCGCTGCCCCATGTCTCTGTGCTGCCGCTGCCCCATGTCTCTGTGCTGCCGCTGCCCGATGTCTCCGTGCTGCTCCCCGGTGTCTCTGTGCTGCTCCCCGGTGTCTCTGTGCTGCTCCCCGTTGTCTCTGTCCTGCTCACCGTGTTCTTCAATGTGTTCTTCACACATATATATTGTTCTTCACATACTATTTTGTTCGCACCGTTCTGCGCGTATCTTCCGACAAGTAAGCAGATGTGCCGAACATCTGTAATCTATTCTTCACTGTGTTCTTCACTGTGTTTTTCACTTAAATGATCCTGTGGTCACTGTGTTCACTGTTTTTATTCTATTCTTCATTGTTCTTCACTGTGTTTTTTTAATTAAATGCTCGATCTCGAGCAGGGGAAATACTCGTCCGAGCAACGAGCCGTCTCGAGTACCTTAATACTCGAACGAGCATCAAGCTCGGACGAGCATGTTCGCTCATCTCTAATAAAGAGTCATTTTTCCGATTTTTAATGATCACATTACAGTAGTTTATCGTAAGCCATTCTGTAAAGGTAAATTTGCTTTATGTTGATTGTAGATCCGTAGCTAGACTTTCCTTCACAGGTTATGTTCATAACTAGTACAGTACACTAGTACAGGCGGTCCTTATGTACTTATGAGCATCCGACGTACAGATGACCCCTAGTTACAAACAGCCCTCTGGATATTGTTAAATTACTGTACTTTATGCTTTGCCAACATTTAACAGCTATAATAGTTATCACAGGTGTCTGCAATTAAGCTTTATTATTTATGCTGGTTCTTATGACAATCCAACATTTTTAAAATCCAATTGTCACAGAGGCCAAAAAAATTCTGCCTGGGGTTACAATTATAAAATATACAGTTCCGACTTACATACAAATTCAACTTAAGAACAAACCTACAGAACCTATCTTGTACGTAATGGCGTGATGGTGATTATTCCTTCATCTGTAACACTGCAAAACATTGCCAGTTGTGCCTCTGATACCACTATATCTGCTTAAAATGTTCCCTAAATTTATTTTGGTAATATGACAATTTAAAGTAAGTGGGGAAATTTACTGTCAAGACAGGGAATGAGCTCAACCCCTGCATTTTCCACAATCTCTATTATTGCCCACTTACCGGCCTAGACGATGGCCCATCACCCTTGGTTTGTGCACAGAACATTTAGAGAAATAAACAAGAGAGACAGCCAGACAAATAGTCCGGCAAACCGAGTCAAAACCAAGATGATGGCAAGGTACAAAATCCTAAGGCAATTGAAACCTACAAGAAAACACAAAAAGCAGGTCAGAAACACGAAAGCAAAGTAGAGTATACAGATAACCAGAGCCAGACCAATTATCTAACAGGCCCAGAATTAGGTCACCAGTAACTTAAAATGACCCAGCACCTTATTGGTTTGGCCGCCCTTCACTTCAACTGCCACCTGTGACTCACCCCCAGCTACAGAGAGGCAGCAAGGTGCCAAATCTGGGTGTGGTACTCATCCAGCAGATCTCAAACTGTAGAACTAAAACTTAACATTTACCAGCAAATGGATAAAAATTCTTACAGAATTTGAACAGAGTAAGTGGATTTATTTAAAATATCACGCCCTCTTAGAAGAAATCTGTCATCTGAAATTGAACTAATAAACCACTACCAGAAACCAGAAACCAGAAAATCAACATTGGAGTGAGATTTAAATTGGTTTTATGAAGTCAAGGAAACGGAGAGTTTAACACTGAAGCCAAGCTTTCCCTGCCTTAGAGCACCGCCTTCACTGTAATTGATGGTCCTTTGTCCAGAGAGGGACATCATTGATCAGTTCTACTGACGTCTTGTGAATGATGTCAATCACATGGAAAGAGGTGTTCAGAAGCAGTGAGAGCTTGATTTTAGTGTTTAACTCTCCATCTCCCTGACTCTATACATCTATCGTACATCTCACTACAAAGTTGATTTTCTGATGACAGGTTACCTTAAAGCTACATTCCCATTGCCCTGTGCTCATTCTGACCGGACCGGTTGGAGAAGGGAGGAGGAGTGAGCGGTCCTTACCCCTCCCCTTTCCATTAAAAGATGAGTGGCTCAGTCATAGTGTTTTGAGACACAGTGGGGCTCATTTACTAAGGGTCCGCGGACCGCACTTTTGTTGGATATTCCGAAGTTTTCGGGATTACAAGGCTGTGACAGCTATTAAGAAGGGGATTGTGTCACACGCAATCGGATTTTGGTGCAGCGGCGCTGACTTTCATGCAACACAAATAAGGCTTGGGCTGTTGGATGATCCAACTGATTCAGACTGAGCGCGGGATTTAACTTTAAAATTGTGTCGCATGACATGCACTTACATACACCGAGAAGAAGATGGTGAACTCCGGTGGACCTGATCGGCGAAGCGACACATTCAGGAAATCGGGCGCACAAATTTATTGAATATTGACACAGTGCATTGTCCTCGGACAATGCACTTTCGGGGACTCCTCCAGACGGGTAAGTAAATGTGCCCCAGTGTGTTCACCACACCGCAAGCAGCTCCCATAGATCTCAAATTGTGCAGCCAGATCATGGCCCCCATTGCGGCCAATTAAATGTGGCTTCATACTGCACCAGATTTATCACATTTTGGTCCACTTGTGATTGACTTTTGACATATGCGTCAAAATAGTATTTAGTATTCACCCTTAATCCTTCATAAATATGGCAAAAAGACATTTTAAATATTTTATTGGTTCATAGACAAATTGATAGATCTACTACTATGTCTCACTAATAATTATTTCCACGTTTAATATTGTGACTGCTCTTAATTTGTAGTAAGTTGCCAGCTACATGTATGAGCCAGTGTTGCTAGAGTGCTTACCCTATTTAAGACTGTGGCAGCTTTAATTTTAGCACTTCAGTTTTACACTTCTGGCATTCTAAAACCTATAACTTTTTATTTTTCCTTTTATAGAACCACATGAGGGACTAATTGTACTTAATGGCACCATTAAATATTCAGTGCAGTATAATATAAAGCTGAAAAAAAATTCCAAATGCAGTAAAATATACAAAATACATTTGCTGCATTTTCTAACGGACTTTGTTTTCGCAGCTTTCATTCTGTGGTCAAAAAAACACATTCATTTTTATTCCTTGGGTCAGTACGATCACAAATGTAGCAAGCGTGTGTAGTTTTGTAAATACAATCAAATATTTTTAAAACTAAATAAAAGATATCTTTGCATTGCCATTTTGTGACTACCGGAACTCTTTTCATTCTTCAGCACATGGAGTTGTGTATGTTATTTTTTTGCAAGACAACTCCTTTCCATACAGTTTTGTGGAACATCTTGGGACATCTTGGTCACTTTTTATTAAATTTTTCATGGGTGGAAACATTTTGAAAAATTGTCAATTTGGATATCAAGGCCCTTGAGTCCTCACCATAAATTCTTATGAAACCTTTTAAAATTTGTTCCTGGAAACCTTTGTCTATGCATTACACTAGTGGCAGGAACCATTCGGAATGGGTTGTAGAATCTTGTGTGCAGGGGTATAACTAGGAGAGGCGGAGCCATATAGCAGACTTCTGAATGGGGCCCCCCTTCCTGCTTATAAATATATATATATATATATATATATATATATATATATATATATATATATATACACTCACCGGCCACTTTATTAGGTACACCTGTCCAACTGCTCGTTAACACTTAATTTCTAATCAGCCAATCACATGGCGGCAACTCAGTGCATTTAGGCATGTAGACATGGTCAAGACAATCTCCTGCAGTTCAAACCGAGCATCAGTATGGGGAAGAAAGGTGATTTGAGTGCCTTTGAACGTGGCATGGTTGTTGGTGCCAGAAGGGCTGGTCTGAGTATTTCAGAAACTGCTGATCTACTGGGATTTTCACGCACAACCATCTCTAGGGTTTACAGAGAATGGTCCGAAAAAGAAAAAACATCCAGTGAGCAGCAGTTCTGACAGAGGAGAACGGACACACTGGTTCGAGCTGATAGGCAACAGTGACTCAAATCGCCACCCGTTACAACCAAGGTAGGCAGAAGAGCATCTCTGAACGCACAGTACGTCGAACTTTGAGGCAGATGGGCTACAGCAGCAGAAGACCACACCGGGTGCCACTCCTTTCAGCTAAGAACAGGAAACTAAGGCTACTATTTGCACGAGCAGAAGATTGGAAAAACGTTGCCTGGTCTGATGAGTCTCGATTTCTGCTGCAACATTCGGATGGTAGGGTCAGAATTCGGCATCAACAACATGAAAGCATGGATCCATCCTGCCTTGTATCAATGGTTCAGGCTGGTGGTGGTGGTGTCATGGTGTGGGGAATATTTTCTTGGCACTCTTTGGGCCCCTTGGTACCAATTGAGCATCGTTGCAATGCCACAGCCTACCAGAGTATTGTTGCTGACCATGTCCATCCCTTTATGACCACAATGTACCCAACATCTGATGGCTACTTTCAGCAGGATAATGCGCCATGTCATAAAGCTGGAATCATCTCAGACTGGTTTCTTGAACATGACAATGAGTTCACTGTACTCAAATGGCCTCCACAGTCACCAGATCTCAATCCAATAGAGCATCTTTGGGATGTGGTGGAACGGGAGATTCGCATCATGGATGTGCAGCCGACAAATCTGCGGCAACGGTGTTATGCCATCATGTCAATATGGACCAAAATCTCTGAGGAATGCTTCCAGCACCTTGTTGAATCTATGCCACGAAGAATTGAGGCAGTTCCGAAGGCAAAAGGGGGTCCAACCCGTTACTAGCATGGTGTACCTAATAAAGTGGCCGGTGAGTGTATATATATATTCAAGTATTTCTATACCTATACACGTAAACATACAGTTCTTCACTCATACACATACATTTACACACTCTTAAACACATCACATATACACACATACAGTGCTATATACAGACATACAGCATATAGACACACATAGGGGGAGATTTAGCACAAGTGTCTGAGGTAAAACTGTTCTAGTTGCCCATGGAAACCAATCAGAGCTTCACTTTAATTTTAAAAACATCTGTGAGAAAATGAAAGCTGTAGTTTGATTGGTTGCTATAGGAAACTAGAACAGTTCTGCTATCAGACACTTGTGATAAATCTCCCCATACGGTTTATACACACCATACACCATATACACATACAGCATATACACATCACAGATAGCTATCCAGCATATATACACCACTTATATGTTATATACATATTTTACTGTACAATGTGTAGCATAATATATATTAAATGGTGTACATCCTCCACTCTTTAGTATGGCAGGTAGGATGACGGGGCCCCCCTGACACTGTGGGCCCCACAGCAGCTGCTATGGCTGCTTCCACTGTAGTTACGCCCCTGCTTGTGTGCGATCTAGGAAGAGCCAGCAGTACAATTGATGTAGTTCTCTATTATTAGTATTATAACAGTGCACTATGTGTTTTTCCCTGAGTATTAGAACTTTGAAAATATTATAGGGCTTACTCCAACTGTTGGCGCTCACTTCATCTGTACATCACATATGTAGGGAAACAAAATGTGAACAGAGACTTAGATTTGACAAGGAGTTCGTTTTATTTATTGTACTGACAACTTGGATGGAAGCAATAATTGTTATGGAAAGAAAGGTTTTTAAGGCCAGAACAAAAACTGGCGAGTACAAGTTCTGCTTGACATTGGAAATTGGTCTGAAAATATCTCTGAAGTCATGATTTACTTTTTCAGTCTTTCAGTGTGTAATAGGATAAATTACATAGCACCATATCAGTGTCAGCCAAATCTTTATCATCATAGTACTGCCAGTAATCTTCTCGCTGGTGCCTTTCCTCATGAAACGTGTGCTCTGTTCCAGGCTGGTGTTGTCTAACATGACCTGCACTAAGACTCTTATGTGTGGACAGGAAGTCACTTTTTCTGTCCATTCTGATTAAATATACAATGAGCCTCTTATAGGAATAAATAGAGAAGGTTCTGCAGGAGTTACAGGCTTTTATTTCGAGGATTTCAGAATTAATGTCAGGGTCTGTTCAACCAAACTTGCCAAACACCAAACATATAGTGGCAAAATTCATAAAGGGCTCAAAAAGTAAGCCTAGAACTACAGACTTGTGTGTTTATCCTTTGTAGTAGGAAAACATATTTGACTGGTTTCATCGAGATGCTATACTGGAGAAATCAGCATGGGATTTGATTCTGACTAATCTGAACATCTACTATAAAGTGTTAAATTCTAGATTGGACCTATAGGTGACAGTGGATTTTTTTGTCTCTAGACTTTTTATGGAGGGTAAAGGTAGGTACATAAGATGAAACTGTTAGCACAAGGAGAAAACTTTTGTAATTTGGTTAAAATTGCCTTACTATGGTACAGTATTGGGCTTTTTTCTCATATAGGGTTCACACGGCAGAATTTTGATGTTTGTGGATAATATTACGCTCTGTAAAGTAGTCAACACAGTAGAGGATAACATACTATTACAAATGAATTTGTAGAAACTGGATGCCTGGGTGGAGAAATTGCTCGGCACATTAAATATACCCAAAGTAAAATCGATGACACAGAACTAGTCATACAACACTTTATTAATTGTAACACTAGAAATGTGGAGTATTGTATCACATGTACGTTTTGCAATCAAGACTATGTAGGATGTTCAAATCGAATGCTAAAAGAACACATTGGAGAACACACAAATTCAGAACATAAAAATCCATCGTTTGCCGCAAAACATTTTATAGAACAACACAATAGAGGTTTGACTGGCTTTTCTTTCAGTGGTCTAGAAAGAGTTAAAACAAATAATAGGGGAGGAGACCTGAGGAGAAAACTACTAAACCGTGAGGGATTTTGGATCCTCACTAAGGATTGCAAAAATCCAAAAGGTCTAATTGTCCAAACGATCTGCTTTTAAATTACTGATGTTTTTTCTTACATGTACAGGCGGTCCCCTACTTAAGGACGCCCAACTTACAGACAACCCATAGTTACAGACAGACCCCTCTGATCTCTGGTCAAGCTTTCTGAATGCTTTACTTTAGTCCCAGATTGCAATAATCAGCTGTAAGGTGTCTGTAATGAAACTTTATGGATAATCCTTGGTCCCATTACAGCAAAAAATATTTAAACTTCAATTGTCACTGGGGACAACATTTTTTTTACCTGGAGCTACAATTATAAAATATACAGTTTCGACTTACATACAAATTCAACTTAAGAACAAACCTCCGGACCCTATCTTGTACGTAACCCGGGGACTGCCTGTATTTTAAATGTGAAGTTTTGTTTTTTGTATATTTTAGTGTAGAGTTCTAAATATACTGACACCTGCACCAATTTAGTGCATAGTAAGGTCCCTTCTGGTGAATATGGTACATCGCCCACAACATTGTTCTCTATGTTATCTATGACTATAGACCGAAGGGTCTGAAACGAGTCAGATAAGAGTGTAGCTGTTTTATTATGGACCAATAAAAAGATTCACGTTGATTTGTACGAACAAGTGAGTGCCGGCCTCATCCATTTTCCGAGAAATGGCTATAGCAGATATATTTTATTGAGAAAACATTTTTTTCAAATATGCAGCCATACAAAACAGCAATACACCCCTAACCTCTATCCCCTCCCACCCAGTTCCAGGTTCCGAATAACATAATATTACGGGAAATAACAAGAAAAGATACAGTTATTTTCCACGCAGGGTCATGGTAGCACAAGTTACATAACATATTTTGGCTAATGAAGTTGAAAGTAGATAAGGATTAAGGATTGTGACTGCTTCTACAAGTTCTATGTAGTATTTACCACCCAAGAAATTGGAGTTGCTGAGAACTGTGAGTGGTAGAACATTTACTATACAAACTCTGCATACAGGCGGTCCCCTACTTAAGAACACCCGACTTACAGACGACCCCTATTTATAAACGGCCCTCTGGTAATTGGTAATTTACTGTTCTTTAGCCCTAGGCTACAATAAACAGCTATAACAGGTATTACAAGTGTCTGCCATTAAGCTTTATTCTTAATCCTGGTCCTTATGACAATCCAACATTTTTAAAATCCAATTGTCATAGAGACCCAAAAAAAATTTGTCTGGATCTACAATTATAAACTATACAGTTCCGACTTACATACAAATTCAACTTAAGAACAAACCTACAGAACCTATCGTGTACGTAACCCGGGGACTGCCTGTATTTGTTTTTTAGCTACTATCATTGTCAATTAGACGATAATATATGCATCTTATTCCGCCATTGCCCTTTTTTGCCATATGCTTTTGTAAACACAACAGCTTTTTTTGAGAGGACGCTAGACGGCATGACGTGAGGCGCTCGTTAGTGCCGCACGCTCCGCCCCTTCCGACTTCCCGGCGCCCACGTGATACAACGGGGAAGCGAGTGGAGTCTATGGGCGCCAGGAATTACCGCTGTGCGCCGATGGCTGTGGCTGCTGGAGCCGAGGGCAGCCCTTCCTCTTGAGGCTGACGGGGTCCGGCCTGCTTGCGGGGTCTCAAAGGACGCGGAGACCGCAGGAAGAGTGTGCAGGGCTATTTGGTCCAGGGCTATAAAGCCCAGCAACGCCAAGCCGGATTGAAAACTATGAAAGTGCAGTAACAACTGCTGCCAATATTCTGCCAAGGACGGTTCGTGGTTCGCAGTTTCAGCGTCAGGAGGCTCTGAAGACCCGGCGGGGGAAGAGTACGGTGAGACCCTGGTCTAATCCTGATATATACTGATGCTGAGCCTGCATTCCGTTCTGGAAGCCCATTTTGGCAGTGGAGGACTCTTGTTGGGCAAGGAGAACTGTGTCGTATTGCCATGCTGGTAATTTTCTTCTCTCCTAGGAGTACTTACTGTCTCTATTGCTATTAATGGCATGTGGCATTTCCGGAGTACAGGTGGTTAAGGGCTAAGCTAAATATTAACACTTGATCTGCTTCTATTGTGGACACAACCCCTGACCACCGTTCAGGCCGAACTAACAAGCACTTTTTTATCCTGCTAACCTAACGCTAACCTGCACTAATATCTAGGGCAGGCTACGGCTTTCATATTGCAGCGGCTTCCCCTCCGGGACGCCGCTCTTTGAGGTCTTGGACTGGCCTATATGGGCTTCTGCTGAAAATCTGCCGTCGGTTCTTTGAGCAGTCTGTAGTCTGGACTAACAAGTACCTTTTTTCCTGCCTATCTAACATTATCAGCTTTGTGCATTGAAACAGTTTCTATTTTTGAGGTGTCTGCATTTGAGAGCCGGTGGTTCAAGCTGTTTATCACTACGTCAGCTTAATATGCATGCCTAACCACCTTATACTGGACTAACAACTAAACCTGTTCGATTTGTAAAACAGCTTATTGTTATTGATACCTCTTATGCTGTGGCTGTATGCTCAATGTGTTATCTTTGCTAGTACTGCCCTTTTCTTTTCTTTTTTTTGGCTGCAGGCCCACTGTGTTAGTTTTTGCTAGTACTGCCTTTTTTTTTTTTTTTTCTTCCTTTAGGGGTTACTGCTGATAATAAGGCTTTGGGGGTAATTAATGTATTGAAGCAATTTTTGAGGTGCCACTCTTTGAAGCCCGGCGGCTTAAGCTGTCTACTATTACTTCAGCTCAATACTATACTATACTGGGCTAACAACTAAACCTGCTTGATTCGTAGAGTCAGCAATGCCTCCCAAAGCGAGTGTGCGGAAATCCGGAGGGAGCTTGGATAATATATGGAAATCACCCCCCTCTAAAACTAAGCAAGGGGCAAGGGACACAGTGAGGGATGGGGCGACAGGAGGGGAGGGGTGTCTCACCCTGGAGACTCTGCATAGGGAAGGTCTCCCTCAAGAATTAAACGCGCTGCTGACTGAAATTTTGACAACGGTTAGAGACACTAAAAGCTCAGTTGAGGAGTCAAAGGTTGCGATAGAAAGCGTTAATGAACAGATCAGCAGTTTAAATGTAGATATTAAATTGATTCGTGAAGAAATTAATAAAATAAAGGAAAAGAGCAAAGACATGGTCCACAGCTATAAGAAATTGGAGGTACAGGTTAAAGAGCTTAAAGCTGACCTGGATACAGTTAAAAAGGATAATATAGGCCTACAGTCAAAACTAATAGATCTGGAGGACAGGTCAAGGAGGTCGAACATAAGGATAGTGGGCTATCCGGAAGGAGACGAACCGAGGGACCTATCCAAAATGATACAGAAATGGCTGGAGGACACCTTTGGAAAAGGAGACTTCTCCTCAGTCTTCGGTGTTGAGAGGGCACACAGGATTCCCTTTAAAAAACTGGTGCCAGGCTCTCCTCCTAGAGCCATATTGGCCAAGTTAATTAATTCTCAAGACCGTGACTTGATTATGAAAAAAGGCAGGGAAAAGCAGGGACTAACCGTTAATGGACAGAAAATTTATATTTACCCTGATTTCTCTAGAGAGACTCAGAAGTTAAGGGCAAACTTTAAAACAGTTAAGAAAAGACTGGCAGAGGCTGAGATACAATATGCTCTTTTATTCCCCTCCAAATTAAAAGTCACTTTTAAGGAACGCACCTGGTTCTTCACTAACCCAGAGGAAACATCCGAATGGTTAGATAGACAAGGCATTCGAAGTTAATGAAATATCAACATGCTGGGAGGTTGGAAGGGTGCGGGAGGAAGGCGTCGAGGTGTAAAGATACCCATTGAGAAGATGTTAGATGGGTCATGGTGGGGGATATGGGAAAAAGGGTGGGGGAGGGATTTTCCTCAGCAGGAGAGGGATAGGTTTTCATTTTTGTTTGGTTTTTTTTTTTTTTTTTCTCTTTTGAATGGCTGACACTTTCAGGATAGTGACGTGGAATATCCGGGGAGCCAGTGATAGGGTCAAAAGATGTCAAATCTTCGATATGGTTAATAAACATTTGCCGGCTATTATTTGTTTACTAGAAACACACCTAATTAAAAAACATTCGCATAGATTTAAGAAAAAATGGGCAATTCGTGAATTTCACTCCTTTGGTAGTATTTACTCCAGAGGGGTCACAGTCTTGATCCATGCAAGTATTGATTTTGACATATATCAGCAAAGGGTGGACAAAGAGGGTAGATATATTTTTCTGTTTGGGAAACTTTATGGTAGTATGGTTACATTGGCATTTATTTACATCCCGCCCCCCTTCTCCTTTAACGTGCTAAAAGATCTTCTGGGATTTACTGAAGACAAAGGGAATTGTGCCCTAATGATCATGGGTGATTTTAATGCCGTTATGGATAAATGTCGAGATAAGTTATCACTGGATAGTCAGTTAACTACTGGGACTGAGAGCAGGGCGCCACTGGCTCGGTTTTGCGACGAGTTGGAGTGGATAGATGTTTGGCGTAGTCTGTATGGGAATCGCAGGGCCTTTTCTTGTATGAGCCGCTCTTATGGCACCTTATCCCGTATTGACCTCTGTATAGTCAACTCAGGCTTTTATAAGCGGATAGTGAAAATGTCATATGAAACCTGCCCCATATCAGATCACAGCCCCGTCATGATTTCCGTTAAGACACATGAAGGAGATAAAGTTCGCAGTTTTAGGTTGAATCCCTATTGGATCCCGATCCTGGAATCACAGATAGATATGGAGACCATCACCCAGGAATTCTGGTCCAGGAATTCTCAAGAGCAGGACAGCAGAGTAGTATGGGATGCTTTCAAAGCATGTATTAGGGGAGTGTATAGCAATAAGATCAGCTACGCCAGAAAGTCCTTTGGAGTTAAGGAAAAAAGTTTAAAGGAAGCTCTGGCGGTGGCAGAACAAGCGGTCATCTATCTACCAGGGGAAGCAAATAGAGTAAAGGTCAACGAGGCTAGGGCGCAATTACAGGATTTTTTGGATCAAAAAGCCCAACACAGAATTTTTTTCCAGGGCCAAAAATACTTTGTGGATGGAAGTAGACCCGGCAAATTACTGGCAAATATGGTGCAAGCCTCTGGGGGTGGTGGCAGAATTATTACGGCTATTAGGGATCAGGATGGTACCATAGGGAATACCCCGGGACATATTGCACGGGTGTTCAGTCGATTCTATTCTAACTTATATACTACACAGTCATCAGCACAAGGGACAGAAATAGACAACTTTTTGGGAAAGGTGTCATTTCCATCAATAACCCATGCCCAACGGGACTATTTGGATTCTGAGTTAACACTGGGGAAGATATCTGCGGCATTAAATTTGTGCATCAGAGACTCTACCCCAGGCCCCGACGGGCTCCCTTTTAGTTTTTACAGGAAATATGAGAAAACACTACTCCCACGGCTGCTGGATACCTTCAAGGCAGGGTTTCTTTCTGGTTCAGTATCTAGGACGATGACGGAAGCCAATATTATACTAATTCCCAAGAAGGGCAAAGATGAGCTGGAAGCGGGCTCATTTCGTCCGATATCGTTACTAAATACTGATTTAAAAATACTGGCGAAGGCCCTGGCATGTAGACTACAGAAGGTAGTCCAGGATATTGTCCACACCGACCAGAAGGGGTTTATCCCCAACAGAAGGATTTTCTTAGGATTTTTTCTTAGCACGCTTAGGATTTTCTCAGCTATAGAAATGGGCCGGGGGGATCTCCGCTCCATCCTGTCCCTAGACGCGGTTAAGGCGTTCGACAGGGTGGAGTGGAGTTTCCTCTGGAAGGTGTTGGCCAGGTTTGGCGTTGGGGGAGGTTTCATTGGGTTCGTCAAAAGTATGTACTGTTGTCCCGTAGCCAGAATTAAAGTGGGGGATTTTTTTTCTGATTTTTTTCCGCTATCTAGGGGCACCCGTCAGGGATGCCCGCTATCCCCACTCTTGTTCGCTTTGTATATAGAACCCCTTGCAATTATGATTAGGGACGATCCCGAGATTAAGGGGGGTGGGGCCTGTGGCATAAAGGACAAAATTTGTCTATATGCAGATGATATGGTATTATATCTGAGTGACTCGTTGCGGTCGGTCCCGAGAGTATTCGATTTAATTAAAGAATTTGGCAGATATTCAGGGTTGGACATCAATTGGCAGAAGTCGATACTTCTGCCACTATGCCCAGAGGTCCAGGAATACTTTTCCAGCAATAAGCTATTACTGTGCAGGGAACAGTTTAAATACTTGGGCGTGATGGTCACCAGAAGATTAAGTGACTTTGAGGAATCCAACCTTGGGCCTTTACTTCAGGAGGTTAGGCGCAAGGTCGGGACCTGGAGTAAAATGCCATTTACCAAAGCCGACAAGATAGGCTTAATCAAGATGGTCTTGCTTCCCAAGATCTTGTTTACACTTACTGCCTGTCCAATCTGGATAGACGAAAGTTTTTTTAAGCTACTGGAGGCCATATTGAACGATCTGATGTGGGGCCGGAAACGAGTTAGGATAAAGATGTGTTATCTATATAAAGCAATAGGAGAAGGGGGTTTAAGGGATACTATTTGTCAGCCCAGTTAGGCAACTTTGTCAAATGGGAGAAGAGTTCTATTTTGGCTAATTTGGTAGACCTGACGGAGGGTAAAGTTGGCAGTATTTTTGAGCTACTGGAATCTTCTTTGTTTCTTGAGGCACCGTTTTCTAAATGGGATATCTGTAGTTCTTTTTATAAATCTTGGGTCTCAGTAAAGGAGATGCTAGGCATCCAAGGCTTTCTAGATGAATCACCATTGTGGCTTAACAACAACTTGCCAGAGTTGAAATCTCTACCGGATAGTGGGTTCTGGGTTAAAAGAGGTGTGAAGTACATATCACAAGTAGCATTTGAAGATAAAGTGATTTCGTTTGAAGAATTAAAAATTAAGCACGGGTTGCAAGGGAATCATATATTTAGGTATATGCAGTTGGCTCATGCACTTAAGAGGGGTAAACACGCGATTAAACTAAGGAAACAAACACACGAATGTTTAGAGCTGATCAGAACAGCCACGAGCACTAGTAAAATAGTATCTAAAATTTATAGGCACATTATTAAGGAGTATTCAAATAAATTTGTTCACGGGTCAAGAGCAAAATGGCAGAAGGAGATTGGGACACTTGATTGCACTGATTGGGCGAGGATTTATAGGAATATGAAGGGTTGTTCACTCAATTGGAACTTTAGGGTGATACAGTTTAGCATGGTTTATAGAATCTACTACACTCCGATGTTACTACACCGAATGAAAGTTCGTGAAGATTCAGGCTGCTATAAGTGTAATGGGTTGGACGCTGGTTTCCTTCATGTTGCTTGGGAATGCCCAGCGATGAGGGTATTTTGGCTAGAAGTCTTTGAACATATATCCGCTAACCTGGGCTGGCAATGTGTTCCATCAGTCAGGACCGCTATGCTAGGGGTAATTGACCACGAGGGGGTCGACAGCGCCGAGAGAAATTTAATTGCGAAGGTGATGAATCTAGCACTAGTCTGTGTAGCCCGTAAGTGGGGAGCCAGGGAACCTCCTTCCAAAACTCTCTGGCACAACTTAACATTAAGAGTGGCTCAATATGAGAAAATATGGTGTAAAGTCGAAGGTCGGAGAATCAAATGGGAAAAAACTTGGTCCAAGTGGCATTAGGTGTTTTTTTTTTTTTTTTTTTTTTTTTTCTCTCGCTTGTTTGTTTGCTTTATTTTTTTCCTCTCCTGCTGTAGGGTGGGGAGGGTGGTCGGGGGGGGTTAGAGGAGTTACGGTTACATAAGGTTGTGTCCTCTGTCGTTGATAACCCGGGGGACAAGTCGTCCTAAGTGGTTCTTGTATCACTATTTGGGGTAAAAATACAGTTAGGATAAAATGTCTGTATGATGAATATCTTTTGTACAAGCAATGGTTTAACTATCAGCGGAAGCTATAATGTACGGTTGTTTTATGTAACATGTCAATTATTGAATAAAGAATTTCCTTAAAAAAAAAAAACACAACAGCTTTTGATGAATTAGACAAATGTTATAGGTTTACATGTGATGGGTCCTGCACTAAGCCAGTGGCTTTGTATGATTGTTTTTCTGTAATAGATGTTATCAGAACTTTATTTTATCCTATAAAACATATAGATAATTAAATAAGAATCCTAAATATGGGGTTAAGTATTATATGAGTAAGCAACATCTGATGCGTGTACATGTTTGAATTTTTACTAAAAGTAGATAGATATAAGGTTGTGTACTTCGGCAGAAGTAAAATACAATAAGCTGTTGAATAATAAAAAATGGATACAACTACAGCTGAAATGGGGTTTTTGATGGCGATAAATTGAATTTTAAAGACCAATGCCATGCATCTGCTGTTCAGACATATAATATTATTGGATCTATCAATAGAGGCATAGTTGCTCGAGATAAGGACATTGGGGCGCATTTACTTACCTGTTCAGAGGAGTTCCCTGAAAGTGCATTATCGGACGATGTGTCGCTTCCCCACTAAGGTCCGCCGGAGTTCACCTTCTTCTTCCTGGTAGCCGCACCAAAATCTGATCACGTGCGACACAATCGCACACAATTGCATCGGTTTCCTCTGGGTCCTCCGGTTTCCTCCCACACTCCAAAACATACTGGTAGGTTGATTAGATTGTGAGCTTCATTGAGACAGGGACTGATTTGGCAAAATCTGTGCAGCGCTACCTAATATGTGTGCACTATACAAATAAAGGAATTATTACAATCTAATAAGTCAACATACTAAATGATACATTGCAACATGATATGCATCTGAAGTAAATGAAACCATTTGGAGCATATGTTTACCGTCGATGGATATTGTATCTTTCACGTTCTACAATAAAAGTAAATAATATTCAGCATTTGCTCTTTTACCCCCTAATGACCCGCCCTATCAGGATTCTACGGCGGTCATTAAGAGTACTTCTTCTGACGCGACGCCTTTCTACGGTGGCGTGTCAGATGAAGATCTCGGGACACCGGGTCTTGCTGGTGCCGGTGTTGGGCTGTGATGTCACAGCCCAGACCCACACTAACACCTGGGATCAGAAAAACTCAGATCCTGGTGTGCTTACCAGGGGATCTGATCCCTCCTGCCATAGCAGGGGTCCGGCTCTTCTTCTCGCTGGGTTCCGTCTTCCTGACCGGACCCGGCTGTAAGTAACTGAGCATGCGCAGCACTATAATGCAAGTGTATTGCAGTGTAAGGGCTCGAACAAGCAATCGGAAGAACGCTTGTTCAAGCCCAAATATAGAATGTGTAAAAAATGTAAAAAGAAAAAGTAAAAATCATTTTAGAATAATTATTAAATAAATAAATAAAATAAAAGTTCCATAGTCTCCCCAGTTCCACATAAAATGCAAATTATATAAAACACAAAAAAAAACCGTAAATCACTGCATCTGTATTAAACTGTACAATAAATCTAAATCAATATTGAAACCTCTCGGTGAACGACGTAAAAAAACCCCAAAAACTTCCCGTAATATACAATTTTTCATCAAACACCATCATAAAAAATGTTCTAAAAAGTGATCAAAAAAAGTTATGCACTTTAATATTATACGACTGAAAAGAACAACTCTTTTCATAAAAAATAGATCTGACAACAGAAAAATACAGAAGTTATGGTCCTGAAAAGTTGTTGATAGTATATACAATGCAATTTTTTTAAATATTGGTTTTGCCCAGTAAAATTGAGCAAAGATAAGAAAACCTATACACATGGGGTATCATCGTAATCGTAGTGAACCAGAGAATAAATATATAATATTAGTTTTATATTATGATCATCAAGGGGTGGGGGGAAGTGCTAAAAATCCGATTTTCAGGAAAATGAGAAAAACTGCACCTAAAGTTCTGCGCCTCATAACATCCTAGAAAAATGAGAGGACGCATAAAATATCATCTCAACATAAAGTAGACATTCAGTAAATGTTAATTATGAAGCTTTTGGGGTAGTTTTATTTCCTGTCTGGAAAGCAGAACATCTTAAACTTTGAAAATGAAGAAATTTTACACACTTCTGATAAATTTTTATTTTTTTTCAGAACGAAACGCAAAAGTACAATGTGTCACGGGATATGTTAACGCGTTCCAAAGTTCTAACCAATCATCGTGATACATGTCAGATTCGAAAAATCGAGTCTGGTCATTGAGCTGAAAACTAGTGTCGGTGATAAGGGGTTAAACACAACACAAAAGAAAATGTTTATTTGAAGGGCATTTCTGGAAAAGTCACCATATTGTGTGAATAAATATATGGGCCATATTATTGCAGCAATGCTATTGTAACCAACTTGGAACCATACCAGGCACAGAAGGTTTCCTCTAGGCGAATATACGTCTGTGTCATTTTAAATGGAGTCATAAAATCTTGTTGAAGATGAGCTAAGATGTCAAAATTTTTCTGCTTTGAGATGCACTTCTGCACAAAGAACTGGGTACACAATCTACATAGATTAATTGAGAGGAGTAAAGTTATAACAAAATATTCTATTTCTGGAACGTTATCCCTGATTTCAGGGGCATAACTACACTGGTAGCAGCCATAACAGCCGCCATTGGGCCCACAGTGCCACGGGGCCCCATTATCCGACCTGACACACTAAAGAGTGGAGGATGTGCACCATTATATACATATTATGCTGCACTTTAACATAACATATATGTGATGTATATATGCTGTATGTGCATACGGTGTATGGTGTCTGCATATACTCTATGTGTGTGTGTATGCTTTGTGTTTGTATATGTCACTGTATGTGTGTGCATATGCTCTATATGAGTGTACATGAGTGTATAAATGAGTGATTGTATGTGTCAGTATACAAATTTTTAAGTGGGAAGGGGGGCCCTATACCGTAGCTTGCTATAGGGCCTTGCTTCTCCTAGTTTTGCTGCTGCCTGTTTTATCAGATTATAGAATGTTATTGTAGGGTTTTTATATCATTCAATGTATATATATATATATATATATATATATATATATATATATTTTTACCAATAGCATGCAAATAATAATACTATTCTAATACACAGAAGCTACATACATAAGAAATCCACTGTTTGCTGCCATATATTCTATACAGCACCATGTTTTCTCGATGTGCACTGATACTATTAACCTGTTAACGCTCAGCGTCCGATATATCGGACGCTGAGCCGATGCCGGTTCAGCTCAAGATTTGAGCTGAACCGGCATCGGGAAACATGGGGTGCCGGCTGTGACTGATAGCCGGCACCCCAGTGTAACACCATCGATCGGAGTTGTCTCTGATTGCGGTTGCTTAACCCGTTAAATGCCGCGGTCAGCGCGACCGCGGCATCTAGCATGCATCTGGGGTGTCTTTCCCCCACGATCGCCCCCCCCCCCCCCCGAATAGTTTTCGGGGGGGCACCGATCATTTCTACGGCATCACTGGGGTCCGATCTGGACCCCAGTGTTACCTGCAGGAACTACCGGTAAGATGGCGTCTGTGACGTCATCTTACTGGCAGAGTGCCACCCTGTGCAAGTGCATAGGCTGACACTGATAATGCCCTGCAATACATGAGTATTGCAGAATATTATCATGAACAAGCAATCAGATGATTGCTTGTTCATTTCCCATGGTGGAAAAAGTGAAAAAGTAAAAAAAAAAAAATTATTCAATAAAAAAATAAAGTAAGAAATCACTAAAAATGCCCAAAAGCCCCAAAACATATAAAGAGACACATAACTCAAAAAAAAGTCTAAATCATAACACAAACCCCACATACATAGCATCACTGCGTCCGTAACAACCCGTGGAATAAAAATAAATAATTATTGAACCCCCACGATGAACGCCGTAAAAGAAAACTGTTATAAACCCTCCAAAAATTATGATTTTTACCTATTCAATCCCACAAAAAATGCTATAAAAAGTGATCAAAAAAACATATGTACTCCAGAATAATACTGGTGCAATATACAACATCTCCCGCAAAAAACAAGCCATCAACCAGCTCCGTAGCCAAAAACGTAACAATGTTATGCCACTTGGAAGACGGCAATACAAAAATGATAGATTTTTCCCCACATTAGGGTTTTATTTGACAAATTTAGTAAAACTTAAGAAAAAATATTCATGTCTGGTATCCCCGTAATCGTATCAACCCATAGAATAAAGATAACATGATTATTAGGCTATACGGTGAACACCAAAAAAAAAAGTAAAAAAACCTGTAGAGAATTGATGCTTTTCGACTCCTGTTCTCAAAAAGAAGTTCCTAAATTTTAAGAATAGGTGATACCAATCCCAAAATGGTAACACTGGAAAAAGCATCTCATCCCGCAAAAAAAATGGCATCACATGGCCCCAATAACGAAAAAGCGAAAATTTTATAGCCTTCAAAAGGGGCCAATGAGGAAAGTAAAATCCTGGCAGCTGCAGGGCGCTCCTTCCCTTCTGCGCCTCGCTGTGTGGCCATAAAACAAGTCACGGCCACATGTGGGGGGTCTCTGTACTCGGGAGAAATTGTAGAACAAATTCTATGGTGGGTTTTGTATTTTTACCTTTTGGAAATGTGTAAATTTTAGGGCTAAATAACCGGCACAATTTGACCATTCTAAATTTCGCCTCCATTTTGATGTAATTACTATGAAGATCTCAAGGGGTTAACAATCTTCTTTAAATCTTTTTCTGATAGCTTGAGGGGTGCAGATTTGAAAATGGGTTGGTTATCTAGGGGGTTTTGATTCTAAATATGTAAAATTTCATTCAAATCCGTATTTATCCCTAAAACAGTCAATTCTGAAAATCCGGAAAAGCGGTATTCGATTTGTAAGCCGCGTGAAATCAAAATAAATTATCCAAACATTTCAAAAATGGTGAAAATGTAAAGTAGACACATGGGAAATGTTATTCAGCAACGTATTTTCTATATTTTCATATTTTCTTTTTTTTTGTAAATAAACGCGAAACTTATCAGCCAAAATTTACCACTAAAATGAAGTACAACATGTGGGGAAAAAACAATCTCAGAATCGCTTTGATAAGTAACAGTGTTCAAAAGTTATAACCATATAAAGCGAAGCAAGTCAGAATCCAAAAAATGGGACTGAGCCTTATGCTGTAAAATGGCTGCGTCCTTAAGGAGTTAATACTTCTAGGGGATGATGGCTCTGTAAAACAGCAATATCCTTCTTCTTATGAATAAATACTATATAGGCTGCATTATACTGATTCATCACCTTAAGGATATCTGCTCAAAAAAAAGGACATCATACTGATGTTAGGAATTATGGAGTATAAACTACAGGTCCAGACCGCAATTCTTTAAATGAGTTCTAATTTCATTAAAATGTTTGTACTGTTCTGTGACATTGCTGTGTGTATTATCCCTGAATTGTGACATCACTGTGTGTATCATCCCTGTACTATGACATCACTGTGTGTAGTATCCCTGTACTGTGACATCACTGTGTGTATTATCCCTGAATTGTGACATCACTTTGTGTATTATCCCTGTACTAGGACTTCACTTTGTGTATTATCCCTGTACTATGACATCACTGTGTGTATTATCCCTGTACTATGACATCACGTTATGTATTATCCCTGTACTATGACATCACTGTGTGTATTATCCCTGTACTATGACATCACTGTGTGTATTATCTCTGTACTGTGACATCACTGTGTGTATTATCCCTGTGTGTATTATCCCTGTACTGTGACATCACTGTGTGTATTATATCTGTACTGTGACATCACTGTGTGTATTATCCCTGTACTATGACATCATGTTGGGTATTATCCCTGTACTATGACATCACTGTGTGTATAATCCCTGTACTGTAACATTGCTATGTGTGTAATACCTGTACTGTGACATCACTGTGTGTATAATCCCTGTACTGTAACATTGCTGTGTGTGTAATACCTGTACTGTGACAGCACTGTGTGTATTATGCCTGTAATTACATCACTGTGTGTATAATCCCTGTACTGTAACATCGCTGTGTGTATAATCCCTGTACTGTGACATCACTGTGTGTATAATCCCTGTACTGTAACATCGCTGTGTGTATAATCCCTGTACTGTAACATCACTGTGTGTTTTATCCTTATACTATGACATCCCTGTGTGTATAATCCCTGTACTGTAACATCGCTGTGTGTATAATCCCTGTACTGTAACATCACTGTGTGTATAATCCCTGTACTGTGACATCACTGTGTGTATAATCCCTGTACTGTAACATCGCTGTGTGTATAATCCCTGTACTGTAACATCGCTGTGTGTATAATCCCTGTACTGTAACATCACTGTGTGTTTTATCCTCATACTATGACATCCCTGTGTGTATAATCCCTGTACTGTGACATCACTGTGTGTATTATCCTTGTACTGTGACATCACTGTGTATTATCCTTGTTCTGTGACATCACTGTGTGTATTATCCTGTACTGTGACATCACTGTGTGTATTATCCCTGTACTGTGACATTGCTGTGTGTGTGTGTATTATCTTTGTACTGTGACATCCATTTCTTTATTATTTCCATACTGTGTGTATTATCACCGTACTGTGAGATCTCTGTGTATATTATTCCTGTATTGTCACATCACTGTGTGCTTTTTTTCTGTACTGTCCAATCACTGTGTGTATTATCCATGTACCATGAAATCACTGTGTATATAATTCCTGTACTATGACATCACTGTGTATGTTATCCCTGTACTGTGACATCTCATTGTTTATTATTCCTGTACTGTGACATTACTGTGTGTATTTTTTCTGTACTGTGACATCACTACATGTATTATCCCTGTAATGGGACATTACTACTTTGATTATTCCCATACTGTGACATCAAAGTAACAAGACTATTTTGGAGCTTTTGTACTAATCATTTTTTTTATAATTTTTATCCATATTGGTCACAGCCAAGACAGACCCAAAATTCAGGCCTGGGCTCCCTTCAGTGATTGGCATCTAGTTGTCGATCTGGGCACATAGGTACATTCAATTTGTGGGTAAGTGGCTGCATACGGAATTGTTGTATTTTGCACATTGTAATATTATACTATGTTTCTTGTAAGAACTGGAGCTTTAATAGTTGGAGTTTCTTCAGAAAAGATTACAGTCAAAAATAAGGTAATGGATTTGAGAAATGAAGAGTTTTCTCAGGAGGAAAAGTGAGGTCATGAAAGTTGTGCGGGGAGTATTTAGGAAAAAGTTAGAAAAAAACAGTAATATAAAACCCATACTACCTCCCTAGACCAAAGCAGCATGTCCGATCCTTGTGGAATGCTGTACATGTTCTATTACACACCTGGTGCAGTGAGGTTAAATATGAAGCAGTGGACTTTGGGGATCTCATCTTGACTTGTGGGCTGTGAAGTCTCATCGTACAGAACTCCTGCAGATGTTTAGAAAAGCACATTCAGGGATAGGAAATTACCAATACCTTTCAACACTACTGTCAGCTTAAAGTCTCCACTGCTTTCTATAACATTCTCATGGTACATGCTATCATGTAGTTAACAGATTGACGTACATTGTATATTAGTGCTGTGCTATACCAAACACGGTGGAAAATAAAAGACGTTACATAAATAAGCCAAAACATGGGAACGACTACAAATACAACATATCAGTGTTATAAGCAAATAATCAAACAGTTTATTAAAAAGTATATTACACGTTCCAGATAAATTATATTTTCACAAGATTATCCTGGGCAGTGGCTTGGATAAAAGGGATTCAGAAGAAGCTGTGAAAATTTGGTCCAACTTATTATGATAATTAGATAATTCATTATGTAGTAACACTGATAAGGCTCATCGGGTTTTAAGCCTTCTATTGTAACAAGAGGATTACAACGGAGGACTTGGACATATCCCACTGTAGGCTCATACATTTGGATATGTTGTCCTGTGCCTCCCCGACCCCCTGAAATTTTCAAGCTGTTTCCTCCAGTGATGTAACTGTCCTTATATGCACAGTGACATCACTGGGGAACTCCTGACTGTATGCTCAGCGGAGGCCAGGGGTGGAATGAAATACTTTGCTTCAGTCCCCCACTGCCTCTAATGGCCTCCGCTGATCCTATATGTTGCTCAGTAGATGGGAACAGGATGGAAAGATGCAGCTTGTTGAGTCTTCCTCTGTGCTTCCCACAGTATACCATGTATACAATGCTAAAAAGATGCCAGTGTATGACTATGGACAGGTGTGTAACTAGGAGAGGCAGGGCCCCATAGCAGACTTCTGAATGGGGCCCCCTTTCCCGCTTATAAAAAAAAATGCATTACACTTATAAATATATAAATACAATATATGTATATCCCAGATACACATATACACCATATATACAGTACTCCCCATATATGTTATACACATATTATGCTTTACAGTGAGCAGCATAATATGTATATAATGGTGCACTTCCTCAATTATTTAGTGTTAGGTCGGGTGATGCGGACCCCTGACACTGTGGGCCCCATAGCGGGAGCTCTCTTGGCATAAACACTGAGCATGTGAAGAAAACAAGAAGAAAATGAAGAGAACAAGATGTGAATGTTGCCTTAGAACTATCTCACCAACAAAATGCATTACTCACTTTGATCAGATGAATAAAGGAGTAGATAGACAGTTATATAAGGTTATATATAAGGTTATATATAAGGTTACCCCTAACGTTTATGATAGATAGATAGATAGATAGATAGATAGATAGATAGATAGATAGATAGATAGATAGGGGATAGATAGATACAAAATTGAAAAAGCAGCAGCACAGTCCTGGTGAGAGGTTGCAATGGGTGCTATCCTTGACTCTAACCAGTCAGAGTCCCATAGGTATTCAATCAATGAAAATGGCAGCACTCCAAAATAGTGAAAAAAACTTCGTGTTTATTCCACCTCCCGCAACGTTTCGGCTATTGTATCGCTTGACAAAGGCTAAACAATAGCCGAAACGTTGCGGGAGGTGGAATAAACACGAAGTTTTTTTCACTATTTTAGATAGATAGATAGATAGATAGATAGATAGATAGATAGATAGATAGATAGATAGATAGATACTCCAAATAATTTTCTTAACTCAGATGAGATGGAGCCAGCAGCTTTAATCTATAGTACTAGTGGAATTTATAAGACATATTTATTGACCACGTTACTAGATTAACACGCAGGGTAAGATCTATAATTCCATTGACCCCCACTGTTATACAGAGAGAATAGCTCACAGTCACTTACAGTTGAGGTGATAATGCTTGTGTGCTTGCAGTGAATTATTTCTCCTCCAGTATCCTGGATCTTAGGTTCCCACGAGATCAGAAGTGTTAAGATTTTGCAGTAAGTTGTACAACTGTGCAAAACTTGTGCCGGAGTGCTTTGTTAAAGGGATCTGTTACACAGTGTAGAGATTAGACTAGCCAGGGTCTGTAAGTAACGAGTGAGAAATACTTATTTTTCTTAGAGGTTAGAAATATTTTTATGGCCTTTATCTGTTCAGTTGTCAGTGATGTATGCGGACTGTTTAAATAAGGTAGAAAGGCTGGGGAAAAGAAAGGCACAGGAACACATTTCTTTAATAAAGTATACTACAAAGTTTCTTTTACCATCTAAATTATTGGTTTATACACAGACTTTTCAGAGGCCATGGACATCTATTGGTTCTTTTTTTGACACTTGACATCTATGCCCCTTGATTTATGAGTTTTTCTATACACTTTAGTTGTGCTTAGGGTTAGCCCTCAGATCAGCCAGCATGTTTCTGATGACATATCGATCTGTAAAGTGCTGCGAAATATGATAGCCCTAGATAAATAAAGATTTATGATTATCATTATTATTACAATTAGCAAAATTTGCAAGACTTTTTATCTCTTTATTACATTTTTGCAAAATAAGGTACATTGGGGCTCATTTACTAAGGGTCCAGTGGCCGCATTTTCGCCGGGTTTCCTGACTTTTTGGGGATCGCGTCGGGGATTGTGTCAGACGGGATCGGATTTTGGCACCGGCTTTCACGTGTCAGAAATTGGCGCAGGATTTAACATTTAAATTTGTGTCACAAGACAATGCACTTACATACACCGGGAAGAAGAAGGTAAACTCCAGCGGACCTGAGCAGGAAAGTGACACATGCAGGATATCGGGCGCAGGATTTCCTGAATCGCGGCAGATGTGCATTTTGGCGGACACTCCGGATCGGGGATCGTGCAGGACCTGGTAAGTTAATGTGCCCCAATATGTATTAAAATTGTATAGGTTTAGCCAGAAATGACATACAGCTTGATTGCTACTTTAAAGAGGTTGTCCACTCTAAGCATATTTCAGCAAACAATCAACATTGTTAATGGAATGAAAAGTTTAGCTTTTTTTCTTTTCTTATATGACATATCTTTCATTTACCGCTAGACCGTTCCCACCAATTATTCCTCACCCATAACTGACAATCACAAAGAGAAAAAAAATTCTAAAAATAAATAAATCAATGAAATCCCTTTTGGTTAGGCTCAGAGATCTACATTAGCAGCAGAGTGGATAAAATGTATACAAACCCCATGCAAGTACTGGAAAATAAATCTGTAGTGCAAGATTAAGAATCTGCAACATTTCAGTTTTTACTCCACCACGTGATGCAGTTAAATCATGACTCAGGCCTGGGAAAGAAAGTTCACAAATTTCAATCCCCTGATTTTTACACAATAAAGATGAATTTTAACCTGTCCCACTCACAGTAATGGACAGTGTAAAATTCCAGGGTGTGGGTGGGGACTCTCTAAGCAGACACTTCATGATTCCTCTAGTGCTGTAAAATGCAGTGTGCTGACATCAGGGTTTAGATTATCAGGGTCCAGGCTTATCTACACTTTTATTTAGCTTCTAAACATTCTACTAGTATCTGACACAGAGAAAAAGAGAGATGAGACAGATCAGAGAAGAGAGATGATGAGATCACTGGATGCATATTACACCTGACAGTCTCAGCTCTGCTACAGCCACAACATACACTGTTGCTGTGCCTCCCTCCCCTGGATAAAGACCTTATCTGTCGGTAGCTTGTAGCTCCTCATGATGCTGCTTGCTGACAGGAAGTCTGTGTGTGTGTGAATGCAATGTCTTGGAATGCAAGGGTAGGGGTCGCTGCAGAGAGCAGCTCAGTGCAGCCTCAGACAGGAGAACATTATGTCCCCCAGAAGATTAACAATTAGTGAATGTATTATTCTTAGTATAGTATAGTATATTCTTATTGGTATCCATAGTATATTTAAGAATCTTGTCTTCGTGGGAATATCACTTTAATAATAATGTTGCACAAGGCATAACAAACAGTTTTCTGGCACAAATTACTCCAGAATTTTGGCATACAAAAATGTTTAAATCTTCCCCACTATGTTTGGCTGCTCTCTACTGCGTTTGGCATCATTGTAATATTATGGGTCCGGTTAGTGTGTAACGAGCCTAAAAGAGAAAGCGTACAAACACTACAAACAGGAGAAATGTTCCTTTTGCCAATTCCACTAGGATTTTTGCTATATTTGGTGGTGAGAATTGGGATATCTACAGCAGTATTATTGATGTCTAAAATATTGGAAATTCAATCAGCTCAAAGGTTCATCGGAGTCAGACCTTAATCTGAATGCCCACCTAATTTGGCTGCTCCAGTATCTGAAGCATAGGTCTCCACTCGATCATTACAAAAATGTGAAAATAGAAAGTAAAATAAATAACCATCTTACAGTGTGCATAACTTACATTGATATTTTCTTAAACCTGATGGATCTGCAGGTCTGGAACATGACATTTCTGATACAAAAAGACATGAAGAAAAAGAGTCATGAGAAGGAGAGAAAGCTGGTACTGTTCACTTAGCAAATAAAAGAACATCTGAAACCTGTAGTAAGTGTTTTTAAAGCTAATTGCCATACAAGGGATCACATTTACAAGTCATACTTACTAAAATAATGTCTCAGTTTAAAGCAATTCTTGAGGCTCGACTGAAGTCTGCAATGACATTATTCACAAAACATTGAGGTCAAACAAATTAAAAGTGAACAGCATATGGTATGGTAATCATCCAATGTATAATTAACAATCCTGGAATGCTTTCAGGACAAACAAGGAGGGGAGGTTATGGTTTGCTGAATGCTAAATCTTAGGTGCAAAAATGAAAGCATATGCTGTTGAATTGTAAAGCTGAATATCATTGACTTTAAGGTAACACTTCCATCCGGCCTAAGGGACAGAACGTCTGAATAATACATACAAATCACTCTAGAATCACTTAGGTGCTTATGCTTTCATCTTCTAATCTTTTTCTACATACTGTGTATATTCACACACTGCTCACTAAATACTGAGGCTTACCAAGTGCATCAAACACAGCAAAAGTTGATTGTAGCCCCATTGGATCAAAACCAAGACCATATTGGAATTGAGGCCTGGTACTGTTTAGACACATGACTTCCATTTAGAAGCAATTCAGCAATCCCATTAATGCTTAGCCTTGATTGCAAAAAATGGAACTTTCAACTTAAAAATTTGGATCAAAATCATGGTTTCCAAAAAGAAAAAAAACATGTGTTGAGCCCTGTTTGCACAAGGGGGATTCTACATACATTATTTAAAAAAAAAAAAAAAGAAATATGTAATAAGTAAGTGTAGAATGAGGATGGCAAATCTTCACTGACTCCAAGCTGATTTTCCTGTCAAAGCGATAGGCTGACAATTGGGTTATTTACTGCCAGGCAAAGCTTGCCAATGTAGAAAATCATTGCAGCTTAAAAAAATGTACAACAAAAGTACATATAAAAAGGAACTGTCTCCCACTGATATACTGTTACATGTGAAACACAGATAAATTGTGACAATTTAGTGTCACTGGTTAGCTAAGATTGACAGAACAGGGCTAATTTGTCTATTGAAGTAGAGCTAAAAGTAACAGAAGTAAAGTAGATAGGAAATGTTTTGAGATAGCTGAGCTGTAAAAGGGCAGCAATAAAGTTGAGCTATGGTAATGCAGCGATAAAGCAGTGCCTGGTCCTGTTTGGCTTGTTTGTGGCACACAATAAAAGTTGCATCTCATGCTAGCAGGCCAAATAAAGTTACGTTTTGGTAATGCATTGATAAAGCCGAGCCAGGTCCTGTCAATCTTGTTTGTGACACACCATAAAAGTGGCATTTCATGCCATCAGGCCAAAATCACACTATCCCTTTTGCCCATGAAAGAAATTTGAATCCCCTAGTGATGTTTGCACAATAAAGATACTTTTAACCACCTTACTTTACAATTTTACTCATTTTTTTTGCTGTTTTAGATCCTATGACTCAGTGATGGTCATTGTTAAATCCCAGAGTGTGGGCAGGAACTCTCTAAGCAAACACTTCATGACCCATCTATGCTATGAGATGCTGTGTGCAGACATCAGGGCTTAGATTATCAGGGTACAAGTTTATCTACACTTTTATCTAGCTTCTAAACATTCTACTAGTATCTGACACAGAGAAAAAGAGAGATCAGAGATGAGGGATGATGAGATCCATGAGATGTATATTATACATAATGACACACTTCAGCCCTGCTACATCTGAGCTATAACAAAAACTTTCAGCCTGCTACATCTGACCTAAAACACACACAGAGTACCCTCTCTGTCTACACATCTGTACATGTCTGTCTGTGAGCTCGTCTTGTAATGGAGGGGGAGGGGCTGGAGGTAGAGAGGAGAAGCAATGCATGAGAAGAATCTGTCCTGACCGACCATAATCAGGAGATTTACAGTCGGATCCAAGGGCAACCAAAATTGTATACAGCAGGACGGATAGAGACAGGTTGGAATTATATCATGTGAAATGCTGTATTTTTTTTAATACCATTGAATTGAATTGTTGAATTGTTATCCTAAGTATATTTAAGAATCTTGTCTTTGTGGGAATACCCCTCTAAAATTGTCCTATAACTTTCTAAAACCCTTGATAAATGTGTCACAATGTATTTGAGAGATTTGTGGCACAAATTCTTATTTTTGTCATAGATTCATCAATGCACCCTCAACATAAGGCCACTGTTCTGACAATCTCTTTAAAATTTGTTTTATTGTTAAGTAAATATGTGTGTAAAAAGATGTCCCATCTGGTCTGTAACGCAGAAACTATATTTCTATAGCCTCTCATTAAGGCTTCAATTGCACGGCCGTTGGGGGGGCGTATATACAGCCGACATATATATGTCGCATAAACGTCCCCCATAGGCCACAGCAATGGGCGCACAGCACCGTACGGAGTGGTACAGTACAGCATCTCAAGGTTCGGGATCAGTGGATCCTCTGGACCACCGTGGGAGGTGGTACTTGCCGACACCCGGGACCGGAGTCTAAGTGGCACCTGGTCTTCACCAGAGCCCGCCGCAAGCGGGATCGACTTGCTGTGGCAGAGTACCACCAGGTCGTTCCACAGGTGCATCTAGCCCACAGTGGCAGCCGAGGTTGAGGTACCATAGCAGGAGACAGTCTCGTGGTCAGGTTCAGGCACAGGGTCAGACAGACGGCAGAGATGCAAAGTCAAGTCCAATCCGGGGTCAGCAGCGGGAGGTCTAGGCAGACTGGATGGGAACACAGGAACACGGGACACAGGCAGCGGGACATGTCATATCTTTCCCCGGAATACTACGACGATGTGCGCCATGTTTCTCTATGGAGAGGGGCGGGTTTGAGCAGCCCTCCTCCTCTCCCGGGCGCCGACGTCTGCTACGGTATGGTGGGCACACGTTCGTGTGAATTTAGCCTAACAGTTAAAAATCATGATAAGCTCTGGATATGTATAGATGCAGCGAGGAACCATAAAATCTGCATTGTACCAGATTTTATTTAGATTAAAAAAAAAATTCTGTGCAGGTTTCTGCTGATGGCAGCAGTGATGTCCTATTTGAGTCATGTGCCATTCATCTTTGCAGAAATGGTACATCACTCATAAGACCATGCGTGCTGCTTCTTAATAGGTCACCACTAAAGACTATCCTTACTTGACTTGAAACAATAGAAAAGTGAATTATACAATTACAATCAAGCATCATTATGAGCTATTATTTACAAAGAACTTTGAAGAAAACCCATGTACAGTACATTACCGCTTTCTAATATTGTTTATTGTGGATTTAGCTTTTGATCTCAGTGACTCCATGTATTGTTCAGTGGATTCTTTTTGGTAATTAGCTTCATCTATGATTTCATTGAATATATATTTGGAATAATAATTCCTTTTTTATAACAATGGAGACAGAATTCTGAGTTCAACTTTCTGTAAAATGCTTTCTGAATTAAAGACAGATCTCTTCCATAGTAAAATACGAATGAATTTCAAAATTTCCAAATATGAAAATTTCATTACAAAAAAGGAAACAAAATTGATTTGAGAGTTATTTTATTAAAACATGCTATAGTTCCATGTTAAAATAGTTAAATAAACCTACATGACTCCTCTGCATTAGGCTGACTGGTACCTGCAGTTCCAGTTAAACTGTGGTCATGTGACATGATAGTTGATGCTGGGCCACAATTACTAGATAAATACATTACCAGAGCCAAACTTACTGTCACAGGTGCTCCCGCAACCCATGTCTTGGGTCGTGGTCTCACCCAAGATCCTTGGTGTGCCGCAGCGCCCCGCTGTTCTGTCTTACCTCTTTACGTTCCTGTTTTCCGTTTGGCGTCTCCTAGGGCGTACGCCAGCTTCAGAAGATTTAAAGGGCCATCACACCACTGTTTGGTGCTGGCAGGAAAATGGATAAATGCAGCCTCTCCCAGCGCTCCCTGATGGATTTTCGTGCTCTATACCATCGAGAAAGAGTTGTCCTTTGCCTTGTGCCTGTGATTTGATTCCCCGTTGTTACCCTGGACCTGTTCCCATTTACGCTCCTCCGCTGCCTGTCCTGATATTCTGACCCTGAACCTGTCCCTGACTGTGAACTTGCCTACCGACTCGCCTTGACTGCCACCACGGACAAAGTCGCACCTGTGGAATGACCTGGTGGTACCACGCCGCAGCAAGTCCAACCCGCTTTGCTGCAGGCTCTGATGCAAACCAGGTGCCACTTAAATTCCGGTCCCAGGTGTCCGCTTTTGTCAGCGTCCGTGGTGGTCCATGGGGTTCACTACCCTTGAAGCCTGACACTTACTACATAGATACATTATCAGAACCAAGCATACAAAATAAATATGTTGCCAAAACCAATATTACTACATAGATACCTTACCAAAACCAAGCTATCTACAAAGATACCATCCTGGAACCAAGATTACTACCTAGTAACAGAACTGGAATCAAGCTTCCTATAAAGATGAGTGAGAAAGACAGTCTTATACTGCACCAGATTTATCACAGTGTCTAATTCTGGATGATAAATCTGGCACAGTATAAGACTGCATTTACATTAACATGTGACCAAACGGCTGCGCTGCTATGGAAAATAGAGCTGCCTGGCTGTTCTTACAGTCAAAGATAGAGCATGTTGTATCACTTTTGGGGCCACAGCACGATACTGTAAGCACACAATAATAGAAGGCATGAGAAGGCAAGAGTGTCTGAAGTTGTCTACGCTGTTTTGTCTTACTTATGCATTATGTGTATACAGTATATGAGACTCCTTAAGTGGTTTATGTGAATTATGAGGGTTAACTAAATAAAACTCTGATTCTTATGACAGAGTATCCAACAGTACCCAATATAGTCACAATGCCCCTAACAGTAGACCATTGCCTCAGTGCTTCCACAGCAAAAACTTTCTAACAAAGTTAAAAAAAAACGCACAAAATATAACACAGCTCACCTTAAGATACAGCCAATGGGTAGTTGCGGAGTCATGGAGGAAAATGCAAGAACAGGAAAAATATCTAAAACTCCAGCTCCGACTTGTAGGTAAAAAAATATCAAAATTTATTCAGCCAAAATGTGCAGCTTTTTGAACCATGACTAAGGACTAAGGTATCCGAAACATGTCAGTCTTTGTGATGTTGAATAATTTTTGTGGCTGAATACATTTTGAAATTTTTTAACCTACTATTCGGAGCTGGAATTTTGAATATTTTTTCCTGTTCTTCCACAGCAACCCATAGTTACAGTGCCCATGTGCTCCCATACTCTCAGAGCCCCCAGTAGCCTATACTCAGTGTACACCAATTGTCCTTAATCACAATGCCCCCCACAATTTCCCATATTCCAAGTGCCCCTATAGTAGCCCTGTCACAATGCCTCTAGTAGTCTTAGTCACAGTGCCCTACAATGGCCCTTAGTCTCAGTGCCCCCCACAGTAGCCCATAGTCACAGTGACTACTAAACTTTCAGGTAGTCACAATGCCCCTGTAACCTATAAAAAAGTGCCCCCAGCAGTCTTAAAGAAACACTGGTACAATTGATTGGGAGAGATTACAGTGACTCCATGGCCCAGTTGTAGGGGGGTTCTAACCGGGACCCTTTCTGGAGTCCTAGTAACCCTGATGGAGGTCCTACCCACAGATAACAACTCTTATCCTTTTCTGGAAATGGAAATAAACATAAATACAGTTATGGCTTGTGGAAGGTGGGGAGTAAATCAGAAAAAAGAAAGAAACAGAAAAGACTATGGTGTAAAGACACAAACATTTAGTTACTTCTATGTCATGTCTGCCTTTCTGATGTCATAAAGGGCTATGTGATGTTATATAGTGGCCATGTGATCATAATGAGAATTGTGGGGCACTCTGATGGGGTATTGTGATGTCATAAATGGACATTGTGGGGTAACCATGTCACATTGGGCAGATTTATCAAGCAGTCTGAAAGTCAGAATATTCCTAGTTGCCCATGGCAACCAATCACAGCTCCCCTTTAAAATATTCATGAGCACTGGTAATGAAAGCTGAGATGTAATTGGTTGCCCTGGCCATTTTTTGTCACCATTGGGTATTGTGATATAAAGGGTCTTTGTTAAGTCATCTGGGACATTCTGAGGTCATTAAAGGGAAACTGTGATGTTAAGTGGCATTGGGATATCTTGAAGTGACACTAAGATGTTTTTAGGGTATTATGAAGTTTAAATTGACATGTAGATTTCATTACGGCTTATTTTAACCCATTAAGGTCCTAGCTCTTTTTTGTTTTTTCATTTTTATTTTTCACTCCCCACAATCAAAAATCTATAACTTTTTTTTACACGTAAAGAGCTGTGTGACGGCTTGTTTTCTGCGTAACAAATTGCACTTCATAGTGATGGTATTTATTATTTAATTAATTATTAATTTTGAGGGTTTTTTTAGTATAATTTTTTTTAAACTTTTTAAATTTTTACTTTTACTATTTTTCAGACTCCCTAGGGTACTTTAAACCTAGGTTGTATGATTGATACTACCATATACCGCCATACTACTGTATGGCAGTATATGGGGATTTTCCTCCTTATTCATTACAATGTGCGATTTGGATTGACACGAGACAACCTCGGGTCTTTGGAAGACCTGAGGGGCTGTCATGGCAATGGATCCCCCCCCCCCCGATGACGTCACAGGGAGCGTCAGTCTCCATCTTTTTGAAGCGGCCGACAGCTTTGCTGGCGGCAATGTACGGGCTAACACCCGCGATCTGTGCTAGCACCAATCGCGGGTGTTACCGGTAAGTCTTTGCTGCGTGAGCCCTCTCCAATCACCCGCAGCCGACTCGTGACGTGCCATTACATCACGGGTCGTGAAAGGGTTAAAGTCACACTGGGTTTTATTGATGTTATAATGGGAAATGGTGATGTGATAATGGGGAATTTTGATATCAGCATTGACATTGTGATGTTCTTGTGACACAATATGAAAGTTAAATCTTGTGCTTCGTCCGATCCCCCCCCCCCCATTTCTGTCACAAGAAAGCCAGCTGCACCAAAATCCGATCGCATGCGACACAATCCCCTGTTAAATACCTGTGAAATCCGAAAATGTCGGAAAATCTGACAAAAGTGCAGCCCTATTGTATTCTCATTATTTGCATTGTGAAGTCACAATGGGGCTTTGCGATGTGGAAATGAGGCATTGTTATATTAAAGTGGGCACCAAGTTTTATATGGGGTCACTGTGATGTTAATGTAAATGGGTTATGTGCAAAAAGTAGGTGCAATATCTACAATCCCTTCTTTTTCCCCAAGAATATGGTCACTGGCCACACAAACATGTTAAAGGAATAGCTTATGCTGCAGGTAGTGGAAGATCTACCAAACAATGTACTAAAAACATAAAAGTTTAATATTGAAAGTTAATCATATACTGTAACATAATAGCTAACTATTTAAAGTTATAGGGGGCTTTTATAAAGTAAAAAGTTGATATTACCAGCACAATAAGCACCACCTATCAAAAAATTTTATAAAAAATTTGATGTCAGTCATTAGTTCTACTGTAATGCTTTTCTTCCTATCGAAATATATCTTAAATTCTAAGTTTATTTTATACAATACATTTAGTAGCAATATAAAATATATCTTGTATTACATTTAAGTAGTAATTTCCAATTTTTTTTAAATTTTCTGTTGGTCTTGAATGAAGCCAAATACCTACCTTGAATTTATTGCCCTGGAAAACCATAAATATCGTCCAGAATCATTAAGTCAAGACCTGAAATGTGATCCTGCCCAGTTCCCAATCAGACGGCCATCTGGAAGATGAAAGAAGTCTATTTTGGTTGCAGAATGATCCAGACCCTAATTTGTAGTAACAGTCTTAACAGCCTGTTTCGGAGACATTAACCAGAGGCTGTGCTCCCTTATTCAATGTTGGTGCACTGTTTGCTGTCTTAAAACATTAGTAGCCACTACAACCATGCATTTCTTCAGTCTGCAATTCTCAAATGGTAAATTCCAAAGGGTCTCACACATGTAGCCAGGAAGCTATAAATTGCCGTTAGAGTAAATCATGCTTGGCCCCAATAAAATGGTCACTCAAAAGTCAATGGACCATAGTCTGTTTGGTTCATGTATTGCCATTATTTTAGAAGGCTGACACTTGTAGAGATTTTTTTTAGTTTAAGAGGTCCATAGTATATGTCTGTCTTCTCTAAAGGTCTTGTTACTTTTATAATAGTCAAAAAAATATGTTTTATTGCTTTTCAATTAGCTAAAATATCAACAGGTCAAGGTACTTCAAGAGTAGGCAATGAGGTAAGCAAATTGTATTTGACAAAAAATGTAGCAATTGTTGGATACCTTTGCTTCAATTACCCATATAACAGCACTCTTTAATAATGTGAAAAAGGTAAGTCCTCTCACACAACAATGCATGATAAATTATGTCATGTCAGTACTTATTTGACAAGAATTAGACCAAAATGTAGAAGCAGTATGTGTAAAATTAATTACTATGAATTATGAGGGTTAAGTTGGTGCCAAGCCGGTCTGGTCATGTCTATGCTTTGACCATCATAGACCACTACACCAAGTTCATGGTGGCTGCTGTGGGGAGCGAGTGTGGCTGCGGAATAACCATCCCACAAGTAAGCTAGTTGGGAGCGTGAGCCATACCTAGTTAGGAATAGTCTCTCTGCTGAAGTCTACGAAATTTCAAGAGGAGACTGTCCAATCCTCTGTTCCTTTACCCCTTTGTCAAGGTCTCCTGTCCCAGTGTCCATTCACAGACACCCTCTCTGTTCAGAGGCACCTAGATTTCTCGTCCATGTGACTTTTCCTCAATTTTGGGTGACTGTCTCCACTCCAGTGAGTTCTCATCCCTAGAGGCTATTGCCTAAGTTGCAGTCACCTTTACTGATGCCCCTCTGGAAGGCGCAAGAAGTGATTAAAAGTTGTCCGCACAACCGCCAGATATGGCACAACAATAAATCACAACGCTTAAAGGCTGAAAGATCCCTTTCACTAGCCTCAGTGAAACAAAACCTTATCAACCCAAATAAGCTGCCACCAGCTCTCCCTTAATCCCTTAAGGACCAATCCACTTTAGGGCTTCTGGACCAAGCTTGATTTTTTAAATCTGCCCTGTGGTTATAACCTTCAAATGCTTTAGCATATCAAGGTAATTTTGAGTTTTTTTTTCTCGTCACACATTGTACTTCAAATTAGTGGAAATATTTGGATGATATCTTTTGCGTTTAATTATGAAAAAAATAAAAGTAGATAGTCATAGCACCCGAATAACTTGATAGATAACATTTCCTGAATGTCCACTTTACGTCGGCATATCGTTTTATGCATCCTCTCATTTTACTAGGTTGTTATGTATATTTACAGGCACCTGCTCAGTTTTCAAGTGACTTTGAGAGGCCTTATATTAGCAAAACCACATAAATTACCCCATTATAGAAACTACACCCCTCAATGTATGAGAAACCAACTTTAAAAAGTTTGTTTAGAATTTACAAATTTTTTTGGACAATACATTAATTTTGGCTAAAACTTTCACAATACATTAATTTTGGCTAAAACATTCACAATGGATTAAATGACAAAAAGCTCCATAATGATTGATACCCAATTTCTCCTGAGTATGCCGATACCCATATGTGTTGGTAAACTGCTGTATGGACACACGGACAGGCATAGAATGGAAGGAGGCGCCATTCAGAGCAGATTTGCATTACAACATACAGACTATAAAATGTCTATTTTGTTTTGTAATATGGACATATAGGGGCTTATTATTTCCCGGATGAAATCTGCTTTTCAGGTGCATCGCTTAGGGGGTTCAATAGCTAATTGATGAGATTTTATTTACTCTTTCTTGGTGGGGACAAGAAAATCATTAGTATTGGTTTGGGTTTTAGTTTTTTCTTTGTAGGCCGTTCACTGTACCATAAAAATAATATGTTGTCTATATTCTATAGAGCGATTCACATTTTTGCATTGTCATGTTGTAATAGGCATACCATTTGAATTTTTTTTTTATATGGAGCTGTTTTAGGACTTGTGTTTTGGGGGCCCCTAGAAGAAGCCGGGGTGACTAGGGACACTCATCACTAATCAAAGTTCACAGAATAGGGACAATTAACTGAGGGACAGTGTTAGCATACATACCAATAGTGAGCCAGTGCAGCGCTGGGTTCCTGCAGCTGATACAATTCATACCACGTGTGAGCGCGTGGAGACTAGCAACAGCAAGCTGCTGCCGCACTGTGTCTAGACACATGCTGCGCAGCGCATCGATACCAGCAAGGAATCTGACACAGCGCGTCACTGTGTCTTGATTCACACATAGAAGCATTGTGCTCTCAGGCGGCGTGCAGAATATTGGCACCTGCCGCTGGATGATGCAAACTCCTCTTGAGGGCGTGACATTGGATTACAGGAGGACTGATCAAACTAAGGGGACCTCCTCCTGTATTACTGTCCCAGGCTTACAGTTTATAGCCACGGTGACATTGATTAAGTGTGGTTTGTATTGCCACACTAGAACCTCATGGTGTATGTAGACGCACACAAGTCTTGGTTATTTTATTATAAGAACAAATAAAAGTTACATTTTAAAGTGATACACTCACAACTTTTCCCTCTTCCCCAAAAACCCCCCTTCATATATATGGTTGGAAAATAGGCTTGCCACCTCACAAGGGGAGTTTATAAAACCCCTTGTGGCAGTAAAGTTTCAGGTCAGTTCAGGAGAGGATATCAGTCGAGGAGAAGAAAACTTTTATACACAGAGCTTCCTAAAAGCACGCTGTGGCATGCTGCCCTGACACAATTGGCAAAGATGGTTGCTCTGCATTTATTAATACAGATGGACATTGACCCAAAACATGAAGCCAAAGTAACCCCGGAGCAAAGAAGTGGAATAATCTTAAATGGCCGCATTTTTTGCTAAAGGCCCACAAACAAATAGCAACTGAAAAATGCTGCAGTAAACTTAAAAACTTCAGGCAGTCATTGTCAACAGAGAGATTTCAACCAAGTATTAGAAATTAACATTTTATTTACAATATTTTATCTGTCCATTTTATCTGTACTTTTGATAAGTCGATTGTAAATTCCTTGGGCTGTCAGAGCCATCCCCTATGTTGCCTTTCAGCACTGGATTTTTATAAAAAGACAACACCTCATTGTACCTTTCTAATTTTTATAGATGTTATCAGCTACTTACATTTGTCAGTTTAACTTGCCCACCAATGTCTTCTTCACTGGTGCAGCCAATGTCTGCTCATTGAGAACTAATCGCTCCCCAGGTAAAAAGTATTGCAAGATCCTTATGCACATCTAAAGTCTTGACTTCCAAATATACATCTATAAACTGCCTTAAATTCAGATAGTTTCCGTGTTTGTGTGGGTTTCCTCCGGGTCCTCCGGTTTCCTCCCAGACTCCAAAAGTCTACTGGTAGGGGACAGGGATTGATTTGGTACGCTCTGTGCAGCGCTGTATAATCTGTGTGCCCTATATAAATAAAGAATTATATTATTATTCACTCTGAAATAGCTGCATGTACAAGAAACCCACTACTTAACTTACATTAGTGGAAATGAACACTATTAAGAATACAAAACGAATTATGAAGAAATGCCTTGTCCCCTCTACCTATGCAATGCAAAAGTTTTATCTGGCTTTTGAATCCTATTAAAGTACTTTTTTTGGACTTTATGTACACATGTAAAAGTTTTGTGATGTAAGAATTGCTATATTTTTTAGATAATTCATTAATAGCACGTTTCCCAAAAAGACTTCTCAGACATAAATAATACAAAACATGGCCCATCTTTTAAAGTTTATGTTGTTCTATGTCTGACTCACTGGGGGTCATTTACTAAGGGCCCGATTCGCGTTTTCCCGACGTGTTACCCGAATATTTCCGATTTGCGCCGCTTGTACATGAATTGCCCCGGGTTTTTGGCGCACGCGATCGGATTGTGGCGCATCGGGGCCGGCATGCGCGCGACAGAAATCGGGGGGGCGTGGCCGAACGAAAACCCGACGGATTCGGAAAAACCGCCGCATTTAAAAACCGAAAATGTGTCGCTTGGGGAGCGCTCACCTTCACCTTCTATGGGATGGTGCATTCCGGGGCGTTAAGATTATTTTCGGCGCTGCAGCGCCACCTGGTGGACGGCGGAGGAACTACCATCTTAAATCCCAGCCGGACCCGAATCCTGTGCAGAGAACGCGCCGCTGGATCGCGAATGGGCCGGGTAAGTAAATGTGCCCCATTGTGTTCAACGGGTTCCAAATTGTCATCATCCCGGCTTAGATTATATGTGATCCTCATTGGTATGCCAAAAATCATCTCTACTGGGGGTCTCTGTAAAGAACTGCCATTCTGATAGATGCTGAGAGATTGGTTCCAACACCAGAGTTTATTTTTATACTAAGGTCCGTGGGATTGTAAAAAGCAAAACAGGTTGTGGAAAAGATCTCTCAGCTTATATTATGTTTCCCATATGCCGGCTCTTACCCCCAGTCAGGTACCACTGAATGTGGAAATCATCTGTCAGCATATATTTAATGAGTTGCTTGATATCTTATTCACTAAACATACTACCCTGAATGTTATGCTACAGCTAACTCAAAGTTAGTTTTATGGTCCAAATTTCAACCCAAGTCTTAAAATGGAGTCTACCCACTCCCTAATCTCCCCATAAGATATTCGCTTCCAGTGGAAAGAAACCTGTCCATGGTCGTGCAATGTACACACAATGAAAAAAACAAATGTGTGTCATAGAGGCACAAATACTTTTATTATTAATAGCCAAAACACAAATCTGACACAGAAAAATCAATGTTAAAAATCAACTAAAAATAGTACCAAAGTACATATATATACAAAATTGGTTGTTTTAGGCAGACCAGGTAAAACAATACACCCCCTAAATAAATTAGATATGACCTAAACTACCCCAATAATAGTAAACAAATATTTAAAGGCATCATGAAAAAAATCCAACTACTACACTAGATAGATGTCAAATCTGTGGACTAACACAGGTGAGTATTCAATAATCAGAAAAAACTCAAAGTGTGAGTCATAAACATAGCAAATACACAAGGCAAGTCCCCGGTGTACATTACAAGTCACGTAGTGGGAGGCATGTGATGCGGTATAAATGCATCAGATTTGGGGTAGGTACCAAGTAAATTGGAGGTGGAGGTGATCATGCAATGTCACACAGGTACACAGCTCGCTATAACACACAGCTCTGATTACTATCTGTGACATAACGAGACAACACATGACCATGGACCAATTTTTGTCCCCTGAAAGTAAACAATGAAGCTTTCTATAGAATGAAAACAAGCAAAGATCTAGAAAACCACAAGGAATATATGAAGAAAGTGTATTGGAAAACTGTATAACTTTTTGTCATACAAATGTTTATTTCCTGAAATGGGATGAACCCTTTAAAAAGTTTTCAAGATTGTAGATATTGTTGAAGTATCTTAATTATTGAATTAAAAAAAAATTGAATCTGTTTGCTATTTCATGGATTTGGTACAAATATGGCCATTTTCAGGCACCAAATGAAATCCAAATATTTTCTGACCAGGTCAAAAAAACATAAGATGGCCACGAAAAAAGTTACCATATTACCAATAAATATCATGAAGAGGAAACACCATTTTCAAAAAGAGTAGGGTCACTAGTATACCAAGTAACAAAATAAAAAGAACAGTACTAACCAACCAACTCATTATAGTCAGATATGTTACCAGAAGGGATGTGGTGTGCGTGTGCTCCACCCCTGTCCTTGCCTACAGTGACTTCATCAGGAATAAAGATGAACACATTCTGCCATTGTTCAAGGGAAATGTATTTGTTGAGGACATGTTTCCAAGCGCAAGCAAATGGAAGTAGGGTGTCCCCTGTCCCTTCCGGTACCAGCATAGCGTAGAACAAAGAGATCGAGTGAGCAACAGGAGAGGTTAACAAACTCAGTTTCTTAAACAAGGTGGGTTTGATTAATTGTGTGGTTGAACCCAGGGGTGGATTAAGACCCTGCCTGAATGAATATCATAGGCCTTACAAGTCCGGAATTCCCTTCCTACATATGGAAGCTTCTTGGGGAATGGATGATGCTTCCCTTCTGCCTGCTTTCAAGTTGAGGTTCAAAGACCTTTTGGAAAACCTTCAAAAGTCCTGAAATGGCTACATGTGTATTGACAGCATAAACAAATGTACTAGGATTTCATGGGTACACACAATGAAGGTTCTTCTGAGCATAAAATCTGGTGGGTGATTTGGGCCATGGGCCTCGGGCTACCACCCAAATGGCCTAAATAATAATACGCTACTGGCTGGACCCAAAGATGCAATGAATTTGCAGATCTGGAAATATTGGAGCCATCGTCACACAATGACCAATACAGCTGACACTTCTGACCGAAACGCACTCCGGATCTTTATTTTTATTTTTAATTAAAACATCTTCCTTTTCCCCTGCCTTCCCTACATTTCTGTACTGAGAACAATAAAACATCACTAAACCCTTGCCACAATCTGAGTTTCTAAAGAAACTTTAGCTACTGCTTAACTTGACTTCCGTTCACCCCAAGGAGTTATATTCACAGCCACATCTACATTAATAAAATGAATGTGACTAAGCGTGGCCTACAGGCAAGGAGCTAAATGATAACCCAGATATGAGAATTTATTATTGTGCGAGACGTGTGTGGGCAGAGTGTATTATTTAGTGACCTGCATTGCCCTCACATAACGATCAAAATAAATCAAGTATAATTGCTATGTGAGGAGCTGTGTATGGGGAGATGTGCTGGTAATTAATGGCAAATAATTTGATGCTGTATTACTACTTCTGCTTAGTTTATGTCTTGCAGATCCAGCTATGCCTGCGGATAAGACTTGAAAGCCTGGCTTAGAACAACAATAACTGGCAAACATATAATAATAATAAATAATAAATCCTTATTTATATAGTGCCGTCATATTCTGCACACAAATAAGGATCACTATGCAGAATACATTTTCAAGTGGCACATAACATGCAATATAGAACATTTGTAGGGATGAGCGGACCCGAGTGGCACAGTTCCGGTTTGTAGCAAACTTTGCCAGTTTGAAGCCGGACTTCATTAAAAGCCTGGATCTGGGTTTGGGTCTGGTTCCATGGTGCCACCAGTGACATTTAAATGAATCTGTAGAAAGTGTGTTGGCATTTACATGGAGGAGGTGCTGCAGGAGCGCCAATCCTCAAGCCACATCAGTTTAAATGCTGCCAGCAACTTTGACAGCAGCATTTAAACCGTTAGCTAGCACTGATCACGGGTGTTAATGGGGGCATGGTCGTGTAACGGGTCAAGGTTCGATGCCGGAACCCAGGCTCAAACAGGATTTAAAGTCAACTTAAATGAGTTTTTTCATCCCTATTTATATGACTTTTTAAATTTGACTAGAAAAATGTACATGCATTTTAAAAGGCCAGTAAAAAAATGCACTTCATACATAGCGGGTGTTTACTGCAGTGTGCAGCAAATACCTGCCGCTAAAACTCCAAATTGGTGCATCCACAGATGGCTGATATTAATCATTTAAGTGCCAGGGTGAAAAATGATTGCAGAATATGGGCCCTGCCATGTTGAATCCCATCAGTGTCCCCAGTGACATTATTTATTATTATTATCCTGACTCAATAACCTGGTTGTAAGCAGGTGTTTATAGATAGTCTTATATCTTTGCTTTAACCAGTACTTACACCAGATCACTTTTTGTCAGATAGTGTCAACTCCATCGAAGAAGCATGTGGGAAGATTCCAGCTTTATTTAGTGCAGAAATCTTGAAGAAATGCTGGTTACAACGGTGTGAAAAGGATATAATTTGCCAGGGTAGCAGAGACATTCAGATATACACTTTTCCTGACAAAGATGGCTGCATACATGAGGGAGAGGGGAGGAGTTACAATACTGCAGCTAGGGGACAGGAAGACAGGAGGGTCAAAAGGCAAAGCAGTATAACACATATACATGTCAATGAATAAAAACAAGTCCTGGGACATGACAATTATTACTATTATTTATTCACTGATTGGTGGCTCTGACAGCTTACCGAGGATCCTGTGGTTGTTATAGCAGGATCTGTGTAAGACCTTGTTAAAGGCTGGGTGTTAGGCTATATTCACACTGACATGTGCCCGGCGTACCATAGCACGGTGTAATAATTTAATATTTGGTGAAAATCTAAAAAAACACATGGTCATAATAAATGGTCAACAAAATTACTTGATAACGAGTAACGACCATTTACCGGATTTATGTTTTATGTTGATATGGTTCTTTTAAGTGTGCTCTCATTTTTGTAGAATGTTATGAGGCTTAGAACTTTAGTTCAAAACTAACTAAAACCAAAAAAAGAAATTCCGTAAAAAAAGGCAAAATCAGACTTTTGAGGGGCCTTCTCTTCAACTTATTGGACCATTTAGTCCATTTATTTGGTCCATTTTTTGTTATTCAGTAGCTCTTTTGTAGAATGCTGTTATTCCAGAACTAAAGAAAAAATATTCTACACAATGGCCTAGATTTTGGCCTTCTGCTCAAGAAATGACTCTTCCCTTGTGGCCCCTACTGATATTTTTTTGCTTGTATAAGCTTAAAAATAAAATTACATGCAAATTTTCTGTAGCTAGTAAGGGTGGAGGGGCAGCTTTAGTTAAATATGCAGCCATTGTGCTAAAATGAGCAAAATATTTGGATGGTAGATAGGATGTGCATCACATCAATATATGACATGTGAGGACATGTCAATCAAACTTCACAATGCAGGCAGTCCCGGGGTTACGTACACAATAGGTTCTGTTGGTTTGTTCTTAAGTTGAATTTGTGTGATTCGGAACTATATATTTTATAATTGTAACCCCAGTGAAAAAATGTTGGTCTCTGTGACAATTGGATATGAAAAATATTGGGTTGTCATAAGAACCAGGATTAACAATGAATCTTAATTGCAGACACCTTTGATAACTGTTTATTTTAGCCTGGGGCTAAAGTACAGTAAATGACCAACATCCAGAGGTCCAGGGGTCGTCTGTTAGTCGAGTGTTCTGTTAGTCCTCCTTAGTAGTGGACTGCCTGTACTGAATTTAACATTTGCATATGATAATTTTAGATTGTGTAGGCACAAATAGTGCTGCCTCCCTAACTTTCATCCATGCACTTACTCTCATACATTAACTTAGCAAACAATAACAAAAAAAAGAAAGGTAGAAAAAATTACCAAAATTAAATATTTCTGAAAGGGAATTTTAGAAATAAGAAAAATCAACTGTTTATTTGCATATCTCCATTTATTTTTACTAACATGGGTGTTGGACTGGTAGGTTATGATGAGTTGTAAACCGCTACGGCGCTAAATAAATAAAGATTATTATTATTTATTTAAACGTAATCTTTAAAGAAGTAACCCAAGAGACGACTGGCACAGTATAAAGGACAGATATTTCTACTTTAAAGAAAATTTCTTGTGGAGTGCAATTTTTTGAGGTTGGTTTTGATGGTTGTCTAGGAAAATGTTACACGTTAAGATGTTTTAATGTGTTAATATGTGGATGTAGGCACATATATTTTTTACTAAAACCTGTCCAAGTAGTCTGTGTTTTTTGCAAAATACTGCAGAACTTTCATTTGTCAGATTTGGAAAATGAATAGGAGAACAGCAGGAGTTCACAGGTGCTCCATCCAGAAATCCCAGCTGCTGCTAAATTGAAGTCTTTTCAAAAAATAAAGGTCTTCGACAGATTTGGCAGGCGATAAGAGATGCAAATATTACAGACTGCAAAGTGGCTGAGCAACATTTGGAACAGTAGTTTCAAACTGGGAAAGGATATGTTGCTAAAGAGAATATGACCTCTCTTTACGGGTCACATTTAAACCCATTTATTCAGGGCCATCATAATGCATTTATTCACCAAATGTTTTTGTAAAATTGTCACAAAATGTGAGTTTAAGAACAGTAAGCTGGTATACAATTAAAAATACATTTAATGGGAACTTGTCATCAGGTTTTCAAAATTAAACCTAATGACAGGTTCCCACTGAAGTCGTCTCACTGTTTCCCATTCATGTTTTATTATAAAAATCCATAGTTCATATATTTATTAAATCAATTGTAAAAGAAACAAGTAGCTGGCACCTTACTCACATGGGGAGATTTATCACTGCTTCTACAACATTTTATACACTTCCCTCCACGCTATGTTGGTGTGGAGGGGGCGTAGAGGGGCGTAGCTGCCTGTGGAGGGGGCGGGCACTGGGCATTCCCGTACCACGAGTGCTTTCTTTTGACAAATCAGCAGACTTTCTTTCTCTGGTTTTCACGCAAAACTATGCCAGGTCAGACCTGGCAAAGTTTTGCCTGGCAGCTGGGCCGCCCGCCAAAAAAATCAAAAGGCCTTAGTCTCAAACACGTTATGAACCGCTAATGTGTAGAAATAAAATCTATAGTTCTTTTGACAAAAAAAATAAGCCCTCATACAGCGACAATGACAAAAAGTTTCAAAAATTATGCCATTTGGTAGGTGGTAGAGATGAGCGAGCACTAAAATGCTCGGGTACTCGTTATTCGAGACGAACTTTTCCCGATGCTCGAGTGCTCGTCTCGAATAACGAGCCCCATTGAAGTCAATGGGAGACTCGAGCATTTTTCAAGGGGACCAAGGCTCTGCACAGGGAAGCTTGGCCAAACACCTGGGAACCTCAGAAAAGGATGGAAACACCACGGAAATGGACAGGAAACAGCAGGGGCAGCATGCATGGATGCCTCTGAGGCTGCATAATCGCACCATTATGCCAAAATTATGGGCAACAGCATGGCCATGACAGAGTGACAGAATGACGCTAGATAGCATCTAAAACATCCAATAATTGACCCTGACACTATAGGGGACGGCATGCAGAGGCAGCGGCAGCAGGCTAGAGAGTGGCATGGCGACATACCCTAAATGGACTCAGGCTTCAAACCAATGGGTGGCAGAGAGGAACCAAAGGAGGTGAGCAAGAAGCGCTCAAATAATATCGGTACATGATTAAAGTTTGCCAGTATATTTTGTGGATTACACAGCAGGGTGGCGACAAAGTTAACATGGAAGCCATGAAAACAACCCAAAATTCTGCCTGACACAGCTCGTTTGATAAGGGGACCATGTATGGAGGCAGTGAACTAGTAGTAGATTAAAGGTGCTGCAGTTAAAACTATGTTAGTTGGATCCAAGCCCCTGTCTCTAGGCTACTCCCCAAACAGCACTTCTAAGAACCTTTTGTATAAGATCAAGTGTAGTAGCGTTCTTATAAGTTTAGGATATGGCGGGTGAGGGGAATGTAAACAGATGCGCAAGAAGCGCTGAAATAATATCGGTAAATGATAAAAGTTTGCCAGTATTTTTTGTGGATTACACAGCAGGGTGGCGACAAAGTTAACAAGTTTGTTGTGGAAGCCATGAAAACAACCCAAAATTCTGCCTGACACAGCTCGTTTGATAAGGGGACCATGTATGCTTACAGTTCATGCCAGTCGCTGCACTGGCTGCCAGTCTCCTTTCGAATACAGTTTAAAATAATAACCCTCATTCATAAAGCTCTGTATAATGCTGCACCCCCCTACCTCTCCTCTCTTATCTGAGTCTATCGCCCAACCCGTGCTCTTAGATCCGCCAGTGATCTTAGATTAACCTCTACCCTAGTGCGGACCTCCCACTCGCGTCTCCAAGACTTCTCTAGAGCTGCACCAATTCTATGGAATGCTCTGCCCCGGACTATCAGACTAATACCTAACCTCCAAAGTTTCAAACGTGCTCTTAAAACCCATTTCTTTAGGCAAGCCTATAACACTCATTAACTGCATGAAGTTTTAACTCTTCTACTAACCCGTCCTGTGTCGTCCTCCCATCTGTTATCCAGCAACCAACAGGCACCAGACTTCTCTGCAGTCCCATTCACCCTGGACCTGGTATATAAGATGACGGCTGAGTGGTTCAAGCGACAGCAATTCCATTTATTATATTTTGTTCTATTCCCTAAGAAGAATGGCTTGACCATTAAATATTCTTTTACCTCGTGTTACCCCATCATCTTCATAAACCGTAAGCTCTGGCGAGCAGGGACCTCACTCCTGTTGTTCCATACAAATGTTGTGCTCTGTTACATTACATTTGTATTTGTTTCCTATGATTTGTAAAGCGCTACGGAATATGATGGCGCTATATAAATAAAGATTATTATTATTATTATTATGGAGGCAGTGAACTAGTAGTAGATTAAAGGTGCTGCAGTTAAAACTATGTTAGTTGGATCTTGGGATGGAGCTGGCGCTCCGCTGCCAGGCGAGCTTTCTTCAATCCAAGCCCCTGTCTCTAGGCTACTCCCCAAACAGCACTTCTAAGAACCTTTTGTATAAGATCAAGTGTAGTAGCGTTCTTATAAGTTTGGGATATGGCGGGTGAGGGGAATGTAAACAGATGCGCAAGAAGCGCTGAAATAATATCGGTAAATGATAAAAGTTTGCCAGTATATTTTGTGGATTACACAGCAGGGTGGCGACAAAGTTAACAAGTTTGATGTGGAATGCCCTGTAATAGCTCTTGGGCGGTGTGCCTTTTATCGCCTAGGCTCAGCAGTTTGAGCACCGCCTGCTGTCGCTTAGCGACGGCACTGCTGCTGTGCCTAGAGCTAGCGACTGATGGCGCCATGGCCACGGATGGTAATTCGGAGGAGGAGGAGGTGGAGGAGGGGTGGGAGGAGGAGGAGGTATAGTAGGCCTTTGAGACCTGGACCGAGGTAGGCCCCGCAATCCTCGGCGTCGGCAGTATATGACCAGCCCCAGGGTCAGACTCGGTCCCAGCCTGCACCAAGTTAAGTGTAGTAGCGTTCTTATAAGTTTGGGATATGGCGGGTGAGGGGAATGTAAACAGATGCGCAAGAAGCGCTGAAATAATATCGGTTAATCATAAAAGTTTGCCAGTATATTTTGTGGATAACACAGCAGGGTGGCGACAAAGTTAACAACTTTGATGTGGAATCCATGAAAACAACCCAAATTTCTGCCTGACACACCTCGTTTGATAAGGGGACGATGTATGGAGGCAGCTATATGGACGACTTTTGGAGGTAGCAATGGAGACAACGTGTGGAGGCTGCTATGGAGACAATTTAATTTGGATAGTGCCTGTATGTGGCAGTCCAAAAAAGTTTTCAAACCAGAGGAGCAGGTAGGTGGCCCTCCAGAAAAATGGAATAGATTGAGTGCCTGTATGTGGCAGTCCAAAAAAGTTTTCAAACCAGAGGAGCAGGTAGGTGGCCCTCCAGAAAAATGGAATAGATTGAGTGCCTGTATGTGGCAGTCCAAAAAAGTTTTCAAACCAGAGGAGCAGGTAGGTGGCGCTCCAGAAAAATGGAATAGATTGAGTGCCTGTATGTGGCAGTCCAAAAAAGTTTTCAAACCAGAGGAGCAGGTAGGTGGCCCTCCAGAAAAATGGAATAGATTGAGTGCCTGTATGTGGCAGTCCAAAAAAGTTTTCAAACCAGAGGAGCAGGTAGGTGGCCCTCCAGAAAAATTGAATAGATTGAGTGCCTGTATGTGGCACTCCCAAAAATTGTTTAAAACAGAGGACCGGGTAGGTGGCCCTCCAGAAAAATTAAATGCATAAAGTACTATAGCTAGAGCCAGTGGGCCCTGTCAAAAAATAGCCAGTTTCCTCTGCTTTAGTGTACAAAGAGGAGGAGAAGGAGGAAAATGAGGAGGAGGAGTGCATAAATTATTCAGGTTGAGCTTCCTTCACCTGGTGGAGATTGGAAATTATGAGAAATCCAGGCTTTATTCATCTTAAGAAGCGTCAGCCTGTCAGCGCTGTCAGTCGACAGGCGTGTACGCTTATCGGTGATGATGCCACCAGCTGCACTGAAAACCTGCTCAGACAAGACGCTAGCGGCAGGGCAGGCAAGAACCTCCAAGGCGTACAGCGCCAGTTCGTGCCACATGTCCAGCTTTGAAACCCAGTAGTTGTAGGGAGCTGTGTGATCATTTAGGACGATGGTATGGTCAGCTACGTACTCCCTCACCATCTTTCTGTAAAGATCAGCCCTACTCTGCCGAGACTGGGGACAGGTGACAGTGTCTTGCTGGGGTGACATAAAGCTGGCAAAAGCCTTGTAAAGCGTACCCTTGCCAGTGCTGGACAAGCTGCCTGCTCGCCTACTCTCCCTCGCTACTTGTCCCGCAGAACTACGCACTCTGCCGCTAGCGCTGTCAGAAGGGAAATACTGTTTCAGCTTGTGCACCAGGGCCTGCTGGTATTCATGCATTCTCACACTCCTTTCCTCTCCAGGGATGAGAGTGGAAAGATTTTGCTTGTACCGTGGGTCCAGGAGAGTGAATACCCAGTAATCGGAGCTGGAATAAATTCTTTGAACGCGAGGGTCACGGGATAGGCAGCCTAGCATGAAATCTGCCATATGCGCCAGAGTCCCAACGCGCAAGAATTCACTCCCCTCACTGGCCTGACTGCCCATTTCCTCCTCCTCCAACTCCTCCAACTCCTCTTCTTCTGCCCATACACGCTGAACAGTGAAGGTCTGAGCAATGCTCCCCTCTTGTGTCTCGCCAACATTCTCCTCCTCTTCCTCCTCATCCTCCTCCACCTCCTCCGATATGCGCTGAGAAACAGACCTGAGGGTGCTTTGGCTATCAACAAGGGAATCTTCTTCCCCCGTCTCTTGTGACGAGCGCAAAGCTTCCGACTTCATGCTGATCAGAGAGTTTTTCAACAGGCCAAGCAGCGGGATGGTGAGGCTGATGATGGCGGCATCGCCACTGACCATCTGTGTTGACTCCTCAAAGTTACTCAGCACCTGACAGATATCAGACATCCACGTCCACTCCTCATTGTAGACTTGAGGAAGCTGACTGACCTGACTACCAGTTCTGGTGGAAGTTGACATCTGGCAGTCTACAATCGCTCTGCGCTGCTGGTAAACTCTGGATAACATGGTTAATGTTGAATTCCACCTCGTGGGCACGTCGCACAACAGTCGGTGAGCGGGCAGTTGGAGGCGGCGCCGCGCTGCCCTGAGAGTGGCAGCATCTGTGCTGGACTTCCTGAAATGCGCACAGATGCGGCGCACCTTCGTGAGCAAATCTGACAGATTGGGGTATGTCTTGAGGAAACGCTGAACTATCAGATTTAACACATGGGCCAGGCATGGCACATGTGTCAGTCTGCCGAGTTGCAGAGCCGCCACCAGGTTACGGCCGTTGTCACACACAACCATGCCTGGCTTCAGGTTCAGCGGTGCCAGCCAAAGATCAGTCTGCGCCGTGATGCCCTGTAATAGTTCTTGGGCGGTGTGCCTTTTATCGCCTAGGCTCAGCAGTTTGAGCACCGCCTGCTGTCGCTTAGCGACGGCACTGCTGCTGTGCCTAGAGCTACCGACTGATGGCGCCATGCCCACGGATGGTAATTCGGAGGAGGAGGAGGTGGAGGAGGGGTGGGAGGAGGAGGAGGTATAGTAGGCCTTTGAGACCTGGACCGAGGTAGGCCCCGCAATCCTCGGCATCGGCAGTATATGACCAGCCCCAGGGTCAGACTCGGTCCCAGCCTCCACCAAGTTAAGTGTAGTAGCGTTCTTATAAGTTTGGGATATGGCGGGTGAGGGGAATGTAAACAGATGCGCAAGAAGCGCTGAAATAATATCCGTAAATGGTAAAAGTTTGGCAGTATATTTTGTGGATTACACAGCAGTGTAATCAACAGATGCGCAAGAAGCGCTGAAATAATATCGGTTAATCATAAAAGTTTGCCAGTATATTTTGTGGATAACACAGCAGGGTGGCGACAAAGTTAACAACTTTGATGTGGAATCCATGAAAACAACCCAAATTTTTGAGCTAGCGACTGATGGCGCCGTGCCCACGGATGGTAGTTCGGAGGAGGAGGTGGAGGAGGGGTGGGAGGAGGAGGAGGCATAGTAGGCCTTTGAGACCTGGACCGAGGTAGGCCCCGCAATCCTCGGCGTCGGCAGTATATGACCAGCCCCAGGGTCAGACTCGGTCCCAGCCTCCACCAAGTTAACCCAATGTGCCGTCAGCGATATATAATGGCCCTGCCCGGCAGCACTCGTCCACGTGTCCGTGGTCAGGTGGACCTTGTCAGAAACGGCGTTGGTCAGGGCACGGATGATGTTGTCTGACACGTGCTGGTGCAGGGCTGGGACGGCACATTGGGAAAAGTAGTGGCGGCTGGGGACCGAATACCGAGGGGCGGCCGCCGCCATGAGGTTGCGAAAGGCCTCGGTCTCTACTAGCCTATAGGGCAGCATCTCCAGGCTAAGCAATCTGGAGATGTGGAAATTAAGGGCTTGGGCGTGCGGGTGGGTTGCACTATGTTTTCTTTTCCGCTCCAGCGTCTGGGGTATGGAGAGCTGAACGCTAGTGGATGCTGTGGAGGATCGTGGAGGCGACGATGGGGTTTTTGTGCCAGGGTCCTGGGCAGGGGGCTGACTATCAGCTGACACAGGGGAAGGAGCAGTGGTGTGCACGGCCGGAGGTGAACGGGCTTGGTGCCACTGATTCGGGTGTTTAGCATTCATATGCCTGCGCATACTGGTGGTAGTTAAGCTAGTAGTGGTGGAACCCCTGCTGATCCTGGTTTGGCAAATGTTGCACACCACAGTCCGTCGGTCATCCGGTGTTTCCTTAAAGAACCTCCAGACTTCTGAAAATCTAGCCCTCGCCGCGGGAGCCCTCGCCACGGGAGCTTCACTACGTGACACATTTGGCGCTGATGCACCTGCTCTGGCCCTGCCTCTCCGTCTGGCCCCACCACTACCTCTTCCAACCTGTTCTGCTATAGGACTCTCCTCCGTCTCAGAAGCACTGTGTTCACCCGGCCTCTCAACCCAGCTTGGGTCTGTCACCTCATCATCCTCCGATCCCTCAGTCTGCTCCCCCCTCGGATTTCCTGCCCTGACAACAACTTCACCACTGTCTGACAACCGTGTCTCCTCATCGTCGGACACCTCTTTACACACTTCTTCCACTACGTCAAGAAGGTCATCATCACCCACAGACTGCGACTGGTGGAAAACCTGGGCATCGGAAAATTGCTCAGCAGCAACCGGACAAGTGGTTTGTGACTGTGGGAAGGGTCCAGAAAACAGTTCCTCAGAGTATGGCGGTTCAAATGCCAAATTTTCCTGGGAGGGGGCAGACTGGGTGGGAGGAGGCTGAGGTGCAGGAGCTGGAGGAGTGCCGATTTCGGTGACATGGGTGGACTGCGTGGAAGACTGACTGGTGGACAAATTGCTTGAAGCATTGTCGGCAATCCACGACATCACCTGTTCGCACTGTTCTGGCCTCAACAGTGCTCTACCACGAGTCCCAGTAACTTCAGACATGATGAACCTAGGGAGTGTAGCTCTGCGGCGTTCCCCTGCTCCCTCATCAGCAGGTGGTGTCTCACCCCACCCAGGACCACGGCCTCTGACCCCTGCAGTAGATGGACGCCCACGTCCCCGCCCTCGTCCTCGTCCTCTACCCCTAGCCCTCGGGTTAAACATTTTGAAAATGAAAGTTATATAACTTTAATTTTTTTTTAACTGTTTTTTGTGTTCTTTTGTGTTTTTTAGTTTTTTTTTTGTGTTTTTTAGTTTTTAAAACCAAACAATGCTATCCTATTGCTATGGCTATTTTCTAGCCAAGTATGAAAGCACACTGATGAGATGACGCTGAGTTATGAAAAAATAAAAGGAAAATAAAAAGGAAATGGCAGACTGTGCCTAATTGAAATCCAACCCCTAATAAATTTTCCCACTTCGGTCTTTGCGATGGATATGTGCGTCACTAAGCGCTAAACACAGCGGTCGCAAGTCTCACTCCAAATTCCTCACAATTGGCTAGTATATGCACTGCAGCAAGGACAGCCACCAGCAGATCAACCAGAAATAAAATATATATAACGCTATTGTAGGCGTAAGTAAGCCGTTTGGATTCTCCTTTGGCTATTTTCTAGCCAAGTATGAAAGCACACTGATGAGATGACGCTGAGTTATGAAAAAATAAAAGGAAAATAAAAAGGAAATGGCAGACTGTGCCTAATTGAAATCCAACCCCTAATAAATTTTCCCACTTCGGTCTTTGTGATGGATATGTGCGTCACTAAGCGCTAAACACAGCGGTCGCAAGTCTCACTCCAAATTCCTCACAATTGGCTAGTATATGCACTGCAGCAAGGACAGCCACCAGCAGATCAACCAGAAATAAAATATATATAACGCTATTGTAGGCGTAAGTAAGCCGTTTGGATTCTCCTTTGGCTATTTTCTAGCCAAGTATGAAAGCACACTGATGAGATGACGCTGAGTTATGAAAAAATAAAAGGAAAATAAAAAGGAAATGGCAGACTGTGCCTAATTGAAATCCAACCCCTAATAAATTTTCCCACTTCGGTCTTTGCGATGGATATGTGCGTCACTAAGCGCTAAACACAGCGGTCGCAAGTCTCACTCCAAATTCCTCACAATTGGCTAGTATATGCACTACAGCAAGGACAGCCACCAGCAGATCAACCAGAAATAAAATATATATAACGCTATTGTAGGCGTAAGTAAGCCGTTTGGATTCTCCTTTGGGGTGGATATGTGTGTCACTAAGAGCTAAACACAACGGTAGCAAGTCCCCCTGCAAATTCCTCACAATATGGTACTAGCTGCACTACTAGTGCCAGCAAGCCCAGCTACAAGCAAACAAAAAAAAAAAAGTATAACGTTATTGTAGCCCTAAGAAGGGCTGTTGGGTTCTTGTTGAATCACTCCTGCCTAACAGTAATCTACTAGCACCCTAACGCTGTCCCTGACCAGCAGCAGCTCTCTCCCTAGCGGCATCCAGACACAGAATGATCCGAGCAGCGCGGGCAGCGGCTAGTCTATCCCAGGGTCACCTGATCTGGCCAGCCAACCACTGCTATCGACGTGTAAGGGTACCACGTCATGCTGGGTGGAGTGCAGAGTCTCCTGGCTTGTGATTGGCTCTGTTTCTGGCCGCCAAAAAGCAAAACGGCGGGAGCTGCCATTTTCTCGAGCGGGCGAAGTATTCGTCCGAGCAACGAGCAGTTTCGAGTACGCTAATGCTCGAACGAGCATCAAGCTCGGACGAGTATGTTCGCTCATCTCTTTTAGGTGGTGATGTATTTTATTATGCAAAGAAAGGTAATTTTCTTAAAAAAAGACCTTATAAATTTAGTATCGCTATATGCGTATCAACCCAGTTCAAATTTATTAAATGTTATTTAAATTCGATGATAAAGGCAAACATTTTTTATTAGAAAGAACAATGTCAGATTTTCATTTATTTTTAACCGGTTAAGGACCGTTTTTTTCATTTCCATTTTTCACTCCCCACATTCAAAAATCTATAACTTTTTTTATTTTTACACGTAAAGAGCTATGTGATGGCTTGTTTTCTGCTAAATCAATTGCACTTTATAGTGATGGTATTGAATATTCCAGGAAAAAAATTCCAAATGTAGTGAAAATGGTGAAAAAACGCATTTGCATAGTTTTCTTGTGGGCTTGGATATTACAGCTTTCACTGTGCGCCCCAAATCACATGTCTACTTTATTCTCTGGGTCGGTACGGTCACGGGGATACCAAATTTGTATAGGTTTTACAATGTTTTCATACATTTACAAAAATTAAAACCTCCTGTACAAATTTTTTTTTTATTTTGCCATCTTCTGGCGCTTATAACTTTTTTATACTTTGTTGTACGGAGCTGTGGGTGGTGTCATTTTTTGCGACATTTGATAATATTTTCAATGATATCATTTTTAGGACTGTACGACCTTTTGATCACTTTTTATAGATTTATTTTATATTTTTCAAAATGGCAAAAAAGTGCCATTTTCGACTTTGGGCGCTTTTTTTTTAAGCGCAGTGAAAAACTGTTAGTATATTTTGATAGATCGGGCATTTTCGGACACGTTGATGCCTAATCTGTTTATGGTTTTTACTGTTTATTTATATTTATATCAGTTCTAGGGAAAGGGGGTGATTTGAATTTTTAGGTTTTTTCATTATTTCTTTTTTTTAAAACCTTTTTTTATTTTTACTATTTTTCAGACTCCCTATGGTACTTTAACCCTAGGTTGTCTGATAGATCCTATCATATACTGCCATACTACAGCACATTGTAATGAAGGGGTTAAAACGAAGTAGCCTTGGGTCTTCGGAAGACCCGAGGCTACCATGGAGACAGATCGCCACTCCCCGATGATGTCACGGGGAGCGACGATCCTAGGCAAGATGGCGGCACCCATGCGGCGCCATCTTTTTGAAGCTGCCGGCAGTTTTGCCAGCGGCAATCGCTGTGATAGCACCCGCGATCGGTGCTAGCACCCGCTACCGGCTATGGAGAGAGCTCAGCCCTTGAGCCCTCTCCATGCACCGATACCCGACCGCCGCCGTGAATACACGGTGGGTGGTCATGAACCAGTTAAATATACTGCACAGAAAGGGTTAATAAAAGTTTGCCAGTAGGATACATGAAATGGTGCCATTAAAGACTAAATTTTGTCCTGAAACACAACCCTTTTTTTCATTATACTGTATATATATTTACATTTAACTTTTGGTTGTTATGATGGTACAACCATTTCCATTTACATTTTCTTGCAAATTGTATAGTTGGCTACAGATTTTTGTATGATCTGCTCATACTTATACATAGTATCATCTTGCTATGATTAATCACTAAATCTAATCTACTCTGTTGCTTCATTAGTCTCCAAAGTTTTCAGAACTAGTAAGGTTAGGGACAACTTGTACAAACGTTAATGAACTACATTATTGTGTGTTATCTGACAGGAGAAAGTTTCACTTCCAACTTCGACATCAATCATTGACAAATGTTAGTTTCCAGCTCAGATGTATGGTTGTGTAAAAATAATGTCAAAAATATATTTAAAATGAGTGTTATAAATTTTACCTTACTTCACTGGACATGTCCAAATAGTGTGTCATAAAAAGACTGAATTTCAAGGCACCATGATTTTGTGAAATTTTGTGAAAAAGTGATAATTTGAGATTCTTTTACAGATCATTGTTGACCTCTCAGCTGTTCTGTCTTGAATAAAGGGAAAAGCCAAATTTGCTTTAATGCAGCCCCCATCTGATATATATACCATAATCAACACTTCTATATGCTGCTACTACTACACTACTTTTTCTTCTACTGCCTCAGTACAGTACATATCCATTTAGAGGCAGAACCATCTCTGCTAATTGGAAATGGACCATTATTCACCTTTCTAACAATATTCTTTACATCATAAGTATACAGTCAGGGAGACTGAGCTGTTTGAAATGAACATTTTTAACTGTTATTAGTTACTGAGCTAATACGCAGGAGCGCAGGAAACAACAATTTTCAAAACCTGGTTTGCAAGATGGGGCCAGCTCCAGTTATATTTAGGTCCTTAACCCCTTTGCGCACCATGATGTACTATAACATTGTGATGCTGCAGTGGATGAATATGGAGAGAGCTTTCTCCATACACAGCAGGTGTCAGCTAAATAACACAGCTGACACATGCCTCTGACAGCCACGGTCAGTGCTAGCAGCACTTTATAGTGTTGACAGTGAGCACCGACTAGAGATGAGCGAACATACTCGTCCGAGCTTGATGCTCGTTCGAGCATTAGCGTACTCGAAACTGCTCGTTGCTCGGACGAATACTTCGCCCGCTCGAGAAAATGGCATCTCCCGCCGTTTTGCTTTTTGGCGGCCAGAAACAGAGCCAATCACAAGCCAGGAGACTCTGCACTCCACCCAGCATGACGTGGTACCCTTACACGTCGATAGCAGTGGTTGGCTGGCCAAATCAGGTGACCCTGGAATAGACTAGCCCCTGCCTGCGCTGCTCGGATCATTCTGTGTCTGGATGCCGCTAGGGAGAGAGCTGCTGCTGGTCAGGGAAAGCGTTAGGCTGTTCTATTAGAATAGTGTTAGGCAGGAGTGATTCTACAAGAACCCAACAGCCCTTCTTAGGGCTACAATAACGTTATACATTTTTTTTTTATTTGCAGCTAGTACCATATTGTGAGGAATTTGCAGGGGGACTTGCTACCGTTGTGTTTAGCTCTTAGTGACACACATATCCACCTCAAACACCAAAGTGGGACAATTTATTAGGGGTTTGATTTCAATTAGGCACAGTCTGACAGTTTCTTTTTATTTTACGTTTATTTTTTGATAACTCAGCGTCATCTCATCTGGCATAGCAGTGTGCTTTCATACTTGGCTAGAAAATAGCCATAGGAGAATCCAAACGGCTTACTTAGGCCTACAATAGCGTTATATATTTTATTTCTGGTTGATCTGCTGGTGGCTGGCCTTGCTGTAGTGCATCTACTACCATATTGTGAGGAATTTGCAGTGAGACTTGCGACTGTTGTGTTTAGCGCTTAGTGACGCACATATCCATCGCAAAGACCGAAGTGGGACAATTTATTAGGGGTTGGATTTCAATTAGGCACAGTCTGCCATTTACTTTTTATTTTACGTTTATTTTTTCATAACTCAGCGTCATCTCATCTGGCATAGCAGTGTGCTTTCATACTTGGCTAGAAAATAGCCATAGCAATAGGATAGCATCGTTTGGTTTTAAAAACTAAAAAACACAAAAAAAAACACAAAAAAAACACAAAAAAAAAGTAAAAAAAAAATTAAAGTTATAACTTTCATTTTCAAAATGTTTAACCCAAGGGCTAGGGGTAGAGGACCAGGGCGGGGACGTGGGCGTCCAACTATTGCAGGGGTCAGAGGCCGCGGTCCTGGGCGGGGTGAGACACCACCTGCTGATGAGGGAGCAGGGGAACGCCGCAGAGCTACACTCCCTAGGTTCATGTCTGAAGTTACTGGGACTCGTGGTAGAGCACTGTTGAGGCCAGAACAGTGCGAACAGGTGATGTCGTGGATTGCCGACAATGCTTCGAGCAATTTGTCCACCAGTCAGTCTTCCAAGCAGTCCACCCATGTCACCGAAATCGGCACTCCTCCAGCTCCTGCACCTCAGCCTCCTCCCCCCCCCCAGTCTGCCCCCTGCCAGGAAAATTTGGCATTTGAACCGGCATACTCTGAGGAACTGTTTTCTGGACCCTTCCCACAGTCACAAACCACTTGTCCGGTTGCTGCTGAGCAATTTTCCGATGCCCAGGTTTTCCACCAGTCGCAGTCTGTGGGTGATGATGACCTTCTTGACGTAGTGGAAGAAGTGTGTAAAGAGGTGTCCGACGATGAGGAGACACGGTTGTCAGACACTGGTGAAGTTGTTGTCAGGGAAGGAAGTCCGAGGGGGGAGCAGACTGAGGGATCGGAGGATGATGAGGTGACAGACCCAAGCTGGGTTGAGAGGCTGGGTGAACACAGTGCTTCTGAGACGGAGGAGAGTCCTCGACCAGAACAGGTTGGAAGAGGCAGCGGTGGGGCCAGACGAAGAGGCAGGGCCAGAGCTGGTGCATCAGCGCCAAATGTGTCACGTAGTGAAGCTCCCGTGGCGAGGGCTCTCGCGGCGAGGGCTAGATTTTCAGAAGTCTGGAGGTTCTTTAAGGAAACACCGGATGACCAACGGACTGTGGTGTGCAACCTTTGCCAAACCAGGATCAGCAGGGGTTCCACCACTACTAGCTTAACTACCACCAGTATGCGCAGGCATATGAATGCTAAACACCCCACTCAGTGGCACCAAGCCCGTTCACCTCCGGCCGTGCACACCACTGCTCCTTCCCCTGTGTCAGCTGATAGTCAGCCCCCTGCCCAGGACCCTGGCCCAAAAACCCCATGTCCACATCTCCAGATTGCTTAGCCTGGAGATGCTGCCCTTTTGGCTGGTAGAGACCGAGGCCTTTCGCAACCTCATGGCGGCGGCCGCCCCTCGGTATTCGGTCCCCAGCCGCCACTACTTTTCCCGATGTGCCGTCCCAGCCCTGCACCAGCACGTGTCAGAGAACATCATCCGTGCCCTGACCAACGCCGTTTCTGACAAGGTCCACCTGACCACGGACACGTGGACGAGTGCTGCCGGGCAGGGCCACTATATATCGCTGACGGCACATTGGGTTAACTTGGTGGAGGCTGGGACCGAGTCTGACCCTGCGGCTGGTCATATACTGCCGACACCGAGGATTGCGGGGCCTACCTCGGTCCAGGTCTCAAAGGCCTACTATGCCTCCTCCTCCTCCCACCCCTCCTCCACCTCCTCCTCCGAACTACCATCCGTGGGCATGGCGCCATCAGTCGCTAGCTCTAGGCACAGCAGCAGTGCCGTCGCTAAGCGACAGCAGGCGGTGCTCAAACTGCTGAGCCTAGGCGATAAAAGGCACACCGCCCAAGAACTATTACAGGGCATCACGGCGCAGACTGATCTGTGGCTGGCACCGCTGAACCTGAAGCCAGGCATGGTTGTGAGTGACAACGGCCGTAACCTGGTGGCGGCTCTGCAACTCGGCAGACTGACACATGTGCCATGCCTGGCCCATGTGTTAAATCTGATAGTTCAGCGTTTCCTCAAGACATACCCCAATCTGTCTGATTTGCTCACGCAGGTGCGCCGCATCTGTGCGCATTTCAGGAAGTCCAGCACAGATGCTGCCACTCTCAGGGCAGCGCAGCGCCGCCTCCAACTGCCCGCTCACCGACTGTTGTGCGACCTGCCCACGAGGTGGAATTCAACATTAACCATGTTATCCAGAGTTTACCAGCAGCGCAGAGCGATTGTAGACTGCCAGATGTCAACTTCCACCAGAACTGATAGTCAGGTCAGTCAGCTTCCTCAAGTCTACAATGAGGAGTGGACGTGGATGTCTGATATCTGTCAGGTGCTGAGTAACTTCGAGGAGTCAACACAGATGGTCAGTGGCGATGCCGCCATCATCAGCCTCACCATCCCACTGCTTGGCCTGTTGAAAAACTCTCTGATCAGCATGAAGTCGGAAGCTTTGCGCTCGTCACAAGAGACGGGGGAAGAAGATTCCCTTGTTGATAGCCAAAGCACCCTCAGGTCTGTTTCTCAGCGCATATCGGAGGAGGTGGAGGAGGATGAGGAGGAAGAGGAGGAGAATGTTGGCGAGACACAAGAGGGGACCATTGTTCAGTCCTTCACTGTTCAGCGTGTATGGGCAGAAGAAGAGGAGTTGGAGGAGTTGGAGGAGGAGGAAATGGACAGTCAGGCCAGTGAGGGGAGTGAATTCTTGCGCGTTGGTACTCTGGCGCATATGGCAGATTTCATGCTAGGCTGCCTATCCCGTGACCCTCGCGTTCAAAGAATTTATTCCAGCACCGATTACTGGGTATTCACTCTCCTGGACCCCTGGTACAAGCAAAATCTTTCCACTCTCATCCCTGGAGAGGAAAGGAGTGTGAGAATGCATGAATACCAGCAGGCCCTGGTGCACAAGCTGAAACAGTATTTCCCTTCTGACAGCGCTAGCGGCAGAGTGCGTAGTTCTGCGGGACAAGTAGCGAGGGAGAGTAGGCGAGCAGGCAGCTTGTCCAGCACTGGCAAGGGTACGCTTTACAAGGCTTTTGCCAGCTTTATGTCACCCCAGCAAGACACTGTCACCTGTTCCCAGTCTCGGCAGAGTAGGGCTGATCTTTACAGTAAGATGGTGAGGGAGTACGTAGCTGACCATACCATCGTCCTAAATGATCACACAGCTCCCTACAACTACTGGGTTTCAAAGCTGGACATGTGGCACGAACTGGCGCTGTACGCCTTGGAGGTTCTTGCCTGCCCTGCCGCTAGCGTGTTGTCCGAGCGGGTTTTCAGTGCAGCTGGTGGCATCATCACCGATAAGCGTACACGCCTGTCGACTGACAGCGCTGACAGGCTGACGCTTATTAAGATGAATAAAGCCTGGATTTCTCATAATTTCCAATCTCCACCAGGTGAAGGAAGCTCAACCTGAATAATTTATGAACTCCTCCTCCTCATTTTCCTCCTTCTCCTCCTCTTTGTACACTAAAGCAGAGGAAACTGGCTATTTTTTGACAGGGCCCACTGGCTTTAGCTATAGTACTCTATGCATTTAATTTTTCTGGAGGGCCACCTACCCGGTCCTCTGTTTTAAACAATTTTTGGGACTGCCACATACAGGCACTCAATCTATTCAATTTTTCTGGAGGGCCACCTACCTGCTCCTCTGGTTTGAAAACTTTTTTGGACTGCCACATACAGGCACTCAATCTATTTCATTTTTCTGGAGGGCCACCTACCTGCTCCTCTGGTTTGAAAACTTTTTTGGACTGCCACATACAGGCACTATCCAAATTAAATTGTCTCCATAGCAGCCTCCACACGTTGTCTTTATTGCTACCTCCAAAAGTCGTCCATATAGCTGCCTCCATACATCGTCCCCTTATGAAACGAGGTGTGTCAGGCAAAAATTTGGGTTGTTTTCATGGATTCCACATCAAAGTTGTTAACTTTGTCGCCACCCTGCTGTGTTATCCACAAAATATACTGGCAAACTTTTATGATTAACCGATATTATTTCAGCGCTTCTTGCGCATCTGTTGATTACACTGCTGTGTAATCCACAAAATATACTGCCAAACTTTTACCATTTACGGATATTATTTCAGCGCTTCTTGCGCATCTGTTTACATTCCCCTCACCCGCCATATCCCAAACTTATAAGAACGCTACTACACTTAACTTGGTGGAGGCTGGGACCGAGTCTGACCCTGGGGCTGGTCATATACTGCCGATGCCGAGGATTGCGGGGCCTACCTCGGTCCAGGTCTCAAAGGCCTACTATACCTCCTCCTCCTCCCACCCCTCCTCCACCTCCTCCTCCTCCGGATTACCATCCGTGGGCATGGCGCCATCAGTCGGTAGCTCTAGGCACAGCAGCAGTGCCGTCGCTAAGCGACAGCAGGCGGTGCTCAAACTGCTGAGCCTAGGCGATAAAAGGCACACCGCCCAAGAGCTATTACAGGGCATTCCACATCAAACTTGTTAACTTTGTCGCCACCCTAATGTGTAATCCACAAAATATACTGGCAAACTTTTATCATTTACCGATATTATTTCAGCGCTTCTTGCGCATCTGTTTACATTCCCCTCACCCGCCATATCCCAAACTTATAAGAACGCTACTACACTTGATCTTATACAAAAGGTTCTTAGAAGTGCTGTTTGGGGAGTAGCCTAGAGACAGGGGCTTGGATTGGCGAAAGCTCGCCTGGCAGCGAAGCGCCAGCTCCATCCCAAGATCCAACTAACATAGTTTTAACTGCAGCACCTTTAATCTACTACTAGTTCACTGCCTCCATACATGGTCCCCTTATCAAACGAGCTGTGTCAGGCAGAATTTTCAGGTGTTTCACCAGATACATAGTGGAACTCGGCGCGTCTGTCGCCGCCATGCTGGAGACCTGCAGTTGCAATCATAGAAGCGCAATATGGATGCCCCATACTGTCGCTCTTAATCATGGAGACCTCTCCATGGCTGCCTCCAAATGTCGTCCCCTTATCAAACGAGCTGTGTCAGGCTCATTTTTCACAGAGGAAATAATTTCAGCACTTCTTGCTCACCTCCTTTGGTTCCTCTCTGCCACCCATTGGTTTGAAGCCTGAGTCCATTTAGGGTATGTCGCCATGCCACTCTCTAGCCTGCCGCTGCTGCCGCTGCCTCTGCATGCCATCCCCTATAGTGTCAGGGTCAATTATTGGATGTTTTAGATGCTATCTAGCTTCATTCTGTCACTCTGTCATGCTGTTGCCCATAATTTTGGCATAATGGTGCGTTTAAGCAGCCTCAGAGGCATCCATGCATGCTACCCCTGCTGTTTCCTGTCCATTTCCGTGGTGTTTCCATCCTTTTCTGAGGTTTCCAGGTGTTTGGCCAAGCTTCCCTGTGCAGAGCCTTGGTCCCCTTGAAAAATGCTCGAGTCTCCCATTGACTTCAATGGGGCTCGTTATTCGAGACGAGCACTCGAGCATCGGGAAAAGTTCGTCTCGAATAACGAGTACCCGAGCATTTTAGTGCTCGCTCATCTCTAGCACCGACATTTTGACAGTCCCCCTCATCATTGTAGGATGCCAATAAGACAGGCCTGCCGCTGATCTGAAATAATAGTGGGCTTAGGCATAAAAATTGAAATAAATAGAAATTTAAAAAAAAAATTCAATTAAAAAAATTATAAAAATGCCTAAGTTTCACATCAATACACATATGAAAACAGCTAAAGTATAACCACTTCCCAAAATGCCATATATAAATAAAACTATAAAAAACTATATATATATATATATATATATATATATATATATATATATATAAAAATATATATATTTTTTTATTACAAAGTATAAAAAAATATTATTCCAGTCCATAGCACCATAACAGAAAATAGCACCCAAATGTCAGAATCTAAATATTTGCAATAAAAACATGTCCATAGACCGAAGATTGAAAATGTAAATGGCATCAGAATTTGGCAAAATGCCAAAAAAAATCTACTAAAACCTATGTACATTTAGTATCCCTGTGATCGCACTGACCCAAAGAATAAAGGGTGGGTGTCATTTGGAGCGCACAGCGTCATAAAAGCAGAGCCAACAGGAATATGCCTCAAATGGATTTTTTGTCAATTTCTCCAAACTTGACATTTTATTCCAGTTTTCCAATACATTGCACAGAAAATTAAATGGCACCACTAAAAGTACTATTTTTCCCACAGAGAACAAGCCTTTGGAATGAGGGTGGTGAAAAACAGAAGAACAAAAACCGAAAAAGAGTCTTGAATGGGTTAAAGGGGTTGGCTACTTAATACAGACTTTACCAGGGTACATACAAGACCCTAATAGTGTCACCCATATTGTACTTACCCTGGAAAACTTTGTCTGTAGTCCATGGGAGGAGTGAATAATGTAATCTGTTTGTAGCAGGATTCCAGACTTCCTGTAACATGTCCTGCTAGCATCCAGCAGATGAAGGAACTTGTGCAGTCTTTCCTACGGTAGAGGACTACCAAAAAACTAAAAGAACAAAGATTTTAAAGATTTAAAAAGATTTTGTTTTTGGGCTCAGTGTGGGGGGGGGGGGCAGTGTAGGGCAATGCCAACAACTTATCTGCAGGGGTGGGGAATACTCCCTTTAAATGTTTTCATTTGTCCTAAAAAAAGAAAAAACTAGCCATCATACTTCTAGATCTATGAAAAAATAGAAAAGGGCAGGACTCTTAGCATGACACAGACAACCATATAATTTCATATTATTACTGAGACTCACAACTGACCAGTTATTATAACACTGAGGCCACATTCACACGGCCGTATGGATGAGACATGTATGGCCGCAAGCTTGCGGCCATACATACGCCCCCAATAGACGGCAATGGCCTCATGGAGCGATACGTTGCCCCACACGAGCGGCACCGTAGCACTCCGTACACGGGGAAAAGATAGGACATGTCCTACGCTCCTTAAGCCGTCCATCTCTATGGAGACGGGAGGAGTCACCCCTCCTTCTCTATATTGCGCCAAATGTATGCCCGCCCGGGTATGGCCTGGCGGGCATACATTTGTGTAAATTCACCCAGAATTTGTAAATTTTTAAATTAAGTTGACAGTTTTTAAAAAACAGATAAACAAGGATTCTTCTCCATTGCTACGTCACAAAGCGAGCAGTTTTATATCTTATCATTTCTATTGTAATGTATAAAATAATAAAACTTGTTTAAAAATCTGTTCAAATCTAAGTTTAAAACAAGTCCTTAGGATGTACCTCAGAATTAATTGCCATCATTTGTTGAATGTTTTTTTTTTTGCTTGAAAGCCATAAATATCCACGTAATTCATCTTTCTTGTTTATTAGAATATTAGAACATGCTGTACACTGTATACCTTAGGGTTCTGCAGGGAGTAGTGAAGATAGTAGCAGAATCTGTAGAAGGAAAACTTCAATTTGCTATTTGATTAAATGGAAGTGAGTAAAAAATGTATTGTGCGTATTTGAAACCAAAAAAAAAAACCCATAAAAAGCAGGAGCCCTAGAGTCTAAGTTTTAACAAGGACCAGCTGAGAAGTGAAGGCAAACCACATACAAACCATCTTATGTCTGCCAAATCATTTCCTGGCCCCAAAAAAACCCTCTTGTTTCCTCTCATGCAGGCCAAACATGGCACGGCACCAAGGGATTTCTAAATGGAATCAATTGCACTTGTTACCAACTGAGTTCTCTTTCATTCTTATGTTACTGAGGAATAGATGCTCAGCTGCAAGCAATTACAATGAAGAGTTACTGAGTAATGGCTTCCAGACCGCTCCATGATGGCAAATTAATTGAAAGAGACAATTTAAGAGTTTAAACCATGTAAATGCATTTCTTACTCTGTCAGAGAGTGACGTTCCTCGATGCAAAGGGTTAGGATGTTAAGAGATGATAAAGACATAATAGGGGCTATTTACTTTGCTTTGCCGAAAATTAGTTTTAATGAATCAAAGGTAACAATGTATACTTTGCATGGGAAGCGCAATATGTTCGGCACCTGTTTTCTTTACGTGCAAAATCCTATAATAGGATATATCTTTTTTTTTTTAAGTTATGGAGAATGTTAAGAGTTTGGAGCGTATGAGTCAGAAATTGGATTGTGTAAATTATATAGACATTTTCTTGCCTGTTCTTCGGAGTGGAACATATAGATTTACAGACTTGTTATGTTGTAATTGCCTGGCAGTGCATATGTTTATTATGCATCACATTTTTTCAGATTGGGGTCAGCAGGATTGTTGCCAGGACATTCTGTAAAGAGGACTCAGTCATCATGTACTCACTATGTAATTTTGTTAACTCAAGTTCTTAAATAGAACTTTCCATATTTTTATTATTTATGTACGACCATGGAATGTATGTGAATTGTCTTCTTTGTGTTTGTTTAAATTTTTTAAAAACTACAATAAATGCACATTCTGGGTGGTTACCATGTAACCGTATTTCATTTAATTATTTTATATGTCCCTGTATATTTACAGCATTGTTAAATGATTGGGGAGATATATCAATCTGTTTACTCTGGAAAACTGGAGTAATTTGCACATGAAATGGTATACGCCACATTTATCTATTGTTTAGACAGTTTTCTGACTAGTCAGAAAAAAGGACATGTCCTCAGTAATAGGGCGCGTGACCAGATAGAAAACAGCCCGTGTGCTATTCGATATTGTGGAACACGAAACAAGACCGACAAATAGGAGGTGCAAAGTAGGACTCATCAGTCTTATACTGCACCAGATTAATCATCCAGCATCAGACACAGGGATTAATCTGTCTACTTCTACTCGGCACTGGTCTAAAGACCAACACATTCATACATCTACCCCATTGCGTTCATATATTTAGTATGGCTTAAATCCTGGATGAAAGTCACATGATCAAAAGGGAAATACAAACTGTGAAGAATCTGTAGCTTTAATCAGAGCACCATAAACCGGCAGTGTCAGGGTATTTAGAAGAAAATGGGTTCTAAAGCAAAGATTAAAATACATCACCCACTGCTACATGATGTCTTAGGCTACATTCACATGAACGTATGGGGGACATATATACGGCAAACGCATATACGGCGTATATATACATCCCCCATACATGGCAATGGGCGCACCATACCTTTCCATAGCCGGGAGAAAGACATGTCCTATCTTTACCCGGAATATGGCGCATTGCGTCATATATTACTAAGGAGAGGGGCGATGTATGCACGCCATACTACTGCATAGATTTTGTGAATGCAGCCTTAGATGTTCTATCATTTGACTAATATCCAACATTCTGTTGGACCTTTACAAAGGTAAAATAAGAAACGCAGACAAACCGGACGGATTTCTATTTGCCAACACGTAGAAAATGGCTTGAGAAAAGGCTTCTGATTCAGAGACTGAAGTAGTGGGTAAAAAGTAACCCATTGTTTTTCTTTTTATTTATCGTTTTTGAGTTCAAATCCACACCTGAAAACCGCTTTAGGTGCGCAGTTTTGTGTTACACATACAGTACACAACACTGGCACACACACATGTCCAAGAAGTTTGCACATGTATTTATATGCAAACTACGCCTGAAAACAGACGCAGAGTGTTAAATAAATCTGGCCAATAATTAATATTTAGTCGAAGATATTTATTTTCTCTTGCACACCCTTATATGTTATATCATGTTCTCACCACCCATCAACATAAATAATGTATACAGATATCCACTATGATATCTATGTACAAATATCTAAATGGGCAAGGTTTTATTTCAAATGCATTTTATACCTAGCCCTGTGGCCAGGACAAGGGGGCATCTTCTATGCCTAGAGGAGAGGTGATTCTACCATCACCATAGACAGGGCGCATCCTCTACACCTAGAGGAGAGGCGATTCTACCATCACCATAGACAGGGGACATCCTCTACACCTAGAGGAGAGGCGGTTCTACCATCACCATAGACAGGGAGTATCCTCTACACCTAGGGGAGAGGCGATTCTACCATCACCATAGACAGGGGGCATCCTCTACACCTAGAGGAGAGGCGATTCTACCATCACCATAGACAGGGGGCATCCTCTACATCTAGAGGAGAGGCGGTTCTACCATCAACATAGACAGGGGGCATCCTATACACCTAGAGGAGAGGCGGTTCTACCATCACCATAGACAGGGAGTATCCTCTACACCTAGGGGAGAGGCGATTCTACCATCACCATAGACAGGGGGCATGCTCTACACCCAGAGGAGAGGCGATTCTACCATCACCATAGACAGGGGGCATCCTCTACATCTAGAGGAGAAGCGGTTCTACCATCAACATAGACAGGGGGCATCCTCTACACCTAGAGGAGAGGCGGTTCTACCATCACCATAGACAGGGAGTATCCTCTACACCTAGAGGAGAGGCGGTTCTACCATCACCATAGACAGGGAGCATCCTCTACACCTAGAGGAGAGGCGGTTCTACCATCACTATAGACAGGGGGCCTCCTCTACACCTAGAGGAGAGGTGATTCTACCATCATAGAGAGGGGGCATCCTCACCTAGAGAAGAGGCGGCCCTATCATTGCAATAGACAGGGGGCATCCTCTATGCCTAGAGAATAGGTGGTTCTACCATCACCATAGAAAGGGGGCATCATCTATGCCTAGAGAATAGGTGGTTCTACCATCACCATAGAAAGGGGGCATCCTCTACACCCAGAGGAGAGGCGGCTCTACCATAATTATAGAAAGGTGCATCCTTCTCACCTAGAGAAGAGGTGGCCCTATCATTGCCATATACAGGGGGCATCCTCTACAACTAGAAGAGAGGCGGCTCTACCATCACCATAGACAAGGAGCATCCTCTACATCTGGAGAAGAGGTGATTATACCATTGCCATAGACTGTGAGCATACTCTACACCAAGAGCAAAGGTGGTTTTACCATCGCCATTGACAGGGATTCTTTACTTTTTGGACACTGAGAAAAAGGAATCATTTGTAATGGGCATTTTTTTAACACAAGTTGACTTAATTGTAATTATGCAAATTTATTGGGCTACATTGCGTGATGGAGGGTTTATTCACACAGGCGTGTCTGTTGCATGTCTGTCCATTTTGTTTAGCTTTTATTTTCATTTGTATCCATGCCAGGTTTTTTGCACATTCATATTGCATACCTTTTTATTTCACGTCCGCAAAAAATAAAATTATGATTTGACATTAGTTAGAAGGTATAGCACCTGGTTAAAATATTCTCGTTGGTCCAGCTGAACTGTAGACAATAGTTTCTTTTATTGAAATATTGTTGAAAAATCCGCAGTGACAATTCAAACCACCAACGCATTTCCTGAGTAAGAACGAGTGTATAATTTGAAAGGCATTGGTGGTTTAAATTGTCACTATGGATTTTGCAACAATATATCAATTAAAGAAACTATTGTCTACAGTTCAACTGGACCAACGAGAATTTTTGTTTTCTTTACCCCAGCAGAGGGGAGGTCCGTGCTTCTCTGGACATAGAAGTGGGTTGAGGTAAACTGGATCACAAACTTTTACACATATAGTACCTGGTTCCCAGCATCATCAGTCAAAAAAATGAATGCACATTATTTTTTGGAGACCTATTGACTTCTCATTGGACCACCGCTTCATCATAGGACCATGGATCTCTTTTTTTAAAAAAAACTGAAATATGAAAAAACAGATTGAGCTCTCATTGAATAAGCCCTTAGTGGTAATGGTAGCACTGATTTTACCTGCTGTTACTTACATTTGAAATGATTCTTTTTTACTTGCAATGATAAAAAATTATAATGTGTCATGTATGTTGTCCAATGAAAGTTGCATAAGAAATAAGATAGTATGATGGATATCATAAAGGAGAAATAAATAATGTAAAAAATAATACATTGAGATGATACATCAGTTAACTCATTTTGCCCTTGGCCGATTTTGAGTCTAATGATCTATGATGTTGTCAGTTCAAGTCATTAAACCCGTAGCTGGACCAAGACAGAGACATAGAACAACCCTGAAATACACTTGTAGTATCCTCATATGAAAGTAACCTAAAATATCTGCAACATGTAAAAACAACTTTGTTATAAAAGTTTAATGTAAATATATATTACGGTACTATATTATTGATAGAATTGGCATTTAAAGGGGTTTTCCCATGAAAGAGAATTCTCACATCTCAATCCCCTAGTCATGTTAAATAAACAATAAAACAATAAAGATCATTTTAACCCCTTACTTTACAAATTTACTCAGTTTTAATGCTGTTTTAGCTTCTATTATTCCTAGGCTGCTCAGTGCAAAATCCCAGGGTGTGGGCGGGGACTCTCAGAGCAGACACATTATGATCCATCTAAGGCTACATTCACACACATGTATGGGGGACGTATATACGGCCGACGTATATACGGCCGATATACGTCCCCCATACACTCCTATGGGCTCACTGCCCTGTGTGGCACCGTACCGCTGTGTAGCACGGGAAAAGATAGGACATGTCCTATCCTTTCCCGTGATACGGCGCCGTGCGCTGTATCTTCCTATGGAGAGGGGCGGGGGTGAGCAGCGCTCATCCCCTGCTCCTCTCCGCAGCGCCGATGTATGCCCGCCGTACTACGGTACGGCGGGCATACATCATGTGAATGTAGCTTAATTCTGTGAGGTGACAATGTGGTTACATTATAAGGGTACAAGATTATATATACTTTCATCTGGCTGGTACTAACACACTGACAAATGGAAAGAGAGAGAAGAGACAGATCAGAAATGCATGATATACCGAATACACAGAGGCATGGCAGACAGAGGCTGACTGACTTTTACAATGCCAGCACTGCTACATCTCTGTTTTCACAGATATGTGCCTGCCTCCCCCTTTCCCTTATCGCCTTGCAGTTTGCAGCTTCTCTCTCCTCACAATGTGGTGCTGGCAAGAAGTGAATCAGGGAGTGTCTCTGAGCTCCATGCAGAGGGCGTGGCTACAGGCACAGACCAGAAAGACACAGAAACTCAGCAAGCATGGCTGTCACACAGAAGTCCAAGATGGCATCCATCTGACCCTTAGTCAGAAGTTACAAGGTCATGTCTAGGGGCAGCTGAAATTGTGTACAGCAGGACTGATAGAGACAGGTTTGACTTATATTTGTGAAATGCTGCATTTTTGTTAATAACAGTGAATTAGAGAATGTCTTATTTTGCTATCCTGAGTACATATAAGAAACTTGTCTTCGTGGGAATATACCTTTAATGTTAAATTTAAATATTAAGAACATGTTGAGACCAACACACCAAATATCAACAAAAAGTCTGGCAGATTACAGTTTAATATTTAAGCCTGCTGAGTGATAAACAGGTATTACTAAATGGTCTATATAGTATTATTATATTATCGTAAAGTAACAGCTAAATGAATTAAAGTTTATTCATACAACATATTAAATGTTTGTTGTAAATGGATTCAACCCTAATTATAAATTCAATTTGAACAAATTCATACTGCATAGTACAGAGAAAAGAAATTAGAATATCACGAGGTAGTACAGAAATAGTCAAATTCTGATTGTATTCTTGTATTTTGCTATCAGTCTGATACTTTCATATTGAACCTCATGATTTTTGAACAAGACATAAAAGACATTGGGGCAGATTTATCAAGTGTCTGAAAGCCAGAATATTTCCAGTTGCCCATGGCAACCTATCACAGCTCAGCTTTCATTTTACCAGTGCTCATGAATATTTTAAAGGGGAGCTGTGATTGGTTGCCATGGGCAACTAGAAATATTCTGACATTCAGACACTTGATAAATCTGCCCCATTGAGATTAATGATTTTAATGAACCCTTGAAAAATTGGTTATATCTATGTCAGCACCAATCACAGGTGTTACTGGTTGGGGTCCAGGTTTGTTACCCGAGCCCAGACTTGAACAGGATATTAAAATTAGGGTTGGGCTGAACTCGGTGTGTATGAGGACTTGTTGCTTGTTGCAATTTGTTACTTGACAAATTGTACTTCTAGTGGCCCCATGTAATGCTCCATGCAATAACTGAGAAACTGGAAAAAATTGTTATGTCTTAAGTGATGAGGGAACCCGAACCCGTATCTGGACTTTAGCTAGGAGTCTGGGTTCAATACCACCATACTGATAGCACCGATCATGGGTATTAACTCTTTAAATGCCAAGGATGACGTCATGTCAGCATTTAAAGGGTAACACCCACGATCAGTGCCACTAGGTTCAGCTTTGGTACCGGAACCTTAATGTTCTTAACCCTTTCAGTCATTTTAGGGCCTTAGGACCAGGCCTGATTTTTAAAATGTGCCCTGTGTCATAATAGGAGGTTATACCTTTGTAACGCTTTAACATATCCAGATGATTTTGAGATCGTTTTCTCATCGCACATTATACTTTAAAGTAATAGAAACATTTTGATGATATTTTTTGTGTTTAGTTATGAGAAAAATTGAAATTTGGCAAAAATTTCTAAAAATTATTACATTTTTTCTCATTTTTATGAAAATCACCAAAGCCCTTATTTAGAGACACTTGCTCAGTTTTAAGTGACTTTGACAGGCCTTAATAGCAGTAAAACCATTTAAATGATGCCATTTTAGAAACTATACCCCTCAATGTGTGAAAAATGAACTTCAAGAAGGCATCCTACCACTACTCCCTCCCTTGTATGTTCCATGTGAGTATATGTTTATGATACCACAATAAAGAAAGAAAGAAGTTCAGCAGAAGATTGGTCATTTGGATGTTTTGGGGCATTTTGGGCCTTGGAGATACCTAACAAGGTTTTATTTGTTTCTTTATATACTGTATGTGTTCTAGTGAAAGGAAAAGTGATCTGAATGTATAATTTTTTAAAAGTTTTTTGGATGTAGCAAGTTGTAATAGATTTCATCAAATGACAGGCCTGGAAGCCTCTAATTGGTCTGTGGCTGTCGTGGCAACTGATAAACGTCCCGTTGATGTCACAGGGGTTTAGATCAGTGCCAATATGGCAGGTGTCTGCTGTTTAATACAGATCAGCCATTGGGTCCTGTATTGGTTTAATATGGAGGACGGCATATAGCACATAGGGAGAATATAATTAGAAGTCTTAAATAAGGATAGCAGACATCATTTTTAAAGTGATTGTCCACTCTTACTGTCAATGACCAATCTACCATCCAAGACATTATGATAAAATTCATGAATACTATCTTAAGTAGTTGGTAGGTAATTTGGTCATGGACAGTTAGGATCGCATGAGGCCCCATCTGCTGCCATTTTATGGACCGGAATGTCTGTTGGTGAAAAATTTTCAATATGTATATTGGTAAATTACCGAAAAATAATGATGACAGTTAGCTCAAGTGTCATTTAGTTGTACACGAATAGCATTTCACTTCCAAGGTTTGTGACTGGCTAACTGCTCATGTGAAAGACGGGTGTGTTGTCATCATTTATGAATTGGTAAGCATCAGAATTTTCAGGGAATGGACCATATAGCTCTTGAACCAGAGATCCTTTAGAAGGTGAATAAGGTTTTTATTTATCGATTGTTTAAAGCCAAAAAGCCTTAAAATGGTCAACCATTCAAATGTTGTATCCGTCATAGATCGTTTTAGTTTACAATAATGTAATATTTGAACTTTTATGACCCTACTACAAATCTCAATATGTATATTTGTTTATTAAATAACGATTCCACTTGTTCAACAGATGATTTTTAACAAAGTTAGAACTGAGAGAATGGGAAAAAGTGACCTTTTTCATAAGGATTCCAAGGCATGTTTCTTTCAACAGTTACAGATATCTCATGACAACAATTTATGGCAGGCCTGAGGCTAAATGGAGAAAAAGTTGGCTTGTGCAGAGGGCTGAGGTAGTTCAAAATCCAGATTTCAATTCAAGTTACGAGTTCTACATCTGTGTCTCCAAGGAGGTACAGCCTACCGTGTTGACATAATGTAAATATTCCCACAACCTCAAGTGCAAGGGCTGTAGTTCGCTTTCTTCGCTCCTTGTCACTGTAATGTAGACATAACCATGATATGCATTTACAAAAACATTACATGCAAAACAAAGCTCTCACTTGTAATGGAAACCATGTGATAGAATATGCAGATTGAGTCTTGTGCGCCTCTACATAGGTATGTCATATGTCACCGTGATGGTCATGGCTTCCTCACCATCTTTTAATTGCTCATCTTTGCACATCACTTTCAGGAGAATTGCCTTAGAATAAGATTATCTGCATCTAACAGGATGGAGAAGACTGAGTCTCAGGAAAAAACGGTACTTAGATTTTCTGGTCTAGTACAAATGATTAATAGACATTTTCAACATGAACGCTGGACTTTGTACAGACTGTTCCTTGACCAATATATTTGTAATAGATCTGAGTATCATCATAACTTTCAACAGGTGGGTTACAGCAATAACTGCGGTCAGACTAAGTGAAGATAGATATTTCCTTCTCTACATAAGGAGCATGTCCTTGTTTAAAGGGATTGTCTGGGAAAGGGGTAATACTATTATTTGGAAAAAACACCTTTCAAATAATTAATTCCATGGGCTATAAATTACCCTTGTGCTGTAACTTTCACTGCAGCTCTTCCTTATTTGGTAAATGGGGGAGAGGGGGGGGGGGTTCTATCATAACAATGGGGCAGATCGATCAAGCTGTCTGAAAGTCAGAATATTTTTAGTTGCTCTATGTCAACCGATCACAGCTCAGCTTTTAAATATTTATGAGCACTGGTAAAATGAAAGCTGAGCTGTAATTGGTTGCCATGGGCAGCAAAGAATATTCTGACTTTCAGATAGCTTAATAAATCTGCCCCATTGTGTTATGGACAGTCCCTTAATTTTCTGCTATTTGTGTGAACAGGTGATAAACTTGCATTGCATTTCTTGAGCAATTAACCCATAATAAAAGTTCTTTATATAAGAAAGAAGTAATGCTCTTCAGATACTGATCTTACTTAGGCTCCATGAACACGTTGACAAAAACGGCAGCTAGTTCATGGCCACCCAAGAGGTGCAATGAGCAAAATATAGAGCAGTAATGGCGAACCTTTCAGAGACCAAGTGCCCAAACTACAACCAAAATCCACTTATTTACCATGAAGTGCCAACATGGCAATTCAAGCAGTAACTTATTGCTACCTGTTCTTCAACATCATTCAGTTGTATTGGCTCTCCTAAGGCCACCAATACAGTTAAAAGAAGGTGGGCAAATTCAGACCATCATTGTAGCTTCTCACCAGGAAGAACGGTGGGTTCAGCAGGAGGACCTCCAAAGACAATGCAGTTCTGTCAATACCTTCTCACTTTTCCTGCAGTTTCAAACAGCCAGTGAAGTGTTGCTTTAAAATAGCGCTGAGAGCAGCATCCCTTAAGTTGCTTGGGACCGTAGGAAGATTTGGTGGATGTGGTCCTGTTTGGTGAAATTGGGCTAGGGCCTGAGTGCCAAGAGGACGGGCTCCGAGTGCCACCTCTGGCACCCGTGCCATAGGTTCACCACCACTGATATAGGGAAAGGCCTTATTCCTGTCCGGATTTGCGGCCTGACCGCTCAGCTCTCTATGAAGAGGGGAGGGGTGAGCAGCACTCATACCCTCCTCCAGTCGGCTTACCGCTCACGGCACATGTCTGCTCATGCGGACGTGTGCATGGAGCCTTATGCTGTTCTCGGGCCACGAATCCTGGATTGTTTTTGTGTCCGTGTGTCAACAATGTGTCATATGTCCATAAACATGGTCCACATGTTCGGGTGTCAACAATCAGTCGTTGGTCCAAAACAAGGTCCACATGTCATCATATGTCATCCAGAAGATGAAAACTAACTTTGTGTGCATGTAGGCTTACTTCTCAAAACAATACAATATCGAAGCTCAGAAGGAGATAACTTGGCTTCTTTAGGTCTCTTGCAGATAGGGTTAAGCCATAGCTGAGTGGGTATTTTAGTTCTTGTAGGCACAACAAAGCCACATAATCGGAAGGTTCAATATTATCATTGCTGCTAGGTCCTCTCTAGTCTGTGTATGAATATGGCTGTAGAATGTATGAACAGGTGCATACCGGTCATTGGGCCACCCACCACCTTGACTGCATAAATTATTAAATGTTTTTACAAAGTTGTAGGTAATTTTATGCTGAAGGCTACATAAAGTTGTTCAGTCGAGGGAGATCATATCACTCACCTAAAGTAACATTGTAAGGTCATGACACCCGAGCCATTTCATACAAGTGAATGAAGGCATAAACTACATAAAAGTGACAATACAAGTTAGAATAGAAGAATAGACTAACAGTGTATTATGTATTTTGGGCATTTTCCATTTCCAAATATAAGCTCTTTCAATATGCATGAGCATTTATGAGTGTGCTTATAAATAATGTAAAAACATTTAAGATGTAATGAAATCTCCCGCAATTTATCATTCTGTAAAATGTTCTGTGGTGACATAAGATTATCTCAGAGATTTATGTGACACTACGAACATTGTTGCTGATTTGTGAAGGAAGTTAGAGTCAAACAATTAATCATTTTCACAAAGAAAGTGAAATTTGTTTATGAAATGACTTTGGAAATGTGTTTTTTTTTTTGTCCAGATCTAAGTTTTTAGTCTTTTGAGTTAATTGGATTAAGCTTGATCGTATTCTGCCCTGAAACAGAATAGTAGACCTTTCAAACATCATCTTCTATTAATTAATATTGCATTTTTTTATAGCCTATTTCATCAAATACAGTTGACGACAAGGACAACAGCCCCAACTTTTATTCTGAACATTCCCTACACAATCCACTGGTAAAATATGTTCAGTGAAAAATGTGAAGATTTTTAGTTCTACCCAAAGACTGAGTTGTAAAGGAGCAACTGTAGGGTCTGAAAGAGTCACAAGAGACATGGAAAGATACTCCTACTTTTGTATCTTATGCCAGTGTCAGAGATTTTTATCTGGGGCTCAAACCCCCATTGCAAGGTGACTTTCAAATTACCTCTTTCATGCTGCCCGTTACCGGGACGAGAGTACAAACCCAAGACACACCAGAATCATGACATTAGCTGGACAGTGCTTGACCCCCGGCATGACCCCCGGCTAATACTAAAATGGTAGCTTGATCCAAAATGGCCGCTGTTTGGTTCTCTTGGTCCAAGATGGCCGCTGTAGAGGAATATATCACTAACATCAGGGTTCGATTTCCAGCTATACCACTTGTTCTATAATGTCATCCAGGCTGCTGTATGTGTGTGTAAAAGATAAACATAATTGCACTGAATATTCTCTTTTGTAGATGGGGGAGATTTTTAAAAAAAGAAATTCTTTATCCAATCCTGAGCTCAGTTTATGTAAAAGTCACTCAATGGTCAGATGGTCTTATTCCTCATATAGAAGCCTTATACACCAAGACTTTTAATCATTTGACTAAATGGCACAAAAGAGTCTTCTAAAGAGTTGTTCCAGTGAAAGAGAACTAATATACAGTACAAAAGATACAAAGGAATTGAATAGATTGAGGTGGGCGTCTTCTCAGAAGACAACATGTGGCAAATATGACATTGTGAGAAGGTTGTACAAACAAATCCAGAATGTGGTGCCCCCTGCCCACACACAGTCATTGACAGTTTTCTGGTCATACAGGGAAAGTAGTCAGTCATTCGGTGTGGGCGTGGGAGACTTCTCTTAAACTCACTAGAAGTATGAGGATTTACACAAGCTTTTTGTAAAAAGTGACACGTCAATCTTGTCATCCGCACCTTTCACACTCTGCGCTCAGATAGGGCATTTGAGGATAAGTCTCAAGTAAACGCATGACGATATATGACTTTATTTGGGAAGAGCTTAACCTTTTTAAAATAACTTTTATTTGTATTTTTTTTTATATAAGCAGAGTCTGTTAAAATAAAAAATAGAGAATATTAGAATTGCATCAATTGTTATTCTCATGTTACTAGTTAGTATATAACTGCAGATGATATTGTATCGGCACTGGCATCTTATACTACTACAATAATAAGTAAATTTTGTTAATTTTAGGTGGAAATGTACAATTGATGGTATAGATAAATCTGCACAAGGGCCCTGCATAGATTTATCTATAATATCAATGTAATATTTCACCTAAAATAAACAAAATTTACTTATTTTTGTAGTAGAATAATATACCAGTGCCAATACAATGTAATCTACATTTACCCTATGTACCATGTCCTATAACAGTGATGGCAAACCTTTTAGAGACCGAGTGCCCAAACTACAACAAAGACCCACTTATTTATCGCAAAGTGCCAACACAGAAATTTAATTTGTGATTTATACTCCCTTCTCTGTCACAGTTTTCATTGATACCAGCACCCTGAGGACACCAATAAAGCAGGAAATAGTCCCAGGTAGCGCTGTCACTTTAATATAGCTCTGTGTACAGCAAGTCCTGTGCTGTCTGGGACTGCAGGAAGATACCTGGAGTCCTCTCTGGTGATGGCCTGAGTGCCCACAGAAAGGGTTCTGAGTGCCACCTCTGGCACCAGTGCCATAGGTTAGCCATCACTGTCCTATAATAACAAATGTCTAACAATGCTCCACTTGCGATACAATGGGGTACATTTACTTACCCGGTCCTGTTGCAATCCCCGATCCGGACTGTCCAACGAGGATGAAGTCCAGCGCAATTCACCAAGATCGTGCGCCCGATATCCTGCATGTGTCGCTTCCCCGCTGAGGTCCGCCGGAGTTCACCTTCTTCTTCCAGGTGTATGTGAGTGCGTGCCTTGTGACACAATTTGAATTTTAAATCCCGCGCTTAGTCCGAATCAGTCGGGTTGTCCGACGGCCTGCCCCACCGATTTGTATTGCATGAAAGTCGGCACAATTGCGCCAAAATCCAATCGCGTGCGCCAAAACCCCTGTTAAATGCAGAGCAAATCCGAAATAGTCGGGAAACCCAACGGAAATGCGGTCCACGGACCCTTAGTAAATGTGCCCCAATGTGAACAATGGTCTACAATAGAAGACTCTTTTTCTTCACTTAATCCAAGTAAATTCACTTAATTACAGATTTTTATGAACACTGTGTATCTTTATCACTCAACAATAATAATTCCTTAATTTGTTTGCCATATAGGTTACGCAGTGCTGCACAGAGTTTGCCCAATCCGTCCCTGTACCCAACAGGGCTCATATTGGGGCTGCGATGCTAAACACTATGCCACCGTGCTGGATATCCCTAGCCCACTTCTAATGGACTATATAGCGGAACCGTGGATTACAAGTAACTTTATCTGCAAGCATTTTGACAAGATTGTATTTTTTTTTTTTAAAGGTAGCTTTGGTTACCAGCAAAATTTCATAATACGAGCATTTTGTGAGCCCTCCCCACCCTCTACTGTTCTGTACCTCTGTCTATAACATAATATTGGAGAAGTAAAAGAAATAAAGGATCTAGATGTTGTACTACACATGACTAAATATTTTTGGGTTATGGAACAAATTGTCTGCATTTCAATGATTTCTCATGGGAAAACTTGCTTTGACATATGAGTGATTTCATTACGAGTGTTAATCCTACTTGTAATAAAGGTTCCATTGTATATAAGTGTATTCACCATACAATAACACTTCCGTAAAATCTTGCATTTAGTTTCATTTCTCTGTTATTTTTTCAAATGTGAATAAATTGCCTTACCATTGGGTTTTACCAATTCTGCCACAGGGGGCATTACTGAGCACTGCCGGACCACATTCCTGAACTTTTACACATGCAAAATCAGGAACTGGGATGATCTGGAAAACTTGACACAGCTAATAAACTATATAAAACTTCAAGGGATGTTCAGTTTATTTCTGGCATTATGAATAGCTCTAATGATACTTTTGACTTTTTTAAGTACTTCTTTATCTTCACACTGAATCTTTTCAGCAGTGTACCACACTTTATAACATCCCTGAGTTAGGTGTTGATATGTTGAAAAAGAATAGAGAAAAGGTGGTCTGACCATTTATGTTACATGTGCTTTCAATGGAGAATAACTTTAATATGTTACATCTGTGCATATTCTGCTCTCACCAAAGAGGTGCAAACCAGTTTCAGTCATGACTGGAAAGAAGTGTTGACTCAAGCTCGAAATCTGTACCATGGTTCCCCATTGTACAATGTCTTATGTGGGAGAGAGTCACATGAGTCCCCTACGGGGCATGAGGAGGAGGAAAACTTCTTTGGGATGTCACTTCCTTATGCAAGGAGACCCATAATATAAAGTACAGGTCAAAACTGTGTTACCTCAGTATCCATGTGTACCTACACACCTGTATGAATGTCTAATTGATGCTATACTGTGATTAGATAATTATAATAAACATATAGTAATAAATCTTTATGTATAGAGTGTAATCATATTCCACAGCGCTCTAAAGATCATAGAGAGCATATAAAAATAAAAGACATTACAGTGAAATAACACCCTCACAATAGGATTGAGAACCCACTAAACTGAGATTGGACCGTTCCACAATAGATAGATGTGTATTGAGGCATATATGAGGAACTTGAAACCAAGACTGTTTAGAATTGTGCAAAAAATGCAAAGAAAAGACAAAGGTATGTTAAATTTATTGAAAACTAGACATGATAAACACAGCTGTTCACTGTTCACTATGTTTTTACATTAATAATTTTCAGTTTTTTTAGTGTCATTTATGGCATAATAGTATTTTTGTATATAGTGTGTGTTGTATGTCTACTTCCAAACTTTTGTTCTATACTTTACATTACATACTATACATTGAATGTTGAATACTTCATTGCAAATAATAATAGCCAGACCATAAACAAAAAAAACACAATAATCTCATTTTAATAGATTTTTAGAAACCATCAATTCTTTATTGGATGGAATTCACTATTTGTCACAGTGTTTAATACAAATGCAAATATTATGTATTTTATGAACATAGATATATGTGTATACTTTTTAATACTGTAAAATTGTTATATATTCATATTGTGTACAGATAGTTAGACAGACAGATAAATAGATATACTATGCAGATATATAATATATACATTCCAATGTAAAATACTCAATAGGGTCACAAAGGGGGTCATTTATCTCTATTTTTCTTCCTGTTTTTTCTGTCATTTTTGAGACATTTATTGGCGCATTGCAATTTTTGCGCCTTTTTGGGGACATTTGTTTTTCCTCAGTGAGAAACATTTCTCTTCTATTCCAGATGTGCTAAATGTTGCAAATTACATTTATCATTTCAAACTGGCGAAAATTTGCAAAATTTGTTGGCGCATGGAAAACTTAGAAAATGGAAAGAAGTGACTTGAGACATCTGTATGACATTTTAGAGACATTTGTAACAAATGTCTCAAAAAGAGATCTGAAAAAAAAACCATTTAACACAAAGAAAAAGTGAGATAAATTACCAAAGAAGCAGACCAAAAAAAGACAGGCAAAAACTAGCCAATACAGACAGAGATAACATAAAATGTAGATAAAATGGAAATTAAAATATAAATTGTAATATGACATGGAGAAAATGTGTGATCTGTGAGCACACATACGTATTTGTAGGATTTTATTATACTGTCATAAAATGTGAAACTTTTTGGAATTACCGAGCTACACACATTTTCGTCCATGCAGCGAATTGTCAAATTGTCAAGGGAGAATGGAAGTTTTAAGTCATAATTTCGTCTACAATTTCACACATCATAGATGTTTGAAAGGTAAGACATCTATTTATTTCTTGAGGCGTTCTGACCAGAGCTGGCCAAATTAAGATGCAAACATTGTTTTCAACAGGGACTGGAGAAGTGGCAGGCTGCAAGTAACATGATTAGTAATAATAAACAGGGCTATTTTAGCCGAGTATCCTAAGTACACTATTAGCTAGACAAAACAGAAGAAGACAGACAAAATACAAGCTGTTACTAAACGCCTGTGGCATGGATTTGTCAGTCGGGATTCGCTTGTTAGTTCAAAGCAATCCCTTCCTTTTGAACGACTGGACCATTCATCAGGTTGATGTGAATAGCAGAATTCAGGAAACATAGACTGAAGTGATCTGTTCCTACTTTACTGCCCATACAGAATTCTGGATCCAAATATTACAAAGCTGTAGTATTTCTATAATTATATATTGCGTACATATAGTATTGTCTCCCTACATGTGGGTTGTACTTTGTTCCTGTGGGAGTAGGCATAATAATATCAGATTACCACAAATTATATGAATCTCTGCCTTATACACATATGAGCAGAGATCGCACCTAATATATACCATATAAACACTGCCTCACTGTGGGGGAATTTATCTCTATACTTGTGCCTGTTTCAATAAAATGGCCCAATTGCTAATTTGCACAATTTTATGACTATTCCCTACCCTCTCTACTTTTCAATTCTCTTTCTAGCCATCTTATTTATTCATAATCTATATCAAATTGCAAATTTTGGTGCAAAACCGAGGAAATGCTAGGAAAACAAATTGCAACTTTCTTGCAACTCAACACTTCACATGCTCGATTTAACCAGCAGTCTATGATCTGACGTGCAGAAGAACTCCAAAATGCACAAGTCAAAAAAACTTCCACGTGAATCCAGCTTAATAATAATATATCATCCCTTATCTTTTGAAATTGTTTTTAAAGTGTTATATAATTTGGAACTAAAAAAACACATTAATAATAAAAAAGAAATTATAACGGTACTAAATTAAAATTAAGTAAATAAGAATAAAACATTTTTTTTGTTTCATTAAAAAATCTGAACGATTAAATCATGAATCAAAATTGGTAATTCATTTATTTCTAAATTTGGGTGCCGCCCACAGTAATTCTTGAACATCTCATATTGAGCCAATACGAACAGAGGAAAGTGCCACGTATAAGTTCTGGTTTTTACGCATATTTTAGAGCGTGGACAAATAAAACAAAAAGCTGTTTACAATTACAATCTACTTAGTATGCCTGCTCGAAAATCTTTCTGGGTTGCTTGGTTTTCAATGTTTATTAGTTTGACTTTTCCAAAGTCAAAATACACTTTGAAATGTAGCATGTCATTATGTAATTTGTAGTTACAAAACCCAGGACCATTCTGAAGAAATCTGAGACAGAGCAGAGCCCTTCTAGTTAACAGTGTACTTACCTAGACTATGTTTTTTCTGTAAATCTTATTATCAGCCAGGATAAACATTAGGCCATCCAGAACACTGCCCAGCTCAAAGTCAAGACATCTAAAAATTAACACACCAAAAAGGAGAAAAAAAACGTGTTTTGGGGGGTTTTATGCATAATATTCCATAATGTAAAATGCCAGGGCAATGAGATCTTATCTTCATAGTGAAGAAATAGCAAGTAGATGTGTTAACACTTTGAGGTTTTGCAGACTTTGAGGAATGAAAAAAAAAATTGTATATCTAAAACTTGCGATTTAAAAAAAATAAAAAATAAAAACGCACAATTAGTTAAAAGGTTCACTGAGGATCTTTGGACTCGTTCCCAGTATATCAGAGACTGAAGTTCTGTTTGTGTTTGGGGAAAACAATATGTGTGGATTGAGCACAGAACTTTCTGTGCTGTGGACAATGGTTCTCTTTTGTTCTCCTCAGATGTCATAATTTTTTTGGCTGAAGTGTGAACCGAGAGCACAATGGAAACTTCTATCCCCACATGAAAGTAAAGCAGCTCATGGGGATATTTTTTTTTATCTTATTTGCCATTTTTGTTGTTTTTGGCTCTCTGATCTACATTTCTTTCATGCCTCGTGCTGCTCAGTCTGAGAAGCGTTTTTTTTTAAATGATTGTTTTATCACTTTCCTTTTTAATGGCATGAATACATATAGAGCGACTTCTTTCTGATGATGGTCTGTTATGTGCTTATGATGTTAATATGAACATTCTAAGAAACAAAATCTTAGACTGAAATATCTGACACCATATATGCATATACTTCATACATACAATGCATAATACATCAAGACTTTTATCAGATAGAACTAGTGACTTGGAGCTGGGAGCTTGACTTTCTGCCATATTGACATTCATCACTGGCCTTCTTTCCCTGTCCATAAATCTAATCTATTTGTTTCTTACAAATCAATTGATCCACAGTTGATTCATCTGCATTCAAGGTGCAGTAGTAAATATTAATAACACTAATAACTGCAAGTCATAGAAAACATATCATAGAAAACTCCTTACAAGGTGGGGTGCAGCATCCCGACAGGTCCTGGCTTGGCCCTCTTGTAGATAAGAGAGGTAGAAAGCGGGCAGCACTCCGTGGTTCCAAATTCCAACTTTATTGAACTTTTATGAACTTTATTGAACAACCTTGATGAAGGTATTTCACACACTGAAACATTGCCACTTGTTCAATAAAGTTCACCTTTTTTTGAATTTGGAACCACGGAGTGCTGCCCGCTTTTTACCTTTCATATATAAATACACTAGATATTTCTCAATTTCTTCCCATGCCCAATCTGCATATATGTATATATATACGCATACATACATAATCATCCCAGGTGCCGATGCTCATTCCTTTTCTTGTCATATCTACGATATTTGTAGAGCGGCTCCTTCGCTTCAGAATGTAGTCACTGAAAACATGATCTTTTCGGAGAAGCCTCCCCTGACTCCTCCTCATACATTACATTCACTATAGTTTAAACATGTTAGCTCTCACATTCTAGAAGCCAAACTCTTCTTTACCCTTTCATGACAGCCTTCCTTTACTTTCAGTGTCTGCCTTTTATATGGTCACTGCTTAAATCATGTGTAGGTGGCTCATGAAATTTTAGGGTAATATTTTGAAATGTGTAAAGTGCGTAACATGTAACATTTTGCACGACCATGCGGATACTGTAGAGAGTGGGTGATGGTACATATTCTAGTGAAGAGATAAAAGGCAATATCACAACATAAGTGAATATTTGGAAGACATTTTTTGAAAATTAAAGAGGACCTGTCACCCAGAAGTAATCCCTCTACGACTACTTACTAAAGTAAGCAGCTCCCTAGGCCCACCTCAGGTACAGCAGTGTTAAATCGCTTCTTGGTCCTAATGCATTCATGAGGGGGCGGTCTGAGGCGTTCCTGAGATTTTGCTCCGGACTGCCCCTCCCTTACCATATGCTGGTGGTGACTGCCAGGCTTCATGCGTCTGTCACCGCCTCCTCATGAATACGCTGGACCGCTGTAAGCATATTCCGGCGTTCGCATGGCTATGCAGTGCAGTGTTTCCTAGCTTATTGCTATGTTCCGCTAAAGCTAGCAATTTAACACTGCTATTACTGTGTAGGGCTGAGTAGGTAGCTGCTGATCATTTACAGGTGACAGGTCCTCTTTAAGTGCTATACGACAAGTGCTAGTTTAAGGACACAGGCCAGCATGTAAGCCTCAAGGGTGGATATAATATATAAAATTCTTTGACATAAATTGGTGGGGTCCTGATTGGTGGGGACAGACGTCCAGTTGAATAGTATTACTTCTGTATGCATCCCTACAAGGTCCATGAGTCCAAACATCATTCTGTTAGCTCTATGAGCTTTGTTTAAAGGAAATCTACTATCAAAATCGAGCATGATAAATCAGGGGCATTTTCTCACAGATGCAGGCACTGTGACTGTGGTAATCATCTTTTATTTGTTATACATGGCCTCCTTTAATCTAAAATCAACTTTTAAAATTATGCTAAATAGCCAGAAGGACTATGGGGGCATTATCAGAGCACTTCCATGTTGCAGATTCACAGGCTGTTTGTTACACTATGCAGGAACACTTCCCCCCTCCCACTGTGCGCTGCAACCTCCTCTGCTGCAGTGAGATTACATCAGGCAGAGGGAGGGGAGAAGTATGAAGCAGAGAAGACAATGTAACAGCCTGTGAATCTGCTCTTGGATAGGCTCTGATAACACATCTAGGAGCCCTTCAAGCTCATTAGCACTAGAAGGTAGATGTTTAAAATCCAGGTTATTTTATTATAAATCAATCAAAGCAAAGATTACATAGTGGTATCTGTATACTTTATATACATTACCGTTATGCCAACACGCTTCAAACACTGTGTGCATCCTGACTCATGGCTGGTGGTGTCTTGCATGTTTTCTGTCTGGCATCTGGAACTGTTAACAAAAAAAGATAATAAAAAGAAAGAGAACATGTGAGGTCCAGTACGTAAATGTTGTTTCCACGCTTTTATGACAGTTAACAAATGGTATAAGTTAATATTAGAATTATAATATTAGAATTATTTATTTATAGGACGCCATTAATTCCATGTTCATTTGAAAAGGGATCACATGCATTGCATAGAAATAAACAAGCACAATTACAACATACACAATACTAGAGGCTATGCACTTTATGTAAAGGCTTGTAAATTGTCATAAACACTGGTTCATTGGCTCCCACTTTGGGTCCAATCAGTGAATTTCAGAAGAATTTTTGAAAACTTGGTGCTCACATTGGTATTCCCTTGGTGATAAAGGACAATCAAGAACAGGACAACGGGGCACATTTACTAAGGGTCCACGGGCCGCGATTATTTTTGTTCTGTGCTGAATCGCATAAGGACCTGTGTCTCACGCTATCGGATTGTGGCGCCGGCTTGCGCGCGACACAAATCGGGATGGGGGGGGGGGGCGTCCGGCAACCCGACTGATTCGGAAAAACAGCGGAATTTACAATTCAAATTGTGTCGCAAAATCAACACTCACATACAATTGGAATAAGATGGTGAACTCCGGCGGACCTGAGCGGGGAAGCGACACATTCAAGAAATTTGGCGTATGCTGTAAGTGAATCGCAGCAGCTCCGAATCCTCGTCAGACCTCAGGTAGTATCTCTGTCCATGGTTCAAGATAACGTGAGTCCAGTCTATTCATATTACAGTCTCATGTGCCGATTGTGCTTGATCGGTGAACTATAACTAAATGTAAATACTGGAACTGAAACTGTCTCGTTTGATCCAAGGATGAAACACTGTTGCAAGCTATATTAATAGATATGAGCAGTTATCATGTGCTTTTATGGGACAAATGAATGTTCTAATGAAGAATGTATTGAGGTAAAGCCTTGAAGTAAAGTAATACGTTTTGCAAAGTTATTTGTGTGGTCATTCTTTGGACACTATTCTTTGGATGCAGTAATTGAGGAGAGTTAGAGAATCTCCGGTCCTAGACCACTGTTATAAAAAGAAAAACTCCACATACTGTCTTTTTGTTTTATGAAGTGGACTTTAGCAGGGAGGAGAAGGTTATACTTCAGTCAATGGCAAGTTTTTGCTAATTTATCTAGAATCACTAAGAATATGTTGTGTGTAAGATCCCTTTATACATTTGGGTATGCTTAGAACAATCTACAGTCTACAGATGCTCTGGGCCAAATTAAAAAAAGGAGCCCTCATTTTCCTGTAGTTAATCTTGTCCCTGGGCAGCCATATATATTTAATATGAGTCCTGGTGGTCCTCTCAGGTGAGGGGCCGATGTAATGAAATCATGGAAAACTTTTTACAGTTCTTGTTTTCTATAGTTGAAACAGTTCATCCCCTAGAATATCAGTAACCAGCCTCCTGTCATGATCGTGAACACAGTCCTCATTCTTTGACTGAGCCACTGGTGGTAGAGAGGTCAATTTTGATTGTTAGCTCCTGCAGAGTTTTCATATGTACAGGAGCGACTCAAGTCATTTTGTGTTACTGCCTCGGATAATGCTTGTCATTGTTTAAAAGCATTGAAATAAGTTTGAAAGTTTTATGTGCAACTATTAGGTTTCATTGTAAAAACAGAACTCAATAAGTCTTACTTTATTGGTTTCACAACTAACGAAACTGCAGCGTGCCTATTTACAAGAACAGTCTTGCTGTGACCCGTGACAAGTATAACATTATTATGTCAACTCAGTTCAGCCATTACAGTCAGTGAACTGGGTCTGATATTAGGGACGCTGGGGCAACTTACATCCACGAAATTGGAACTGGGTGCCAATACTTCATAAGAAAACAACAGACATAGGACGAGTAAATTTATTACGCGTATAGTTTGTATTCAATGTGCTTTACAAACTGACATATAATGGATTGAAAGTAGAAAGAACAAAGCTGCATATTGTATACTGTAAACCTTCTGCCATTTATCTTTTTATGATTCATCTCATGTTTTTGCAACTAGAAACACCCATGCTGGGCATTGGACACCCATCAATCTGATATTGGGGACCTATTGTATTGATATGTTACCATATTTTGTCCCAGAAAACCCCTTTAATTTTGAAGCAAGGTTTAAGTGATTTGTTGTCAAGAACTATAAGTATTATTTCTCATTCAACATACCGTCGATTGAGGGCACAGTTGGGTGAAAGCACAGCAAATCAGTATATAGGCTGCTCACCAAATGGGGTTGTGCTCTTCTTAAGGCACAAATCTAGTATAGGTATATCAAAAGATTTCATATGGGTGCAGCGTAGTTTTTATGGATTGCAGACCAGCTGTTGAGTAGATAGTATGAGAACAAGGGTTGGGCGTACACCAGTCGATGTATAGTAAATATTGTGAGCCCCATTGGGGCAAGGGACTGATTTGGCAAGCTCTGTTCAGCGCTGCATAATCTGTGTGCGTTATATAAAAAATAAAGGAATTTTAAATTATTTTATTGATGTTATAAAAGCTAAAACCATCACATGTTTCAGGACCCTTTTTTGAAGTGGAAATTTTTCTGGCCCCTCAGCTTGTGGCAGAGGAAGTAGGACAGAGCCGAGAAGCACATGTGCAGTTTGCCTGTGGAGTGTGCAGGGTGCAGCAGATTCATGAATTGTGGAGCACATTCTTCATGTATCTGGCGCTCTCTGCACTGCTCCGACAGAGTGCACCAGCTTTTTGGTGCACCTTTAACATCGGGCGTGCACCGGAACGTCCCTTCTTGTATGTGCAGAATTTTGTGTTGCATCGGGTACAGTGGAGCCTTTATACAAACGTATGGCAAGCGACTCATTTGTGTCTTAGACACTTCTTAAATACATGTGCAAGCAGTTTTCACATAAAAGAACATACAAAGTCCGACAGAAAACAGCTTTGATAAATCTGGGCCATAGTGTTTGGCTTATACCACAAGAATAGTGGGGTGGGAAGAAAGACAGGGTATCTGAATCAATATCTCATGTGCTCCTTATGGTGTTCACACTTCAGTTATCCATCAAAATTTCTGTGATCTTGAAAAGCACTGCTTGTATATCCCATGAAAATTATTTTGGAAAGACTGATGGAGTGACGTCACTCAGGAAGTGCCAGCCTTTATATATTGCTGTTTTTCTTTCTCAGAACACCGCAGGTGGCACCCATTGACTTGTGCCACTGTACTTATTGTTTGTTAGGGCAGGTTCTCACGCTCACCAGCAAATATACATTTTTGTATTTAATTGACTGATGGCTAGTTATGATTCTCATTAATCCTAGTCATCTATATTCTACTAGTAGTGCCAACATATTTTACTATATTCTAAATATACTTTACCATTCCCCACCCTGGTCTTGAAAACCCCTATAAATTCTGAGAGCACTACAATGAGAACCCCCCACTACAAAGGATCCTAATTATTTCATATACGGTAACTCATCCAAGTAAGAAAAGGTGGGTATAGGGTTGCATAAAGCAGAAGCTGCATATAGCTGTTTCTATAATTCAAGTAGATGAAGAAGATGCATAGATTCTTGACAGATTCTGGGTGCAGAAGAATTTAAAGTGAACCTGTCAGCAAAAATTGACCCAATAAACCCCTACCAGTATGTTGTCAAGCAGTCAAACACCTTCCAGATCATGTTTCTTTCATGACCCAGTGTGGAGGAATCATCTAGAAAATCGACTTTGATACTGAGTGAGATTTAAACTGGTTGCATAAAGTCAAGTAGGCGGAGATTTTAACACTGAAGTCCTCAGAAAGCCCCTTCACTGTAATTGATGATCCTGCATCAAGAGACATCCCTAAATAGATCTCCTGAAGTCATATTCATGATGTCAAGCACATAGGAGGTACATTCAGAGTTACCCACCTTGACTTCAGTGTTAAACTCTATGCCTCCTTGACTTTATACAACCAATTTACAGCTCACTTCATAGCTGATTTTCTTGATGATTCCACCAAGCTGAGTCATGAAAGAAACAATAACTAGAAGGTGTTATTCTGCTTGACAATATTCTGGTAAAGGTATATTAGCTCAATTGCTGATCACAGGTTTCCTTTAAGGCTCATAGTTGGTTTTCTTCTGATGGGTGGAAGTCCCTGTGGAAATTTCTGTATAGGTGCCTACTAATCAGAATAACTAAAATAAATAATACAATGTAAAATATTTATCAGTAATGTTTCTATTATATATTTATGCACATATAGATTTAGGCCGTACACTAGGTACAGTTTTATTTTAAATATTTTAAGGGAAGTATCAAAATGAACTCATTCTAAATCAAGTCTAAGCTACTAGACCTTCCTCCTTATCTATATTACATGAAGTCAATCAGCCTTCATCACTACTTTGCCTCATGCTGGTTGATGAAATAAACTCTGCATCCATCATTCATCACTCTCTCACTCTTTTTTGTCTTTGTACAGAACTGAACTCTCAATGTAAGAATCATTATAATCTGATTTCAGAGAACTCTGATAACATTACATACCATCGCAAAGAAGAATCAATTCTAGCAGTGGTGTACGGCAATGTCATGTATAGCAGGAATGAGGAACAGTTTTGCCATATCAGTTCTGTTGAATTTACACATGGTCAAATCAAATCCTAATTTTTGGAGAGAAAATACTGATTATTGCAAACAAATAATAATTAACATAGCACATTCATTTGTGCTTAATACACTTGGGGCCACATGTATCACTCGTTTTTTCTGTTGTTTTTGCGCCTTTTCATTCAGGCGCACCGTTTTTGCGCCATTTTTGCGATTAAACGCCAAACTAGCCGCGCAGCAAAAATAACCAGCTTTCCCTCATCTACTTTACCAATCCAGATGTTTTGCTGCGCCTAATGATATTCATCACTTGCAACGTTTTCATTTAGGCGCAAAAACGGGCGCAAAAACACTCCAGCCCGAAGTTGGCGTTATTTGAGAAGAAAGCACTGAGCCCCTTTGCAGAACAGCTCATTTCTAGCAGCAAAGCTCAGCCAGACACTAAAACAGATAATAGATACATTAGATACACTGCAGACAGGAGCTGCAGACTCTATTTACAGTTCATCACCTTCTATTTACAAAACATTCTGCAAACTCCTGAGCTCACAGCAAGAGAGAAAAGAACTTTGCACAAGTTTGCAGAATGTTGCAGATACTACAGACAAGTGTCCTCCATGTAATTCTGCACAGTATCACCAGTGTTTCTGAGGGGGATACTGTGCAGAATTACAGGGGTGCAGCAGGAGATCAGCACTGGGGGATCCCCTTCAGGAGAAGCCCCTACTGAGGAGGTCACTGGGTGCTGGGTGTCACACACCTGGGTGCTGCTGTGAGTGTTATCTTCATTCTGGGCTGTGGCAGAAGCAGAGAGGAGCTTGTAGCAGGATCACATGTAAGTGCCCGAATCTAACATTGCGCCTAAACTGCGCCAAAATTGTGCCTAAACTGTTTTAAAGTAAAGTGATTAATAAGAGGCAGAAAATATACTTATCACAGATGGTTGTAGCTTGTGATAATTCTGGCAAAACAGTGCGCCAGAATTTAGGCGCAACTACTACACTTAGGCGCACAAAAGTGATAAATGTGGCCCTTGGATTGAAATTCCAAAAAATATAACTAGAAAATACTTATATAACATATAGGTCTTCCATATAAAAGACATTAGAAGCTGCTTACTAAAGTCAGCAGCTCCTAGTGCTACAACAGTTATAGCAGTGTTACACTGCTAGCGTTATTGGAAACCTCCACTGCCACGCTATATAATAGAAAGGCCAGAGGTCAGGTGTATTCATGAGGGGGTGGGATTAGGGGCAGTGCTGCTTTAAGCTCGGCAGTCACCGCCGGCCTATGGAGTGGAAGGGGTGGTCCGAGGTGCTGCTTCTCCCCTGGACTGCCCCTCCCACTCGATAGGCCTCATGAGTACACCCAACCCCTCAGCGCGGTCCTGCATTGCTAATGTATAGCCCAGCAGTGTAACACTGCTGGGACTGTTGTAGCACTAGGAGCTGCTTACTAAAGTGCCTTTTATATGGATGACAGGTCCTCTTTAATACTTATAATTAGAAAAATACTTAGAAATAATAATAATAATAGATGCTTAGGCCTTAGGTAGGTAGAGCATGTGTGTCTATAGGAGCATCCTCAGTTCTACTAATAGTCGCATACAAACCAAGTTGCCATATGGTGCTTCTGTATGGTGCGATGTTTGGGTGGTTTTCCCCTAGAAGAGCTTCTAAAGAATAACTGACAATAAAATGACCTGATAATATAGGAACATGTATAGTTTGAGTTTGTTCAGAATCTCAATAGGGTAATTGGACCTTTTATCAAACTAGATAAAAATTGTAACATTCTATTGAAAGAGGCATGAGACTGTCTACAACATCTAGTAAAGTGTGTAGTGCCTATCACATATATTCAATAGAAAATGATGGTGCTCACTTAAAAAAATAAATGAAAATTGGGAAGCCAAATGTTTGCAGTGTACATACTGTTTACACTCAGTAGCAAATTATAATATAGGCGATTTGGGGTGTAACCCTAGACCTAAGCGTTCTAGGGGCCAATGGCCGGCCACCCAAACCACCCACCAAATGTTATATTTAGACGGACCTTCATCCATGAAATCCTCATACATCTGCACCTGCTCATAATATACATGTACACAAGAGGCATTTCTGGACCTTTAAAGGTCCTGAAACTGCTGATTGAAAGCAAGCAGAAGGGAAGCATCCTCCATTCCCCAAGAAGCTTGATTCTAGTACCAGATATAGGAAGTGAATCCCAGACTTGTAGTGGCTATAATATTCATAGAGAAAAAAGATGGTATAAAAATATCCGGACTGGCAAGAAAAAAATGGTAAAACCTAATACATTTTATTTAATCGATGTTTGGTTAAAAAGGTGACATCACTTAGGGTAACTTATACTTCTGTAGTGTAGCATCCAATCACACATATTGCAGATCATCTTGTCTATTGGATTTTTTGTTTTGCTGTCTGCTATCAATCCCACGTTGCCTCATAAATATACATTCAGGGGGGCAGCACTGTCATCTCCTGTATTAGAACTGTTTAATAGGAGCTACTCTCATCACTAGTATACAATCAACCAGAACTGTTGGTGGTATCTCCCTTTAGATAACAGAAACGCATGCTATACTTGGAAGAAGGGTGTCACTGTAAAATCAGATTAAGAGAAGTTTTACAGAAATTTTCAGAAACAACTTAAGGTAACACTAATTGCATTACTCATATTGGGAAAATCCAAATTAATGGCTAGGTCTAATATTGGTATTTTCCATTACTGGGTGTAGCCATGTCCAAAATGACCTTGGCTACGAGTATATTGGGGCAGATTTACTTACCCGGTACTGTCGCGATCAAGTGGCGCGTTCTCCGACGAGGATTCGGTCTTCCTGAGATTCATTAAGGTCGTGCGCCCGATGTCCACTAGTTGTCGCTGCTGCGCTGAGGTCTGCCAGAGTTCACCATCCTATTACTGGTGCATGTAAGTGTGTGTGAAGCGACACCTTTTTTTTTTAATATAGCCCGATTTTTCCGATTTTCGTCACATGCAAGCCGGCGCTAATGCGACACAATCTGATCGCATGCACCAAAAACCTGGGGCAATTCGGTGCAAAATGGTAAAATTCTGAAAACCTGGTGGAAAAACGCGATTCAGACCCTTAGTATATGTGCCCCATTATGTTATTATATCCAAAATGTGAAGGGCATAAACAATAAAAAATAAACTGTGCCAAAACTGCAGTTTTAGTGCTCCTTGACTCCATAAAAAGTCATTTAAAAAAGTTGGATGTACCCCAAAAATCTCTTTTAATTTAAGAAAAAAATTTTATTGTTCTCAGAATATGGCAAAATACAAATACATTTTTCTGTACAGATTTGGTGTCTCCTGAACATGTTCTAATTATAGATAAAATTTCCCTACAGTGAAGAGTTAACACATTTTTATCATTATGATTATTTTACCCTAAAAATGAAGTTATGTCTTATGTATGTGTTATATATATCGATAGGGTACAATTCTTTTATATTTTTGTCCATTATGTCTGGAATTGTGTGAAGTCAACATTGAACTGTAAACCACCTTTCAATACAAGTTACTAAACTTATTTGTATTCCCCAAACATTTGCACAAAAGGGTTACTAGTGGGAAACCGGTGATTATTAACCAGTTTTGTGTTTGTACCCCCAGCAATTTGCAAAGGCCACATACTGTTGTGATGGGTGTCCCGGCCAATTAGGAACTTGTCTGAGTGCTGATGTTGTAACTCCAGCTGTGAACTGTTAATAACAAATTTACCCACAGGACAGTATTGCCATATGGCATTTGGTTATTCCATGCCATAATATGCATTACAAAACACATTCCTGTCAACAGTTTTTGGGCATAGGTCATAGAATTTAATACTGCGCTGTAACGAATTCGTGTTTTGGAGCCTTTGTAATGTAATTTATATATGTTAGGGACATTTCATGGAAATATCCTGCTTTGTGATATATTTGTTAAGATAATATATGTATTTTAGTGAATCAAATAACTTTTATATATTTAGTTATTGTGATGTATTTAAATTATAAAGAGTAAGTCTCCACTTGTGCCAATGTTTGAAGAGTGAGCGGCATTAATGCATTTATAGATATATTGGGGCTTATTTACTAAGGGCCGCACACTGCACTTTCGTCGGACTTTGCACCTCTTTAAGGGGTTTGCACGGCTTGGACAGGTATTTAACAGGTGTCTACACTGTGATTGTGTCGCACACGATCAGTTTCTGATGCAGCTGTGCTGGCTTCTATGCGACACAAATCGGACGATCCAACAGATTCGGACCGAGAGTGAGATTTAACTTTCAAATTTTTTCGCAAGACAATGCACTCACATGCACGGGGAAGAAGAAGGTGAACTTCGTCGGGCATGAGCAGAGAAGCGATACATGCAGGATATCAGGTGCACGATCTTAGTGAATTGCGGCACAGTGCATTTTCGTGGAACAATGCAGTTTCAGTGAACTCCGCGGACCAGGTAAGTAAATGTGCCCAGTACTTTTCACATCTGCATCACAGGTTTTGCTAAAACTTCCATAGCTGAACTTTCCAGAACTTTTACCTCCAGAAAAATGACAAACATCAAAATGGAAGCCAAATCAACCCCACTAAAGTCAATAGTTTCTATTGGGTACCATTGGATGCATCATTTTCCACAATAGCACCTTCCAGTTTCTGCTATAACTGAAGAACCGAAGCCCTTAGAATGAACATAGTCTTATGCACATGGCCATGTGCTTGCCCTGACTGGATATCAGCCGTAGCACACAGCCAGATGGAAAAGTGAGGGGGAATGAGTGCTCCTCACCCCTACCCTCTCCATTGAAAGCCAAACAGCTTGCTCCTGGTGCGGTGAGACACCATGTGCTCACCATACCGTGGCCGGATGACAACATTTTCTATGGTGACCTTTTTGTGGCATGGCTGCACTAATCTGTACACAACACAAATTTCTGCCCTGAAGGGGGTGCTCCGGTGCCCAGTTGGACACATTTATCATGCAAAGCCTGACATAAGTGTGTCGCATGTCCCATCTTAAAGGTGCACCAAATAAGTAGTTCTTCTCTGTCAGAGCAGTGCTGGGGGCACTAGATTCATGAAGAACGGGCGCCAAAAATCCTGAATCTGTTGCCCACTGCACACTACATGGGCTTACTGCACATCTTAGTAAATGTCGGCCAATAATTTCATGTGAAAGCATCAAAGACACTTTTTATATGGCAACCAGGACAAAAAACTGGCGCAGACTCAATACTATACTGTATCTGCCCCAGTAACAACTCTCTACCCCATCTACATTAGGACTTTCAGACTGAAGTGGCCTGAAAATTACTAAAAGGTTCCCTTTAAGCTACTGCAAAGATGTGATCCAACAGAAAAAAAAGTTGGATTGGTTTGGCAAATGTATGGTGTAGCCATTTTAATTAAGAGATCATCACTAAGCAGTTATTATCAGGATTAACGTTTACATGTTGTTACTTCTCAATGTCAAAAACATTTCATTCCTGCACTTTAGGTTTTTTTTTCATGCGAAACCGCTTTATGATTATTCCCAGATTTGTCCAAATGTATGTCATTGAATATGAGTAATTGGTAACGTGACAAGTTCCCTGCATGATTTCACCATTACCTGTGTTCTCTGAAAAGAGCTTTGGGAACTCCTGTCTAAAACACATTTCCACTCTACAGCTTGCCCAGATTTTCGAGGCTGTGATGAATATTTTCTGTTGCCCACCCATATGTTAATGTGTTGTTGCTCTGCGACAATTTCAATGATGTCAGCTTGCAAACTGTTTTCCTCTTCGATGGCACCTAGTTACAAATACAAATTTCTCTAAAACATTAAATTAAATGTTTGTTTAGTCCCTAATTATTTTGGAGTGTGACAGAAGCCAGTGCCCATAAAATATGTTGACATAAAGGGAGACAGCTAAAAAAAAAAAATTGAAAAGTTAAACCCACTTCTTAAGCCAGACCAGGCTTCTGATGTAATGCACTGAGCACCTGACAGAATGTTGGCTACAGTAAGAACTGGCTCTGTTCACATGACAGGATGGCTGGCAATTCTTAACAGTGCTAGCAGGATGTACTAATATTTACAGGAAAAGACCGTCTCTGGCTTTGCTGAAATAACATCACTTTCCGAGTTTGACTGCTTCTGCATGGCAGACTTTTTAACAAACAGCTACCAGGGGAGGAGAGAAACCATTGAGCTTTCATCAAACACTAATGTTTGCCTTCAATTTTGTGAAAAAGTCAAAATTATATTACACAGGCTTAAGAAAGCAACGTAGAAAAAATAATGACATCATTGTGATGGAATATGCGTATGAAATACAACATACGAAGCTAGTAAAAGGAGGTAGAAACAAGAAGCGGCCATTTTTTCCGCCTTAATAACCTATCTTTTATAAGTGTATTTCTAAGAGCTTAACAAGTGAAACTGTTAAGTGGTTTATGTGAGTCTGCTAAGTTATCAGTTAACAGGGTTTTATGGGCAAACGTAGCAAATAAAAGTAAGTGTTGGAGTATTTTGACAGATGACGTTTTGTTTTGAGGAAACAGGCTGAGAATATTAAAGGTTTAATACCCACTAATAATATTTTTGTTTCCTTTGTATGCCCAAAAGAAAAATTTAAAGTTTCGACTTTATAAACTAAGCTTTTTCCTTAACTTCCATAGACTTACAAATTAGCGCACGTGTCTGGACTGAAGCACAGATGTTGAACGTTTTGAGACACCTTGGCAAAAAGAAAATTAGAGCCGTATAGTAAATTTTGACTGTCCTTTCCCCATGCTTGCTTTGTTTTTTAAAGGAGCGTGCATGGTGCAATATGGGTAAAAACTATCTAAAGTTCAGTGTAGGTGCAATATACAAAAATTGGGTTAAACACACCCCAAATAAGATTATAAGCTACTCAGAAAGAACAAAGTGGGTGTCTGTACAAATGGTATAAACTTTATTAAATGTAATCAGACCACTGAAAATTAAAATAAGATAATCTCAGCAAAAAAATCACAATGTATAAGTATGTGGAGGCTTAATACCAAAGCAGTGTAGAATGCCGAAAGGAATCAAATTGCAGGAAATAGAATATTACCTAGTAGTAGGCAGTACGGGGATGTGGGAGAAAGGACCCCACGTGTATCCCCCGTGGTTCGGGCTCCGCCAGGGGAACCCACGGGCGATACGAATGGAACACTTGGAAAAAAAAGATGCATAAAGCATTGCACAAGGTGCAGATCAAGATCTACCCAGGGGCGTAACTACAGTGGTAGCAGCCATAGCAGCTGCCATGGGGCCCACAGTGTCTGGGGGTCCCGTCATCCAACCTGAAAAACTAAAGAATGGAGGATGTACCCCATTATATACATATTATGCTGTACATTGTACAATATAATGTCCATGACATATATGTGATGTATATATGATGTATCTGTGATGTATATATGCTGTATGTGTAAAGAATGTATGATGTGTATATATACTGCATTATGCTCTCTATGTGTACTGTGTATACTATGTAAATCTAACTCACATTTGTGAGGATATAAATATGTATATTTTTTAAGTGGGAAGGAGCTCCCCATTCAGATGTCTGCTGTGGGGCCCTGCCTCTCCTAGTTACCCCGGTGGGTCTACCTGAAAAACAACAGCAAAAGTTGCAGTGAAAAGTTGCAAGAAAATGACAAAAGTTGAAAAATGAGACAATTAAACTAGACAAAATAACGATACATATCCCCCAGTATCTTCATTTCTTCCTACTAAAGTCTCCATGAAAGTGAGTTTCTGACCACACTCGAGATGCTGCTTTTGTTGGAGTGTCAGACACATGATACATCTGACGACAAGAATGGAAAGGATAATTCAAAAATACAGCTCCCATATTTACTTTCACTATAATTTATATAACTTATTTCCATAACAGCCAAGAGAATACAATTTTCAGTGGAGGGTTACATTGACATGACACTTATTTGTTTAACATATTGTGGCACAGAATGTTAATTTGGCAACATTGCAATGACTTTTGTTATTATTTTATACAAATGTCAGAGCACCAAAGACTTGACCTTTACTGACCATAAATTTATATATTTTTTTTATTAATATACCACAAATGCCTTCAAAACAACAATGGACCCACCTTACCTTAGGTCCAATATTATTTAACGACTATTATTTTTCATTACACCTATTGGATACTGCATTGGAAATGCTAGAAAAACCCTTAACTTTTCTATTGACTGTTCTCATAAATAGTTGTGTTATAGAAAACGTGTCCACCCATAGCCTAGATGTGTAAGGCCTCATGCACACTACCACTACTAGCTGAGAGCTAGCTGCAGTCGTATGCATTAGACCTTACTTTAACATTTTATTATTTGTCATGAGCTTTGAGCATGATCAGTGGCAATGATTTCCTTTTGGATATTTAAAGGGGTTGTCCACTTGAAGCACATTACAACAAATAATTGATATTGTTAGCGTAAAGAAAGGCTATACAAATTTCCAATACACTTTCTGAATCAATTCCTAATGAATTTCCTAGATCTCTTCTTGCTGTCATGCAACAGGAAACTTAATTGTTTACTTCCTGTAGATAAACACTGGTCATGTGATATCACACAGGTGCATGGCTTGTTTGTATCACACAGCTCTGATTACACTGTGATATAATGAGCACCTGTGTCCCATCACATGACCATGGACCGGTGTTTATCTACAGGAAGTAAAGAATGAAGTTTCTTGTGGATTGACAGCAAGCAGAGATCTGGGAAAACTATTTAGAATTATACAGAAAGTAAAAGTTTTCATTACACACGCAATATCAATTATTGCTGGAATGTTCTTAAAGTGGACAACCCCTTTAACTTTAATTTGTTTGTATGATGTCCATAATGCTCAGTTCACAATTATGTTAGGGAAGGTTCCAATACCTCTTCCGTTATAAAAGAGCGCAGAAAAGTAGTGCAGAAAAAGGTAACCTTCTGTACGCTGAAGTCAATGAAGAATGGAAGGTGAACAGAGACTTTGTGCTCACATTTTGTTCTTAGTTTCCTTTACAACCTCCTAAAACAGAGAGTATGATGCAGGTTGGAACTGAGCTTAATATATACTCTAGCATGGTACATTCATGTATCTGCTCGGTTTTATAATGTACATTCAAACAATTTTGGACCACTTTTGTACAGAGTCAAATTACGGTACTTATTTATATATTTATTAGATTGTGGGAAGAAATTCGAGAATCGAAAGAAAAATGATCTAAAATGAGAGTACCGTGTATATTCGAGCATAAGCTGAGTTTTTCAGCACATTTGGCCTATACTCGGGTATATAAAAATAATTTATTGAGTACTCACCTTTCTGACACCCCAGGCAAGTCATCTTCTTACTTACTTACATGCGCGTGGGCAGCGACACGTCCCTGCGCACTGTCGGCTGACATCATATTGTGTTTGCCGCTGGCACCATCTCCCTGCTGACATCAGAGTCTGTGCACTGGCATTGCTGACATGGAGCGGGCGCACATGAAGTAAGAAGAGGACCTGCCCAGGGCGTCGGAAAGGTGAGTAGTCAATTTATGTTTTTTTTGTGCTGGGCATACTGGAGGGTTGGCTGGCTATATACTACAATAGGCTGGCTGGCTTTATACTACAGGGGGCTGGTTATATGTAAATGCGGGCTGGTGGGCCTATCATATACTACTAGGGGGTGGCTGGATATATACCAATTGGGGCTGGCTGGCTATATACCAATGGGGGCTGGCTGGCTATACACCACTGAGGGCTGGCTAGCTATATACTGGGGGGAAGGGGGCTTGTTTGCTGGCTATATACTGGGGATTCTGTGACCAATGCATTTTCCACACTAGGCTTATACTTGAGTCAATAGGTTTTCCTATTTTTCGTGGTAAAATTAGGTGCCTCGGCTTATAATTGGGTATATATGGTAATATAAGCTCTTTACAGATGAAGTTTAGCGCTAAATAGGAATCCATAACCCCAGACGTACAAGGCAAAAAACTAACCACTATGACTGATAGCTTTAAATACACAATTTTGTATCATGGTAGTTATAAATGGAGTAGAAATAAAGACGTAAGAAGTAATTTTGGCAGACTTTGTGCTTAAGGATATTCATATTAGACTTTAACTTCTTTGCATGTTTGTAAGATTTGCACTTTAGACACTTGGCCTAAGGGAAGCATTTAGACAACTTTGAAGTGAGACCACTTTTGCAAAGTCAATTTTTAAGAGAAATTTAGTTCCTTCCTTAAACAACTACTGAAAAAACTTTCTTCTTAAAGGGGTTGGCCACTTTTCCTCATGTTTTTTTGTAATGTGTGTGTAAGTGTGGGAGGCAGAATATTAGGTAACTTCCCAATATATATCTATTAATAGTTCTGCTCTGCTTTTTTGATATGTAAAGTGAAGCCTTCTTGCCTATCAGGAAAGCAGAACTGTTAATAGATGTATATTAGTAAATTACCAAATATCCTGCCCACACACACACATTACAAAACATAAGTAGAGTAAAGTGACCAACCCCTCTAAAGCTCGCTGTTATATAAAAATAAAATACTTACAATAAAAAGTACAAACAAAGATTGCAATCTTGCTGAAACTGGAAAATTTGGGCAATCTTATTAGTGGAAGTTCCTTTCCAAAAAATGCACCTGTTGACAATGGCAAACATAGAACCTCTCCAGAAATCTGCTACTTGATCTGGGGGACTTTAAAGTTTGGCTAAAATTCATCAATTTAGGAAATGATTTGCAATCTGCTACTGTTTCAAAATTTTGGAAGCAAAATCACACAGAACAGACCAAACACGGTCCACAGAGCATTTGTTGTGATAATTGGTATCTCTTATCCTCATTCTTTTTATTTTTTTTGTATTATGAATGGAACAGTTTACTGCCACCTTTAGAATACTGAAAGGACACGTGGCACTAGATAATACTCCGTTAAACTAGAAGCCCCCTCGGGTACATGAAATATCAGTTTTCCCATAAAATAATTCTCCTCCAAAAAAATAATCATATTTTACCAGAGATGTGTCAAGTTTAGAGAATGCAGGGGTCACTTCAGATGCCTTATCTAGAGTTCCTGTCATCAGGAATGTCATTTTTAACTGGTAACATGTTCCAGTAGCCTTTGCTATGCTGATTTTAAAAAGGCTTTTATTTGAATCATTTCAGTACCTAATAAAACTTTATTTCACATTACATTGTTCCCTGCCAGCAGGATGTGGTGAGTTCTGGGGCGCGGCTGGTTAACTTCAGCAGCTTGTGTGCCTGTGTCTCAGTCCCCTCTCCTCCACAATGATCCAGCTCCCTCCCCCTTTCCTACTTCCTGTCATATGCATTAAGTAGGCATGGGAGGGAGTCATATGGTGTAGAGAAGTGGAAGAATGAATGAGGACACTGAGACACAGGCACACAGTCTGCTGTAGCTAAACCCCCACCCTACCAGGGACCACAGAGAGCTAGGTAATGTGAAATAAAGTTTTATAAAGTACTGAACTTAATCAAAATGCTGACAAAGACATTTTTAATTTTGAAACCAGCAAGCACACAATAGTGACAGAGGCTCAGTGGTGATGCTTCAGCATTGCAGTCAACCCACCAGATGCAGATGCAGTTGACTTTAAAGGTGAGACATTGTGAAAACAAATAGAGTTGCAGCCCCAGACATGCCTGCTGCCACCCAGAATGAATGGACAGACCCAAAAATCTTTTATGGTCATACTTTGTGACCTTAAGATGTCCCTCAGCAGAAAAGAGGATGTGATCTGTGACAATTACTAACTATGGGAATCCTTGCTTCTCTACATATAGATGTTAGTTTCCATTTAATCCTGCGGTAGATTCTCTACAGAACAGGAAGTAATTTTAGCTGTAAATTTTAAATTGCCAAAATTTGCCAAAATTGCCAAAAAGACATGCTTGACATAAAAATTTGATTTGAAAAGTGATGACACATTTATTGCAATGCATTCTGCATGAACACCTCAGCAGCTCCTAACATGTTTTTTTGGCTTGGATTATTTGACCTTCAGTAGATATCACTTTTTGGTTGGTTATGGATGAACAGTAAGAGATATCTGATACCTTGGACACTGAAAGTTTTAGGTAGTTCAACCATATAAGAACTGTAATTAAATCACCAGCAAAAAAAGTCCCCATTATTTGTCCTGTCAGATTATCCTTCCACACAAAAAAGATGATTAGAACATTTGATTCTTGTTAATAATGTTGATGTTATATTACCCAACTGATTTGTCTCCAGTCATTATTCCAGTTAGATCAGGCTGAATTATATTACAATTTTGAGAAGCAGCTGGAGTACAAATGATATTTCTCATGAGGGATGATAATTTGACTGCCTTTGTGAATGTCCTAGACTTAAGGTTAATGCCTCAGAATCATAATTCCAGTTTTATCTGAAACAATAGCACGAAGAATAATTTGTAATAAGAAAGGAACATGAAGTGCCCTTTTGAATATTTGAGACAGATTTTGTTTTATTAAAGCGGACATTATGGAAAAACACACATTAAGAATAGGAAAATGTGTTTAAATTCTGAAGCTGGAGCGAGCCAGCGTATGGGATGTGAACATAGTCTGAAGGAACCTGTCACCTACAGTTTGAACATCAAACCACAACCAAGTTCTTATTATTGTACCTGTGGTTCAGTGAAAAGGGTAATACTTTCTTTCCAACAGCTGTTTTTGGTGCACATAGTGTTCCCGATCTCTTTGCACATGCTCTCGAAATCGGGCGCATGCGCAGTGAAAGCGAGGTCTACTTTGTAGTTTTGTTGCAAAATTAAATACCTGCTACGGTTTCTTCTTACAAAGTTTATCCATTGTTTAAAGAATAGTTAACAAATGTATTATATGCCTTCTTTGGAGTACCGGACACTAGGAGAGCAACTACCGGGGTAGCAGCCATAGCAGCTGCTATAGGGCTCACATTATCAGGGGGCCCGACCACCCATCCTGCCACAAAGCTAAAGACTGGAGGATTTGCTGTGCAGCAGTATATCTTCCATAGGACACAATTTACACTTCAGTCAGCTGTTGGTTCAGGGTGGAGGGGGATGGATTGGCAGCAGGACCAGGGATCTTTAATTTTCTCCTCACACAGAGTTCCAACTGCTTGACTGCATAGAGTTTTGTCTGTGGCCTCTGACCACATTGATAAGCACCATGGACCGTCAAACTGCAATTGAGAAGACTGCTGTACAGCTCTTCTAGGATATGTGTTATGTATGCAGAAGTGTTTATATGTGTGTATATGGGTGTATCATTTATAGTATGTGTGGGTATGGTTGTATGTTATAATGTTATGTGTATATGAATGCATAATGTACTGTATGCTTGTATAATGTACTTTATATGTGTATGTAAATGTTTAATGTACTGAATGCATTTATATTGGTCTAAAATGTGCAGTGAGTGTCTATATGCCTGTGTATGGGTGTATAATTTACTGTATTTATGTGTTTATATGGGTATACATTGCCCTATATGTTTGTGTATAATGTACTGTATGTGTGGGTATAGGTGTATAATGTACTGTATGTGTGTATGTAAGTGTATAATGTACTGTATGCATTTATATGGGTCTATAATGTGCAGTTAGTGTCTATATGCCTGTATATGGGTGTATAATGTACTGTATTTATGTGTTTATATGGGTATATATTGCACTCTATGTGGGTAAATAATGTACTGTATGTGTGGGTTTGGGTGTATAATGTACTGTATTGTGTATGTAAGTGTATAATGTACTGTATGCATTTATATGGGTCTACAATGTGCAGTGAGTGTCTATATGCCTATATATGGGCATATAAGGTACTATATTTATGTGTATATATAGGTATATATCTCAATATATGTCTGTGTATAATGTACTGTTTGTGTGGGTATGGGTGTATAATGTACTGTTTGCGTGGGTATGGGTTTATATTGTATATGTTTGTAAAAATGTGCATATAAATATGTTTTGTTTACTTTTTTTAACAAATGGATAATTAATACACTTTGGGATGTTTATGATAGACAGTTGCCTCTACATAATGCCAAACAGTGGTATCTGATGAAAATGAAGTCCAAAAGTAAAAGGGCTCATTCACATGGCCATGGTTGGTCAGTGAATCTCAGACTGTGAAGTGACGGAGATGTGATGTATGATGCACAGAGTTCCTCCTGCTTCCCCGATTGATTACAGATCGGAGCTACTGTTCTGTGGGGGCTCCTGGTATGCCTGTCAGTCTAGTTAATACTGTAGTTACCAGGAAGCATTAGATAGATTGTACTCCTCATTATTTAGGCCTAAATCCTATTAAACATAGATATGTCTTCCAAGTGTTATTTAATATACAATATTGAATAATGTAAATATTAATTCTTGGGAGTTTTACGGTTCCCAGGGGGGTTGTCACATGGTTTACTGATTGGCAAATTAGCATAATTATGCAGTAATAAATCTCAAGTGAAAACACAGATGAAGTTCAGCATTTCCAGTAATTATAGTTCTTAAAGGAATCGTTAAGGATACTAGAAGTTTCAGCAAGCGGTTGCCTAGCAACAGATGACACCGCTGAATGTGACTATGCTGGTTCCCCATGATGTAGCTGTAGATTTTACAGATAATAACTATGGCTTATGGTAGGGGGGGGGGGGGACTGCTTCTGCTAAAGATATTTAGAATTTTCCAGATGATCGCATCTTTATGTCTTTCCCATTAAGTCAGTTCTGGCCACAAATAGCTGAGAATTAATTCAAGCTTGGATCCTGCAATGTACAGCATGTAGAACATGGGTTTTGACCATATTATTATCTCCTTACAGCAATGTGTATGGTTCAATGGTAAATAGCGCATTGAACCACAAGTTGTTGTAGAGTACCCATTAAAGGAAATGTACCACTGATTTATAGCTGTATCCACCCATAATACTAGTGGGTAGCTCCCAGGAGGGTGAATGCAGCTATACGTTTATTAGGATATGTGCTCCTGTAGTGTGGTTAAAAATTAATTTTAATCTTTATGTAAATGAGGGCTCTCCCTCCTCCCCCTGCTGTAATCTCACGACAGCAAATACTCATACACAGCATCTTTAAGGAGGACCTCTCACCTGTAAAAATGGCACTAAGCAGCTCCTAGTGCTACAACAAGACGCAGCAGTGTTACCTCCAATAACGCTAGCAGACACTGCCGCGCTGTACACTAGAAATGCTGCCTCTTCCCCGGACCGCCCCACCCACTCCATAGGCCAGCAGTGACTGCTGAGGGTCATGCAGTCACCACCCCTTATCCCGCCTCTTATCCCACCCCCTCATGAATACGCGGAACTGCTTTGAGAGCAGTCTGGCGCTTCTACTGTACATTGCGGAAGTGTCTGCTAGCGCTATCAGAGGTTTCCGATAACGCTAGCAGTTTAACACTGCTGTGTTGGTAAGCAGGTCCTAGTGCCGTTTTTACAGGTGACAGGTCCTCTTTGAGGGTGAATACAACTATAAACCAGTGGTAGATTTTCTAAAAGAAAGTGTCGCCACATAATAATCTAATATTTAACTAAGTTTTTATATTACATATATTTTTAGGGAAGTTTTGATGATTTTTAATAAAAATGTTTATTGTGGCCCATAGGCATGATAATAGGCTTGATAACAGATTGACAAGTCCAAGATGGCAGCCCCCATAATCTTGGATACAAAATTTAAGACAAAAAATGATACATTATATTATCTGGTTTTAATGCATCGAAAGGAGAAATGGCCAGAATTTTGGTTGAAGAGAAGGAATTGGAAAACTGACAAAGTTTTGTCCAGCCGTACACATTTTCTTTTGAATAATTGAATGTAATCTCTGCCCCTTTGGATCTAAAGTTAGTGGAAAAATTACCAGAAAAGTGAAGGCTCTCATGAAGACATAGAGGAGGAGGGACATTTAGCACCTTCCCATAAGTTAGGTTCCACATTTGTGATTTGCTGTAGAGAAGATTAAATGGGGCACCGGTTTGCGGATGGGACACAGACTTTTATGGGAGTCCCAGTTGTGGAACTTCCATGGATCAGGCTTTTACTACCAATCCTAAGATTGGTTAAGAAAAAAGTCAATTGTAGGATAACCCTTAAATTTGAAACAATATTAATTATATAATATTGAATGATGTATCTTCTTGTATTGGACCAAAAATCAAGTCTTTACGCTATTTCTGAAAGAAATCGTTAAATAATTGCTTCAAAGCTTTTTAAACAATCTTCTAAGGAGGTAGAAATGAATTATACAATCCTACGTCTGCACAAGTGTCTACTACAGTACCTTTACATTTTTTTCTTTTAGGTAACTTAGTAATTATATGGAAATGTAATCAGCTATGAAAATAAAACCCTAAAAATTGCAATATTCCAGACCACCTAGAAAATATAGGATCTGCTATGTTAGAAAAGATTTTATGAATTATGATTGGGTACAGCAGGAAAATGAAATTTCCTAAATATACCAGGAGCCTGAAAAGTATATAGTTTAACATTACCTCTGTCAAAGGAAAGGTATCAGATGTTAAGTCATCAATCTTAACAACGCAACATGATTCATTTCCATTTAATCAAGGAAAATACAAGGATACTAACCTCAGTATCAGACATCTACATGCAAGGTCCCTGCCTGACACAGATAGCCTGGAAGGAGTATGAAGATAACCACAAATCAATACATAAGGGTTACATGGTATTAAATATAATGCATTTCCAGCAAAACAGCCATTCATCAATGCAAAGTTATAGCCACTGGATATGCTATGTCTTACTCATGGTCCCCTGGTGGATGGTCATCTTCTTCCTTGTTTGATCTTTTTTTGATTACTTCTGATGCTTATTAATGTAACTTATCAGCGAATCAGTAACATTTCATTATAATATGTAACATAGAATTGTAGATAATTTTATACAATAATGCTCTTTCCTGCAATGTTAATTAGGTTCCTGTATACACTGTATACATAGCTGTTAGTAGAAGTTGATTATTTATCCTGAAAAAAGCATTTAAGGCTGGAATCAAACTACTATCTGTCCTAAATATTCTAGGCACAAAACAAAAACAATGGAAGAGCCGGATATATTTGAAGGAAATCTACCATCAAAATCCATAAAACAGAGACACATAGATCCAGGCACTGTGACTCTGGTGATCTCCTTATATTTGTTATCCATGGCCTCCTTCATTTTATTATCAACTTTTACAATTCTGATAATGAGCCTGAAGGGCTTCACAAGCAGTTTCACAGTGCAGGAGCACGTCTCCCCCTTCCCCTCTGCTTCCATAGCACTTCCAACCTCCCTCTGCCTGATATAATTTCACTGGAGCAGAGGGATGGGGAAGTGCACAGTGGGATGGGGAAGTGTGACTTGCACAGTGTAACAGCCTGTGAATCTGCAGTAAGGTAATGTCCTCGAGAGCCCTTCGGGCTCATTACCATAATTTTAAAAGATGATGGAATGAGGGCATGGGTTACAAATATAAAAAGATTACCACTGTCACAGCGATGGATCTATGAGTAAGTGTCTTTGGTTTATTATACTTGATTTTGATGGTAGATTTCCTTTAAAAGGGTTGTACAATATTTTAAAGGCTGGTGTGGGGGGAGGGGGGCTGTAAAAACAAGAAATCAGCTATACTTACCTCCCTCTGGTGCTCCATTTAAGGCTATACTTCCCAATATAAGTCTCTGTATATATTTTGTACTGATGACAAGGTGACATTAGGTCCTGGCTTCTGCCTTTGGAAGCATTACACAGGTCGCCGACAGAGGCTGCAGCTACAGACGTTACTGCTGCCCTCTGTATAGATACAGAGCTAACTGTGCACCTAAGGAAGGTAAGTACAGCAGATTTCAGTTTTTTACTGCCCCCCACAGAATTTAATTTTTTCATTTGAAGAGCCTGGACAATGCCTTTGACAAGCCAAATACTAACAGAAACTACAAAATCCAATTGTAGAAAATGGACTGTTCTGAAGCTGGAGAATAAAATGTGAGGCGCTACTGACTCGGTAATCTCCCCAAAAAAAAACCAAAAACAACACAGTCAGTCAGTGTCAGTGCTCAACTAACTTTGGTTTTTTTGGTTAGATTACCGAGTCAGTAGCGCCTCACATTTTATTCTCCAGCTTCAGAACAGTCCATTTTCTACAATTGGATTTTGTAGTTTCTGTTAGTATTTGGCTTGTCAAAGGCGTTGTCCAGGCTCTTCAAAGGCTCCTCACATTTTATTCTCCAGCTGACAAGAGTTGAGCACTGACACTGACTGACTGTCTAAAAAATCCAATTGACTATATCTGGATCCAATTGGCTTCCATTTTGTGTTCATCATGCATACAGGACTTATTGGTCTGTTATTTCCTATAGATTTTGTGTGGTAGTGAGAACAAACCCCAGCTGCACCCTAATGTGTTACCTCATAATGCTGAGAGGTACATTGGGAAATTGATTACATGGGGAGGTTTAGTGTAAATAGGGAAGAGCATGGTTGGAGAGCCTTGTGGAAGGGGATTGGAGCATAGAGGAGCCTTTGAGAGTCAGGACCTAGCGCAAGAGTAGTAAGGAGGCGAAACTTCAAAAAGTCAGGGCCTAGTGCAAGATATGGATTACCATTGTAAATGTGGTGGAGATTGAGAGACGCTTAGACTTTGTGATGTTAAACCTTGTAACATTGAACATTATTAGAACACTTTGTGTGTGACTGGGATTATTAGTATTCTGTGCTTTATAAAAAGAGAGACAGTAACCACTAAGGTTCATTATTTACAGAAGTGTTTTATCAGAAGTTGAACTGTTTGCACAGAAGAATATCTGAACAAAATCTTGCTCAGAAGAAGAACCACTCATGTCAAACCATCTCCATCTCTTCAATTGTCTGGATGTAACGCCACTTTTTTCAGCCAATGTTAGGGATATGTATGATCCCATTTGCTTTCTTTGGGGATTAAGGCAAATTACCAGGTATCAGAATTGCTATACCCATGGCAACCAGCTGAATGTTAGAAAAGATAAAGGCTAAATCAGCTCACTTCTCGTGGACACTTGAAAGTGCCGCTGTGTGAGAAAAAGGTTATTCCAGCAGCCATGAAAAAAAAATTAAGGTGAAAAACTATTTTAAAAAATGATCAAATCATCCTTAAAAATACAGTAGCGCCCTAGAAACAAATCTGACGTGATTTGAATTACAGAATCTCTGTGATTTGAAATGCATCAGTTTTTACTTTTTTGGGGATATTGTTTTTATAGTTTTTACATTTGATATAAATATAAACAGGTTGATCTATGAGGTACCTTTGCATGCGTTTTTTATATGGCACCACTATATTTTTAAGAATAATTTGTATTATTAAATATTTTTCATCCAAATTTTCCTGTCGGCTGCTGGAATAACTTCTTTTTCACACACTGAGTTGAATCTTACACCAGCTCCTGTCCTGGGACAGCGTTGATAAAGACCAAACCATCAAAAGTCACGTCAATCGGAACATTTAAATGAAGGAGTATTTATTATTGTCAAGTAATTAATTACTGGAAAATGTATGACATTTGTATCTTCATGATCATTAAGAGCTCATATAATTTACATATTATTTGCATATAAGCCTTGTTTTAAAATAGCAACTTCTTAATCCTGATGCTTCACAACACGTCTTCAGATATGTCGATATATAACTTGATATCACTGAATCTCTGTGCTCATCTACTGACAGTATTTCATCTGCTTTGTGATGGACATTACCGCTGTTACACTGTTTTATCACATCATCAATGATCTTAATTGTTATGGGTTATGGGCCATCTGCTGAGTGGCTTGAAACAGATCATTTACCTAAAATCCCCTTACTTAGATGCTAAATGATCTTCAGTAAAATCTCCGTCATATTCTTTCTTCATCATTCAATAATTAGTCTGCTTTTGATCCAGAAGAGCATATTCTTTTCATTTGTTTTTGGCATATGAAATGTAAATTATAACTTTCTCTTGGTTCTTTTACAAACTTTTTGAGCACCCTTTCTGCTTTTGTTTAACATGCCTTCACCCCCTTTTACTCGGCTGAAGGAAACCAGTCCTATATTTGAAAGGTTTTTACTTTCTCCTATTTTATGTCTTGATAATGTTATCTTATATTTTGCACATAAGGCAACCCGTCAAGATCAATATGTATTGTATTATTAATCTGAGTTTTTTTTTTAGCATCAACATCCACTAGGATGTAGAACGGATAGAGAATGAATAGACAATGGGGCACAGTGCACTTTCCCAAGTAGTGTGCAGGGGGCACCAGATTCAGGATTTCTGGCACACGTTCTGCATGAATCTGGCGCCACCTGCCCATCTTCGACAGAGTGGAGCTTTTTTTGGTGCACTTTTAACATGGGGCGTGTGACAACTTTCTGTAGTATCTGGCCGCATAGTTCGACTGAGCACCTGAATGTCGCATGAAGAATAGTGCAGCCGTGCCAAAAAAAGGGCAGAGTGCGACACATATGTGGTGCAGAAACTTCTTAAATACCTGTGCAAGCAATCTGCACTACAAAGAATGCGCAAAGTCAAACAGAAAACTGTCACAAGGACCTTAGTAAATGTGCCCCAGTGTACTGTGTTTCCGTGGGCTTTTGTCCTGACGGTCCCAATTTTCTTGATCAGACACAGAAAATGGAGGGTTGTTCCAAATTGCATTGGGACACAGCATTTTTTAAGTTAAACCTCTGATTGGACATACACCTACCAATGTATCATTGCTAATCTACCTTAGAGACCAGTAGATCAAGTGGTATAAACAAGGAAACAGGAAAGTAAGAACCACTGACAGTCAATAATTTTATCATACAGTTGGTACGGAAAGTGTTCAGATCCCTTTACATTTTTTCACTCTTTGTTTCTTTACAGCCAAGAAGATCAAATGAGTCCTTTTTTTGCTCATTAATGTACACCCTGCACCCCATCTTGACAGAAATAAACCAAGGAAACAAGAGCTATCGTGGGGCGCTGATGTTTCACTCCCCAAAAATTTGAATACAACCGGATAGCCAAAAAATATATACTTGTAATGATATTAGTATAAAACAAATAAACAGATGAATGCATAAAAATTAAAATCCTTGCAACGTGTTTCGGGTACACGACCCTTTTTCAAAACATAGGATTATGCGAAAACATGTTTTTATGCATTCATCTGTTTATTTGTTTTATACTTATATCATTAAAAGTTCATATTTTTTGGCTATCCGGGTGTATTTATTTTTGGGGAGTGAACCGTCAGCACCCCACCACAGTTTTTGTTTTTTGTTTTACTCTTGTTTACTGGAACCGTAGCGGTGCCTCCGAATATCTGAGCTGTTGGAGCTGTATAGATGGTGACATCCCCTATGAATGCACCTAAGGTTGGTGAACTGACAAGGAGACTTTCCCGAGGACTCAAGCTCCCCCCTATGAATTTACGAGCCTGTTATACTATATCTACCAGGTGAGCAGCTATCAGTTGCCTATACAGCCGGTTATACCTAGTGATATCACCCAAGGCGCCGTCCTCTGTTGTCTTTTTTTCTGTTCTGTTTTGACTATATCTTGTATGGGAAATGGGACCCTTCAGACAGACTTGTTGTCTGGCACAAATTCACATCCAGGCAGGTTTGTCCAAATAAAAGTCCAACACAGTCCAACAAGAACTCAACAAGCTTTCTTCAGCCTAAAACAAAAATATAATGTCCTTAGTTTCAGGGTAGCAGTACAAAATAAATAGTCCAACAATGTCTCTCACCCAGCTTTTCAGGCTTTTGCTCCCGCTGTGTAGTCCAGGATCTGCAGTTGGTCTTCTCTTTAGAACAACAGCACCCAGCAACTCTGGAGTATGGAGAGGAGCCATCAAGGCAGGAACCCTGCAACATTTAAACCCTGCAGTATTTTTTCAATTAGATGTTATTAAAAAAAAATTACCCGTGTGAAGATAATTTCTCATAAATGCAGTGACATGGTCCCTTAAAAACTATATAGCTTCCTTGGATACAGCCACCTCTGCTGGAGTTATTGCACAAAGACACAAATGGTGTTTGTACAACAAATGTCCAGGAATTACTACATGTTCAACAGCCGACCTGTGGTTATGAACCGTGAGTCCATGTGGTCAGGCAGTGATCAATTGCGCATATCTGGCCACCGCTGCCAAAATGTGAGGTGGTCGTATCCGAGGAAGCCATCTCGTTTCTAAGGGACCATATCGCTGCATTTATGATAAATTATCTTCACACAGGAACATTTTTTTAATAACATCCAATTGAAGAAATGTTTACATGGGCAAATTAATTAAATTAAATGTAAATGCCCAGATTGAAATACCCCTTTAATTCTAAGTGGTAATTGTGGAGAAAACCAGGCACTGCTCATCACCTGCCAAATACAATCCCAACAATGAAACAGGCAGCATCATGGTAGCATCATGATATGGGAGCAGGGACAGGGCGACTTGTTGCAATTGAAGGAAAGACGAATGCGGCCAAGTACAGAGATACCCTGGATAACTTCTTCCAGAGTGCTCTGGACCTCAGACTGGGCTGAAGGTTCACCTTTCTACAAGACAATGACCCTAAGCATGCGTCTAAAATAACAAAACAGTGGCTTTAGAACATCTCTGTGACCCAATTGAGCATCTCTGGAGAGAATTGAAAATGGTCTCCACCAATGTGCACCATCCAACCTGAGGGAACTGGAGAGGATCTGCAAGGAAAAAGCAGAGTATCCCCAAATCCAGGAGTTGCATCACGCCAAAGGAGACTCATGGCTGTACTAGCTCAATAGATGCTTCTACTCAATACTGAGCAAAGGGTCTAAATAATTATTGCCATGTGATATTTTAGTTTTTCTTCTTTAATCAATTAGCAAACATATCTAAATTTAATTTTTTTTCTGTCAAGAAGGGTGCATACTGTACATCAATGAGCAAAACCTTTTTGACCTTACCAATTGGCTGCTATTAAACAAAGTGAAAAATTTAAAGGGGTCTGAATACTTTCCACACCCACTGTATGTCTTGGTACCACATTTTCTCACTTTGTCAAGCGTTAATGTATATAAGAGTTGGCATTGGCACCTGTAGTTTTTCTAGTTTAAAGCAAATCAAATTGAAACAGTGTCCCAGCTTCAGAGGCTATGGGAACATTCACACCCGTTTTTTTAAAGTTCTCAGCGACAGAGTTTTACACGGCTGCGTCTGATCTATTATGAAAAACCAGATGTGAACGTCTGAAAAAGTAAAAAAATGTTGCATTATTCCAGTAAAAAGTTGCAATTTTGTGCATATAACCTCCATCTTGGAGCAGACAAGAGGTTGCTTAAACATTTGAGACTTTTGTGCGACTTTTCAGACAAAAGTCTCAAAAAACCAACAGACCTGCATGTTCACCTCAGGGTATTATGCAAGTTACAGGAATTCTGTAGGGTGCAAATACAGATTAGGGAGCCAGCAGCGATAGCTCCATCCAATGTGTAATGGCTGTGTTGACGGAATAAAGTTGGTTCCCATTTACTTCTGTCTCTCTCCAGTTTGAGATGTCAGACATCCACCAATCTTACATTAATAACCTCTCCTAGGGTCATCACTATTAAAGTCCACGGAATTAAGGTGTCCCTCAACCTTTCTTCTCTCCATCCACACCTTTAACTATTACCATACCATTGGATTGTTTCTGATAGCTGATACCTGTGTTTAAATAATAATTATAATAATTCCTTTATTTATATAGCGAACACAGATTACACAGCGCTGCACAGAGTTTGCCAAATCAGTCCCTGTCCCCAATGTCCCCAATCTAATCAACCTACCAGTATGTTTTGGAGTGTGGGGGGAAATCGGAGGACCCGGAGGAAACCCAAACACAAACACAGAGAGAACATACAAACTTTTGCAGATGTTTAAATTATTATTAAAAGATTATCATGGGGGGGGGGGGTAATATTTTAGATATATAAATACTCAATGAAGATAGACCATGGAAACAAGGACATATTCTTTCTCACTATAAAGTCTAATATCTTATTTTAAGAATATTGATGGGTTGGTTGTGAAAACATAATTGCATCTAAGAAGTATATTTTTGCTTCTAATCATAACTGTTCTCTGCCCATCACTTTACAATCCCCCTTTGAATATGGAAATCCAGAACATCAGAGATAAAACTCCGATTTAATGGTTGGTAAAATGGGCAGAAGCATCGCTTGATTCTGTTCTGGCAGAGTCTTCACTTTATTTGGAAAATCACAGAGCAGAGCAGGAATGATAATGGGATAAAAACAAGATTGGGTATTTGCCTGCGATTACTTTCTGAGAATTATTTCCCCAGACATGCAATTAATTAGCCGAGCTGGAGGAACCCGGAGCTCAACAGATTGAAGCAAAATTGAAAGACTGTTTTTATAAAGCAGATATAATTATTATTTCCTTCCTTATATCAATGCCATTGGGCAGAGGGCATTGATACAATAAGACTTGGTCACATTCTAATACATTATCAGGGCATGCAAAAAGTTTTTGGCACACACCGTAGCCACAGTTCAAAGAAGAACAGGCAGGCCCCAAAAATGTTACTATAACCTAAACAGAACACTGATTATAGTGCAAGTCATAGTTAAAATTTACATCAGTCTCTGGTTGGCGAAGATTTTAGGATTAGAGAAGACTGAAAGTACACGTTGCGCCAGCTCACAAAGCACCAGTCTTAATATATGGGCCCCTATGTGTCAACACTTTATTGTGACTGATTGTTCACCAGTTCTCCTACTATAGATGTGGGTTCTCTCTCCATGTTTTCTGAGCACACCACAAATACTAAGGCAGATTTACTAATGCTATCAAACGTAGCTTCGGCAGCAGAGAGCACCAAATTTATTATGTTATGTCATATGTTTGATGCCACCAACTTTATACCACCCATTATTTGACTTGCTTTTGCACCAACATTTTGGTGACCAATGGTTTATGTTAATCATCAAACCCTTCTCAAGGCTATTGTAAAAAGGTCCCTCACTCCTATTGATGCCATCTGACCATTTTATCATTATTAGGCTACATTCAAATGGCCGTATGGGGGGCGTATATATGGCTGACGTATATACGCCGTACATATGTTCCCCATAGACAGCAATGGTGCACAGTGCCATACGGGAGCTGTACGGTGCCGCACGTGTGTACTATTCCATAGCCGGGAGAAAGATAGAACATGTACTATCTTTCCCCGGAATATGGCGGTGTGCGCCATATATCGTTATGGGGAGGGGCAGCAGGCACACGTTCATCTGAATATAGCGTTACTCTGTAGTGTAATTGTGTTTGTATATGTTCCCCATGATCTTTAACACAGTGGAAACCCTATATAAATGATTATTTACGTATCATTATTATTTTTATTTTTTTTCCATTGGGAAAAAGTAAGAATTCTGGCACATTTAGCCTAGTAAATCTTCCTCCAAGTACCAAACATCAATGCTGATTGGTTGTGGCCCAATGTGTTTATGTGTATTTAGGAAAGCGATTTTTAAACTGTCCCATTTGTGATAGGGACTGATGTAATTCCTCACACATGACTGCAGAATATAGTGACACCTTATAAGAAATGAAACAAATACATATATCACCAATATAATTTGTAATACTACAGGAACAAATGGCACACACAGCATCTATGGGAGGCATTTATTATGCCTCGGATGCCATATTTACGCAATCTTTTCACCCCCATATGGCTCCTCCACACTAAGTCTTCGGGGCAGAAGTGGAGGGTGGGCCAGCACATATACTATAGCCTGGTTAGAGCAGACAGGACCTCTGAGACTCTTAATATATCCAGCACATGGTGGACATGCAGGAGGGATATCCAGATTGATGTGGAGCACAATAGGCCCATTCTTGATAAATTCCCACAGTGTTCATCTAAAGATCCTGTATCTGAGGCACTATATTCCCCCTCCAAATAACCTCTATGTGCCTCCATAGGACTTCAAAAGTGCACAGAGTTATTTATATAGCGCCATCAAACTCTGTTGCATTTTACAAATCATAGGGGACATAAACAAATATAATAATACATTACAGTACACACAGTCATATGGAACAATAGGAGTGAGGGCCCTGATCACAAGAGCTTGCAGACTATGAGGATGAGGGGGTGACACAAGAGCTCACACTCTATGAGGATGAGGGGGTGACACAGGAGCTTACAGTCTTTGAGGATGAGGAGGTGACACAAGAGTTTACAGTCTATGAGGATGAAGGGGGTGACACAAGAGCTTACAGTCTATGAGGATGAAGGGGGGGACACAAGAGCTTACAGTCTATGAGGATGAGGGGGTGACACAAGGGCTTACAGTCTATGAGGATGAGGGGGTGACACAAGAGCTTACAATCTATGAGGATGAGGAGGTGACACAAGAGCTTACAGTCTATGAGGATGAGGGGTTGACACAAGAGCTTACAGTCTATGAGGATGAGGAGGCGACACAAGAGCTTACAGTCTATGAGGATGAAAGGGGACACACAAGAGCTTACAGTCTATGAGGATGAGGGGGTGACACAAGGGCTTACAGTCTATGAGGATGTGGGGGTGACACAAGGGCTTACAGTCTATGAGGATGAGGGGGTGACACAAGAGCTTACAGTCTATGAGGATGAGGATTTGACACAAGAGCTTACAGTCTATGAGGATGAGGGGGGTGACACAAGAACTTACAGTCTATGAGGATGAGGGGGTGACACAAGGACTTACAGTCTATGAGGATGAGGGGGTGACACAAGAGCTTACAGTCTATGAGGATGAGGAGGTGACACAAGAGCTTACAGTCTATGAGGATGAGGGGGTGACACAAGGGCTTACACTCTATGAGGATGAGGGGGGACACAAGGGCTTACAGTCTAGGAGGATGAGGGGGTGACACAAGAGCTTACAGTCTATGAGGATGAGGGGGTGACACAAGAGCTTACAGTCTATGAGGATGAGGGGGTGACACAAGGGCTTACACTCTATGAGGATGAGGGGGGACACAAGGGCTTACAGTCTAGGAGGATGAGGGGGTGACACAAGAGCTTACAGTCTATGAGGATGGGGGGGGTGACACAAGAGCTTACAGTCTATGAGGATGAGGGGGATGACACAAGATCTTACAGTCTATGAGGATGAGGGGGTGACACAAGAGCTTACAGTCTATGAGGATGAGGGGTTGACACAAGGGCTTACACTCTATGAGGATGAGGGGGGACACAAGGGCTTACAGTCTGAGGATGAGGGGGTGACACAAGAGCTTACAGTCTATGAGGATGAGGGGGTGACACAAGGGGTATAAGAGCTTGTATAATGGTCCTGCCATTCTTTATAAGGGAACAGTATAAAATATTTTAATAAATGCATATCCCATATACATTGATATGCAAAATATATTTAATGTGGCTGCAACTGGAATTATCTATATTGTTATCACCAACTAAAAACTGTTTTTTCCAATTGTAGATTTTTCTTTGTCTATTTAAGAAATATTTAAAAATGAATAAATATAAATATAAACTTTTACCCACTGCAGGGTATATGACATGAGACCATGGAGCCCAGTGATTTGCTGCGGTGGTGACGTGTATACAGACCATTCCCCACTGCATTTGCACAAATAAATCCCGAAGGGAATGACTAGAGGGCAAATATAACTTTGTTTGCTTTTTTTAACTCCCTCTATGCAGAAGGTCACATTTAAAAAATACTTGTGTCCATTCCCGGGCTCCCAATCAACTCTCCGCATCATAATTATTCACATTATGGCCAATTCCCATATTATTAAAGAGAAAAATATGAACATGACTAAAGTCCCTGGCATCTGTGCTGAATCTCTAGACTCACATATTAACATTCTGTGAGTTCTAATCTTTGGCCAAACAGGTGTGTAACGCTACAGGACTCCAACACATTACATCGCTGTTTGTACTTAAAGCTTCAATTATTTGTTTTCATGTGCTGCATCACCTTGATTGAAATAAATGACTTTGCTATATTGTAAAGTAGGTTGACACATCTGTTGGCCCATGAATGCTCAGGTTCTCAGGCTTGGTTTATTATTTCAAATAATTGTTGCCATGTGCATATGCAAAGTCCCCCTCAGAATTAACGAAAGTAAAGACAAAGTGACGTGAAATATTGAGACGGATTGAAGTTCAATTTATGTAACTTTTCATGCTTCAATTTCCATGAAATGCTAAGTTGACATGAAGTCAAAAAGAAAAATCGTAAGATAAAGGTGACTGTACGGGAGGTTCAAAAATAAACAGAAGCATCGTTTTTCAATAGGTTCAAACTCGGAAAACGGCTTTGAAAGCGAAAAATACAAATAAACATCACAATCCTAAAGGAATTTACAAATCCGTTTAATAAGGGTTGTATGTAAACATTGGAGACATGTAAGCACAAAATATCACCATTAACATAGTCTTCCTTTAAACATGAAATAAGACTTTTCTATGAATTAGATAAATTGCATCACACTCTGATTTTGTGTCGTGTCTTAGCTCATATCAAGTAGAATATTTTTTGACTGTCGACTTTCACACAACATTATTTACATCAGTATTCGTAAGCCAAAAACCAGGAGAGAAACTTAAACAGAGAAAAGGTTAATGGTAAGACGTATACCTTTTTGTTTTTTGGTTCGTCTACTGTTTTTGGCTCACAAAATTTGATGCTGAATAATAATCTAACTGCAGTTGTTACCTATCACAGGGGCGTGGGCATTCGGCACTAATGAACCGGATAAGGCCCAATTCACCGCAGCATTTTGATTATTGTCATTATCTTCTGCCAATAAAGTGATTGTAACAGAAATCTAAATGATCAGTTAAAATGTCCATTGATTTCAATTTCAGGATCACATCTCTTAAGCCCAATTCACACCCGTAGGCTTAAAATGACCCGTCGCCAAGGCAGCACCTCACCACGGAACATTGCTCCGGTGAATGCCATGCTTCATTCTTTCTACCTTGTACAATATTGACTCCATGGCAAGTGGATGTGCACCCCGGAATATTTCTGCTTCCCGAAGCTTCCGATACACGCTTGTTGAGTGGGAACTCGTGCCGCAGTGTGAACAGTGCCGACTATCTTATCTTTTCACCATTTCACACCTGGGTTCCTGCCAGTTTGCACCACTTCCCCTTAATTGAGACGGAAAAATATTGCATCATTTTCCGCTCAAATAATAGAAGCTCTAACGGAAGATGTGCAAACTAATAGAAGCCATAAAAGTCCACTGAAATCAATTATGCGTTATTATGATTTTAGTGATGGAAGGTTATAATTAAAGGAAACCTACCACTTTTGAAGGTAGGTATGAGATGTAAACACCGGGCACCAGCTCAGGGTGAGCTGGTGCCGGAGCTTACCCTAGCTAGTGTTTTAAACCGCTATATCGCGGTTTAAACACATTTTGATTTACAGCCCCGAGGTAGCTTTGGTGCTTCCTATGGAGGCTCGCACAGCCGCGTGCAGCGCCAAAGCTACCTCGGGGCTGTAAATCAAAATGTGTTTAAACCGCGATATAGCGGTTTAAAACACTAGCTAGGGTAAGCTCCGGCACCAGCTCACCCTGAGCTAGTGCCCGGTGTTTACATCTAATACCTACCATCAGAAGTGGTAGGTTTCCTTTAAGGCCTGTACACAGGTGTGAACGTGGTATAAGAGATGCACACCAGATAGCTCGAGCTCCCCGCTGACCATGGGGAATAGAACCCAGTATGCCATTTATAGGGAGGGCAGCCAAATAAGCCCACTTCTGGAAATAGGGGGACATGTATCACTCCTACTCTCTAAATTCTTCTACTTTTCGCCTTCGAACAAAATACTTTTTTCTCTTAAATTGAATTGCAAACCTTTTAAAGACTAAACATTATTTTACACATTAAATAATTTTGTTTTTGAGAAAGTGGCACAAGTGCCCCATAATATAAGAAACTATGCGTATCTAAAGGTTATTTACCCATAAGTCCACAAGCTGACTACAATTATCTGTGTGGCCCGGCAGCAGAAGGAAAAGATTAAATTCTGCCCAAGCACTTTCAGCTCTTTTCCCTTATCCTCTCCCTTCAGGCATGCCTCCCCCACTTAGCCATCCTGTCAGATGGATGTAATTACATTCCCAGTGTTTTCATTTTCTAAACTCCCTTTCTAGTTCCTCCATGCTCTCACCTCTATTCCACAAATCAGTACCAGCTGCATGTGTCCATCACGTCGTGGAGAAAACAAACAGATTTTGTACAATGTCACAAAGAGACCTAAGCGAGCGGAGCGAAGGGCTCTGCAGGTTTGTGTAATGTGAATCAGCATAAATATATGTAAGCAAAATGTAGACACTTTAAAGCTTTATTTCCATGAAATTTCTGGACTCCTTAAAGTGGACCCCAACTCTAATAGTGGATATTCAGAATGGGTCTATGAAAGGGACATTATACAGTCTTTTAGAGATTGCTCTAGTAACGCACTCATTTGTTGTAGAGTGTTACAATGACATGATGGTTCACATACTGAGGGTTATAATGGTAAGAAAATGACACACATACCAGCTACATCACAATTCTCATACACAAGCAAACAATATAGAATTCGTTTATCATCATCAAGTGTACCATAAATCCCAATGGTACAAACTAGTTTGATCATATTTAATGTACAATTATTAAAGGACATCTACCACCAGGATGAAGGATTGTAAACCAAGCACACTGACATACTGGTGTGTGCTCCCTAATGAAAATGTACCATTTGATATCCTGCATTATGAAGCAAACATACCCTGAGAATGCTGTAGCTACACAGATGCAGAATCATATCTTGGTTAAACCCTGTGCAGAGTGGTTTTGCTGAAAAACTATTATAAAATTCAGGACCTTGGGAAAGCTGGATCCACATTACACACAAGCTTTCTGAACAGCCAAGACAGGACTAATCAACCTGAGCTGGCTGACTTATACACAGCGGCTGGGGAATGGTGCAGCAATTGATTATTCTGCCTGCCAGTGAGGACAGTGATTGCATTATCCTCTGGTGCAGTGTATAACTAATTTGAACGGAAAAGCCTGAGCCCAGGCACAGGAGCGACAGAGCTTCATTATCATAAATTTACAATTGTTTTCTCAGCAAAACCACTCATCACAGGTTTACGATCCTTGATCCTGGTGATAGATGTCCTTTAAGCAGTATAATATACACCCCTTGTATAGGAGTAGTAGTCATGATCATCAGATTATTACTGGTACGCCTCAAAGAAAACAAGTAATTTATAAGACAAGTCTGCCAAAGTTGAGTGATCCTGAATGGCAGATGCCTGTGAAATGCGTATCTTATAGTAGGGCATAGATTGCGGTCATGGAGTCCAAGACTCATGAATCAATCTCAAAAATACTGGCTGTGCATCACTCAAGATCAGACACAGTTAACTGACCAAAAAACTAAGCCTACCTGCATATGATGTGTACAATGTTTGGCCTCATGGACCATTGATACTGCCTGAGCTGAAACCTTGGACAGGAATAGGACCTGCTTTGTCTCTTGTGGCTTGGGTTGTCAGTGGCCTTAACCATGGATTGACGCCCCTAGACACTTGCCATAGCTGTGATTTGCCAAGGGTGTCTCCCTGACCAATCACAGCTTTGACTAGTAGCTAGGAACATCAAATTACTGGATTGGCTTCACAGCCGCCAATCTGGCAATATGTCTGGATCATGCTGGACGCACCAGAACCTCATCTCCAATTGTGCCACATCACCCTTATACATTATTCCTATATGCATGCTTGTTACTATTACTCTTTATATATCATCTATAACTCTTCTGGAAATTAGCAAAACTTGGAAAATACTTTTGCTGATGAATTCATTTTCTATTGTAAGGATGGATTTTATTATAAGCAGCAAATAGAAATTTGCCTGCCATTAAAGGACCAGCAAGGTAAAATTTGGAGTTTAGCTCATCTCTCATGATATGTGCAGAATGTACATAATCTCTGTCCTTAGCTGGCACATGATCCCAGGCGAGCGCCGCACAGAGCTGCTTTATAGTAGGATGATTAACAATGACACTTAGTATATGTTATTGTGTTCTTCTCATATGTGTTGGGTACTTGATATGGTCACAGCTTGGTTATATTTCTATAACAGATTCTGACAAGTGCTACATTTCTTAGTACTGTGCTAGTTTTAGATTTATTTATTTCTGTATGAGCTCCTCCAGTCTCATCCAGAATTAGCCCGAGATGCATTAAAAGCACAATGTAATGTATACTTTAAAAGTATACACTATACATGTTTTCTTTGTCCGAGCACTTGATATTGGAGCCTAAAAGCTCACGTAGCACTTTCCAGTAGCTTATATTTTCACCCTTCACTGGTGCCAGCGACAAAACTCATTACTAAATCTTGATAGTATCAGTGGCAGACATCTGTGTCCACTGTCTAAGAGCACACAAGCCAATGGTACTATGAGACGTTGTGTATGTACAGAGGGCACGGAGATTGTTTTTGTAGAGCCATTGGCTAAATATCATCTCCATGATCTAAGTATCCAAGAGGTCAGGATGAGTCAGTGCTCGGCAGACATTCATGTCTCCACTACAATAAATTTCCAACAGTAAATCCAACTCATCCAAGCAAATCCCTGCCCATCGTTTATGGATTTATTACTTTTATGTGCCATTTTTGCAAGTTTAAATGGTAACTTATGTGCTTTGTTCACATACAATAATAAATCATCTTCCTACTAATAAAACTTATTCCTCATTCGTTCATAGAATACTATTCCAATGATTGAATTTTCATGAAAATGAGGGTTCATAAGTGACCCATGTAAGTGGAGATGTTGTGCTTTTGTGTGGCCAATACTTCATTAACTTCAATGGGATACAAGTAAATGGGGCAGTTATCATGCACAAATATGATAGTGAACTAGGGGACTCCATATTCTCATAATCAATGGGGGTCTCAGTGCTGAAATCCCCACTGATCAGTCAAGAAGATGGTTTGCTAAGAAGCCCAAGGGACATGAATGAAATAAGCTACCCCTGAAGGTCAGGGATCCTGTTTTTGAGACAAATGTGGATTCCAATGGTGAGACTGACATATATTGCACATTCATAGCATTACCTGTAAAAATTCCATAATGGTGTGCGTTGGGAACATCCTTTCTTATCAATTTAAAGAAAATCTACCATCAAAATCCATCATGATAAATCAGGGACACTTACTCCATAGATCCAGGCACCGTGACTGTGGTAATCTTCTTATATTTGTTAAACAAGGCCTCCTCCCTTCTAAAATCAACTTTTAAAATTATGTTAAAGAGTCTGAAAGGCTCTTGGTGGGGAATTACCAGAGCCTGTCCATGCTGTATCCTCACAGGCTTTAATCTCACACAGAGGGAGTGGTGAACAGAGTAAGAGCCTGTGAAGCTGCAGCACAGAATGGCTCTCATAATGCTCCTGAGAGACCTTCTGGATCATTTGCATCATTTTAAAAGTTGATTTTAGAATGAGAGAGGCCATGGTTAACAAATATAAAAAGAATACCACAGTCACGGTGCCTGGATCTATGAGTTTATCATGGTTTATCATGGTTTACATGTGTACCCAGATGTATTAAACAGCTATTTGAAGCAGAAAGAAAGAATTTTTAAGAAATGTTGCTTCCCAATAATAAGGATTAATTTCCTTATTTTATGAATAAGTCCAAAAAATTAACAGGTATCTACCTTAAACGGAGGGATGCAGTGTTCTTCCATGTACTGCTACACCGTGCATTTCATTATGGATCTGACCCAGGATAATAAACTATTTACCTTATATACTCGAGTCTAAGCCTAGTTTTTCAGCACAAAAAATGTGCTGAAAAACCCAAACTCGGCTTATACTCGAGTCAAAAAAATAAATATATCTAAACTCACCTGTGACCCCTGTATATCTTCTGTGCGATCTGTCCGGCAGCGGCGGCAGGCTATATACACTGGGGCAGGGTCTGGCAGGCTATATACACTGGGGCAGGGTCTGGTAGGCTATATACACTGTGGCAGGGTCTGGCAGGCTATATACACTGTGGCAGGGTCTGGCAGGCTATATACACTGGGGCAGGGTCTGGCAGGCTATGTACACTGGGGCAGGGTCTGGCAGGCTATATACACTGGGGCAGGGTCTGGCAGGCTATATACACTGGGGCAGGGTCTGGCAGGCTATATACACTGGGGCAGTGTCTGGCAGGCTATATACACTGGGGCAGGGTCTGGCAGGCTATATACACTGGGGCAGAGCCTGGCTGGCTATATACACTGGGGCAGAGCCTGGCTGGCTATATACACTGGGGCAGAGCCTGGCTGGCTATATACACTGGGGCAGAGCCTGGCTGGCTATATACACTGGGGCAGAGCCTGGCTGGCTATATACACTGGGGCAGAGCCTGGCTGGCTATATACACTGGGGCAGAGCCTGGCTGGCTGTATACACTGGGGAGGCTGTGACCAAAGCATTTCCCACCCTTGGCTTATACTCTAGTCAATAGGTTTTCCCAGTATTTTGTGGTAAAATTAGGGGCCTCGGCTTATACTCGGGTCGGCTTATACTCGAGTATATACGGTACTTACCCGGTCCGGAGGAGATCCCGAAAGTGCATTGTCCGACGACAATGCACTGTGCCACGATTCAAGAAGATTGTGCGCCCAATATCCTGCATGTGACGCTTTCCCGCTCAGGTCCACCAGAGTTCACCATGTATGTCAGTGCTTGGCTTGCGACACAATTTTTAAGTTAAATTCTGCGGTTTGTCCAAATCCGTCTGATCGTCTGATTGTGTCGCATGTAAGCCGGCGCAATTGCGACTAAATCCGATCTCGTGCGCCACAGTGGCCTACTAAATACCTGTCCCAGCGGCGCAATCCCCAAAAACGACGGAAAACCCCTACTAAAATGCGGCCGCGGGACCCTTTGTAAATAAGTCCCATACTCTGCACATTCCTATATCATAGTCGTCTGACATACCAGGCCTAAATTTACAAGTTCCACTCCAGATCCCATTCTCCATTCTCCAATTTATTTTTTTTCTTTGCCAAGCTCAGGCAATACCTTGGTTTAGCTCTAATTCCAATATGTATACAACGTATAAATTGATTATTTCCGTATATATCAGATTTTATAAGGATAAAAAAAGCCTTTTTCACAATTTTTTTGTTTAATACTATTTTTTTATACTATATGTTGTAAAGGCATTTTGATTTGTTGTATTTATATGTACAATTGGAGTTTAAAGTATATGAGAAAAACTATAGAAGAACATCCTTCCTTATGCATGCTGCTTTAAACAGAAAAATTATCAACAAACTGCAAACCAAAACTTACCATGGGGCAATTTTCAATTTTAGTTTGGAGTCCTTGTTTTTGGGGCACAATTCTTGCTATGATTTTCACTTGGGATGTTTGATTGTGGCAAATGGGATTATTGAAGTGGTGCAGGACTGAAAAAGGTTAGAACTGTTGCCACATTCATGAGGGTGAAATAGAAGGCCAGAGACCAGGTTTTTGCAGCTCTAAGTGTGCGCTAAAAATTGTGCCATAAAACGTGTTGGAAATCTACCTGCACAGAAAAAATGTTGGATTCCCAAATTGTGGGCCCAGAAAAAGAAAATATATATAAACAACTGTGGCCAACTGCGTGCTGGTATTTTGGGGACCTCACAGTTGGCAACAATCCTCTCCAAAATGGCGGCACCCAGCAACACTGGATACGCATATCAACACTGCATACGCATATCACTGCTGCAGTCAAACCCTTGTGCTACATACCACTAAGTAATTGGCTGCAGCAGTGACACATGGCACCTTACTAGATAAGTGGGCAGACTTTAATGAATTGGCAACATCTTATAGGTAGAAATATAACTTCGTATCTACCATTCACAATATGAGATAGTGACATCTCACCTCCTCCCTATGCAGAGAACACAGAACATGGCATTGAGATTTCACAATATCAAAAAAAATCTCTGAACTGCATTTTACAGCACAAAGCAGCAAAATAATTTAATCTAATGAAAATATAAATTGTTGTTAACATTTATATGTCCATCCGCTTTTCATCCACTTTTATGTATGAAATTTACAAATTACATAAATATAATATATCTATACCCAAAACAAATTCCATAAATAAAAGCTACAGACATGTCACAATATCTTTCCCGGAAAACATGCTCCGGCTACTGCAGCGTATCTTTAGAGGGCTAATGGTTCCATGCACAGCAGATGGCTGGAGCACATTCCAAGAGTAATAGGAGAATAAGCCCAACTACCTTCATTTACACCCCGGCACAGGATCGTAAATGGATTCCATTCTAGAAAACATTTGGCTTGTACATAGACACCATCTGCCTATTTCCGACATGTTTTGTAATTACACCGTTTGTCTGTCTATATTTCGATCAAGAAAAGAGCATTGTGCAAAGTGGACAAAGGTCAGGACAACATGCAACAGGATAGTACCTGCCTTCCGTGTGAAACTGAATATGATGCCTTGTTTGGGATTTAAAGAGAAACTCAAATTCCTGCGCAGATGACCTCCCATCTCACTTTCTACTTTAATAAGAGATGAAGAGATATTAATATCAACAAAACGCTGGCAGTTTGTTCCAGGCAATAACAAACAGCAGAGGTCTGTGACCTTCTCATGGGGGCTTTAGCTTTTAGTATTTTTATTTAGATTTTCTTTGTATAAATATATATATATATATATATATATATATATATATATATATAATGTGTGTGTATATATTTTTTGTATCACAATCATTCTATACCTACCTTGAAACTCCTTTGAGATGAGTATTGTAAAAATAATAAATAAAATAAACTGGAAAGTTGTAAGCCGCAATGGAAGGATTAGCCACAAAAATCTTTTTGAGGAGCATTTATGTAGTGGAATATCCACCGCTCACAGTTTATTGCTAAATTACTTGTGTAGCTTCAGTCAGGTGACTTTTTATGGGCAGCATGGTGGCTCAGTGGTTAGCACTACAGCATTTCAGCACTGGGAACCTGGGTTCAAGTCCCAGGGGCAACATCTGCAAAGAGTTTGTATGTTCTCTTCATGTTTGCGTGGGTTTCCTCCGGGTCCTCTGGTTTCCTCCCATACTCCAAAACATACTGGTAGATTGTGAGCCCCATTTGGGAAAGGGACCAATTTGGCAAACTCTGTGCATCCCTGCATAATCTGTGTGCACTATATAAATACAGGAATTATTATTATTAGTCCTATGGTGCTGCCATGTGCATCTCTTATACGACATAAAAAAATAAGCACAATATCACTTGGAATGAAGAGAGATGTGTCCATAATTAATAAATTGAAGTGAGAAGGGACAATTGCATTACAAATAATATGTACCAACTTTTATCAGGAACAGGTGCCTAAAGTTTGCCATGGCTACTTACTGACTCTTGCATCTTCTACTCAGCTATGAAAGGCTTGGGACGCTGCAGCAGTCAGAATCCTGATCCAGTGTTGAGTCCTCTCCCTATTTATATATATCCAAGACTTTGTATGTTACTGTTATTGTCAGATATTTGGCTATCTGGTAATTCTTTCCCTAAAACTTCTCCTCACCTGGATCTTAGCCTTTGGATTGTTCCTGGACTTGCTTCTTCCCTTGTTTGGTTTTTAACTATTTTCTGGCTTAGCACTGGCTTATATACATGTAATTCCTCTTTTTCCAGTTGGTACTCCATACTCTCCAGCTCCTTCCTGGTGTTCTTTTCTTCTAGTTTGGTGTTTTTGCTCTCCTGGTCATTGCCTGTAGGCAGCACGTACAGTCCGTCATCTTTAACCACAGTGTCAATCGGGGACTGTTGCAGCTTACAATTTTAGTTAGGGGCACTTATTAGTGGACTTTTCTTAACCAAACTTATCTTCAGACACCATTTGTTATATTGATGCATGACATAGCACGACTTGTCCTCCCTTTCCTGAGAGCCAGTGACGTCACCCAGCTCTCCAGATCTGTAGCACACACACGCTAGCACTTTGCGGCTGAGAGAAATTAGCTGTAAACATCCAAACTGACAGAAGACTCAAAACCAAGATTACCAAAACTCCCAAGTGATGTCACCGTCTTTAGGAAATGGGAAAAGGGAGGGTGGACAGTACTATGACATGCACGCTGGAGGCATGCATAGTTAGGATAATAACAGAGCACCGAGAGGTCTGTGTGACAATATGAGGAATGCTGGAGCATAATTTGCATAAACGTATCAATTTTTTGCAGAAAATGCTTAGTTACAGTATAAGCCAAGATCGGTTTCTGCACCAGCATAACAAATGCTGTCTGAAGGTATGTTTGGTTGAAAAATCCCCATACTAAGCGGTACATTCCCTTTAAGCTAAAGTCCACAAGCAAGAAAACATATGGCCGCTACCCTCGGTGCATCAGGGTGTATTGAGGTTATACGTTTTAGAGAAGCTGGTGGTCAGCTTGGTAAACACAAAAATGGAAAAAGTATAATTCAAATAGAAAAATCATATGACACTCAGTAATAAAACATGTTCCTTAACTCCATTTAAAACATCCAGTAGACCATGGAAGATAGGGGCATCCTTTCATGCTTACAAGCGCTTGTGGACCTTTGTCCTGATGATTCCCTGTAAACTTAAGATAATTGCTTAAAGTTTTATTCCTTTCATAGAATTGCTTATATTCAATTTCATTGCACATTTACTTTGTATTGGGCCATGTAGTTAGCCAATCAAACAAGTCCGACTAGCGCAGTGGTGGCGAACCTATGGCACTGGTGCCAGAGATGGCACTCTGAGGCCTTTCTGGGGGCAAACGGGCAGTCTACCAGGCACAGAGTTTACCAGACATGGCATCTTCCTGCAGTCTCAGGCAGTCCAAGTAGTGCCCTGCTATTTTAAAGTGAACCATCCCGTGCTGCTTGGTCCTGTCCGAAGAGTGAAAAGGTGTGGACAGGGACGGATTTGAACTCAAAAATTCTGGTAGCAATAAGTTTGTTACTGCCTGAATTGCCATGTTGGCACTTTGGGAAAAGCTAGTGTTTTTTTGGGTCTCATTTTGGGCACTCGATCTCTAAAAGGTTCGCCATCACTGGACCAGCGAGTTCTTCATCAAATTACAGTCGCTCTCCTACTATCGGCAGATCTAAAAGGACCTAACTAACCATCAATGTTTGGACTGCTTCTTAGGAAATTGCATTGTTAAAAGTGTTCAGTGGAGTGTGTACAGGTTTGAGTGATCATGGAATCAGGTAACCCGTCTGTCATCTTCACAGTTCTCGCACAGTATCGGCCATTTTATAGTGATTGTTCCTAATTCTCTATATTACTGAGGAATCCCGTTCACTTGAAATCTAGCACATATGCAGCATCTTTAACTAATTCTACTCAAGCAGACAAAAATGATTTAAGATTTTTTATTCAAAGCTAAAAAACATTTTATTGCCATAGGCAAAATTACAAGTTTCTTCAGCAACCGATTAATCTCACAACCTGATAAGTTTCTGTGCAGCTATTTTTGTAAAATTCCTTGTTAGCAGCTTTGCATTTCCTTACGTGCTGTTTAGATCTCAAAGGAAATCGGATCTCGCATTAGCAGCATTTTAATTTTTGAAACAGGTACTGTACATCCTAGTTTCTGCGCTCAGTGGGACCATCTGTACAACTGTTTGACAGCCCATCTGCACTGACCCACACTCCATTTTCCTGGCTGCTTCTCTGTTTTATGATAAACTATTGATATATTCAGGGTAATTTGTGCTGTAACACAGACATTCCCTCTCCAATGACTTCAAATTAATGATGTACACTATTCATACAAAACTACTTTTGTTTCTGCTTTATTGCATATGTTTGTAAGTTTTATTCCTTTTTTATATTACTTTATGACTAACATTTCCCTTCTATGTCTGCTCATTATTATTACTGTTCTCTATCTGTTTGACTTGGCTTTATAAAGTGGCTTTCATGCATGATTTTAAATGCAGCAGATCCTTGGGAAGATCTTTCAATGGTCTTATGACAGGGTCTTGTTTATTAGGTAACAATGGAAATACCTATTTTCCATAATATGAAAAAATATAAGTGTCTCCAGTAGTATACTATAAATATTGGACCAACTAGACACATATGAAATCAAAACCAAAGGATATAAGAATCTTATAAATTTCCCACCTAATGTATGCAATTATGTAAAAGATGAAGATGGAATGAAATACCGTAAGAGAGAGCTACAAAGTGCTGGCCATTTGTCTGCAAATGTCAGGAACCAGGGGTAGTGGACCCAGTGGACCACCGCGGACAATGATGTAAGCCGACACTTGGGAGCAGAGTCTAAGTGGTACTCGGTTCTCACCAGAGTGCAAAGTGGGTTGGACTTCCTGAAGCGTGGTACCACCAGGTCACTCCACAGGCGTGGCATTGTCCGCGGTGGCAGCCAAGGTGTAGTACAAAGTCGTGAGGCAAATCCGTGGTCAGGGACAGACAGGAGGTCAAGACAGGCAGCACAGGATCAAAGTCGGAGATGTAGCGGTAGGTCAGGACAGGCAGCATGGAATCGAAGTCAATAACAGAACCTGGGTCACAACAGGAAATCGCAAAACAAACACAGGGCATGGGTAACAAGCTTTCTCAATGGCTATGAGGCACAAAGATCTGGCAGGGTGTGCAGGAAGAGGCAGGCTTATAAGCAATTCCGGGAATGGCTAGCACCAATCAATGGTGCGCTGGGCCTTTAAATCTTCGGGAGCCGGCATGCTGCTCCCTAGGAGGCGGGGACGCACATGCCTGACCACCGGAGCCAGAGAAGGAATAAGGACAGGTAAGTTGTAATGCAGAAGTGCTGGAGCACTGGGAGGGACACCATTGAGCCCGAGACGTGGGTCGTGGGAGCACCCGTGTAACAGTGAGGAAATATCACCTTCATTATACTGAACTCCCTAATCCCAAGATTAAGTTAGAGCCTGTACCCTGTAGAAATATAAATATCCCACCCTAATTATCAACGAACAGGACTAAATTTACTCTTTGCGGTCATGTTTTCTCTTTACCCCATGAGGATACTTTTCAAGCGGCGAATCGTGGTGAAATTTTATGTCTGCAACACCAACTATTCAATATTAAAGCTCCTTAAAAAGAAAAGCATAAGCAAAATAAGTGGTGCTGATGTATTGGCAAGGTAGGTCAAACACTTGGACATTTAAGCACTGGCCTACCTAATTATTTCCTAAAATTTTGTTGATGATTCCCACATTTGTAGGTGACAAGGATATTAAGCTACATTCACATTGCAGTCACTGTTTAAATTTCGTAAGACTATTACCCAGTCCTATATGCAAGGATTAATCTAAACTCTCTGTAATTTATAGAATGGCACCCCTTCTGCTCCATTCAGATGTAATACAGTATATCAGGTTATTTTTAGTCATTGGGTTCTCCGTGCAATTTCTCACTATTTTTAGGTGTCAGGTCCGGCTTTATAGCAGGTGACTGCCCCACTGATTAAGGACTAAGGCAAGAGGCTCAACTCACCTCATGCATGCCGCATCCCTGCCTATATGGCTGTGCGGTTGCATATGTCTGATCATTTATTGTATAATGTTGCAATGAAAAATGCAGAGCACACAGTTTTCTTACAGAGGATAGATCTACATTTGGCCATTAAAATCCAGCAGGGTCTTGACATAATATAATATTAATTTTTATTTATATAGTGCCATCATATATATCAATAGATTTGTGTCATCGAAATGAAGGATTACTAACAATCCAACACAAGCCTTCAACAACCTTATACTGAAAGCAGGATTACCTGGTAGAAAGTAAATGTTTATTACCCTACTATCGATATTACATTTTATCAAGAAATAAAAGTGGGTTAACTCTGGGCTTGGCCGTAGAGTCCAAGACAACCTTTCCCCCAATTATAGGTTGGCAAGTAGCTATGGAGCTGGAGCATTTATTGGCTGAACTTACCCTCTCGCAGTATCCTACATGTAGACTGCACTCCGTGTCTCCAGTCACCAATCAGGAATAAGTCCAGAAAGCAAAAACTATATCAAACCCACTAGCCTATTCTCAAGTGCCTGTAATAATAGACCTCAAAAAACAGGTCAGAGTATCAGATACTCTTCTATCATCTGTACAAAGCTCAACGTCAACATGACGTGGCATCATCAGTTATTGTAGAAGTAGAACTTACTACTTCAATGTGCTTTCACCACCTTGTACTAGATGCATTTTTACTGCCTTTCCACTTTGTTATGCCACGAGAACAGCGAATATAGCTGCCTGTTATTCAGTTAAGGATTGGCTGGGTTATAAAAAATTTCTAGTTGTGCATAAATAAATTTTACACATCAGAGGGTATTTAGACATTTAGTAGAGGATGTTTTATTGTGTATTTCAATGAGAAATGAGCAAGAAAATAGTAAACGGGATAATACATGTGGGGTATAACTGTACATGTTTTTTATGTAATTCAAGAAAGTAAACTTTTTAGAGGCTTTTTAGAACTTGTTACTATCATCTCCTGTATCATCTCCTCTAGTGCTAACATCTGCACTCAACAATTTGATATCAACATCTCCCAAGAGGCAGCACTTATATGCATGTGTTGTATGGGCAAAGAAGGTTTCTTGTTTGCTCAGTTTATCTTGGATGAAATCCGCTCCGCGATGAGATGGCTCTAAGTACAGTATGAACCCCTGCGTCACACTTATTTCAGCAGCTCCTCAATCTGTGGTCAATGAACAACTGCTACTCTATAAAGATATCCATGGTTGTCACTAAAAACTCCACTGCTATGGAATTCCTCTCCCTGTGTTTCTGATATCCCAGCGCCTTCTGAAGAATGACTTCTACAAACAGGTGCAGTTGTTCTAGAAATATACTGGACATATGTAGATGAAGCCTATGGATCATGGCTCAGTTATTTAGCTGAAGCAGCAATCTGATTTATTTTTTTCCAAAATATTGCCATTTAAAAGTAATCCTTAATTATAATTTTCAATATTTAGTTTCATCTTCCAACGTAGTGTGTTTATATGCATTTCAGAAAGACTACCAGTGCCATGAGCATCACTAGTAGCCAGCAGGAGCTCATGGAGGCTTGGAAATTACTGATCTTCTTTGTTGGCTACAAGCTCCATGCTAGGGACCGCCTGAACCCAAATAGGAATGGTATGGCTGTGGTGGTCATACAAATGGTTAGATGGCTGGAAATGCTTTTAAACTAGGATTTGGGGGAGAGTGGTGGTTGACTGTAAAATCAAAAGGGTTAGATAGAGAAGGTAGAGGGATATGAGGTGGAGGTTCTCTTTAGAGGGGGTTGGGGTAAACAAGGCAACTAGGGAGGTGGTCAGGAACACAAGTCAACCAATGAAATCTAAAGGTATTAGCAATATTAAAAGTTTGCTGGCAAATGCAAGACATCTTGGAAATAAAATGGATGAATTGGAGACAATCATGGCAGAAATAGAGCATGATGTGGAGGACACGATGGAAAGCTGGTTGAGTCATCGCTGTGCCTGGGTAAGTGAATTCAAAGAGGAGTAACCTGTGTGGCCAGTACAAAGATCTAGTACACGATTATTCTTCAATAAGGAATAACAGGGTAAGCATACAGGAGGCGCGCTGGAGAGGAGATAGGATGAGCGCCTCCTGTTGACCGTTCTTATGGCAAAAAAAGAGAAGGCTTTATTTTTTTTGTGGGCACGGAACGGTTGTGCTCACTGTACCGTGCTCGGGTGCCATACCCATCTATCGGAACCTATATCTGTAAATTTTCAGCTCGATATATGTACCTCAGACGGTTGTGTGCATGGGGCCGTTGATTGTCGTTGATTCTCCTTTTCTTCTCTCTTTTGCTAAGACTATAAAGAAGACTTTTTTCAAACACCACAATTCCTCACAACCTAAATGACTGCCCTGGATAAAAGTTGGAAGAAACTCATAGGCCTTAATTCTCATAAAGGAGCCTCTTTAATTATTCCTTTAATATAACTATAAGGGGGCTTTTTTTACGACCAAAGTTATAATTTTCAATGAATTTGGGGAAATGCAAAATGAAAGCTAACAAACCGGTAATTCCTCTTTTTTTCTCTTTCTTCTTTTTATTTGTTCAAATAAACAAGGTGGCATTACTTAGTACAAATGCAGAGTTGCAAGTAAGAATAGTTTTTTTTTTACCTTTTACTTACTTGGCACCTGAGAAACCTGTTTTTTAAAAAAAAAAAGTTCATGGTTTTACATCTTTTTTACATTTTTTGGTCATACAAATGTAACTTTGTATAGGCACAATGGGGCTCAAATAATTCAATATTTTAAGTCAATTATTTAAATTATTTAAATTTAAATAAGGAATGTTAAAAAAAACAACAAATAAGAAATGAGGTTTGATGGGTCCTTTGCAGGCATGGTGCATACCATTTAAATCTCTAAGACTGGGGCCATGGATGTGAGGCTTCACATGTCAAAGTCCATGCTGTTGTATTGTTGTAATATAATCAGGGGATTTATCAGTGTTTGTGGTATTACAAGAAACATTGTCCTACACATAAAGAAATCATTGCAGCACCTATGGGTGATCAATATCCTTTAAATTGTAAAATCCTTTAAAGACACGTCTAACACAAGCAAACAAATTGGAAAAACCTTGAAAAATTTTTGTCTAATCCTAATTAAATCTAATCTCATCTGCTCTTCAAAGTGTAAACTTGTAAAATGTAAACTTATGTCATCCATACCGTCACAACAGATGAAACAATATAAATAGGGACTAAGAGAGGCAGGACTTTTCCGTTCGTGGAGTTACAGTCATCTTGTAATGCTGCTGTGTGGGAATGTATGACATGACGGAAAAAGAAAAAAATACACAAACAGTGAGCCCTAAATGTGGGTCCCCCAGCTCTCCTTACTTACTTGCCTAGCCTACCCTAGATGGTACGTGACAACTGGTTCCCATCCTGTGCCAAATTGAAAACACAGGGAAAAAAAGAGGGCAAACACAGAAGAATAGTTGTACTAATACATGTCAAAACCAAGAGGACAATACAAGACAGAATCGAGAGTCAAACTGAGGGTCAGAAGACTAGCAAGGATCAAAAGATCAGAGAATTCTAGAAACTGCTCCAAAGAAGTCTTATAGCAAGCACTGGGAAATGGATAGACAATCCAGATCCAGAAAGTGATTGGACCAGTCCCCTGATATTCAGACTAGCATGGGAGGAATGTGAGGGGAAGGGGCATCCGTCCATGGTTTAAGGATATAGGTCTGGATACAGATGGGTGTGGTGGACATCAATGGTGGACAATGGTGGACAATGGTGGACAACCAGGAGTAAAATAATGCAGTGTCAGCAGGGCATCATCTTCTTCAATACTGTACAGGTAGAGGATAGCACTGAAGCCCAAACAGGCATAGAAGTTATGAAAGATATCTCCGGTGGCAATAAACGCAGGTTAAACTTTATGAAAGGAAAAAGATATTTTGGTAGAGCATAGATTATAATGAAATTGAAGTCAAACATTTAAATGGACTTTTTATTATTTTGTACCTAAATTTGATTAATTTTATGATGAAGTGCCATGCAACGAAAGCCTTAGCGGAACATGAATTGATAATTAACACTGCCATGTACAATATCTTTTGTGCAGGAATAAACTTTACTTTTGTATGGAAAGTAAAAGGCTGTCGGTAAATAATAGGCATATTGTGTTGGAATCTAATTTTGAAGAAAGTTCTTTAAATGTGTATTTTTCGGTGAAAGCAATCACTGCATTGCGGTTTTCTCATTATTTTTGTTTCAGTGGGTGATCACAGCATGCTGAATTGTTTCTTCTCAAATGTTAAGGAGGAAAAAAAAAAGAAATGAAAGAAAGGAAGTCTGTGGCGAGATCTCGGTGAAAAGATGTAGCCGGTGAAGTCTGGCTCTAGTACAGTGAGCGGCTACAAATGACACAGTGTACACAGTGTGTGTGAATAATTGATGTACTGTGCGTTAAAAAGTTTCAGTAGCATTTAGAGTCCTGAAATAAAAAAAAAGCGGGGGTCTGCTCTGACATCCTGCTGCGATATTAAACTCTTACGGCCTAACAGCCAGGGATAAGTTTGGGAAATGAAATAGCTGGAGGACGGCCTGTGAAATGTTCTTCAGATCCAAAGCAAAACATTCCATGCGGCCAGTGTAAGCGACCTGCTGCGATAACAAAGGTGATCAGTTTTGTCTCATACTGCACTTTCTTGGCAGAAACGTAATATATTCCGGCTCTACGCTGATAAAAACCACAGCGAACACAGAAGGGAAGATTTATTCAACCAAATGTTATGCTTAGAAGAAAAATATATTTTATTTGTGTCCTTCAACATAGGAGGCCTATAAAGAAAAATAAATACACATCTATGAGCAACAGGAGAACAATCACAATGATAACATAACGTCTTAAATATGAGAAAGGTCTTTCTGCCTCCTGATATTGTCTGTATTGCATATAAAGGAAAAATTGGAAGGTTTATATACCATAACAATTGCCACACATGTGATGTATCCTTTAGGGTCCCATCAAAATTTATGCCACTGTCCATTATTGCAAAATCTAAGTAAGTCTAGGTTCATACATCATTTATAGTTGAAAGCAGGGTCAATAGATTTCAGTAAGCCCTTGGGCAACCGAGCCTCAGTAGGCCCCTTTGCAGTAAACTCACATGGCGGCATTAAAAATTCAGAAACTAAAACACCTCCTGTCTCATGTTCCCTAAAATATTCCCTAGTTTATCATAGCAAACACCCACCTTATGGTTATTTCATATAAAGCTTCCCTCACCCCTATGAATTCCTTATGTGCAGCCTTATGTGGGCCCCCCCAGCAGCTCTGGGCCCCCACACTCGCCTTGGTATGCCCAGTGCTGGCGTCGGCCTTGGATGAAATTTCAAAGAAGCTATAAAGTATCCCAATATACGTTAATGTATATAGGGACTGGATTCATACACTGGCTACATCAACCTGGTTCACTTCTGAAAACAAGAGGAGTAGTAAACATTGGCAGCAGCCAGAGATTGGTTGCTCCGGTGTTCAGGGTATCTCCCGAGTGTCGCAGCTCTATTAGCATGGACTGTTATATCACTGGGGAAACTCCCGGAGCATAGGATCAACTGTGGCCGGGGGTGGATGCAATACTCTTCATCTGTCCCCCATAGCCTTTAATGGCCTCCGCTGAGAACATACTGCACTCTCCAGCAGAGGGCAAAATGGAAAAACGCAGCCTGATGTGTGTTTTCATGTAGTGTGTCTACATACTGTGCAGATGGAGGTAAAAAGTGTACCTCTGTCTGGCAGTATAATCTATGGATATATCCAGTGTATAAATCAGCAACTTTCATAATAATAATAATTCCTTTATGCACAGAGCTTGTCAAATCGGTCCCTTTCCCCCAATTGGGCTCACAATTTTCCTTTCCTTTTTCCTTTTCTTTTCCACAATTTCGCTTTCCTAATATGTCCTTCCACTGACAGCCAGTCACCACATTTGTGGTGTTGTGAAAGAGAAACCTCTGCTGACACAGACGGTATCATCTTTAGCAACCAGGGGGAAGATTTTAACATGGAGGCCAGGATGTCATCACATTGTGTCTGCTGCCTTCAGAACCACGTACAGCTACTGCAGAAAGAAGAAAACTGCTAAGTTGAATGGAGGTGACATGTGTCAGTGAACTACAGACATGGGGCCATAATAAGTGAGGAAGCTAGACAAAAGGGCCTAAAATAATCCCCAGTTTTATGTTGCCCACTGCTTACAATGTCCCCTTTCCTTTTAAAGACAGGGCTACAAAAAGAGGGCATTATAAGGAGGGACTACCGAAACTACTGTGACTATTGGCTACAGTGAGGGGATGTAACTACAGGCTACTGTGGGCCAGGCACTTGTTCAGCATCTGCTTTTCTCTTTCTTTTTTTATGGTCTTGTTTGCCCCCAAAAAATGCCTGAGGGGGTCCAGTAGGTGTCATCGGCGCCCCTCCAGGCTCAGTCATCTCACAATTATATACACCCCCAGCAACAAATCACTGCCAGTCTTCTTCCTTCAGAGAGCCAGGCTCAATTACTCCGTCTCTTTGATGGGCAGCTGCACTTAGGAGAAGCGTGGCCATTGTTGAGAGTCAGTTGACATCATTGGCTCTCTGGTTAAGTCGGAGGAGGAAAGAGGTGGGCAGTAATGTCTGCTCGGGGCGTACATAGCTGTGATATGTCATTAGCATAATTTTACAACGTATTTCTTGGGGTTGGCAAATGAACAAGGGGACCCACAGATACATTTAAGTGAGGCTGGTTTATACTACAGGATTCTGATGGATTCTCCTTAAAGCAGGGGTCTCAAACTCGCGGCCCGCGGGCCAACTGCGGCCCGCGGGACAACATTTTGCGGCCCCCGCCTGGAAAAGCACCGCCCGCCGTGTATTCACGGCGGCGGTCGGGTCGCGCTGCATGGAGAGGGCTCACGGGCTGAGCCCTCTCCATAGCCGGTAAGTCTTTGCTGCATATTGCAGCAAAGGCTTACTGGTAACACCCGCGATCGGTGCTAGCACCGATCGCGGGTGTTTTTACAGCGTGGGCTGCCGGCAAAGCTGCCGACAGCCTCAAACAGATAGCGGCGCATGGGCGCCGCCATCTTACCTGGGATCGCCGCTCCCCGTGACGTCATCGGGGGGCGGCGATCCGTCTCCATGGTAGCCTCGGGTCTTCCGAAGACCCGAGGCTATTTCGTTTTAACCCCTTCATTACAATGTGCTGATAGCACATTGTAATGAATGAGGAGGAAAATCCCCTTATACTGCCATACTGTAGTATGGCAGTATATGGTAGGATCGATCAGACAACCTAGGGTTAAAGAACCCTAGGGAGTCTGAAAAATAGTATAAATAAAAATAAAAAAAAGTTTTAAAAAAAAAAATTAGAATAAAAAAAAATTAAATTTCAAATCACCCCCCTTTCCCTAGAACTGACATAAATATAAATAAACAGTAAAAATCATAAACACATCAGGTATCGACGCGTCCGAAAATGCCCGATCTATCAAAATATAATAACGTTTTTTACAATGCGTTTTACCCCGTTACGGAAAATAGCGCCCAAAGTCGAAAATGGCACTTTTTTGCCATTTTGAAAAATATAAAAAAATCTATAAAAAGTGATCAAAAGGTCGTACAGTCCTAAAAATGATATCATTGAACATATTATCAAATTTCGCACTGAGCCCCTGACTGGGCTCAGTGCGGTAGGAGCTTGGGACCCCTCGGTGCACAGGACGCGTTCATAGAGAAAACACGTCTCCCAGCTTGGGGCTTTCCTTGCACTGGGAGACGCCGTGACATTTGAATCTGAATAATGATATTTTGTAAGCGCATTTTGTGTGGAAAACTTGATGCGGCCCAGCCTTACCCAGAATCTACCTCCAGCGGCCCCCAGGTAAATTGAGTTTGAGACCCCTGCCTTAAAGCTAAGGACACCCTAGTTTTGTATTGCAAGACTCTCAGCATGAGATATTCTTTATCTACATAGAGAGTATTGCCACACAACATCACAAACTACTAGACATTCATGCAATGTTCACATTTTGCTTCTTCTCACTAGTTTGTTGTTTTACAGAGACTTAGTAATCTCATATCCGCCCTGAGGGAACGCAGTGTGAGCTGAATATATTGTTCAGTAGTTTATTCATTTTTCTTTCTGCTCTTTCCCTGCCTACATATTAATCTGCACGCTTTCTTCTGCTCTAGAACTTTTTGCCTGTATACTATATTTTAATCCGTTTGCACACCGTGACGCACTATAATGTGGTGGTGCTAGAGGGTTGTATGGTGAGAGTTCACGGGCTGCACTCTCTCCATACACGGCAGTGTGTTATACAGCCGAACCTGCCTTTAACTGCCACGGTGGGTCATTTCACTGATTGTGCCAGTTAACCTGTTAGGTGGTGAGGTAGGGAAACAGCTCTGACGGTGGGTGCCACCATCTTGGATTAGATATCGGCACAGCAACGACACCTGCTGGATATCGGGCGCACGCCCTTAGTGAATCCCGGCAGACCTGAATCCTCGTCGGACAACGCGCCGCGGGATTGCGACTGGAAATGTGCCCCAGTGTATTATATAAATTTTTGCAATTAAATTTTTGCAATATAAATTTTTGCAATTTAATTTTTGCAATTAAAGAAGCACAAGGTCTTATTTTCAGGGGACCTCTTATATTTCCATTCACATTTATTGTTGACCAAATCAGCATTTATTAAATACTGTAGTCATGTCATCATAGACATCAGCATAACCATCTGAATTTCATTTTACCATCCTGGTATTTATGAACAAAAAGCAACATATTTTATTTTAAGACCATCATGTACACAACGTATTTAACTCTACAAACTGGTGCTAGCTCTTATTTCTAAGCTTAAAAAATATTGCACTAGGTCTTATTTTCATTGGTTGTCTTATTTTCGAGGAAACAGGGTATTAGACAGTAGTAGTAAATTCATAATATACTGCAATACAGAAGTGAGTGATTAGACCCCCCCAGGATTAAAGTACCCAAAGAGGCCTGATATAATACTTAAATAAAATAAAAAAAATATTTTATAGATAATCCTGACGTGTCAACATTATAGAAGAACACTGCCGGGTTTAGAATGAGTTTTCATTTAAAGGAAACCTGTAATCAGAAATTCACCTAATTGACCACTACCAGAATATTGTAAAGCAGATTAACATCTTCCAGATCCCATTTCTTTGTGTCAGTGTGGTGGCATCATCTAGAAAATCAAGTTAATAGTAAATTTGTATAAAATCATGGAGGCGGAGAGCTCAGCATTGATGTCAAGCTTTCCCTGTCTCAGAATGAAGGAGATCTGGTTAGCAATATCTCTGGATGTAGGACCATCAATTAAAATAAAGAGGACATTCTCAACCGAGGAGAGCTTGACTTCAGTGATAAACACTCCACCTACTTGACTATATGTCACTTCAAAGTTGATTTTCTGGATGATGCCAGCATGCTGGGCCATGAAATAGACATGATATAGAAGGTGTTCAGCTGCTTGTTGACATACTGGTAGTGGTTTATTAGGTCAAATTCTGCTGACAGGTTCCCTTTAAATACAGAGTTATTGGGGGGGGGGTGATATGTACCCAAATATATATATATATATATATATATATATATAGATAGATAGATAGATAGATAGATAGATAGATAGATAGATATATTTATTGTAACGGTCACACAGACAACAGAACTAAAAGTCTCTATGAGAAGAGTCTGGAGGGAGGAGTTTGTGGACCAGTGGACCCTCTGGACCACCACGGAGATGGTATGAGGTCCGCGGTGGCAGCCAAGGTAACAGTCCGAGTCTGGGATGAAGGCAGGAACACTGGTAACGCTGACACAGACTTAAGACAACGCTGGACTGGAACCCCGGAAGGCACAGCAGGAAGTGTCTGGAAACGCTGGAAGACAGGACACACCAGGAGCTTATGGGAACTCTGGAGACAGGTGACACAAGAGGCATCTGAAAACGCTGGAAGACAGGACACACCAGGAGCGTATGAGAACGCTGGAGACAGGACACATGGAGGCGTCAGGAAACGCTGGAAGACAGGACACACCAGGAGCGTATGGGAACGCTGGAGACAGGAGACATGGAGGCATCTGGAAACGCTGGAAGACAGGAGCGTCTGGGAACGCTGGTGGGCAGCCGGATTAGCGAGCTCCAATCAGGAGGACGTTGGCCCTTTAAGTCCCGGGAAGTCGGGCTGAAAGGCAGGAGGCGTGCGGCCTACACGCTGGGACCCAAAGCACAGCCAGGAGCCAGGAGAGGTAAGACCGGGCAGGGGGACGGGAACAGGCACACAGCGGAGCACGAGTGTACCCACGAACCGCGACATATGTTGTGAATATATATATAAACAAAGCAGTATGTAGAGCAGCACAATGAGACAGCACTCACCTGTGGTATAGAAAAGCAACGTTTCAGGTCTCCAATTGAGCAATTTTCACGCTTGAAAATGGCACTATTGAAGAGCTGAAACATTGCTTTTGTAAACCACAGTTGAATAAATCCTTACTTTCTTGTTGCTGTAGTGTATCTTTTTACCTTGTGACTATATATTTCTATATGGGGAGGCCAATGCTGGGATATGTTATTAGTGAAGGTAGGCGGCTACTGGGCCATGTTATTAATGAGGGAGGCCGCTGCTGGACAAGTTATTAGTGAGGGGGTTTTACTGCTGGACATGTTATCAGTGAGGGGAGGCTGCTGCTGGGACATGTTATTAGTGAAGGGAGGCCACTGCTGGACATGTTTTTAGTGAGGGGAGACTGCTTCTGGGACATGTTATTAGTGAGAGGAGACGACTCCTGAACATGTTATTATTGAAGGGAGGCCACTGCTGGTTCAAGTTATTAATGAAGGGAGGCCACTGCTGGGATATGTTATTAGTGAAGGGAGGCCACTGCTGGGATATGTTATTAGTGAGAGGAGGCGACTGCTGAACATGTTATCAGTGAGGGGAGGCCACTGCTGGGATAGGTTATTAGTGAAGGGAGGCCGCTGCTGGACAAGTTATTAGTGAGGAGAGGCCGCTGCTGGGATATGTTATTAGTGAAGGGAGGCCACTGCTGGGATATGTTATTAGTGAAGGGAGGCCACTGCTGGGATATGTTATTAGTGAGAGGAGGCGACTGCTGAACATGTTATTAGTGAAGGGAGACCACTGCTGGTACATGTTATTAGTGAAGGGAGGTCACTGCTGGACAAGTTACTAGTGAAGGGAGGCCACTGCTGGGATAGGTTATTAGTGAAGGGAGGCCGCTGCTCTACATGTTATTAGTGAGGGAAGGCCGCTGCTGGGATATGTTATTAGAACTCACAAGAAAACAGAAGTATGCCACAAGACCAAAAAAATAAAGTATAAACAACTTTTATTGATATAAATTACACCACAACACAAAAAAAACATAAAAACATTTAAAAGTGTGAACAACACACAAACAAACAATCCAGCAAGGGGACCTAGCATGTGATAGTGCTGGTCACCCCTACAAACCACCAGCTCCCCCTCCTGAGATAACACCCCCCTAGCCGCACAAAATCCAGAAATGTATCTTATAGTGGATGAAATATCCAATGTATGTGGTCAAAGCTCATAATCCCGGGAGAATCAACAAAAAGTAAACCAGCAATCCTCCAACAGAACAATCTATAAGCAAGTGCAATGACAATGGGATATGTTATTAGTGAAGGGAGGTCGCTGCTGGGATATGTTATTAGTGAAGGGAGGTCGCTGCTGGCATATGTTATTAGTGAGGGGGGGGGGCACTGCCAAAGCAAAGGCAGGCTGGTTGTTACAAATAGCGTCCCCTCAAGGTCAGTAGTTTGTATAAGTTTAATACACACTAACTGGCTTCCTGCCAGCAGCATCTCCCACACCCCTCCCCACTTCATATCATGTGTATTGAGCAGACAGGGTCAGGAGTGGGATGGTGTGGAGGAGAGGAAGAAAGCTTGAAGAGTCAGTCACAGGCACACACAGGCTGCTGCACCCCCCCCCCCCCTCTTCCCTGGGACTCACCACACACTTATATAAACTATTTATATTCAGATTACTGACAATTCTTATAAAATCAGCTTAGCATATTCTATTGGAACTTGACACTAGCTAGAAATTCCATTCCTGGAGACAGATTCATTTAAATATATATATATCCAAATACAAAGATAATAGCACTCTGAGACAGGTAGGTTTTAGGCATATATTATATATTTCTTTGGAACTGCATTACTGTTTTTAATTTGCTATAGTTAACCCCATAACCCCCCATGGGAGACATTTATCATTGCTTTTACCCCACCTCCATACAATGTGGGTATTGAGTTGGCATGGCTTCCGGCGAAGTGGGCAGGCACTAGGCATATTTTTAAAAAACCTCTTAAACATTTCTTCTCAGGTCTTTACGTCGGACTTGCCGTAGTTTTGCTCGTGGCATGGGCACCCGATGGTTACATCAAGGGGCCTATGCCCTATTAGGCAAGTCTGTCCTTTATCATACAAACACATAAACATATGACACTTGAACTGAAATGGTTTCTGAAAAACCCTGAGGGGATGCTAAACCATATATATAAATAAATATATATATATATATTTATATACAGTATATATGTTCATTATGCTATGCTTAAAGTGTGGGGATTCTGCCCAGGGTTGTGGCAAATTCAACGCACAATCAATGCCCATTCTTCATTCTTCATGTGATCTGATTGTTTGCTGTGGGGAATCAAGCTAGTTTATCTTTTAGTTGGTTTCATTTACTTTTCCTATTGTGCCAGTATTATTAAATCTCCTGCACTTAGGCTTGTTTATGAAATCTCTGATACATCTTGGCCACAAATATTTGGAACGTATTTTCAGTGTCATTCCACAGTGAAATAAAAGGTGGGCTATGATTTTTGGCTGCTTTTACACCACATTGTTTACTTTAAATGGATACATTAAAAAAACAAATCATTTAACCAGATTTATACTAAATCAAATCTTTTTTTCAATTAAAGTGTCCCTTTGGCATAATTTTTCCAGGTAAACATCTGGAGCTGTGTTTCTTACCAATTGTAAGCTCCTGAGCACAGGGCTGTACTGTATGACATGATTTCTATACTGTATTATTACTTTGCTGTAGACTTTGTCAGTGCAATATTAATAGACATAAATTGTTACTTTTTTTAGAGAATGAAGAATTCATGCAGTTCCCTTTTGAGACTAACTGAGTATATTTAAGAATACTAGCTCCCATTGTCAGATATAACATTATTTTGATGTTATCATGTGCGACAGTGAGAACTAGTATTCTTCTAAATCAAATCTTCTCAGTTGGCCTTCAAAAGTTTTCACCTGATTTCTCCGCTCTTCTTCTGCTCTCTATGGCTAACACAGTACAAGTCACTAAAATTTTTTGAGTCTTTTTTTCCATAAGAGGAAATTAAAAAAAAAAAATTGCAATAAAAGTAGGACAGATGTATGCTATACAATTATATATCGTGGGGTAGAGGGTCTTCGATTAGTTCCAGAAAGTAGCGCGGGAGTGTAGGCTGATGCTGAGGAGCTGGACCCTGCAGACAGCTCACACATGGAGGCTTTTGGTTATAAAATCCTTGCTGTGAAGCATTCCTCCTCACGCTGGCCACACACCTCCTAGCATAATGCCTCGCAGGCTTTGACACTCCATACCTCAGCGCTGTGTACGATTGGTTGACATTTCGGCTCCACCACCTGGATTTGTGAGGGCCTCTAAGTCGCTGCTGGGAATGTGCCCCAGCCAGACCCAACTGCTCTCCTCTATCACCTTTCTGACAGATTAAAACACAACAGAGTCTGTTGGATGACTGACACATTCCTCCCCTGTCTGACTCTGAAAGGACTTCATTTAGCAACCCGGGGTTGGAGCTTTTGACTGACAGACCGAGGAGGCGAAAAAGTCATTGCGTTCCATTAAACTCGGTGACTGCCGAGGAACAAAACACCTTTACAAAAAGAGGAATGTGAAAAAAAAGAGCTGGGGATAGAAAAGGGGACTGGGCTTTTGGGGAAAAAGGAGGATTCTTTTCAGGTTCAAAGACACTTTTTTCTTAGCTTTCTGTCAATCAATTAGGGCGGCATTCCCAGAGGGAGCACTGGTCAGCTCTCATTGGTGTCATTCATCTGCCAATCTCCGTGACACGAACACCAAAGGGCCTCATGTAGCTCTGCGGAAACTGTCTGTCAGGCAATCAGCAGCTGCTATGACATCACTTTCTCTGTTTTTATAAGATGTTCATAAGAAAGAAAAACTTGCAGAACGGTCCCAGAACTTTACATCTCATATTTACTCCTCACTCGTCGCTCCGTTTAGTGACCGGGGGCCAAAAAAAATTGCAATTTATAGGTAGAGTCCAAAGTAAATAAATCTGTTTTACCCAGCCGCAGCGAGTTATCAACTAATGATGGCGCTACAGAAAATATTAACCCTTTTACATCCAAATAGAGTTATTAGAGTAAATTCATTCTAAAATGATTCATTGTAGAGCAAATGACCATAATACAACTGTGTCTAGTAATTTGGGATTCTGTGATATGATAAAAGGACACCCAGGTCATAAGTATTTATAGTAATAATATAAAAAAAATCAATAAGCAGGAAAAAAAACCGTGGTGCGTTTAACCCCTTATCAGCTTGTTTTCAGCTTAATGACCAGGCTCGAATTTTAGAATCTGACTTGTGTCACGAAAATGGGAACGCCTTAGCATACCCAGGTGACTTTGAAATAGTTTTCTCGTGACACATTGGGACACATTTACTTACCCGGTCCCTGCGCAATCCCCAATCCGGAGTGTCCGACAAGGATGAACTCTGCTGCAATTCATGAAGATCGTGCGCCCAATATCCTGCATGTGTCGCTTCCCCACTCAGGTCCCCCGGAGTTCACCTTCTTCTTCCCGGTGCATGTAAGTGCATGGTTTGCGACACAATATTGAAGTTAAATCCTGCTGTTTGTCCGAATCCGCCGGATCGTCCGACGGCCCGCACCCCGAATTGTATCGCATGAAAGCCGGCGCTAAATTCCGATCGCGTGCGCCAAAAATTCCTGTCCCAGTGGCGCAAAATGGAAATCGTCGTGATGTCTGACGAAAGTGCGGTCCGCGGGCCCTTAGTAAATGAAAGTTTTAAATGTTTTGCTTTATAGGTATTTAGTTAGACCACCCACATAGCTTGATAACTAACATATCTGGAAAGTCTGCTTTATGATGACACAGTTTTTATGCGTTCCCTCATTTTTCTTGGATGTTGTTAGGTTTAGAAAACTAGGTGCGATTTTTCTCATTTTCATGAAAATCAGCAAGAGGTCTAAATATACTATAGACATAGAAACTACACCCCGTTAACGTATGTAAAATAACTCTTACAAGTCTGTTAACCCTTTAAGTTTTTCACAGGGGTTAAAACAAAATGAAAGTACGGTTTAGAAAATTAAGATTTTGTTTTGAAAATACATTTATTTGGGCCAAAAATACACTTTCACAATGAAGTAAATGATGAAATGCTCTACAAAATTTGATACCCAATTTCTCCCGAGTGTACCCGTAAGGTAAACTGCTGTATGGGCACACGACCGGGCATTGAATGAAAGCAGAAGATTTGTATTGTACTGGCTATAAAATTTTTATTTTTTGGCAAACATATGAGGGCTTATCATTTGCAGGATGAGATACACTGTATAGTATATATTCATTTTGGGGGGTCCATAGCTTATCATAAATCATTCATTTTTGTTTTGGGTTTTTAGCTCTTTTTTCGGCCGCTAAAAATAATATTTTATCTTTATTCTTTGGTTCACTACGATTACAGTTTTTCTAATCTTTGGTCAATTTTACTGGGCATAACCAATATTAAAGAAAATCTTATTTGTTTTAGTATCAACAACTTTTCGGAGGCATAAGTTCCATATTTTTCTGTTGACAGAGCTGGTTGAGGGCTTATTTTTTAAGTGGTACCATTTGGGACACGTAACTTTTTTGCGTTCACCGCACTGGTTCAAAATTGCTTTAGATTTATTGTACAGATTGATACGGATAAGGTGATACCAAATACGTATGTTTTTTGTGTTTTATATACTTTATTTGGTTTATTTATATACTATAAAAAAAGATTTTTATTTTATTTATTTATTTTTAATTATAAAATGATTTTTCCTTTTTTTATTTTTTTCCCCCTTTTTACTTATTCCACAGTTGGGCTTGAACAAGCATTTGTATAATGTAAGTAAATGAGTATGGAGCACAGGAGCCGGCAGCCTAGGGGCACACACTGGAACTTAGTAATATGGGTCAGATCCCCCGGGAAGCTCACCCGGGGGGGGGGGGGGGTGGTCATGGGGGATACACTTGCACAGCCCGATACCGGCACTTACGGGACGCAATCCCATGCAATCTTCTTCTGACACAACGGAGAGGCACCACGTCAGAAAAAGTACCCTTAATGGTCGCCGTAAAAACCTGATTGAGCAGTCATTAAGGGGTTAATGATATTCTGTTTAAAACAACAGAAATCACAGCGTTTCTCAATGAATTCTGATGTAAATCTAAGGGGGTCATTTATCTGAGAATTGTCTCTTTTTTTGCAACTATTTTGGCACATTTACTATATTTGCGCCTAAATTTGTGACTTCTCCACTCGCCCAGCGAGTTAGCCACGCAAGAAATTTTCTGTGTTGCACCTCATATATCTTTAAAATCCAGATGTGAATGTATGAAAAAGTTAATAATAAACCATGGAAATAGAATCGATGGCTTTAGTGCCTACTTAGTGCTTGCTCTATGGCTTACCGTGACCTAAAATATCATTAATCTTCAGTCTAACCACATAATAACACATGTGCTTACACATAACTGGATCATATGTCACTTCTAATCAGAACATGAATGCATTCTATATCTTTATAGGCATAACTAATCCAGAATGCTGGCAGTGATTATTGTAAGAAACAATTCATGGTTTTATTATCAGATTGGTTTTTTAGAATTCCACATTTACATAATCTTAATCTTATATTTACATAATCTTTTATGGCCTCCTTCCTTTTAAAATCAACTCAAGGTTGTTTTCAGAGCCCCTCAGTACTTTAGCTACACTGGCTGTTACAATGAGCAGAACATGTCTCATCCAAACTCCTGCTCTCTCACTCCTCCTGCTGGCTATATAATTCAGCAGCAGCAGGAAGCACAGTGAGAGGGGGAGACCTGCTCTGCTCATTGTAACAGCCTGTGAAGCTAAAGTATTGAGGGGCTCTGAAAACACCCTTGAGGCTCATTAGCATAATTCTAAACGTTTATTTTAGAAGGAAGGAGCCCATGGAGAACAAATATAAGAAGATTACAGTCTCAGTGCCTGGATCTATGAGTAAGTGCCACTGGTTTATCATGATGAATTTTGATGGCAGATTTCCTTAAAGTAATAAAAAACATTAGCCAACATTTACTAAAAATAGTGCAGTCTGTACTACGTGCAGTTTGCCTGTGTAGTGTGCAGAGGATTCTGTGCCAAATTCATGGATTGTGGCGCCCGTTCTTCATGAATATGGTGCCACCTGCACTGCCCCACTTTTTTTGGTGCACCTGTAACATAGGGTGCGCAATACACTTCTGTTAGACTTTGCATGATAAATCAGTTTTGAGTCAAACAATGGGGCAGATTTACTTACCCGGTCCATTCGCGATCCAGCGGCTCTGCAGAGGTTTCGGGTCCGGCCGGGATTCACTAAGGCAGTTCCTCCGACGTCCACCAGCTGTCGCTGCTGCGCTGAACTTCATCGGAATGCACTGGAGTTCACCGTCGGGGTGCAGGTAAGCGCGTGTCAAGTGACACTTTTTTATTTTTAAATCCGATCGCATGCGCCAAAATCCCTGGGCAATTCATGGAAAATCGACGCAAATCGGAAATTTTCGGATAACCCGTTGGCAAAACGCGATTTGGGCCCTTAGTAAATGACCCCCATTAAGGTTACTTAGATTTTACAGCTCTGAAATCTGGATTTAGCTAGTGGAATGTACTTTACATCCAGCATTTAATATACTACAGTACTGTACGTCCAGTATGGAATATGTTACTGTACTCTATGTCTTGTGTGGAATATATTACTACATTTGTTTAGAGTTACAGCATACAGTATATTCTATGTAGCGTTTTCCCCAGCATTTCAGGTTTTCCATAATTCAGTAAATGACTAAGTCAATAAACAAGAAGCAAATTTTGCCAATTAAAAAGACTATAAATCATTACAGGCATGCACTGAAAACATAGCTGTGATTCATAGAGACTTAACCCCCCAGTTTACATTTTTGCTGCTTGTATATCTCTGTCTTTAATTATTTAAAGGAAATCTACCTTCAAAATCAAGCACGGATAAACCAGAGACACTTACTCATGGATCCAGGCACCGTGACTGTGGGAGTCTTCTTATATTAGTTATCCATGGTCTCCTTTTTTCTAAAAATCTACATTTATAGTTATGTTATTGAGCCTGAAGGGCTCTGGGGGCTTTACCAGAGCCCCTTTGTGCTGTAGCTTCACAGGCTGTTATACTGTGCAGGAGTTCCCCCTTCCTACTGTGTATTAAAGCTCCTGTTGCCGTGAGATCACAGCAGGCAGAGGGAGGGGGTAAATGCCGAGGGAGGGGTAGATGGAGAATTCCGAAGTCAGAGTGTCTGGATCTATAAGTAAGTATACCTGGTTTATCATGTTTAATTTTAATGGTACAATTCCTTTAAGAAATAAGTCCTATGTGTAGTTGATCTGGAGTGGCCTTTGCACACAGAAGGGAGATCTGTTTCCAGCTCTATTCTCTGTGCTGTATCTGAGGAATGGAGGAAGTCGGGATCATCTGATTGCTGGGTGCTGATGCTTATATCGGTGTCAGAGCCCCACGGATCTGCACTGGATGACCCTATCCTATTGTGTGGTTACTCATTTTCAACACTAAACCAACTACAACTTATGGACCAGTGTTCTATAAGTTGTAGTTGGCTTAGTGTCCCAAATCGCCCTGGAAGGTTCCCTTTAAATTGAACCCACCAGTATTGAACTCACCGAATGTGTAAGTAAACATATTTTTTAAAGTCCTATTATCAAGAAATTCTCAATAGATGTCAGTAATCCACCCATGCCAGAGTGGATTGGATGGGTTGTTAGAAATTTGTTGACGTGTACTATACTTATTTCACCCTCGGTACAAACTGTGAAACCCCCCCCCCCTTCCACCCCCCTTTAATATAACTGCGACAAGGGAGAACAAATTTCAAGTGCACTTTTACTTTCAACCTTCCATCAACAATTTTTTGCCAAAGCCTTCCCCAAATGCATGTCATAAATGGCAGGGTTTGGCCGAGCATGTGTTCAATAGGGAGCTTTCCTCTAGCTGTGGCTTATCTCCCAGATAAAAATGCTAAGATTTATTATCTGCTGAATGACATGTACCAAACATCATAGACATTTTTCAGCTGACCAGTCCGACTAAAAGTTTAATAATTCTGACATGTAGCACCAAACGTCCGGCTTCTCTCTGGTGCTGTTTGATGCCACTATCCGTATCGTAGTCATTACGTTGGTACAGCCTTGGCTTCTTGGTGAAACCATGTGGGCTACTACCATGATATGTTGAACTCTTGCATTATTTGTGTTGCTGTTCATACACATTGGGGCACATTTACTTACCCAGTCACTGGAGTTCACTAAAAGTGCATTGTCTGTCTATAGTGCAGCGTGTCGCTTCCCTGCTCAGGTCCGGCAGAGTTTACCATTTTCTTTGTGGTGCATCTTATACATAGGGCTTGTGACACAATTTAAAAGTTAAATACCGCGTTCAGTCCGAATCAGTCGGACAGTCCGACGGCACGTCCCCTAATTTGTGTGGCATGGAGGCCAGCGCAGCTGCTCCACAAAAGGCTCGCATGCGCCACAATCCCAGTGCACACACTTGTTAAATACCTGTGCAAGCTGTTTTAGCCCCAAAAAAGGTGCACAGTCCAACAAAAGTGCACAGTGCGACCCATAGTAAATGAGCCCCAATGGCTCAATATTGTAGTGGGCCATGGTGCTCGCTACATATATACAACACTTTTACAGAAAATAACCATTATGTGCTCATTCATTCAACTAATTTCACCCAATCCTGTGAACCTTGTGCATACACCTTCAGCCCAACCTTGTGCTCTTTAGTCTCTGGCAGACTCCTATGTGACGGATCTGACATCTGTCATTCTACGTTATCATAAGACGCCATATATATCACACTACAAGGTCAAACCCATTGAAATCGAATTGTTCCGATGAAATTTTTCTATATATGGTCAGATCAACGTGCATAGATCAAAAGACACTTCTACTAGCAGTATCTCACATCATGTAGCAGGAAACAACCCTATCAATGGTCACAGAATTAACGTGACAAACATGCTTCATCTGGGGTGTTACAAGGTTCCAATTCCCAATACTCTGTCCAGACTAATTGCCATGCAGCGACTAGTCACACAGTAGTAAATCTAGCCTCCAATACAAGCTTGTGGTTATGAACATACCTCAAAGTTCTCAAAATATTTTCCAATATATCAACAAACTGTAAATCTCATCTGAAATTTATACAAAACTGACAAGGAACTAAGTTGATGACAAGTCCTCCAGCTATTGGTTTTCTATATGGATGTTTATCATCATCGTCGCTGCAATAACTTACTTTTCTAAATCGTAAATTTACTAGGGATACGTGTAAGTGTGCCTTTCTTACCCGCAGAGGGTTGTGAATAGAGGGTACAGTTTGGCACCATTTCCAGGCTGAATGAGCGCCAGCATTAATGTATTTTTTCTCTGTTAATCCTGCCAGTTCTCTGCTTTCTAAACAGCTCAATGTTTAACAGCCAAACAGACTCTAGATACAGTAACAGCGCTTGTTGTCTGAATTAGAGCATTATGTTCCAAGCTGGAAGAGTATCAGATAAATGAAAACATTCTCAGAGCAGGAAACAGACTACTTACATTGTTGGTTTGGGGAGGGGGGTGGAGGGGGAAGGGCTGCTTGGATTTCCATCTCTATCCACCAGAATTTGTGGATCATTCACTAATAAGCACAAATGGCAAAGAGAAAATTCCATAGTTTCATACGACAACCTGATGTTTTTTTTAGAAAATATTGTTTATTGTTTCAAATTAACTACTTGCAGACTGTTTTCCATAATTTTTTGTGTGCTTTTTCTCATATATTGTACCTTGAAATGCAGCTTACCTTGCATATAAAAATCACATTCACATTATTTCAATAAGAGGTTTATTTTAGTTGGAACGTTAATGTTTAGTTTAGAAATGTAGATGATAGATCGATAAATAGACAGATACAATTACCGTATATACTCTCCACTCGGAAAATTCCCCACTCGGATTATACTCGGGTATATAGAACAAAAACTGTGTACTCACTTTTCCGACGGCAGGTCCTCTTCTTATTTAATGTGTGCCAGCTCCAGGTCAGTGACAGGTCCATGCGCACGGACCTGGAGCTGGCGCCAGCACACGTGAAGTAAGAAAAGGTGAGTACTCAATTTTTTGATTAGCAGGGCATACTGGGGGCTGGCAGGCTATATTCTCCAGGGGGCTGGTATATACTAAAGGGGGCTATACTTCTGGGGGGCTTGCTGTATCCTACTGGGGGCTGGCTATATACTACTGGGGGCTGGCTATATACTACTGGGGGATGGCTGGCTATATACTACTGGGGGCTGGCTGGCTATATACTACTGGGGGCTGGCTATATACTACTGGTGGCTGGCTATATACTATTGGGGACTGGCTGGCTCTATACTACTGGGAGCTGGCTGGTTCTATACTACTGGGGGCTGGCAGGCTATATACTGGGGAGGCTGTGAATAATGCCTTTCCCATCCTAGGCTTATACTCGAGTCGATAGGTTTACCCAGTTTTGGTGGTAAAATTAGGTGCCTCGGCTTATACCCGGGTCGGCATGTATAGTGTATAATGACTATATATCAGAAAACATGCAGCACACCAATGTAAAAAGTAATGTGGGTACTTTATTGTGGGTACCCAAGTGCTACATTTCGGATCCTATTCAGAATCCTTTCTTGAGGGCTTTTTACATTGGTGTACTGCTTGTTTTTTGGTAATTGTATTGATAATTGGAGTCAAATCACTAAAAAACCAACAGCCTGCTTTATATATACTGGGTGGCGCAGCTGAGGACCTTTTTATTTTTATTTAAATAGAGAGATTGATAGAAATAGTATCATCATAGTAGATAAAGCTGAATTAAGACTGTAACCCCGCACTTTTAAAAACCCACAAGGTTGCTGCAAATTGATCCTTAGTGGAGAACACAATCCACTCTTGTCACCTAATATGGCAGACAGAATAAATCTCTGGATCCACGTCCAATCCAAAATTAATTTAGTTTCCATAACATGCAATTTTGTAAAATTGTAGTTTTTGGTTTCAACAAAGGATTCCAGTTCCAAGTTCCATAGTCTCTTACACGCCCAAGTGTGAAAATATCAAAAGGAAAATCTCTGTACTGTCCATTCATGTATTTGTAGGATGAAATAGATGATATACAAATAGATCATCTAGATAAATAGATCAAATGCACAGTAGAAAGATGTTTAATAGTAAAACAATGCTATCAATAGAAGCAAGAAATGTGGGAGTTTTCAGACAATTGCAGATGACATGAAAGATTAATATAAAAAATTGTAAATTGACAACAAACATCTACAATTCTGGCCATACGTTGTGATGGGTATCAGTCGAACCCTCCAGATATAAGTAGTGAAAGTAATGGGCAGGAACTGGATCTTTATCTGCAGCTATGTGTTTAATTCCAAAACTTTGATCTGATAAGATTCTCATGTGTAATATAATACCAAAAGAATAGCCCAGGGGTAGCAGTCATAGCATTGGCCCCACAGTATCAGGGGACCCTGGCATCAGACCTGACACACTAAGGAATCAAGGATGTGAACCATTATATACATATTGGAGCACATTTATTAAGAACAGTGCAGTCTGTATTATGTGCAGTTTGCCTGTGTAGTGTGCAGATTCATAATTTTTGGCTCCCGTTCTTTATGAATCTGGCACCCTCTGCACTTCTCCAACAGAGTGGGGCGTGCGACACTTCTGTCACACTTTGCATGTTGAATCTGGCTCATGGTCCGACGGAGCCCCTTTCAATGACGAAATTTGTGTCACATGCATAATAGTGCAGCCACGACACAAAAGGGTGGAGCAGACCCTTCTTAAAAACATGTGCAAGCAGATTGCACATGAAACAACGTGCAAAGTCTGCCAGAAAACTGGCACATGGAGTTAAGTAACTGTGCCCCATTATGCTGCACATTGTACACCATAATATGTGTACAAATTATACCCCATCAAAAGTTGAGCTATATGGGCAGAATAGGAGCGTGGAATTATCCAGCAGTTGAACCTCCACATATGGGGGAATGTGTAGCAGTCAGCACAATGACATATGGACTCCTTGAAGTACTGAACCTTTGTAACGCTGCATGGTGTTTCTCACAGTGGTATTCTCTGTCTATAACAGTGTCTAATGGAACATGGTGCCAGTGCTTTTTCCACATTTCCAACGATCCAACAGAAAAACACTCCTTTTGTACAAAATCTGAAGCATATGTCAAGGCCCCATCCATAACATTCTATGGAAAAATATTCTGATTCCATACATGTGTCGAGTGTACGGAGCCTCATAGAAGATCTATGAAAAGAAATGGGGGTTTTTTTTGCACTAAAGTCGTTCATTGTGTAGTGAAAAATAGACAATAGCAAGTAAAATCCTTTTTTTATGCTTCTTCTTTCTTTGCCATCCCGTATCTACATTTCAGCATGTTAAATTACTGAGTGGTCACCGCTGCTTTTTCCAACACTGCCCACTCACTTGTATTGCTGGAAAAAGTGAGTGGGAGTAGCGGACAGATGGTTCCTGGGTACAGTCAGAGGTCACATCAATCAGGTTCTATTCTAATTTTACACAACGGGATATATAATTAAGGATAATCCATGTTCTCCTCTGTTATAATAGCCCTGGGAAGAAAAATCTGTGGTCTGAGTATTGATTATGACTTTAACACATGCACTTCTGTAAACTAATCAAAGTGTTATTATACAGTGAAATGAATCCCATGAACTAAGTACAACATCCAAAAGATGCATAATGCTTTAAGGTTCAATTTTCAGGCAGAGTTTGTATTACAGGATGAAATCTGCAGCCATAATCCACAGCAAAAATTGCACCTGCACACTTTGCAGGTTTTTATTGCAGTATGTAGATAGCATCTGTATAAATCTCATATATCATGTATAAATCTTGAGCCACATTTATCAAAACTAGTGCAGTCTGTACTGTGGAGTGTGCAGGGTGCGGCAGATTAACCAAAACTGGCGCATGGTCTTCATGAATCTTGCACCCCCTGCACTGCTCGGAAAGTGTGCGCCATTTTTTTTCGGTGCACTTTGTTCATGCTACAGAGTTGTGGCGCAAACAGAATTGTGACGTACATCAGTGATAAATGTGGCCCAAACACCAAGTAAGCCCAAGTTTATTTCTGTCTTGTCGGACACATTGCAATCGCGACACAAAACTGGCGCAGACAGGTTATAAATACATTTTCAGTGCAAAATCAGACAGGAAACTGCTTTAATAAAAATTTTGATAAAACTTCTTTAATAAATGTGTTTAGTCACAGTAGTCAACAATTGGAAATGTCCTGGATTCACAATAGAGAGGTGTCTTTTCTGCATCAATGTAAAGTTTTGGCTCCAGTTAATATGTGTAATGACCATATTAACTAAATCCCATACCCACTGTGTTGTATATTATGCCCAAGCTTCAAACAGTAGGATACACAGCAATGTTTACTGAGTAAATTGATATAAAGGTTCGCCAAATTCTGCTTTACAACATGCTATCTACAACTCAGGCAGTATTTTCAATGAGACAATTTGCTTTGATGTATTTTCTTGCACAGTATATAGAATATATTGAATAAGAAGACACTTAATGCTTCCACTTTCAGGTATACAGAGACCAGGGTTGCTCTACCCTTAGAGCAAATTGTGAAGATTTTTTTATTTCACATAATAATAATAATTCCTTTATTTATATAGCGCACACAGATTACGAAGCACTGCACAGTCCACAGTCCATGTCCCCGATGGGGCTCACAATCTAATCAACCTACTGGTATGTTTTGGAGTGTGGGAGGAAAGCCATCATAAAAATACTGTCACAGATTTCTGCCCATACAGTTTAATTTGTTGGCAGAACATCCCCTGACTAGATACGTTGATGTGCTGCAGATTTTTGGACATGTTTGGATAGGAAATAAACAAAACCAAACAATCATTGATCTGTGTAAAGGGACCCTATACTGAACAGACAGATAAAATTATAGAAAGTGTTGTCACGGGGCACAGGATTTCATATGTATATGACATTTGATTCTACAGAGAAGGAAAAGTGAACATCATCTGACAAAACTGATACTCAACGCCACATCCCTGAAGATATAGATTTATAAAAGTATTTATTCACATGGAGGATGTTGGAGAAAAAAAAATTCCTTTGAGGATTTCTGGAAGTGGTTTTTGTAACAGATTTTGGTGCAGTTTTTGGTACATTCACCTACTACACCAATAATTCACCTATAATCTCAACAAAACAACAAGTCCCATCATCCTCCAACCTGCATGTAGAGAACAGCATAGAACCCATTAAGAGGAGAAACATGACATCCCATGTAACAAGCCTCTTTCACCAGGGACCTCCTTCACCTCCCACACTTATCTAAGAAGATCTGTGTAGGGCAATCCCAGAGACATTTATTAAAAACTTTGCACCATTTTTTTGTCTGTGCAAACTGCTTGCACGTGTATTGATAAAGTGCCCACAACATATTTCACGGCTGCACTATACCCAACGCATGTTATCATGCATATTCTCTGTCCTGACTACACTAGGGGTAATTTATTGTGGCCTTTCAATTGGAAAACTGGCAGTGTTTTTTTCCCATTCCTGCGCCTCTTGCGCCTTAATTTATGAAGTGTCGGCACCACAATCGACTTGTTCTAGTTTTGGCGCTGCTTGTGACTCTGCTTCTGGCGCTTCTATTTTTCTGACTCATTTTGCGGTTCAATTTGTGGTGCAAAAAGATAGTAGCTAAAACCAAGTCTATGGAGTTCTAAACTTTACACCAGGGGACGTATCTAACTAACAGCCGGCTCAACACCCCTCCTTTCTCCATAGGAAGCTGTGGAGTTGGACCGTATGCAAGGGGAAAGATAGAGCATGCTCTATTTTTTTTGTGGTGATTGCACGGTATGGTGCCGTACTGTTGGCATTCGGCCGTTATATATGTTTGTGTGCATGGGGCCTTACCCTGTCACTGCTTGACCTCAACATGCAGCCCATAGTGGAAAAATGGTTAATCCATTTATTAAAAGTGAATAAATGGAGTGGTGACGTATTAGATCACAGCTATTAGTTTTACAGTAGTTTATTCGATATGGATTGGAAAGGTTTAGAAGACAGATGTGACCTGATGCAATGTCTTGTTTAAAAGGGCATATTAAGTTAAGGTTAAAGCCTAGAATCCATGTCTGAGTGAAAATGATCCCCCTCTGGTTACTGTCCAGATGTGAAGTGATCTCATGAACTAGTATTATTTTCAGGTGTCCGTGGTGTTAGTGCAGTTCAGAGCATGTCATGGAGATGCAGAATTCCAGATCTTGTCATGCTAAGACTCTAAATCATATACAGATATTGTATTATACACTAAAATGTGGTAATAAGAGGCACAGCCAAAAGCAGCCTGGGTACTTGGAGAGGCCTAGCTAATACTCTGCCACATAAACGGCAGGAGGCCTTTTTAGTGGCTTGTGTCTGTTCAGTCAGATTTTTCTGAACCCCAGAGCTTCAAACCATTCATTTCTTGTGTGTGTTTTTGAGAAAAAAATATATGCAGATCAAGATCTTACATGGTTGTGGTTGAGAGAAATGTATGGATCAATGGATGACAGTGGCCACACAACTAACTTTCATAGATCTAGTCCAAGTACATGTGATGTCTGGAACTGTCTTTCATTGGTAATGTAGTTGTAGAACACTTTGCAGATCACAAACAATACTCTTCTATTGAAGTTGGTTGTCAACATTCAGGAGCTGAAAGATTAGTTTCAGGGAGTTAACCCTAGCGTAATCCCTCCCTCTGAAGAGTCTATCCATGTCTTCTGACCTTAGCTCAAGAGACTCTGCTTTGTCCTCTATCTTGCGGATGGGCCTACTGCTAAAACAACACTTGTATCAGGTCACTGTGTAACATAAGGCCAGAGCTGATCTTCATCTTACAGTTGAGTATTATAATCTCCCCTGAGAAGAACCATGGCGTAATACTCTATAGGTGTACAACTCATCCTTCTCTCAACTTCAAGCTGGGTACCTATTTTTCCTGACAATCAGTAACACCATAAGGCTTGGTTCCCACTATTCTGTCTCTTCTAACTATAGTTCTATGCATGGATAAAACCTATACAATGTGGTTTTCGGCTTACCATTGAAAGGGAGGCAAATATAGAAGACGTAGATTGAACTATCCTATAAGGTACATTCACACGACGTATGTCGCACTGGAGAGGAGTAGGGATCGAGCGCTGCTTACTCCTCCCTTCACCATAGAGAAAGGAGATATGGAGGACAAAAAGAGACAACAAGGAGGACGGCGCCTCGCGTGATATCGTAAAGATAACGTGGTGAGTAGATATAAAGAAGGTGCTCACCTGGTGGGCACTTGAATAAGTGCAATAAAATCAGAATGGGGGGAGGGGGGGAGGTATTCACCCCTTTTCCCTTATGTTCTCCGATAAGGTTAACGTCAGCAGCTCACACTTGCTCCAAATACCGGAATCCAGAGGAAACCGTAGTGATATGAATATGGAAAGCAAAAGGTTTTTTAGGAGCTATGTGTATAAGCGCTATTAACCGAATTCAGGAGATGAAGATGAAAAAATGGATAAAGGCTGTGATATGAAAATATTATGTGTAATTTTATTATAAGTAAAACAGCAGAATGAAGTCCAAATGGTTACGCGTTTCGGGAAACAATCCCTTCCTCAGACCATAACTGGAATAATAGTAAATACATGATGATATAAATAAATAAACAGACAATAAAATAAATATTAGTAAAAAAGTTTTTCAAAAAATGCATGATTTGGTAAGTGAGCCAGGATTAAAAAATATACAATACAAAATATAAAATGTATATAATATTGAAAATAGAAACGGCATATAGAATGCATACGTCGACAAATGGGTAAGTCTATAGCATCTTATACAACAAAGCGGTACATGTATTGTTACATATATACATAAATGGCTGGGATGAATCAATACATCGACTAATTAATATTATTAAAAACCAATTGATGGCTAGTTCCTATTAATTCATATTCATAGTATCCTCTTAATTCATATTAATATTAATATTATTGGTACCATAATTCGTGATACTTCATATATCTACATATGTATGCAGGTGTTTCAACTGCTTCAGAAAGATCCGTGGCCAATAACTTAAAAGGTACGATACCAATACAAGACACTGCAGTGAAGAACTGCTAAAAAGGGCTTGTTTGGGCTGAAAAACGGGTACTTACATGTTGTAGAGGACCTGCAAGACTTAGATGCTGTTTGCTCACCGGAATCTACGTGAGAGCTGAATTTATCGCATCCGGGAGAAAGTGGCGCATGCGCAGTGTAGGAACGAGACTGGCGCATGCGCAGTAGAAAATAAACCGCGGTTAGACGGCAGCGATGTGTGATTGAAGTAAATAGGTGACATGCGCTTGCGCACTGCTGGGGATCACGGATGAAGTATAGACAAATGCTTATATTGGAATGAACGTCTAGTTCAACGATCAGATCGAGGGGGGGGGGGGGGAAAGCAAATGTTACATGGCATAGAGAGAAATGACACACATTGGTGGTAACAATAATCATTGATGATATTAATTGGTAATAGATGATAAATAGATAAATAAGAAGATTACAATGGAAATAATGGATAAATAAAGAAATAATAGAAAAATAATAATAATAATAAAAACATACAGTAAAAAAGACAAAGGGAACCGAAGTGAAAAATTAAAAACATAAGCTATGTAATTGCCACTTTTTTATACAGAAAACTGATGATGTGTACATCCTAATGGAAACACCACGTAAAACAGAAATGCTAATGTGTTTATTTGATTTAGTTGCCAGGTGTCTAAACTGATAGACCCGGTTGGTATGATTAAAAGATATTTTCTAGGGTTTCGTTAAGGCCAGCTGGTACAAGGGTTTGAAGTTTATAAATCCAGTACATTTCTCGTTTTATGAGGTAGTTGTACCTCTGTGGGGTGGAGGGAGGAATATATTCTATCGGAGTAATATTGAATTCTCTGTAGTCACGTTTATGATGTTGGGCGGCATGTCTGGATACACTATGCAATAGAAAACCGTTACAGATGTTGCTTCGGTGTTTGTTAAGTCGTTCCCTTAGAGGTTGTATTGTACGTCCAATGTATTGTAATTTGCAGCTACATTCCATAAGGTAGATGACGTAATTAGAGCTACAGTTAAGAAAGTGGTGGATCTGAAATGATTCGCCCGAGTTGTTGGATGTAAAGACTGATTTTCTATGGCTGATTGTCTCGCAGCATTTACATAGCTTGTGGCCACATTTAAAACTACCCAGAATTTTGGGAAAGAAAGAGGAGGGGATGATATTGTTTTTGGTGGTGCGTAAACGGCTGGGGGCGAGTATATTTTTCAGGGTACGAGACCTTCTGAAGGTAATTTTTGGGTTTTTTGGTAGGATGTTTGTGAGGTGTGGATCATGGAGAAGTAACTTCCAATATTTTTTGAGTATACGTCTTATTTCTCCACCATCCTCAGAGAAAGTCGTGATGAAGTTAACTTCATTGTGGGGGTCACTGACAGATTTTTCTTTCGTTATTAGACATTCGGTTTGGCTCAAAGAGCTGGCCTTAGATTGTGCTGCTGAAATGAGAGGAGGAGGATAACCTTTTGCCCTAAATCTATTGCTCAAAATTTTACTTTGTGCTTCAAAATCTTTATTATTGGTACAGTACCGCCTGATACGTTTAAACTGACCGTATGGGATATTTGTTTTCCATTTTTTGAAATGATTGCTATTAAAGTCCAGGTAACTGTTACTATCAACAGGCTTGAAGAAAGTCTTCGTATTGATTTGGTGATTATCATGAAAAACAATTACATCAAGAAACTCGATTTCATTGAGTGACATACTCGAGGTGAAGTTTAGACCCCAATCATTGTCATTGATGTTTTCAATAAAGCTGAGAGCTTCGTCTCTGTTACCATTCCAGATGATAAAAATATCATCAATGTACCTCTTATAGGTTATGCATTTGCTGAAATCAGGATGAGTGAAGATATTGAGTTCTTCAAACAGACCCACATACAAGTTGGCGTAGCTAGGAGCGAACTTGCTGCCCATGGCAGTGCCTCTCTGCTGTATAAAGAATTGTTCTTGGAATGAGAAGTAATTATGAGAGAGGATAAATGTGATGGCCCTGAGTAAAAAGCTACTCTGGGTATCTGACATATCCGGATCGTTGTTGAGAAAATGAGAGATGGCATTGGTCCCCAGATCATGAGGTATGACTGTATATAGGGACGATATATCCATAGTGAGGAGTAGATAGGAGTCTTCCCAGGGTATTGGTAGAATGTGTCTGATGAGATCGGAAGTGTCGAGAGTAAATGACTTAAGTTTCTTAACATACTTCTGTAAGAATAAATCAACATAATGCGACAGATTGGCTGTAAGAGAATTAATGCCTGAAATGATAGGGCGGCCAGGTGGATGTTTGGCGTTTTTGTGAATTTTTGGCAAGAAATAAAAGATAGGAGTGGAAGGTTCATCTATTCTGAGGTACTGGGCCTCCTTCTTGGAAAGTACACCTGAGATAGTGCCTTCTTCAAGAAGGGAATACAGCTCCTTTTTAAAGATGGTAGTGGGGTTACTCTTGAGTATCGAGTAAAAGTTGGTATCGGATAACAGACGTACGGCTTCAGCGATGTAATCCTGTTTATTAAGAATGACTATACCACCCCCCTTGTCTGCTGATTTAATAACAATCTCGTTGTTGCTAGAGAGTTTTTTCAAGGCTGTTCTTTCTTTTGATGTCAAATTGTGATTAATAGGAGGTCGTTTTTTGGAGTTGGGCTTTAAATTTTGAAAATCTGAGGAAACTAACGTATAGAAGGTGTCTATATAATTCCCTTTGTGGTGAGTTGGGTAAAAAGTAGATTTTGGTTTTAAGTTAGTATGGATGAAAGAGGTGGGTGGAGATCCAGGGGGAACTGGTGAGTCGGTGTGGTTCAAAATCGTGGCCTGGTTTGTGCTAGTGATATTAAAATGCCTTTTTAAGGTAAGTTTGCGAATGAATTTATTGAGATCTACAAAGAGATCGAAGTCATTTGAACTAGAAGATGGGCAAAAAGAGAGGCCTTTTTTCAGGGTTTTTGATTCTATGTCTTCTAACACATAGTTTGAAAGATTAAATATCTTCACTGAACTCGTAGAAACGAGGTTAGTCGGCTTGGGATTGGTTCCAGGGGGTTGATCTACTTTAGTCGTTTGCATTTCTGAGTTTCTGTTAGGGGTTCTTCTAGTGAGAACGGAGTGTTTGGGTCTGCGTCTTCCTCCTCTACTTCCTCGCTTATGGGATTTTTTCTTTTCATGCCTAGTGGTGGTGCTAAGTGGACTGTTTCTTCCAAGCCTAAGTTGGGTTTGTAGTGGAACGTTGGAGTTCTCTTGACTTCTTGTGGAAGACCTAAAAAAGATGGGCCAGATTCGCTTGAAGATGGACCGTTATGTGAGAGTATCCTATTGGTGGCACGGGCATGTGAGTTAACTTTCGGAGTAAAGAAGGTGGCTTCATCCTGGGAACTATTGGAGAGGAAGCTCGTGTTATGAATGGTGAGAATGGAGTCATTGAAATCTCTGAAAACACCGGACGGTAAGTTGGGTTGTGGTAATTCAAAATTGAAGGGACATTTGGCCAGAGCAGAATCATGTGTGGTTTCTATAGTACGTTTTACATTGGTATTCTGTTTGGTTTTGATTACAGGTTTTGTGCGTAAGTGTGACTCGGATGTTGCAGTAAATGTGCGACTGTAGGTGGTATTTTGATTGTAGTTGTTGGTCTTGTGGCGGCGGGGACCATTATGTGTGGTATTGTTATTCCTATTGTAGTTCCCAGTGTAAGTACGATTGGGGTTGATGTTGGACCTATAGGGGTGGGGTCGGGTAGCATCATGCGGATGATTGGTGGAGTTGGCTAGTAGTTTATCTGAAATCTTCTTATCTTTATTTTCCCTAGTCCAATATTTGATATTCCCTACAGTGTAGTCATTTCTATCTCTCTCCAATTTTCCTATTTTTTTGGTAAGTATTTCTTTTTCAAGGGTTTCAATCACTGTTTCCACTTTTTTGTTTAGCTTGTCAAACAGGGGGTGTTTTTCAAAGGTTTTTAGTTTGGATGTGGTGGTATCAATACTAAGGGTAGCATCATTGATAAGTGTAGACCTCTTGTCAGACAAGCATTTAAGTAATGCAATTGAGCAATTGTGAAGAATAGAGTCCCAGGTTTTTACAAAGTCACAGTCATTTTTAAAAGCTGGTTCAGGGCGGAGTCTCAGTCCTCTTGGGACAATGTTCTCAGATTGGTATGTATCAAGAAAAAGTTTATCAAGGTGATGCTGGGTTTCAGATTTCAGAGCCTTTTCAAGGTCAAGGAATAAATTCGTGATTACCTCTTCCTCTGAGACCGAAACCTTTGCTATGGTGTTTCCACTATCGAGCATCACGGACTTGGCTGTTGTATAGCTCATGAAGATCCGTTCCCGTTCACGGAACCTGTGGTCTTTAGGGCACATCTTGAAGGGTGTCTGGATGGGTAGATAGCGATTCACGTGTGAGAGAGTTGGGTCCAGGAGTCCCAATTCCTAGTCAGCCGGGAGGTTCCTAGTTGTCTTCTTACCCGGACAGAGAGAACTCTGCCGGTAGAACTGTAAGGAGATATGGAGGACAAAAAGAGACAACAAGGAGGACGGCGCCTCGCGTGATATCGTAAAGATAACGTGGTGAGTAGATATAAAGAAACCCTAGAAAATATCTTTTAATCATACCAACCGGGTCTATCAGTTTAGACACCTGGCAACTAAATCAAATAAACACATTAGCATTTCTGTTTTACGTGGTGTTTCCATTAGGATGTACACATCATCAGTTTTCTGTATAAAAAAGTGGCAATTACATAGCTTATGTTTTTAATTTTTCACTTCGGTTCCCTTTGTCTTTTTTACTGTATGTTTTTATTATTATTATTATTTTTCTATTATTTCTTTATTTATCCATTATTTCCATTGTAATCTTCTTATTTATCTATTTATCATCTATTACCAATTAATATCATCAATGATTATTGTTACCACCAATGTGTGTCATTTCTCTCTATGCCATGTAACATTTGCTTTCCCCCCCCCCCCCCTCGATCTGATCGTTGAACTAGACGTTCATTCCAATATAAGCATTTGTCTATACTTCATCCGTGATCCCCAGCAGTGCGCAAGCGCATGTCACCTATTTACTTCAATCACACATCGCTGCCGTCTAACCGCGGTTTATTTTCTACTGCGCATGCGCCAGTCTCGTTCCTACACTGCGCATGCGCCACTTTCTCCCGGATGCGATAAATTCAGCTCTCACGTAGATTCCGGTGAGCAAACAGCATCTAAGTCTTGCAGGTCCTCTACAACATGTAAGTACCCGTTTTTCAGCCCAAACAAGCCCTTTTTAGCAGTTCTTCACTGCAGTGTCTTGTATTGGTATCGTACCTTTTAAGTTATTGGCCACGGATCTTTCTGAAGCAGTTGAAACACCTGCATACATATGTAGATATATGAAGTATCACGAATTATGGTACCAATAATATTAATATTAATATGAATTAAGAGGATACTATGAATATGAATTAATAGGAACTAGCCATCAATTGGTTTTTAATAATATTAATTAGTCGATGTATTGATTCATCCCAGCCATTTATGTATATATGTAACAATACATGTACCGCTTTGTTGTATAAGATGCTATAGACTTACCCATTTGTCGACGTATGCATTCTATATGCCGTTTCTATTTTCAATATTATATACATTTTATATTTTGTATTGTATATTTTTTAATCCTGGCTCACTTACCAAATCATGCATTTTTTGAAAAACTTTTTTACTAATATTTATTTTATTGTCTGTTTATTTATTTATATCATCATGTATTTACTATTATTCCAGTTATGGTCTGAGGAAGGGATTGTTTCCCGAAACGCGTAACCATTTGGACTTCATTCTGCTGTTTTACTTATAATAAAATTACACATAATATTTTCATATCACAGCCTTTATCCATTTTTTCATCTTCATCTCCTGAATTCGGTTAATAGCGCTTATACACATAGCTCCTAAAAAACCTTTTGCTTTCCATATTCACCATAGAGAAGCAAGCAATCGGTGCTGTAACACAGCAAAATATGGGACATGTCCTATATTTTGCCGTGCACTGTGATGGTGCGGTGAGACAACGTGTGCTCACCACACAGTGACGGGCACTACAGACGTCCATGGGGACCGGTATGAAGCCTAAGGTTACAAAAGATGTAAGAGGGAGCAGACAGAACAAAGTGTTCAAAATGAAAAATAAGGATGGTAAGGCTTATGCTACTTACACATGCCTGTGTTTTACCAGCATAGTGCATTGTATTAATTTATACTATCATTTTTGTTGAGCATTAAACAATGCCCTTCCCTAAGACCTTTAATGTCACCTCAATGTATCCACAATTTAACTTTTTGAAAGTTCTAGATATAAATAGTGAAATGGAATTATTGAAATATTCCACCAAATCAGAACAATCCATTGCTTCTGAGCCTAGGAGCATCAAACTCTACCACATACTACTCACATGGATTGTATGTAAGTTGGCACCAGCTGACTTTCACATGTACAGTATATAATCAAACTGTAGGTTTTAAGATCCCATAGCTTTTTTTTTTCACATTACTTCATAGAGATTTGCCTGTTTTTGCTCAGAAGGCTCCTAGCTATAACTTCTTAGAGCCTGTTCCAGATATACAATATGCTTCACATTTAGATGTGATTATAAAGTGAAAGCCTTTAGGCATGTGCCCAGATGTTTACCACAAAGCACAGGATGCTGGTGACATATGTAAAACATATGTATGACTTTTAGTTGTAATCTCCATTTTGTATGCGCTAAAAAAGATTTTTATACAAACATCACACCAGGCTACAGTCTTTGGACATGCTTCAATATATGTGATATCACTAGACATTGGCCCAGATTTGTCAAAATCAAGATTGCCTCCCGAATGTGAATGCTGCACCAGATTACTGAATACTGGCGTACGGTCTTCAATGATCTGGCGCACCTTGCACTGCTCTGGAAGTGGGCACCACCTTTATTTGGTGTAAAAAATTGGTGCATTCTCACGGAGAAGTGCGGGGGACACCAAATTTATGTACACCATGGGGCAGATTTACTTACCCGGTCCTGTCGCAATCCAGCGGCGCGTTCTCTGTGGAGGATTCGGGTCTTCTGGCGATTCAATAAGGTCGTGCACCCAATGTCCACCAGGTGTCGAAGCTGTGCTGAAGTCCGTCAGAGTTCACTGGAGTTCACGATCCGTTGCTGGGTGCAGGTAAGCGCGTGTCAAGCGACACTTTTTTTTTTAAATACAGCGTTTTTTACGAATACATCGGGTTTTCTGAAGGCCACGTCCCCTGATTTCCGTTGCGTGCATGCCGCGCCGATGCGCCACAATCCCATCGCGTGCGCCAAAAACCCGGGCCAATTCAGGGAAAATCGGCGCAAAACGCTAATATACGGGGAACTCGACAGAAAAACGCGATTCGGGCCCTTAGTAAATGACCCCTCATATGCCAGTATTGATAAATCTGACACACTCTGCAACTCCATGGGCAAACTACACATAGGGGCATATTTATCAGGACCTCTGCGCCACGTCAGCTTATTGCTAGCACTTGCGATTATTTGCCTCAATCTGCCACCTTCACGCGCACTTGCTGCCGCCAGCGACTTTTCATATGTGAAGTGGCGCCGGCTGCGTTTTTTTCTACGCCCTGCCTGGCGTAGGACAAACGCTTTGCAACCTCCTGCCCCTTGATGTATCCCGCTGCGAATATGCAGAGGTAGGGCGCACGAGCACCAGCGTATGATATATATGCCCCATAGTATACATTGCAATAGTTGTGATAAATGTGGGCCATAGCGGAATAAACAAAAGAAATGCCCTGGGCATGAACATGGAAAATACGTGCAGAGATAAAAGGTTAAAAAAAAGAAGAAAACAGGTGCACCAGTTTAAACTAGGGTAAAAATGTTACTCTGTGTGTCTCTCCAGCTGTAATAAATACAAAATTAAATTGCAGTAATAGAAACCACAGAAACAAAAGTTTGTAATATGGAATTTGTAAAGTTCTTATTCCAGAAGTAAGACTTTCCCCGACTGTAATATAAACCTCCTGATGCCTATGAGAACCTTCGTCCAGAGCTTTTGGCCGTGTTGCTTCAATGGTGATTGGCGAAAGATCCTAACTGCAGGAATCTGAAGCGATATGTCTGTTTGTTTGGTTTGAATCACATTCTGTCATCATCCCGGTATCAATTTAGTTTTCATGTCTCAGTTTTAAATGAGCAAAAACAACTTAAATAGAATCTGCTGACAGCAAAAAATGTGCGAAAAAATGCCTGTCGATACGCTTACTGTTCCTTGCTCCTTGCTGAAAGCTACTTTCCTTGGTTTCCCAACACATGCTTCTAGAACCACTTCCATGCCCTAAGGATGAGAAAGACAATAGGTGGGAAGCGCAGGTCCTGGAAGATGTTTTCATAAGGATGAGCAGACATTTCACCATTACTAGCAAAGTGAAAGAGAAAAAAGGAAAGATGCAAACATAAGAAGCTGTGAATGAAGAGCAACAGCTACTGCCCACATATTTGTTATCTCCATTTGACCTACAGACATTTATTTAGAATTAACATGGATTTCAATTCTAATGATCGATCTTTGGTTAATATTCATATTCAAAGGGGGTGTCCCATAAATCACCCTCTTAATCGCTCGACAAGTGTTTGAAACCACAAGAACCAACATCCCTGTGACCCAATGTGAATGGAGGAGTGCTGTATTGTACGAGCATGACAACCGCTCCATTCACTTCCTCGGGACCGATAATTCAACAGTCTCAGTAGTTTTAGAGAAATGAATGGACCAATGGCAATACAGTGCCATACAATTTATTGCATAAGGAGTACTCAATTTTATTCATAATTTTGTAATATTCTTCTGATTTTATTTCTGAACAAATTAGATGGGTCAAATACAGAAGGTGATGTTGAAGTGGTCTGTGTGCTGAAAGAAGGGCGTCCCCTGCTCAGTCTGAAAACTATGGTTTCAGAACTAGTTGGGAGTAGAACTCCAAGTTAGGAAATGCAGTTCTGGACTCCTCTTGACCAATGACATCCCCAATACCCAGAGGAATAACATGATACTACTGACACCCAACCAAGCCCCCAAGTGGTTTCTTTGTATGATTAAGAGAGAGAGAGAGAGAGATATAGATAGATATATGTATATACACATATAGATAGATAGATAGATAGATAGATAGATAGATAGATAGATAAAATGGAAAAAGTTCAAGTCCGCACAGTAAAGTGACTCCTGAGAAGGAGGGGTGCAATGCCTCCAAGGATTTCGGCTTGATCCTGGTTTGTAGCCTGAAAAAGGTGTCCAACACCGAAACGTCGCTACCCGTTTCAATAAAAATCACTCACGTTTGATTTGAACCTTGGAGTGCTGCCTGCCTTTTCCATTCGTAGATAGATAGATAGATAGATAGATAGATAGATAGATAGATAGATAGATAAAGATATATATATATATATATATATATTATCACCATAAGATGATGGATATAAATGCTGTACCTTGATACTTCTCATATTACTTAACACTGATCCCAATCTTTGCTGTAATGACGTGTGATGGGAAGAAGTTCCCTCCATTAACACTTAGAAATCAAAACAAAAGCACTTAACTTAAGTGCTTCTTATTTTCTTTCGACATCAATTGCAGTAATACTGTTTGCTATCCAAAAACAAATACAAAAATGCTATGGGCTAATGCATGGCATGAAAGCAAATCTTGAAAGCTCCCTGATACACATTCTGCTCAAGACAACAGTCCTGATGTCATATGTCTCACTCATTGTACCAATTACAGGTAAGAATGTGACGTGATGAGTAAAAGCACCAATATTTATTAATAAAAATATTAATTGTATGTATTATATATAATATTATAATGATGTATACTTCATACAGCACAAGGCATTGGGTACTAGGCAGGTGCCGCTAGTCTGTGCCAGTCACTGGACTGGATTCCTAAAAACCTCTAAATACGGATCAGATGACTCATTCTCATTCACATATCTCTCAACGGTGTGTAGCCCTCAGACATCTCCTCCCTTATCTCAGTATACCACCCCCCGCTTTTCTCTCTGTCAATGATATAAGGTCAATATCTTCTATAATCTTAGCTTTCCACAACCATATCACCAGGATATCTCCCAAGCTGCACCAATTCTCTGGAATGCCCCACCCCACAAACTAATGCACAACTTCCCAAGTTTCCAATGTGCCCTGGAAATCCATCTCTTTAAGGCCAGTTTATCGCATTCCCTCATCTCACATTTACACCATCAACACTACATTATCCTTTAATCTTCATGTCAGTATAAAGGCTACACTACAAATAGATACTGGTTTGGGACCTTATACATCAGGGCCCCCCCCCCCTCTTCTTCCTCAAAGATACTGAGCTCTTGCAAGCAGGGCCCTTGAAATGATGTCCATGTTACACTGTATTGTCTGGCTTTGTGTGTATATGTGCCCCACGATCTGTAGAACGCTGTGCAATATGATAAATACATAAAGATGTATTATTTATTATTGGACTTGGATTTTGTATCTTCCACCTGAAGGAATATTCGGGGACCACTTTTCTACTATACATTATTGTGAAAGTATTTAATTTTTTCATCATAATCTTGGTTATTATTGAGTAATATACATAATATACAGTGTAAGACCTCATACACAACACTACATGCATGTGCTGGACTGCTTGGGGCCCCGTCTAAGATCACCAGCTAAGCCTCATCCCAACAAGAGTCAGTGGGCAGACTGGCTCACAATAAATCCAGGCACAAATAGGACCTGCTCTAAAATTGCAGCCGGTCGGCTCAGTTGTGGTCTGGTAAAGCATGGTGCATGCTCTGTGACCATGCACAATAAAAGTCTATGGGGGTATTTATCATGCAGGAGTATGATAGCCCGGCCGACCCTACGGGAATAGATATATCAAGAGGCTCACATATGAAAAGTTGCTGGCTATAGCTAGTGCACCCACTCCCCCACCGACCGTGTCCACTCCCCTTTATTTGTATGAAAGCCACCATATGCTGATTTCTGTTAAATGCTGAAGCAAGGACTATTAAAATGGTAGGTGTTTTTCTATAGCTAAATTACCCCACCTATTAATATCTCCTTTACTGAATATTCAACAACCCTATAATCAAGCACAGTGTGCGCCAAAATAGAACTAATGCAGCACCAAAGTCGAAGAAATGTTTGATACTTTTGCTATATTCCTCAAATATGGAAGGAGTTAAAACTGCATGTAAATATCCCTAACAAATCAGTCCCCTAAGCACTTACATGCTGTAAACTGAACATTTACAGCATTTGCTGTAGTACATGTGTATCTGTTGCGAGTTATAAAACGCTGCCTGCCAAGAGTCAGTGGGCAGAAAAGCCAAAGTTGTAATTTTCACATTTGTATTAAATATCTGTGTTTATGTGACCCACTCTGCATCCTAAACTCTTGTGTGGTTCAGCTACGGACCACAAATATAAACATCATTATTAACGGGAAGCCGCTCCTTAGACAAGATGCTTGACAGTTTCAAGTAGTGCATTTTAATGCAGTTGGATACGGGTTCATTGAGACATTAAACTTAGGTCATAAATTTGGCCCTAGTCTTTTTTTTTCTTAAATAGCTATGGAAAAAAACTTTTTAATTTTACTGTAATTACACATGCACCGGACCACAAATACTCATATGCTGAGTACCGCACCATGACATCAGCTGGAATCAGCTCTTAATAGGGAGGTTACTTATTTATGAAACAAGATTGTTTTGTTACGCATATTTTTAAAAAGTTTTAATGGTTTTTCAAAGTTACTCTTTTATTGTATAAAAAGATATCATTTCGCTCTAGCCAGTAGGCTTAAAGGAAACCTACCACTTGAAGTGGCAGGTTTCCGATGGCAATACCGGGCACCAGCTCAGGGTGAGCTGGTGCCGGAGCTTATTTTAGTTAGTGTTTTAAACCGCGGTATCGCGGTTTAAAACACTTTTTAAACTGTATAGCCGGCGCAGGCAGGTATGCGCTCGGCGCTTACCATGCGCGCGGCTCTCATTCACTTCCTATGTAGCCGCGCGCACGGTAAGCGCCGAGCGCGTACCTGCCTGCGCCGGCTATAAAGTTTAAAAAGTGTTTTAAACCGCGATACCGCGGTTTAAAACACTAACTAAAATAAGCTCCGGCACCAGCTCACCCTGAGCTGGTGCCCGGTATTGCCATCGGAAACCTGCCACTTCAAGTGGTAGGTTTCCTTTAATAATAACTAATACTTAGGCTACTTGCAGTTGTTATTGTGGCCGTAACCTGACCGCACAAACTCACAGCTAAAATAGAGGTCTATGGCACCAGGTCACGGTACGGTGAGCACACTATGTCTCTCCACACTTGGCCGGGCGACCATGCCACAAAAGCTTTCTATGGAGAGGGGAGGGCCTGTGTCACTATACACAACATGGTCGTCGGTAGGAGAGGACGAAGAGCATTGGAGGTGTGCTGGAGCTGGAGCTAGAGCTGGAGCAGAAGCCCAAAGGTAAGTACAAGGTTTGTTATTTTTTTTTTGGGTGTCATGGCGGTGTATATTATGGGCTACAGGGGGAGGCTCTGTATATTGTGGGCCACTGGGGGAGGCTGTGTATACTATGGGCTACTGGGGGAGGCTTTGTATACTGTGGGCTACTGGGGGAGGCTGTGTATACAATGGGCTACTGGGGAGGCTGTGTATATTGTGGGCCACTGGGGAGGCTGTGTATACTCAGGGCCACTGGCTGAGGCTGTGTATTCTGTGGGTCACTGGGGGAGGCTTTGTATACTGTGAGCCACTGGGGAGGCTGTGTATACTGTGGACCACTGGGGGAGGCTGTGTCTCATTATACTGTCTTTGGGGGATCTGTATGTAGGGGCCTGATTTTAATAAAACTGGGTGGCTTTATAAGGAGTACTATATATAATGAAATATCAGAGTATGTATATGGGGCTGTTATAAATAAATTAGGGAAACTGTATATAAATAAATTGGGTGTGTATATAAATTAGCAGGGTGCTGTGGTTCAGGGGGTCTGAAGTACATAATAAATTGTGGGTGCTGTACATGCTATAATTTACTCAGGGGACTAAAATATAGTTAGGAACATGCTCGCTTATACTGTGACTGTGGTTTTTTTAGGGATGCAGTGTGGAGTTGTGCTGCATGATATTGACTGTGAATTCAATAGAGAGAAACCATGGCCGGGAGAAATTGTAAAGAAGTTCTCTTCCTGATGGAGCAAATCATCACCTGCAGGGTACTAGATGTCTGTGTCATTGACTGACTACTAGTGTGTGAGGTAGCAGGGGGGCGCATTTTCAATTGTCGCTTCAGGCAGCAAAAAGTCTAGAATCAGCCCTGATAATATGTATATACTAAATGTGTATGTATTTGATGTGTACATACTGTATGCGTGCATATGATATATATAAAATGAATGAGTGTATATACTATATGTATGATATAGTATGATATATGATTATACAATATGTGTATAAATGTATATATGAGTGAATAAATGCATGCATATAACTGTCAAAGTGTATAAATGTGTGTGTATATAAGTTTATAAATGTATGTATATATTAGTGTATACATATGTGTGAATGTATAAACATTTGTATGTTCAAATCTGTATGTATATATATATATATTTGCATGGGGAAAGGGGGGCCAATGTATAAGCCTGTTATGGGGCCCAGCCTCTCCTAGTTACATCCCTGTGTGGTGCATGTTAAATCGGAGAGCTGGAGAGGGGTGATTATAGCTAGATTGTTATTTTTATACCCCATGGGATTTACTGTATAAATAAAAAGCCCTAACATAGGACAACCACTTTAATTTTGCTGAAGATGTACACAATCTAACCCCAACAAGTCATGCTGAATTTATGGGGTTGTCTATGATTTGGGATTCTTGGCAAAGTGTTCCTGTGCCACAGATCCAGGCTTCCTCAGGCTTGGACTGTCACACAGGTGAATTCACCTGTGGGCCCCTGAGTTTGGTGGGCCCCAGGCCCTACTTTATGGGCAAATCTTGCTGGCTCACAGAGTTAAGAGGGCCTACTTTAAAGGCAAAAACCAGTTAGCAGGTTAATGACAGGGCTCCTAGCACCAGAACAGTCCAAGGCAAAGACTAGAAATCAAGCTATGGGTCAGGTTTTTATAGTAATTTGCAACTGGATATCAGAAAATATTTTCATGTAGGTTTTTACAGATTTTACTGGTGAACCTTAGGCAGTCGAGTCCGACACTGGGCATCCTTCTTTAGGCCAGAGGTTGCCTGCAGTTATGATGTCCATGTATAGCGCATCATCAGTGAGGGACAAAAACAAACCAAACACAAATATGGATCACTTTTCTTTTTCAATTAAAAAGCCTTGGAATGGTTACGAAGAAGAAAAATCCTGATTTATGGTGGGTGAGGGTGAAAAACGAGATACATTTCAGTGGGTTCTTGAGAGGTTCAAATTGTGGCATCCCTATGATTCAAATGTGACGTCATCATTGCCCTAAGAAGTAAAGAGCAAATTTTAAATCTGTGTTTACATCCAATAACACTACTACCAAGTATAATATATACTGTATATATATATATATATATATATATATATATATATACACGCACATATATATATATATATATATATATATATATATATATATATATATATACTGATGATACCCCCATGTGTTATCACTTTGGGTCACTATCACCACTGTTCACAGTTTCCAATACATAAGACATGGTAAATACAATCATAAAAATAATCAAGTTCACCTTCCATAGTCGTCCCTGCCTAACATATTCTCCAGAACAGAAAACTATGTCATTATTTTTGAAAATAGCCAAAAAAAAGAATAGACGTATGAATTCCTTTGGAAATCCAGTTTTCCTGAGATTAGTTCCCCGGTTGTTATGTTAAAGCCACTCTGGCATCCTAACAGTTGGGATAGATTTACAGTAATTCAGCCTCAGCAAAAAAACTGAATACTTTACTGCATTCCCACCAATAGCTGCGTTCCCCTTCTATAGTCAATACATACATCCAATTTGTAATGAAAAAAGAAAACAAGTTATAAAGTACCGAAATAATTTGAGACATATGTCATGATTTCATTGGCAGTGATCTGGGCGCACTCTGACCCCGCTCTACTGCAGCATTCCCACAAGAGCGGGGAAGTGCAGGTCACCGCTGCGAGCGCTAGGAATGGAATCAAGATGCGACGTTTGATTTATTTGTGGCTGTTTGCAGTCATTATGAAGTACATTGGCAATGAGCACATATAATCACAGGCCCAAGCGTCACCGGAAAAGAGGAAAATACCAAACTAAACTGCTTGCGTTGCGATGCAAAGTGCTCCTTAAAAACTAAAACAGAAGGGCTGAACATTCCTCAGTCAGCAGTCATAACAGCAAGCCCATTGTCAGAGAGCAGAGAACCCCCTGCAATGTGCTGACACATGGTTTAGACTGAAGCTGTGAGAGTGGCTTGCAAGATCTAAGAATACAACTTGTCGAAAACCAAATGTGACATTCATAAAAAAAGATGTTGGCAGCATCTTTCATCTGTCACAGGCTGGAGTCATGCCTGATTTACAGCGCAGGGATTTAAACCTTCCACCTTTCTAAAGAACACACAGAAACTTTCTCCACTCGGCCTACATGAGGGCGTCACTCATGATATGGACTTAATGCACTTTGGGACCTGAACAAAGTTCAACTTATTCATATTCACTTCATGCCACTTAGCGCCTGCCAGCCATTGAGATGAGGGTATGGAAAAGCATGTATTTGACAACCAATATTGGACTTTCACACGCTTCTAATCTTCACTACTTAAAATGAGATGAACCCATAAAATGAACCAGGCGGCTAGCAGGTCAGATACAGACACTGATGTCTAAATAAATGTTTAATGGGATCATCTAATGATGGATAAAAAGAAAAATATTCAATTATAAAAAAAAAAAATTAAGTATCCTTGTATTGGGAAAATTGAGAAACATACAGGTCCCTCTAGATAGATCTGCTTAAAGGGGTTGTCCAAGAGTAATAAAAAATAGGTAGGTGGCTGAGGAGGGGCTGCATAAAAAAATAACTTGTACTTATCTTTCCGACGCTCCCAGTGTCCCTCCATGCTGTGCCCTTGCTTGTTTACAGGGTCATAAAATCTCCACTTGGATGACTTCCAGACAGCCGGGCACGCCCAAATTGTCCCAGTGCCGGATACTGAGCTGGCAGATAAGGCGGGTGGGAGTGCCTTATCGGAGCTTCCTTTCCCTGTAAATAAAAAGGGGCAAGGCACAGAGGGACCATGGCATGGCACACCAGGAGCGGCTGACAAGGTAAGTACTCTTTTTTTTTTATGCAGCCCCTCCCCGGCAACCTCACCATTTTTATTACTTTAGGACAACCCCTTGAAAAGGAATCCAATGCCACAGTTAATCCACCTGCTCTAAATACTATGATTTGTAGGAATATGCCCACACATGCCACCCATAGCTTTGTTTTTACTTTCCTTCTGTTACTTCCATGTCAAAAGTTTACTTTAGAAAAATGCTAATTAGGCTGAAGTGTTTTGGGGGCCATAGCCACATGGTTTGGCTCCAAATAAAAACACCCTAACTACACCGATCAGCTTCTTTTCTTATCACTCCTGTGTTCAGTGCTATGTGGTGCCAGAACCCCTCATTTGCATATTTCTAAAGTGAAATCATGGTGACAGGCTTATTAAGGGCTCATCGTACAGGGCTCAGGTACATGGCCTTTTTTTATCTAAAACTACATATTTACACTAAATGCAATAGTAAATGCTAAATAATAATAATTCCTTTATTTATATAGCCCACACAGATTATGCAGCACTGCACAGAGCTTGACAAATTGGTCCCTGTCCCAATGGGGTCACAATTTAAGCAACCTACTAGTATGTTTTGGAGTGTGGGAGGAAACCAGAGAACCTGGAGGAAACCCACGCAAACACGGAGAGAACATACAAACTCTTTGCAGATGTTGACCTGGGTGAGACTCTTATCAAGGACTACAGCGCTGCAAGGCAGAAGTGCTACCCACTCAGCACATTGTTCCTTATCACATAAGTTCATTCTTTAGAAAAGAGGCCTGAATTATAGGAATACAGTCAATAGGTGGCATTTATCCGGGCTTCCATAGTCTTAATTACTTCTGAATAATCAGTAATTGTGATTAATTTCCCTTCAAGGAGGCATTGTCGGGGTCAGATTGGGCCGGCGTGCAGCATTCCTGCCTCACGTCTGCGCTCTACCTAGGCCTTGCGTGTGTTCACATTGATTAGATTAGCCAGATTAGATTTGGCTATTGGCGCAGTTACCCGCCGGATACATCAGGAGGCCTAAGCCTCTTGATATATTCAGCTGTGCCAGGGGCGCAGGGCTTCTATCATATGCTAGCGCACTTATGACATAAACCCGAGCCTAATTTTATATACAAAGATGGACAAGAAATAATATGTATCCTGCAACCCAAAATTTTGGTTCATAGCCGAGTGTTGAGTGATGCACGTAATAAAGAATTCCAATTGGTGAAAAGTTGGAAATACTTGAGATGCTATTTGGCTTCTTGCAGTTTCAGCGTCAGGTTGTACAGTCATTAAATTGTTCCCTGTGCGCAGCCAATTCATCATCTCAAACTATCTGGACAAATTAGACTTGAGAAAAGAGTCTGGGAGCACGTCCATGGTGACACTTATTTTATGGAAAAACAACAAATTAAGCGAAAGGTCATGGTTGTAGTAACAATGTATACATAATGGGACAGATACACAATTATTATTGCTGTCTAAGACTACAAGGCAAATAAATGGTGAGGTCTGGAATATGTACAACCAATTACATTTTAGACCTGAGATATTGTTAATTATAGGGCATGTAAAGGGCTTCAATAGTGCAAACTCCCACAGCGAATAATTAAGCATAAAACATACAGAATGTCATGTACTTGCATTGCATTTACAATATGGAAAATTTGTGGCAATGATAACTAATATTCATTCCGTTATTGAGTTTTATGGCTCAATTGTTTAGTCGTTTACCCTTTTGTCTCTTATCAATAGATCACAGGGACTGACCTGCTATGAGTGGTTGGAGGGTCATGCGGATGTCCTTGGCACACCCATTAAACCACAAATAGGGAACTGGTTATGATGGAGGTGGTATGTAGACAGTAATTACTTTGAAGCCCCTCCGTGAAGCCAGCAGAGATTGAACCTACCAGTATGTCCCTGCTCTGCTGACTGGTGGGATCACGTGACCCACCACTCACAGAGCCTCCTGGTGGCTGCAACCAAGGGTTAACAGGTTAAGTATAATATGGGTGACCCTGCTAGCGTCACCTACTTACCCTGTTAAACTTTCTTAACGGTGCTATAAAGCATAAGTAAATCTAGGAAGCTAAATTTTGGAAATGAATACAGCAGGTGACAATAGTAAATTAATACAGTTTATGTGTGCCTTTTTATGCTGCTTCTTTCTCCTGCAGTGAACAGTGCATTTGCACAGAGATTAAGAAGACTTTTTTCGACTCTTGTTAACGAAAAGTTGTTCACAAATATTTTCCTGCTGAATCTAAAGCCCACAGCAAACTGCAGGGCAATAATCTCCAGTGCACATGGAGGAAGTACTCATTATAGTCTGGCAGAAAGGCAGAGAATGTGGCAATTCTCACAATAGAACCCAAGGTGGACACACACTCAGTGTAAGCCAGTGTTCACCCAGCCGTGCATGTTTCTGAGACATAATAACATTGCTAGATTCCTTTGCTAAATTATTTTCTGAATTTTAGCTCAATCTGCTTGAGAGTATTTCCCATTACAAATGTAATTGCTGCATGTTCCTTTATGTGTGGATAATCTAAGGTTTAGCTAAAATTGCCCATTTGCTAACTGCTAGCTGAAATGTGTTTGGCCAGCAGTTATCACCCCCAATCCCAACCATTAAAATTTATATTCATTTATGTATTTTCACATGGAGGGTGGAGAGCTGAGCAGCTGGCCAGAACTACAGAACTGCTCATGTCATAGAAATAGGATCAGAAAACATTGCTTGATTTACTTTCAGAGGTCCCCAATCTTTTTTTATGTAAAGAGCCTCATTTAGCTGTTGGAGAGAATTACTACCCTTAGATAATGGATTAAAATGGAAATCAAGAATCGGCAACAACCCAAACACTTGGATTTTGTTACAAATCACAAGGTGTGCTCAGGAAAGCCTGCTAATTAAGTTCTTATATCACAATCTAGGAAATAGTCCTGAGTAGGCAGGATCTTACAAAAACATACGAACCGATCCCTGAATCATCCTCTGCAGCTCCATTGGTGGATTGCAGACTCCAGTCTGTATGTGCTGATTCTACGTTAATTCTACGCGTGACCAGTTTAGGCCAGGAATTGGCACTGTGCTCATCTAGAGAATAAACATCAATAGGAACTATAGGACTGGCCTTTACTGGAGCTTCCACAGTTGAAGATATGATTTTTTTTCCTGCTACTCAACTATCCACACCAACCCCCTAGAAAGAACGTCTTTGGAGCTTACACATGTATTTAAGAGTTGTTTGGGCCAGTTTTGGTCTAAAAATAGGTGGTGTACTTTCTTTGAGCAGTACAGTGTGCGCCAGATAATTGAAAACTGTGTGTCAGTATTCAATAATCTGGTGCACCATGCACTGCTCGGGAAATGTGCACCCACTGTTACATAGAACGTGCAACACAATTCTGTGGAGACCCAGTAATAAATGGGGCGCATGGTCTGAATTGGCACCAGAACATCCCCTTAGGTGTAGAATATTTGTGGTGGCGCGGACACAGTGCATCCGCGACCCAAAACTGGCGCAAACATTAATACTTGTGCAAGCGGTTGCATGTTCTTTTCTGTGGAAAGTCAGACAGAAAACCAGCACTTTAATAAATGTGGGCCATTGTATCAATGGATACCACATGGCCCAATTAATTTCGATGGGCTCATACACAAAGCCGGGGTTTCCATGTTCCATATGTGAGCTAAAAGCCTGGGCCGCAAATTTTTGAGCAGGTCCTATTCCTGGGCGTGTTTGCGGCTCTGACAGTCTTTTCAGAACACACACTGATTACACATGGGCCACAAAGAAAGGACCAACGGGTTAATTATTGTAGAGGATCCTACTTTAGATGCAAAATGATAGTGTTCAGTAAAGACAAATGTTTGACATGTTTAGTGGCTCCAAATCTCTCCTACAGCTTACGCCATTTTGAAAACTGTTGCTGCTTATCAGGTCTAGTTTTATTCTGTCTAACTTTTAATATTAATAAGTCTGCCCCTTTCTTGGTTCAAACTACAAATACGTTTTAAAACTACAGACAAAGATAAAAAAGATGAGAAAGTGTGAAAATAAAAAGAAACTGCCCAGAACAAAATATATTATCATCATAAAAAGACATTATTTCCAGTCACGCCACAGATTTCACTTCTATTATTGCAGATATTTTGAGCAAAATGCCAATATAATTAATGTTCTATCATCCTTAGCTCCATCAATTTCATAGGTCAAATAAAGGATAAGAGAATAAGAGTTCACACGATAATAATGTTAGTGCTGCTCAACAATCCATTTGATGAAGATTGGCCATCACTTCTTATCAGTTCTATGAATGGAAATTGGTTTCCATACTCACCTATAAAATGTGTTGTTACTGTAGAAAGTAATGAAACACCCAATGAGGGGTAAAGACTTATATGGGTATTCCGAAACTTCTTTATGTATGACCTATCCTTAGGACATCAACATCATGTTATGGGGTCCAGAACCCCCATCCCCCAGCTGCACTCTTCTTAGCACTGCACCCTCTTCTTAGTCAAGTCACATAGTTCTTTTCAACTGGGACATAGCTACAATAATATGTAGGGTGCCGTTTCTGGTAAAGAGTGAAGAGACCACAGTACTGGTGCCGTCACCCCGTCAATAAGCTTATTGGGGGGGTATCAAGTGTTGGACTACCTACTTCATCTCTGATATCTACTTGATTACCTTTCCCCTTCAGCTATCAATGTAAAAACTCTAAGGTTAACCCTTACAAAGTAATTAAGAAATAGTGTAATGATTCCAAAGTAAAGAGGGATGGGGCATGTTAAATTTCACCTCCCCATACTTTTGTTCACAGAAGTAGCTTTTATAGATGTACACTCAGCCTAGTCCAATGGGCCTTTAAGAAGACAATGTACAAATAATACTAAAATACTAATACACTATAGGGCTTATTTACTCAGGTTTTCTGACATTTTCGGGGAACGTGCTGCTGGGACAGGTATTTAGAAGACGATTGTGTCACACGCGATCGGATTGTGTGGCAATCACGCCAGCTTTCATGCGACACAAATTGGGGGCTTGCCATCGGACATTCCGACGGATTCGCACAAACCGCGGGATTTAACTTCCAAATTGTGTCGCAAGTCAAGCACTTACATGCACCGGGAGGAAGATGGTGAACTCTGGCGAACCTGATCGAGGAGCGACACATGCAGGATACCGGGCGCACGATCTTAGTGAATCGGCCCAGACTGCCTGATCGACAGACCTCATGAACTCAAGCGTCCGGGTAAGTAAATGTACCCCTATGTGTATCGTCTGGGGATTTCCACACTTTTATTACTAAACTGGAAAACTGTGTATAGTGAAACCTTTGCACCACCCAAAGTTCTCAATTCAAAGGGATCATACTTTCAAGCGGTTTGTAAAAGCACCAATGAGCAGAAATGTACGTAATAAACCATCTAAATCTAAACCATCTAAATTTTGGAGCAGGTCCTATTCCTGGGCGTGTTTGCGGCTCTGACAGTCTTTTCAGACCTCACACACTGATTACACATGGACCACAAAGAAAGGACCAACGGGTTAATTATTGTAGTGGATCCTTCTTTAGGCGCAAAATGATAGTGTTCCGTAAAGACAAGTGTTTGACATGTTTAAGTTCCTTTTATGGGCCAGCACCATATTGAGGAATAGAAGGAACATGATCTGTAAGGTGGTAGTGGTTTACAAGATTAATTTCTGTTGCAATGTCCCTTTAAGGGACTGGAAATAAAATGCTAGAAATAAACGTTGCCAAAAGTCATGCATGGCTATAGGGTCTATTAAGAGGCCCATAAACATAAATCTCTGGGTCCAGATCATTTTATGTCCACTGTCACATTTTTATTCATAAAAAGTGGGTTCCGTCTGGGTCCTCCGGTTTCCTCCCACACTCCAAAACATACTGGTAGGTTGATTAGATTGTGAGCTCCATTGGGGACAGGGACTGATTTGGCAAACTGTATAGCGCTGCGTAATCTGTGTGTGTTACCGTATATAAATAAAGGAATAAAAAATGAGCGTTGAAGTAGTTTTTTTTAAATACGGTACTTGTATTTAAATGTATTTAATATTTCTTTATTATTTAGTTTTACTTTACTTTATGCCACAGAACTGATTTATAAATTTCTTGCTTTCCACATCACTAGGCCTACTGGCTGTTTTCATGGAGTTTCTCGAATCAGGTGACACAAAATTCATCATCTCCCCGTGACATAATAGTTCCAGCAATGGAGAAGCTACAGAATAGGCTATTCCAGTCATTTATACAATTTTTTAACCTACAATAATACTTTGGCGCCACATAAATACACAACGGAGTAATTAAAGCTGATTAAAACATATGGATTGCATAAACATGTAGTTACTTATAGCAACTACGCATATATTTGCCATACACAAGGCTGAATGCTGACATGTTTAGTACAATAATAGTTTAGGTCGTTATGAAATCAACATCTGCAACTGTCTGTACAACTGGATGTTCATCAATTCTTGCAAGAAGGTAAAATTAGTCTCTTGACAGAATTTTAAATGATCATAAGATGAAAACAGTCAAAGGGCTTAGTACCCATGGTAGCAATTATCCCTGGGCTATGATCAATGGAGGTCTTCTGTTCGCCAAGTCTCTACTGACTCAGGAAGTCGGAGTTATATTGGGTCAGGTTAAAGCTGAAATGGGCAGGCAGACTTGCCCTAAGCAGCTCACAACCGGCCAGACTTCACTTAACCCATTAATTATTCCCATCCACATGGCAACGATTGATATGGTTCACAATCAGTCTAGGTATGAAAGGTCACAGGAAAACAGTGCTTCCATTTACAAAATGAGAATAGACATCTATTTAGTCTAGAGACCATGCTTCCTATATGCTGCAATCCAAGAGTCCTGTGACAAACAAATCACAGGTTAAAAAACATGACTCAACTATAAATTTGGGAAACCAATTAGTTTTTGATTGGACACACCAATTTCCTAAAAAATCTGAATACATAAGGATAGTTTGACATATTTTATTACACGTTACATGGCACAAACATTTTTTAGTGGCGAGCAGATGCAAACATCCTCCTGAAATATTGAACTGGATGCCATATTACGGAGATATTGATATTATGGGATATTTTTCTGAAACAATTTCATATGGAGGCTCTACACTTGGCACACAAAGGGACTATGGAGGAGATTTATCCTCCACCGGCGTATGATGAAGACCCCGATCCCTGGCACTACCAAACACATGAGAAGGTCCCTGATGTATTCAGTGGGGCGGCTGCACTGGTTACCAATCTATGCCAGGCCTGGCCTGCCGGAAAATTGCGCTATTGGTGAGTGTGCAGGCACAGAGCACCCACTTTGTGGGGAAAGGGGAAACACCAGACAGTTTCGATTATTTCTAAGCTTGTATACCAGAAAACTAGCAAACAAGCCTTGATAATTGTCCACCAGCAACATTCTATAGTAAGATCATAGGGATTCAGTGTTACGCTGGTCTCTCCATGTAGGTACGATATTACAAGTAGAGTAGTTAAGATAAAACAGTCTGACCGGAGCTCCTTGTGTGTCCTTTTATATATCCTTTGATAAATCGATGATTTCACTCCTTTCCCAACTATGTTCCAAATTCTTCAGTACACTTCCACACAAACGGTATTTGGATGGGAATAGATCGCTATTCAGACGGTTTTAAGCTGCGTTTTCTTGCATCCTGTAGCCAAATAGTGTACAGCTACTATAGGAGAGATTAAGCAGCAGATAGGGTAGTATGTTCAAATATATGGAGTTTATTTTATTAAAACATACTCACAAAATAGAATAAAAACATGCGCATATAAAATCCACCAAGTGGACGCCAGACTCGCTAATGGAGGCGTCCATTAAAAACACTGAACCACGGACTTGAAAAACAACGTCGATGTGAAAGAGCCCAGATGTTGTAGTAAAGGGCTGTTGAGCTGGTTTTAAATTAGATGTTAAAGCTGGTTTTAAAGTAATACTTGCTCATTTTGGCACATTCCTTTCATGCCTAGCCACGCCCCCTTGTCACAGTAAACAAGAAAAATAATCCAAAACAATAGTACAGTTATTATATTTATTCATTATAATTTTAAGTAAAATAGACCATCAAATATACACACAGAAATGGACATAAAAATATTCTATGATTCTAACACACATTATTTTGGATAATCAGCCGCCATTCAAGTTTGAACATATTCACAAATCTAGTTCCAAAAAGAAATACAAGCAAGATCAAAAATTTCCCTGGACTAACACATTACAGAGTTAATTCAATTAGTGGGAATACAATATTCCAATTAACCCTTAACAAGCAGATGGTGACAGTCGCTTACACTGTGGAGGTTTAGTATGATACCAGATGTCACAGTGATCAGATGACTTATCGCTATCAGAAAGCACAAGATCTGTTTAATGCATTTTTGTGAAATGGCTAATATGAAGTTCTGTCACGTTTTATTGTATTATTTCTATCAAGATAACTCAATACAGTTACATTTAGTTGCAACATTAATGTCTGTTTACACTACACCACTAAGCGGTACAATGTGCTCCGCTAATAGTTTGTGTTATATCCTGTTCTATTTGATGGCTCTAATTCTATTCGGAATGTTGTCAGTCAGCCAAAATAAAGGAGCAAGTCCAGAAACTGCCAAAAAATATCGGAACGTATTTGCTCTTAAAGAAGCACTCCAGAAATATTTTTCAATCCACTAAATACTAATACTGTTAATTCTCTTATCAGGTGCCTAGTTCCTACAAACCACTTTGGGTTAGCAAACAGGTTAGGTCAATATTATTCTGCAGATCTATGAAAGAGTTTTACCATTTAAAAAAAAAAATACCTGGTATGAACATAACCTCCGGACTATATGAGTTTGAGGTTTGAAGATTTTTAAGGGGAGTAAAAATAATAAACCACTTATACTCCCCTCTCTCCGTGCTCCTCTTCAGCCATGGCGCTGCCCGTTACTGCTGACCACTGTTGTGTCTAAAGCCATGCGCCTGCTACAGCAGGAGTGTCAGGCTGTAGCAAGCATGCTGCTGTTGATGTGACATCACCTCTATATAAAAACAGAGGCCAGCGGTAACGGGAGGCGCCACAGCTGAACGGGAGTGCAGAGAGGTGAGTATAAGGGGATTTTTTATTTTTTTTATTTCTGGACAACTACTTTAATGTTATTAAAGGCAATCACCAAGAAGTAGTGGTAATCATAGGTGTCAAATTCCTCCTGCAAGGAAAATACCTTCAAGGAGTGTATCTGCACCTGAAATCAGAGCCTTAGGGGGCTGTATGGTGTCTCCTACAAAGAGACAAGTATTATACAGTCTGTCCCGGGTTATGTACAAGATAGGTTCTTTATATTTGTTCTTTAGTTGAATTTGTATATAAGTCAGACATGTATATTTTATAATTGTAGCTCCAGACAAGTTTTTTTTTTTGTCCCAGTGACAATTTTTTAATACTTTTTGCTGTCATGGGAACAAAGATTATCAATAAAGCTTCATTACAGACACTTTACAGCTGATTATTGCAGTCTGGGACTAAAGTAAAGCCTCCAGAGAGTCACCAGAGGTCACAGAGGCCAGAGAGGCCCGTCTGTAACTAGGGGCTGTCTTTAAGTCGGAAGTCCTTCAGTAGGGGACCACCTGTACACAGAAATTTACAGTTGTGGGCCTGATACAGACATTGAATTGAGGTCCAGCAGCTTTGTAAATAGTTTAATAATACCAATATATTTTCATGCTGTCTATTTGTATCACATAGATTTTGTACCTTTTTGACCAAACAAAACCTATCGGAAGCCCTATAGGAAACTTTGCTTCCATTAATTCTCTTTAATTTGCAGAACGTTGCTGTCTCTGAAGAAGCTACAATAATTCAGTTTTGTCTTATGGCTCCCCATGCCATACAAAATGACTCTATAACAATTCTCCACCTGATTCAGCTGTATAAAGGAGAAAGGTAAAGAATGTAAAAATATTATATTATATATATATAATATAACAATAAAGTATAGCAAATAATATTTAGTTGGTTTTAGAATAGTTTTGTTCAATCCATAGTTTTTTTTTCTCTTGTTGTATATTTTTCCGATTCTTGGTTATTACAAATTGATCTACAGTGCATGGATATGGATTTGCTGCAGTTGACTGAACTTCCTTATTTTTGTGTTTTTGTCTGGAGAATAAGAAGGAATCGTTTATTTACGGAAAGAACCTGACCTTGTGCACATAATGATCTTCACTTAGCTTGTGTTCATTCAACAGGATAATAATAATGAGTCCAACATACAGAATTGTGTTGCTTTGATATGAGGGTTGAAAGTGCCACTCAGGAGGCGCATCAAGCAAACAATGACTGAAAATAGCTAAAAGAACTACATGAAGATCCTCATCCACGCTGATTAGGAGAAGAGGATGTCACTTTAGAGGCTTACTATCCTGGCTCCTGGATATTATGATCTATGCAGGGTCACTGCACAGAAGATCAACATCACATTAATCTTCTGGAGATGGAGATGGCAATCCTGGACTAAGAAACATTTTAATCAGCCCCACTGGGGATTAGTTTGCTTTAGAAATGATGCATTGACATGCATGAGGTTCTGCTAGGTTGGTTTGTCTGAGTAGAGTCTTCTCTCGCTGGCTGTAATTTGAGGAGATCAGAAGGGGTGCAGTCTAGGGAGGTTTACAAGCTCCTTCAAGCCGAATCAAGCCACAACACATGTGTGAACCATTTACCATTTATTTATATATTTGACTTAGAGCACATATAGAAATCTTTGGCAGCTCTGCCTGAAGGAGATGCTGTTTTCATCTAAGTTCCTGGCATAGAAAGAACAACGTCTGGTGGAAAGAAATCGAAAGAAAATTCAACGGAGCCTCCAACAATGATGGAGCTACCGCACACATGCAAACCATTCGCCGTTCATGTATACATTGAGATTGCGGAATTTAAGAAGAAAGGATTTACGTGCAAGAATTTTCACATCTCTTGCATGCTATATCTAAACAGAGAAATGAAGATAAGGTCATTGAAGTCACATGCAATATGAAAAATACTAAATGTATCATCTGCCCTAATGTGCTCTTATTTTGGTCAGATTCTGAGCTGAGAGATTCTGATGTCTTCTACCCTGGAGGTGGCAGCAAGTCTCAGCATGTTTTATGTTGTGAGCAGTGGGTGTAACTTTTTTAGCACCCTCCAAGAAACTGAACCACTCTATACTCTATGCTAACATCATGTCTGACGAAGAGAACTAGTATTCTCGAAAGCTCACCATCAAATATACTCAGTAAGCCTCAAAAAGGTATCGCCTGATTTCTTCACTCTTCTTCCACTCTATACAAAAAAAGTCATGTATAGAGTTAGCTTTTTTACACCCGGATGAGATAGTGGACCACACACACACAACATATAGGTCAATGTTTTGTGCCCTTTTAATAATAATAATTCCTTTATTTATATAGCGCACAGAGATTACGCAGTGCTGCACAGAGCTTGCAAAATCGGTCCCTGTCCCCAATGGTACTCACAATCTAATCAACCTACCAGTATGTTTTTGGAGTGTGGGAAGAAACCGGAGGTCCCGGAGGAAACCCCTTTTATCTTAGTTTATGTATAAAGTAAATCACTGCTAATAGTTTATTTTGTATTTTTTTTTTTCAAAACACAAAAAATTCAGGCATTGTTGATGTTCAATATATTTTTTTATAGCATGAAAATATTACTTCGGAAAAATATGACTGACTATGTCAACACTGCTGAATGCTAGGTGTCTTTATAGTGATAAATGACTGATAAATCACCAATAAATTTAACACTGCACAAAAAGCATAGTCATAAACATATATCCTAAAGGACCTAAAGGTTTTATCGAAATCTCTTGAGGGGACACATGTCTATGAGTTAACCACCAAATATTCACTGGTGGCAAACCTGCATCAACTTACTAGTGCGGCAAAGTAGATGGTATAAACCCCTGACAACAAAGAAGCATGTGGCAGGACATTGAAAGTTGTCGGGGAGGATACTTTCCAGGCAATATCAGTTTCTTTGTCTTACAGGAGTTTTACTACGTTATCAAGACAACAAGCTCCTCCCACAACAAGAACCCCCACCGATCACAAGATCACGTTTCAACCAATGGGTGAGCAGCAGGTCAGGCATGTGTCCTGCTGCTTCATTAAATGTTATGGAAGTGATGGAAATTGCCAAGTACAGCACTCAGCTAGGTCTGGCTATTCTCTTTATAAGTGAGTGCTGAAGATAGGTGAATGCCGTGCTCAAAAATTCCAACTCTCCCATACTATTGAGCATCAGTACAGATGTATGTTCATTAGTGAGAATGGGACCTTCTCTTGTTTGGTGGGGGTCCCAGCAATTGGTCCCTCAGTGATCGGCTTGTTATCACCCACATATATGAGCCAATGGGATAACTTGAAATATTGGAAAAAACCCTTTAAATCTATTTATGTTGTTTTCTTGATTTTGCTTCCCTTATATTTATTTTCAGATGCAAAGAATAAGATTTTTTTTAATAAATATGATTGTTAACTAAATAATTTGAGCAAAACAATGGGAAGTTACAAGTCCCTATTCTGTACAAGCTCAGTGCTACAGACTCTAGATATTAAGAAATTATAGTAACTAGTGACGTGGTCTTACCTTCTAAGATTGCATAATGATAAATACAAAACAAGCAATTAAAAGAGACAACAAAACCGACGTGTTTAGATTGGCGTCTCAATACAAACGTAAAAAAAAATGCTCCTAAAAATAAACTCTGCAGAGAGTGATATAACTGTGAAAGCTTAGCTGCTAGACACACCTTTGGAGTTGTGTTATTTTATGCTATTCATACCACTTCTGTTGTTTATATAAAACATTTTTTGTTTTCTTTTCCAAAAAGAATGCTGCCAGTCGCTGGGGGCAGGAGTGTTTATCAAGCCGTGTATCTTGAAGTCTGACATAAAATCCGTGGCCTTTAGTACAGCTGAAAAACATTCTGTCAACACCTTACAGAGAGCAAACCCATGGCGTTGGCTGGGGACCAGGCAGCTTTTTTAGGATAGAGTGCAGGGAATGGATGAAAATTTGAGCCTCGGCCAAAAGCTACAAAAAGACATGCAAACCTTTTTCCATCTACTCTGTTTAATTTCTAGAAAGCATCCAAACCACAAATCAGCCAACCCTTATGTGAAAAGGCTACTCTTTCTCCGTTTTTGGAAAAGTGCTTTTGACTGCAGTCAGATGAATAAATCATTATATTAGAACTGAAAGTGTCCGTCAGTGGGGTTTCACATTCTGCAAAATTAGTGCAATATTTTTTTTTATTGTACTACGAGTCTGATGCACAAACAGGTAATGATAACACAGCACATTGATATACAAAAGCCAACTTTAAAGATGAACACCAACTACCTAATTGTTTTGGGAAGAGTTGATCAAATTTATCCAGGCTGTGTCATTAACTATAATTATCAGATCATGGGGGGGGCTCGGCTGTTGGACCTCTCCGTAATCGGCCTCATAGGATAACGCAAGTATTCCATGTCTGCTTTTTGGGCTTCCAGGTTTTGTCTGCCTGTTAACTGATCGGAAGTCCAAATAAAAGTCAATGGAGAACAGGTCGGAATTTTATCCTGTGCTCCGTAGATTTCTACGGAAATTCCGGATCGGCATGCATTGTGGCCGAAACCTAGAAGCTCCGGTTCTATGGAGCAGATAAAGAACCTGCAATCCCCTGTTCTGCTGATGGAAGAAGGTCCAACAGCTGAGACCCCGCGTGATCTGATTTAATGACACAACCCCTTTAACGATTTTCCCAAAAAATTTTCAAGATATGAGAATTTATAGGATCAATGGGAATCTGGGTTTCAGAATGAGCAAAAATCACTGATAAATCTTTTCAAAACAGCCAACCTATTATAGATATGTTTATCTATTGAGATTCTGTAAGATTTAATAATATGAATTATATGAACAGAAACCCTAATCCAGAATCTCATTATTATGTTGGATAAAGGTTGGAAGTTTTGTTTTTTGTAGAAGATAAGTGACCACAACTAGCGACTTGCTCTGTTTCACCTAAAAAGCTTTTTAAGGCTAAACTTGACAATAGAAAAGGAAGAGGAATTTCCTGACATACATATAACAAGACTATGTAAGTAATAAAGCTCAGCCAAAATAACTACAAATCTTATTCTAAAAAAAGCTGGATGATAATTGTTTCTATTTGGAATAGAATTTTTCCATCTCAGGTATTTAGGAAATATCTATAGGACCTGCACATATCTCTGGAATAGGGGTCCCCTGACAGCTCTTCATTCTGTCCCATCACAAGGAATTTCTGTCCTCAAGATAGGTCCCAGAGGTAGCCCTACTATCTATCAAGTATCCTGTGGATATAGCATTAATATTTTCACAAGCACATTCAAGGAAAATCATCTCCCCTCAATCTGTTAAACAACTTATCTTTTCCGCTGCCACCTACAGTATATCTATCATAACTTTACGAAAAGATAATTTTTTAAAGAAATTTTAATACTGACATCAATTAAAAGATGTGGATCAAATAACGTTTCAGGGAAATGTTCTGACTGTAGTTATAATATTGGCTTCAAATTATGAGGGCAACAATAAATTACATAAATTACACTCAGTATCACAGCATTAAATTCTCTTGTGCTGCTTCCATTTTCTGGAATATTCCTCTACCAAGGCAGACAAGACTGTCCTCTGGTCCTTTAATGAATGAAAATAGTAGTCCCTCCTATATAGTAGAAGAAGAGACGTGAGATTTCCATATTTGGTTCACCGTAGTCCCCGACATCATTTACTGGCCTTCTTCAGCCAACCTCGACTTGTCCAGCATTTGACTTTGGAGGCCAGAGATGGAATGAATTATATACAAGATGCCATCAATACAAGACTGGCAGGAGCAGTGCTTCTATGTTGGTGTTGGGGTTTCTTTAACTCCTGAACAAAATTTTTACTTGATATAATATATAATTGACCATAGTGCATGTAATTGTGACTAATGTGAATATACATTTAGCATACTTTGGTTGTAAGCAACTGGACATAAATGACAATATGAAGGTTTTCAGTAACTATGGGGCTGCCTTATATGATATCGCTCGTATCATAGAATTAATAATAATAATAATTCCTTTATTTATACAGTGCACACAGATTACACAGAGCTTGCCAGATCAGTCCCTGTCCCCATGGGGCTCACAATCTAATCAACCTACCAGTATGTTTTGGAATGTGGGAGGAAATGGGAGGACCCGGAGGAAACCCATGCAAACACATTTGAAATCTCTGCGGGTGTTAACCTGGATGGGACTTGAACCCCAGCACTACAAGGTTGTAGTGCTAACCACCGAGCCACTGTGCTGCCTATAGAAAATAAACTGTTCACACATGGTGCTCCATTCAATGTGTGACTTTTGCTCTTCCATTTTGCTTATCCATGTGGTATATTTTGTATCCTTTCAGAACTTCAGTGGGATAACCCCTTTAATAATACATCATTTTATACTAAACAGAAGATGCTACAATGAGGCTACATATATATTTTGGTCATACTATGTTAATAAGGAATTTTGGGAAAATAGTCATTGATTTGCACCGGAACAATTCACACGGGATTCCCTTTATATGTCCAAAAAGAAAGAACAAAAACCTGTACAGAACATGGTGTAAAACTGCAAGTGACATAGAAAAACAAATAGCGTTATTACTATTAGGAAGGTTAAAATCATGTTCAGCATCCCATGCCGCTCCTCTCTGGATGGAATATGACACAAAACAACTGACTTGGAAGACAATTAGCACAAGACCCCTTCTGTTTTTGTGGAAATTGTGCTTGTAATTGGCCAATAGTTCAAACAGACATTGCCTAATCTGGTAGTCATCAGTCAATAGAATTCACACCCAGCTAGACTTCCTGCATTACAGCAATGCCTGGGAGATTGTCATCTCAGCCGGACTGATCCCATCGCTCCCACAAGACATTGTCGCATGCATTGGGCACGGTGCCCCGCTGTGACTGATCGTATCGGTTACTTTATGTACACAGCCAACATTCCGTGAAATCTCCGTCGTTAAACCCTGCAGAAGCCGCCTCCCGATGCTGCGGCTGCTTTCTTAAATGGTCAATATTTGTGCACAGACAAACAAGTCACACTTCTGTAATGTAGAAATATGACAAATCTCTCCACACCACAAGGAAGAATCTCTACAACATTCACAAAGGACAACCCTTTAGAATTACTTGTTCAAACAGACTCAAGTTGTGTACGGTTCCTCTTTTTTTTTCTACCCTAGGCTCTGACTGAATTGAAACCCAAACCACAGGGAGTGGCCTTTTCTTTGCACAAATAAATAACCTGGCCTAAGCCCTTTCCCATGCACTAAATGAGCAACACAAACTCACAATAGAAAAGATAGCTAAAGGGCTTCTTCATGGAAGCTATTTCCTTTTGTGTGGTTTAACAAAAGAAAACCCACAAGAAAGCAGTAATCTGAGCTCCGTCTATGCACAATGAGTGATCAGCTTGGAGCTTTCTACTATGTAGATACATAGTAAATAGATAGTAGAGTTTAAGATGGTTACAAAGATAGATAAAAAGTCCAAAAAATGAAGCAGAACTACAGGTTCCAAAAGGTGAAGGGTGAAGGAAGGGTTTTATTCCAAAATAGGCGACGTTTCGGAATGAAGCCTTTCCTTTTTTTACCATTTGGAATCTGGAGTGCTGCTTCATTTTTTGGACTTTATATTCATGTGAGTTTTTTACCCAGACTCTGAAGCTTAGGGGTTTCAGACACTGTGCTGCTCTGGATAGATAGATAGATAGATAGATAGATAGATAGATAGATAGATAGATAGATAGATAGATGGTTAACAGGAATGACTACCAATATGTAGAACTATGGTTACTAAATAACGAGATAAGACAGATAGAATGATAATGAGACAAAGACATGGAAAACGAGTACATGAAATAATCTGTATATGCAATAACATACCTTAGCTAATGAAATTATGAAATTTGTTCCATTGGGGACATTAACTTGAACTACTAATATCGAAAAAGATTGGTAGATCGATAGAGGAATAGGTTAGTGTATTATACATATCGTTATTCCATAATTATGTAGATAAATATTGAGGCATAAGATATCCTAATATTTTACAGAGTAGAAAAAGAAAAGTAAAGAAAACAGAGACATGAATTGATAGATAAATATATATTATAAATGAGATCAAAGGGAAATAGAGAAAATGGATAGATAGATAGATATATATATAGATAGATAGATAGATAGATAGATAGATAGATAGATAGATGATAGATAGATAGATAGATAGATAATGTGTAAATATATTTATATATAGTTCATAGAGATTATATCACGAGAAATAGGGATAATAAATTATGTGTATAAATAAGAAAAGAAAGAAAGAAAGAAAAGGGATCATATCGTTAGAGAGAGAAGAGATAGATGATCGATAGATGGATTAAAGTTTCTAGCGTACATATTTTTTTCACTAGTCCTTAAAAACAGACCTTTTTATTGGGATTTTTAGCTAATTACTGCACTTCCTCAGGTTTAGGTCCTGTGCAATTATCTTTCTATACTCACAAACATCTGGATTTTTTTAATGGTCTCGAGTAATTAAAAGCCATCTGAAACACTTATTAATAACTACTTGATTGTGATAGTTTCAATTCACTCCAAGCATTTTGTGTGGGATTTGAACCAGCGCAGGCTAAACTTCCTCTGAGCTGTTTTTACTGCCCTGTGAGAGTGTTAATTCCTTGTATAGACTGGCTTGTAAATGTATGAAGCCATTGTGCTCCGAAAATGTGTCCGTTTATAGGGTGAAAATGAAGAAAACATGTTTATTAAAGGAAACTAGGTCTTCGCTGCCAAGGATGTATTGGCATCTGCTATAATTCAATTCCAAAATTGCCAATAGAATCTGATATAATTCTAGTAATCAAATTAACCAATTTATAGAAATACTTTCTTTCGCCTTTTATACTCCTCTAATGTATAACATTGAAAAATATAATTCCCATATTAAATGTTGAAAGCTCTCGACACAAAGTCAATTTACTGGCATTGTGTTTGGGCGACCTCTGGTGGCGACGTCGGAGTATTTTAAGTTTGTTGAAATTTTTAACTCTTCAAACGTTTAACATTCTTTTTAATTTTGGTTAAATAAATGATTGTAAAAGTGGTTGTGCTATGAAAACTGAATATTAATATTCAGTATAGTATAGTCTTCAAAAACATAACCAAAATGTGACCAGAAAGTTCTACATGTTGATAATGATGGGGGAAGGGGGTGAGGTTCAATATTTTTGTCCAAGATAGAGGTAGAATATATCAACACTCTATAAAGTAGGGGGAATTAACCCCTTCCTGCACTGCAAGGTAAATATACGTTTGCAGCTGATTCCCTAATGCAAAATTCTATTTTTGTGCAAAGACCATGTCATCATCCGGGGAGGGCCCTTCTGTTTTTATTAAGCCTAAAAAGTTGTTAATAAAAAATTGAAAAAAAAGTTGCTATCTTAGCCTTCCTTTATTTATATAGCGCACACAGATCACACAGCGCTGCACAGAGCTTGCTAACTCAGTTCTTGAATTGTACTTATAAAAAGGTTCCATACTAGTTAGAGGGATATAGAGATAGATTAAAGATGGATAGATAGATAGATAGATAGATAGATAGATAGATAGATAGATAGATAGATAGATAGATAGATAGATAATATTTGTGTATGATCCTCCTCCGCCATGTCTTGTATGTCCGGTTTCTGTATATGTAGAGATACATACATCTACAATTCATAAAAAGAGGCTTATAATTGTAATAAGAAGTAATAAGAAGTAAGTGGCAGTGACGGTGACCGTGTAGCAATTAGTGGATGGCTCCTGCAGTGTTCTATGGGTTACATTCTCTTTCCTTCCAAACATTTTACTGATGATTTACAAGGGTGCATGTCACAAGCTTCTGGAAACTAGCCAGGCGGCTGAAATTCGATATATGTTAGGCCATAGACCTTGCAAACCATGTCAATCGTCAGAAGGTAGCCTGCTAGGCATCAGTCTGCCTGCAAAGAGGGTCGGGATTAGTGTGAGAGCTAACAGCAAATACATCTCTGGGGACTGAGAGAGGTGGAGAGAGAGAAAAGTATGGTGATGGTAGTGGTGGGGGCCGAGGAGGAAAAGGGGGATGGAAAACAGGGTGGGAGAATTCTAGGAGAAAGCTGGAGGAAATTAAAAAATAGAAATGGACAGGTAACAGCAGGGCTCAATCATATACACATGTAAGTGTATATAGAGAGATACACATACATGGATATCTATAGAGAGAGAGACAAATAGATAAAGATATATACATTGATTGATATATGTGTATATATGTGTGTGTGTATATATATATATATATATATATATATATATATATACATATATATATTCCGAAGTTTCAAATGCAATATTTTGATCATTTACATACATACAAATCTGTTGTTTTCTTATATATATATATATATATATATATATATATATATATATATATATATATAAAGATGCAAAGGCAGCACAAAAAATAAAGTTGAAAAACAGTGTTTTTTTAATCCATAACTGAAGACTTCAGCTCTTACAGGCCCAAACCTTTCTCAATTTCTTTTGAACTATATATATATATATATATATATATATATATATATATATATATATATATTAATGTATATGTACATTTATATATTACCCTAATTCATCCTCCTAACCTCATCTGATTTTACTGTACGATTTATCGTCATAAAAATAAAATAGAAATAAACCTCTTTTTCTGTTTTTCTCCCCAAAAAATCAGACTTCTATTGTAGTTATAAAATTGCTGAGATTTGTATTTAAGTAGCCTGTGACCTATAGTAATATGTAGGGAGGGAAGAAAGATATTAGCATTTTCTATAAAATAAATATATTAAAAAAATTATTTAAAAAAAATGAATACATTTTAAAAAGGTAAATATTTTAGTAACGTTTTCTGCAAGTAACTAACTTATTTCATACAATTGAAATATAATATTTTACTATTCTATTATAATTTTAGAAGTAGTTTAGATAGATCATATATTTAGATGCTGGGATAAATAGATAAATAATACATATAGATGATTGATAGATAGATAGATAGATAGATAGATAGATAGATAGATAGATAGATAGATAGATAGATAGATAATAGATAGATAGATAGATAGATAGATAGATAGATAGATACTAATGATAGATTAATAGATAATATAGATAATAGATGATGGATTAAAAGATAATAGATAGATATTAGATAGATTCATAGACAGATACATGATAGATTTATAGAAAAAAGAATAACTTTATTATAAATTAGTATGTAAAAAATATATAATATGACAGCGATGAATAATAATAATACTATTCAGATAAGAAATGTTGCTTACTTATGTTATTGTAATACATATACTTATTTTAACAGTAAATGTCACCATTTCAGGAGTATTTTATACTCCGCTTCCAGTTTCGGGCTGAATAGTTTTCAGCTTAAACACTTAATTCCAGAGCAGAAAAAAATGACTGTAACTTTCGTCCTCCAAAAATAACATCTTCTGTGTTTTCTCTAATTAAACCTCTTGTAGGCAAATATTACATCTGATGTTTTTTAGCACTTAGCAAATTAAGAGGCAGCAGTTTTTTTGCGGAGTTTGTGTTGGAAAGATTGGATGGGGGAAAAAAGTTTCTAATTTGATGCTGTGGAATTCCTTCTTTTGTGTGCAGAAAGTCATTGGAGAGAGTGTAAATAGCAGTCATCAGCAAAAGAACAAAGCACGTCTCTCCCTGGGCTCGTAACCACAACAGCCGCTTCCCAGCCCTCATGTTTCCCATGTTAACAACCATTTTAATTACTAATACGAAGATACTTGTTTTATATTGTACAAATAAATAGCAGGTAATAATCAAGATGGAGATGTGTGGGAGATAAAGACATAATGGAACATTAAATTATATAGTTATTACGTTCCAGCCATAACATAACCACCGATCAAATCCCTACAGGGCCTTTATTTATATGTCCTTTTATGATTGCTATAAAGTGTTCTTGTTGAGGATGGAGAGGAAGGCGACAGTATTAGGAACAGCGGAACAAGAAAATGTAACTTCAGTTTTACCCGTTTTCAAGTGTTGACTACACAAATGTAAATTACATTAGTTGTAATCAGTGAATTAGTTTTAATAAACCAGATAGGAATAATGTATTATCAATGGTCATGAGACACTATTTATATTAGGAATAGATGATAGATAATAGATACTTTATAGATTGGTATGAGACCATGCATAGATAATAGATAGATGGATAGATAGATAGATAGATAGATATTAGAGAGGTGATAGATAGATAGATAGATAGATATTAGATAGATGATAGATAAATAGATATTAGAGGGGTGATAGATAGATAGATAGATAGATAGATAGATAGATAGATAGATAGATAGATAGATAGATGATAGATGATAGATAAATAGATATTAGAGGGGTGATAGATAGATAGATAGATAGATAGATAGATAGATAGATAGATAGATAGATAGATAGATATTAGATAGATGATTGATAGATAAAATGATAGATAGATAGATAGATAGATATTAGATAGATGATTGATAGATAAAATGATAGATAGATAGATAGATAAATAGAAATTAGATAGATGATTGATAGATAAAATGATAGATAGATAGATAGATAGATAGATAGATAGATAGATAGATAAAATGATAGCTAGATTTGAGGTAATAGATAATAAGGATGTTCTGCTTTGATAATTAAAAAAGTGCTAAAAAAGTTATTTAATGTTAGTTAATGTTTAAGGAATAATCGCATTTGTGGTACAACTTTTGACAGTTTTGTGCACCTCTTCAATAGACTTCTAAATTTCAAGTCCCTATCCATATTTATTGCAAACAATATTATGAAGAAGTAGGTATTATTTCCAGCATAATACATATTTAGCTGAATTTTAAAAAAAAGTTTAGAAAGTCAGTCATCAATTCTGTTCCAAAGAAGATATGTAGATAGGATAAATGAACACTGGAGGGCGCCAGAATGCTCCATCTTAACCCCTCCTTCTGATGTCATAAGGACAGCCCCCTGCAATTTACATACGCAATCTCATTGGCTAACGTCACACTGACGCATCCCATCATAAGTCATCGAGCTGGGAACCAATCACCAGGGTGCAGTGATTCAATTGGTTAACAGCATGGTTGTCAATCAAGCTAAATTTGCATACCAAGGCTCAGCAGAGCATAAGCTGTCAGTGTGTGTCTAACCACCGAGCAGGCACTGTGTAGCCATAGAAAGTATAGGAAGCCTATAGCAAATCACTATATAGTCATCCAGCTACTCAGTGCAGAGCATCGAAGCCACATGCAGAGAGTTATCCCCCCCCCCCACCTCCGAGAAGATGTCTACACACTCACAGTCATGTTCAAACACTACACTTGGTTTTCTTTCTTTTTCTTACCTTTTTTAATTTTAAAATTAGAATTGATATTTCTGTTAAAACTGAAATCTTGAAATAAAAAAATTATAAATTTATTATGGATACAAATTTTTGGGGGGTGAAATAGTAATTTCATTTAATTAAATATTTTGCTTTTTTATGGTACAGATCAATAGTAACTGGACTGAATGTAATTTACATTTTTTTTTATTTAATATGATATGTATATCTTGTAAATATTGTTAGAAATAATAATAGTAAATGGGAATACAAGTAATTATATTTACACAATATTAAATATAAATTATATTAATAAAAATAAACATAACTTAATTCAATAATAATAAAATTTTTGATGACAAAGTAGTTTTAATAAGTTTTTACTTACACTTTACATATTAAAATGTTGACATAGAGTTTCTTACAGTTTGTTTATGTTGTAATATACGGGCATGACGTAATATAATTGTGAATATTCATAATTATTACTATTATTATTACTATTATAAATATGTATTACTAATTAATAATAATATTATAATTACAATATTATTACTTATACCCAAAACTTTACATACAACGCAATGAAATTTACTATAACAAACTATCTATTGTTATTCAGTCCCAAATTTTTTTTTTAATTACTAAAAATGTAAAGGAAAAGTCCAGCCTACACAGACACAAATGTATTTCTTTTTCTTTATTTTTCTGCTGTTTAAATAGACACTCATTTTTTACTAATCCGTTCCAACGAGTCTAAGTCTCATCAAAGTTCCTTGAACTTTCCACAAAGTCATAAAAATCCATATTTTAAATTGACGGGGGGGGGGGGGGGGGTAATAAATTGCCCTCTATGTTCTGTAACCGAATTTAATCTGCAATGCAAATAAAATCTCTGAACTTCTGTTTTTCACCTCATAACAAAGTAATATAATGTAGATTTAAGTGAGAAATCATAACCGCAATTTATGGACTCGCAGCCTGTAAACTCTTCCCTTGTGTTATGATTGAATTAATGGAGAACACGGGCCCAGTGTAAAGCTCCTGTATGATGTTATTTGCACAGTTCATCAGCACTTAACGTTACACGGGCCCCTCTTATACCTGGACGTAGAATGGTAAATAATATAATATATATTTGGTCGCAGCCATTTGTGAGAGACCACAAATTGCACAATTTGGCCTGGGCTCATGCAGGAGATTTATGCGGAGGAAGTGAACATTGTTTCAGCACTTGGGAGTGATCAAAGCTCTTCCTCCCCGCACAGAACGACCCGGCTGTAGTAAGGATTCTTTATGATCTGGTAGAAGGAAGCCTCATATCTTGGGGGAACATATGGCAATTTGTGTGTGTGTGTGAGGTGAGGTGCAGGGGGGGACAAGCTACCATTGCCTATTTCACACTTCCCCCTATAGCTACAGCTGCTCCTGCTCTGCCCACAATATGCTACTAATAATTGTTTGCCGGGGTTGTTTTTGGCTGCTGGGGACTGTCCTTCCTGTCAGTGGCACAGAGCCCTGTGTCAGCAGTCTACACGGACGCACATGGAGCTGGCCTTCAGACACACTTCTCCCGCTCCCCACATCTGCTGTCAATCAAGGCCCGGATGCGTGACGTCACTAGAGAAGCGACCACTCAGGAGCCTCTATACCCTTCTTGTTTGGGTGGAAAGTGAAATCACATGTTGCTGCTGTCTGTGATCTTCTTGTAAAAGCTTCTACTGCCTAAAGTTACAAGTCACAATATGAATAAGACAAACACAAAAATCATTTTTTAATTAGTTGGCTGCGGAAAGTGACATCTTTGTAGTATAATTGCATGGCAATATGAGATTGTACCAGCAGGTGGCGTAGTAGTAGTAGTGAATAGATACCTTCTGAGAATAAACATGAATTAGAATTGGGTGAATTTGCTGTAATTAGATATCACCAACATATTCTGAATCACTACAATAATCACTCACAGGAATCCCTATACTCATCCCTATTCCCAGTCTCAAAATGAACCACCAAATGAAATGCAAATAAAGAAGGGGAGTCTATATCATCTCTGCACAGATGTTATCTTTGAATGGACCATAATAATAATAATAATAATAAATCTTTATTCATTTACAGCCAACATATTCTGCATCTGCTTTACAGATTTACACTTTGGAACATTCATAAGGGCCCAGAGGCTAATTTAGCTTCCCCCGTTTCCATATAGCAATATCCTGTGGGGGGTGGGGGGGGGGGGCATAACAATGCCATGCAATTTATTTGACCCTGTATGATGTGAGCAGGTCTAAAACTGCTACATATTGGAGGGGGCGATTATTGACGGCTTGTACGTCAGAAAAAAACAGGTACACAATGCAATTTAGACGCAATTACCGGCGCAGATCAGCAAATTGCACCTATTCTGCCCCCACACCGGTTGGGGGTGGTGCCAGGCCTTACAGTGGACACGCGCTTTAGCTATAGCCTTGTGTCAGGTTCAGATGCAGTCTAGCTTCTATGCCAGGTCCAGCACTGAGCCGGGTGTACCATGTGCCCCTCAATTGTACCCACACCATTGGAGCCTCTGGATAGATCCACCGGGGGCCTGGTTTGTATCATATGCTGTCACATGATGACCCCCCCCCCCCCCCCCCCCCAATTACTAGGTAAAAATAGGTATATATAAATAGGTGAAAGATAGATAGATAGATAAACAGACAGAGAGATAGATGATAGATAATAGATAGATAGATAGAAAGAAAGAAAGAAAGAAAGAAAGAAAGAAAGATAGATAGATAGATAGATAGATAGATAGATAGATAGATAGATAATAGATAGATAGATAGATAGATAGATAATAGAGAGATAGATAGATAGATAGATAGATAGATAGATAGATAGATAGATAGATAGATAGATACATAGATACATAGATACATAGATAGATAGATACTAGCAATTAAATACAGCAGTATATTAATAAGAAGTGCAATGTTATACAATATTACAGTAACATGATAGTGTTACTATTCATTACTGATAAGAATCATTTCCACTATAAAGAACTGGATTAAAAGTAGAACTAATGGCTAACATCCTATTCCCTGCTGAGTGACGATAACATTGCACTTTATAATAAGCGTAATATCCATCAGATACTTGACCTTCTCCCTTCAAGTTGAGGGCCTGTCTCAGAGTTTTTGTAAAGCCTAAAGACATCACTTGCATGCCCTATCCATCATTTACAACCCTTGGTATTGAGGGGGTTAAGTCTGAACCTACTGTGTAGTCTGTGACCACTATAAATCTTTGGCAGCCAGGAAGCAAGCCCTGTAAATGTGCAGGACACGCAGATCATATACTTCCTAGCTGTAAGTGTATCTAGTAAACCTAACACCGATGTACTGTAAGTAACATTACCCGCTGTGAAGCCTTAGATATTACACCCCACAGCTTATCAGATCTCTCGTCCCCGGTGTGTCCCCTACATCCTCTGATTCTGGGGAGAAGTGTGTGACACAGCCCTCCTGTACACTGGAAACATAAGCTGGGATTATTCTGGTAGCTGCTTCCCCCATAAAGGTGAATTATACCATTAGCCATGCTGCCTTCTGTAACATGCTGGAGATAATTAGAGGAAATGCTGGCCCAGATAGGATGGCGGATATTTATAGGCTATGCTCACGGAAGGAGTAGGTATCGTCCTTTGTGGGTTCATTAACCTAGAAACCTGGATAATCCTGTGACTAAACAATTATAATCTTGGCTCATGCATTTATCTGGGGGCACCGCCACTAGGATACCCAACAATTTTTGGAATGGGGGGATCTGTGGAAAGGCAAGTGCAGTGCTATTCCATGTAAAGTCTACATGCCAGATGTACATATACCTTTAAATGTGATGTCTATTTATAACAATGATTCCCAACCCACAGCTTAGGGGATCCCTGCAATCCCTTGACTTGTAAGACGCTTCAATTAAAAAGTGAATTGAGCACTGACTAAGAATGCTCACTCATAGGGGGCACTTACAGATCCCTATACTCCTGGTGGTCTCGGCTGTCAAGTGTTTAGACATTTCTCTCCTTCTCTGGAGATAATGAATGGATATTGGGAAACCCCTATAAGGAATACAAAGGCTCCTGCACATGGTTCTGCTCTCCAGATGCAAACTGTATCTGTGCACCATCGGGTATAATCCGTTTCTGAGCTGTTTGTCTGCGCAAACGGTCCATGTGTCATCCGTTTTTGTACAAGGCAGGTAAATGATGGCTTTTCCCAAACTCTTGAAAGGTCACATGATTCTGTTACCTAACAAGTGATTCACAAATACCTGTGTATTTTTCACCTACCCATAGACTTCTATGTGAAGGCTTGAACCGCAAACACGGACAAGAATAGAACCTGAGTTTTCTAAAAAATATGCATGGGTCCATTGAACTGAATGTGTCAGTGTGCCATCTGCAAAAAAAAACGGGTGCATGAAAAAAACGTTGAAGGCTAAGAGGTCGAATTTGCATTTTACACTCAATTTTTGAAAGGGTCTGTATTGTTAGTGCTTGAAAAACACAATGTCAGGGCCTTCACGTGTCTTATTTTGCTTTAGGTAAGATAGTATCCATCTGATTTACAGGGCAGAATTAGTCATTTTTTAGTCGACAAAATTCACCACATCTATACCCAATGCTCTTAGAAAGCAGGCAGGTAGAAGAGTATTGTCTTTTTCGTGTAACATAACCACAAACGTATCCTCCTGTGTTCCCCTATTGCTGTTTAATGTCTTATTTTGTCTGTAGATGTACCCCATAATCTTTACAAAGCTGCGAAATATGGTGGCGCTATATACATAAATATTTATTTTTATATTTGAGGGATTGTATGCGTAGGAGTTGTGCTGTTTTCCCCCCTGCAGTGCCTCTTCATAATTGTATATGAGATCAAAAGAAGACAGTATATAGCACCTCTACGCAAAACTGTGAGTCCGATCAATTTTATATTGCACAAGTATATCTACATGTATGAGAATAGTAAACCTAAGCATTACGCTGTACCATATTTCCCCCATGTATTTCATAGTATAGTATATGTACAGTATTGGGGTATCATTGGGGGTCATTTATCTTATCTGTTTGTTTTGTCTTGTTTTTGCCTGTCTTTTTCCCATCTGCTACTTGGTAATTTATCAATCTCACTTTTTACTTGTGTTAAATTTTTTTTTTTCAGATCTTTTTGCGACAATTGTTACAATAATGTCGCACAAATGTCTCAAGTCACTTCTTTCCATTTTCTACATTTTCCTTAAGTAGGGTTTTGTCTGGAGGATTTTGCGCCACAAATATGTGGCAGATTTTAGACAATTTGAAAAGATAAATGTCTTTGCGACATTTGGAATAGAAGATAAATGTCTTTTACTGACGAAAAAACGAATGTCCGTCTGACTTCAGTGCACATTTCAAATAGGTGCAAAAATTCCAATGCGCCAAAAACAACCTAACAAAAGACAGAAAAATAAATATAAATTACCCGCATTGTGTACCACACTGCCTTGCGGCACAGATAACATAATTGTAGGCAGCGTCGTCGCTTTTAATGAGAATTCTAATTCATGCATGATACATGTTGCAGGGGTTACCGACAATCTGATTTTTTCATATCTATAGACAGAAGATGTAAGGATACATCACATTACAAGAACTGACAAGTGCTGAAACCAGAGCCCGTGAGGACACAAGGTGTGAGCTGAGCGATGCCTCACTTTCCCCGCTGGCAGTAGGAGAGAATGCGGAGAATGAAGACCCTGCACTTATTACACCTGCGCCACTTTTCACTGCTACATTTACGAGACACACAGCTTCGCCTAAACAAGTCATCCTGTACGGCTTCCAGTAACCATCCATGGTATCTGTCACAGCTTGATCATAACAGGGGCCTGATGTTGGGCAAGTAAGATGTCAGGTCCATAGATTATGGATTCCTATGTACATTGCAGGTCTCGTCACGCTATTACTACACCTGTAAACATGAAAGGAAGCACAAAAGCCGCATTATATCAATGATTCCATTCTTATTAGCTACAAGTGTATCACATTGTTCATTTGTATAGCCTACAAGTGCAGGCTATTGTTCTCTGTTATCAGCCATTGCAGCCTTGAGAGAAGCTGTGTTGTTCTTCAATAGAATGACAGACAGGAAGTCAAGGGAAATGACCCCTGTGATAACTACTGACATTAATATCTTATGAGCATCTTCACACTTACCTACACATTTATGTTGAAAAGCTTGATCTTCTTGTGCTTATTTTCCATATTACAAATACATCAAAATGTATTTATTCCTTCAAGTATACATTTTTTTTTATTTTAGTTGAAAATATAGGAGAATAACATTATTATTGTAAAGACAATAAAGATTCATAGAGAGAAATAACAACTTTAGTTCACTTAATTATTTCCTATACATTGTTCTATGGATGTGTTGTTTATTGTTTTGTTTATTTATACGTTTAACAATAAACTAATTCAACATAATTATTTCATATGCAGAGTTGGATTTTTTATTTCTAGTCTTCAATTATGATGTGTGAATATATATATAGATAGATATAGATATATATATATATGAATATATATATGTGTATATATATATATATACATATATATATATATATATATATATATATATATATATATATATATATACAGTATATATATACATTTGAAAGTAATGAAAGTACTTTTAACCCAATATCCAATTTTAGACAACCCATGACATTTGTAAAACATCATACCACATCATATAAAAGGTATATCAAATAACACCAACATCCATAGGCACAAAAAAAGACAAAAGTTTTTCTAATTATTATATTATTATTATTATTATTGTATTATTATAAATTACTTCATCTGTGCAAACATTTGATTGACGACAATTAATACTTCTTTGTATCATTCCATGTAACTAGATGTTCACTAACAATTGATAGATTTAGCATCTGTATTTTTGCCAAAAATGATCATTAAATGCTTATCAATAAATCTGCTGTATTTCCATAATTCAGGCAGTCACCGGATTACGTACAAGATAAGTTCTGTAGGTTTGTTCTTAAGTTGAATTTGTATGTAAATCAGAACCGTATACTTTATAATTGTACAATTGGATTTTAAAAAGGTTGGATTCTCATAAGAACCAGGATTAACACTAAATCTTCATTACAGGCACCATTGAGAACTGTTATAGCTGTTTATTGTAGCCTAGGACTAAAGTACAGTAAATTACTAATATCCAGTGGTCCGTTTGTAACTAGGGGTCATCTGTAAGTCAGGTGTTCTTAAGTAGGGAACTGCCTGTACATTATATTTCCAATATAATAAAGCTATAAAACTAGATATTATTTCATCTGCATTGTGGAAATGTTTACTATATGTAGTATTTACACCTTTTCTACTGGATTGTAATAATAACATAATGTAATTTATTTTTTTTTTAAAGTGCATAGAGCCAAATACACACTGACCTGCATCATCCTAATATTTATTATGCATAGTATGAAAGGCTGCGTTTACACTAGCAAATATTGGACATCTTCCACGCTCTTGATTTTCTTTCTTAAGACATTTTTATTTATTTCCTTTATAAATTAATGAATAACAATTATTTTTAACTCTTGTTGCACAGTGCACAATTAACGGAAATGACTGCATTTTAGAAGAGGATTTTCCACTATCTGTATCACATCATTATTAATATTATCATCAATTTTTACAGTCATTTTTTTATTGCTGTAAAACATAAAAATCTCTATTATTTTTTTTTTTTTTATAGCAGATCCTTTTTATTTCTGTTATGATGGTTTCACACACATCATTCTGCTTCACTCATTTTTATTTTTTTATTTTTTATAAAAATATGATAGCAAAAAAATGACAAAAATAACCCTTAAAAAATATAATAAAAATGTGTAAGATCCCTGCCATTTTTAGAAGCCTAGAAAGGCACTTAGAAGTGTTTGAAGGAAGAATTAGGAAGTTACTAGAGAAGTTTCCTATTAGACTGGTGTCACACACAGCATTTTGCAGAAAATCTGTGTTTCATGGCACATCAGTTCTTTTAGATGTAAGGCTACCTACCAAAATGTTGTCAAAATTTAGATAGTGTGAAAGAGCAAATAACTAAAGGTACTTTACATCCATAACGAGAAAAGCTTCAATATTACAATGAGACTTGTGTATAAGGCAAAATGCACACCAACATGCCAATTCATGGCCGAATTGCACCAGTTTGGCATCTGATCCTCAACTACAGTCTATGAGAGATCCATTTAAATGTTTCTGACTAGGACATGCTCTACTTTTTAATGTATCAGTTTCACAGTCCAAAAAAGATGACAGCTACGGGCACCAATCCATGAAAAGATATAGCATTTAGCGCAGCCACGTGCTGTCTGTGTGTATCTGCTCTTGTATTACACACTGCAATCAAATATCAAACAGACTATGAATTATAGTTCTGATTTTTAATATTTTGGTTTGTTAATGGGTTGCCAGTATTTTTCTTATATAGAGGATTCTCTAAAAAATTTCAGAGATAAAATGTATACATAAAAAATGTGATTTATTAAAACACAACAAAATATGATCGTAAGAAATGATGTTATAACTTTATAGATACTTTGTTCCCTTTATATATAATAATGGTAATGCTGATATGTTTTAATATAGATCACTTCTTCTATATGGAACTTAAGGGCTTTGCATTGTTTGAGCGAATTTCACGACATTTCATTATTAATGACACTTTAAAGAATCGTATTCAAGCATAAAATCTGATATTTTTGTTACAACTAAAATTTATTATAAAAATATATTGTGTGCCCACCTATCAGATTATCCTGTGTATGATGGGATGTCATCCAGATGTTCACTCAAGGCCATCACACAATACAGAGGCTAATACTTATACTACAGGGAAAGTAACTGTTGAAAGCCTCTTGTGCTTGGTAATTGACAGACCACACAAGAAGACAATGTAGACTCTAGGGAGGGACAGAGAGGAAAGCAGTAGGACGTCACATTCTCTAGGATTAGACTACACAGGGCGGAGAGCTGGTCCAGGCAATCAGAGACCTGGGGCCACCCATCATGTAAATAGCCGGTGATGTAGTGGAGGTTGGGAATACATTATGCTGACGTCTGAAGAGGAGGCTCTTATTGGCTCCAGATGTTTTCACATGGGAAGCTTTCCCCGTCCTCCTCTCTGACATCATCAAAAGAAAGGACCAATAGATATCAGGACATTCCCACATTGCTCCAAGATATTTGCATCTTGTAAACTCCGTTTCACTATTGGTCAGGTGGAAGCCAATAGAGAAGAAGAGGATGGAACAAGGCGGGGCAGTATGACGTGAAGGCTAGGGGCAGAACAGTGGTTCTGGTTAACTCCTTTCATTGCCAGAAGAGAGGAGTGCTTCATTCCTGACAAATTGCAGCTGTCTCTGCTTAGGAACAAGGAACAAGGAGGTTTTATCCTAACTCAGATACAGTGACACATTTTGATCTCATGCTTTAAATTTTTTTTTAATGTAGATTTTGAAGTCAAAACTCGATGTGTATTAATATTAATAATAATCATAATAATAAAATTCTAAAATGACAGAAAATTAAAACCTGAACAAAGGGAATTGACACCTTTTAAAATTAATAGTTACATAGATGACAATATTCTTTTCATGCACAGTAGCCATAATTATACATAAAAACTATAACCATTATGCAACTATATTATAATTATAGCATTGCATCTAAATTAATCTAAATTAAAAAAAAAAACATGTACCAGTATATCTGTATATTAAGCATTATGGGTGTGCAGTATGACAATACTAGGTAAGTCTGATGAGAAATTCATAGCGAAATGCAGGTTCATAGTGTAATCTTTTATAAGTAAAAATCTATTTAGGGTGTTTTATTCATAACATTTTTTGGAAAAACATTATCCAGCTTATAAGGTCTGCATTATATCTGCAACTTTTTTTTCTGCAAAGTCACACAAAAGGAGCAGATTTGGATGCAACTAGCTTTAAACAGTTTCCTATGCCAGGAGCGGACTGGACTTGCAACCACATTTGTGACTTTTTTAAAAAGTTGCAGATATAAATCTGACTTGCACATCTGGATTGCCTGGTCTTAGTAGGAATAATTTTAAAATCGAGATGGTAGCGAACAGTCACAGAAAAGGCGCAAATATGGTGCTGAGGCGACTCTCAAACACCAGAAAACTACTGTGAAACATTCCTCCTAGTGAGTTTTCTTGTTGCGCCATTTTTTTATGCATCTCACAAGAAATAGAAAACTGTGGGTGAAAAAAAGGACACCTAAAGGGGGGGGACACCTATAAATAGTGATACTAAAATATAATTAATCAATAAAATGTTTGATTATTTTTATAAGCCAAAACAATCGATAAAAACTTTGTGCTAAAGACTGATATTTTTTAATTAAACATAACATTAACACCACATTTCAGATATTATGGGAAGCTTTTCACATTATCACATATTCTTGAGAAGAAAGAGCAAACAGGTTCTGCAAGCATTGTGTAACAGCTGACGTGGTCAAGACTTGGGGAAGTGCTGGACATCTAGTGCAACTCCCAAACTAGCTATTAAGGAAACTCCATGACTAGTTGTCATTATGGAGAAACAATCATCTATCTATTCTCTAATTGCTATAACAATTTATTGTATCTCCCAAACTGCTTATCAAAAAATTATTACACATTATCACTGTAAAACTTAAGATATATAAGATTAATCTGTTTTCCAAGGGTCTTGAACCTGAATCGTTGCGTGTTTTATTCAATTGGGGGTTTAGACCGTGTAATTCTTCGTTTAGCATGCCAGATTTACACCATTAAAACACTACGAATATTTATACAAATCTAAACATAACATGTAAAATAAATCTACTTGAATCATTTAGAATTTTTGGAGGGCTGCTGACATTCTAAATGCGAGCATGTATATGCATATATATATATATATATATATATATATATATATATATATATATATATGTAGATAAATATAATCTTGATTACAATTATCCTTAAGAAGAACAATTAAATTTAAAAAAATCCACATCAACCAATCACAACTTTATTTTTGTACAGGCAGTCCCCGGGTTACATACAAGATAGGGTCTGCAGGTTTGTTCCTAAGTTGAATTTGTATGTAAGTCGGAACTGTATAAATTATCATTGTAATCCCAGACAGAACTTTTTTGGCCTCTGTGACAATTGGATTTTAAAAATGTTGGGTTGTCTTAAGAATCAGGATTAACACTAAAGCTTCATTACAGACACCTGTGATAACTGTTACAGCTAATCATTGTAGCCTAGGACTAAAGTACAATAAATTACCAATATCCAGAGGTCCGTTTGTAACTAGGGGTCGTATGTAAGTCGAGTGTTCTTAAGTAGGGGACCGCCTGTATTCAAAAATGAAAGTTACACCATTATTGTTTTGCCCCATGATTATACAGAAGTCTATTAAAATATATATTTATCATCCACTTTTCATGCAGCTTATTTCATACTCCTGACATACACGACATATGATATGACACCCATAGAGCAAATGTACAGGTCCCCAGTTGTATTCATGCTCTATAATAATAATCTGCCACTAGTATTGATAATCTCAGGCTGGGGGGGGGGGGGGCTTTCTACACATCTCCTAATTGTTGCTCTTAGCTGGCAAGCCCAGCCATGGAGGGGTGTGGTCCCCTGAGGAGGTTGGCCAGTAGGAGGTTGATGTGGTGGAGGGGGGTCTAATTACTTGGGATGGCTCAGGCCGCATTAAAATGGCATTCTAGGAATACTGCTGTGCTGGATTGTCGCTTTGTTTCTTCTTTCCCATAAATCTGGATTCCTTTGCTGGAATATTTACTGCTGCAAACTTAGTTTTTTTAGCTGGGACCTTATTGGCAGGAAAACTTCCTGTAATGCAACTTTGCTTCAAGTGCTCGGAGGTGTCCAGGAATGTTGCTGCCCCTGGTCTGGATGTGTAATACGTTGCTTTATTGAGTCCTGTGTGCTACTTGGAATGCTGTCACGCAGCTGCTTTACTGCATCTATTTACATGGGACTGCCTGGGGTGCAAAGACTTTGCTACTCCAATCAATTCTCTTTGGTTTCTTGCTGCTATGCATGGTGTAATTGTTTCCATATATTTGATGGAAAAGCCATATATTTACTAATTAGAGTAACAGTGACTACATAATTGTTTTCTATACATTGATTTATTATTTTATTTGTTATATACAGTATAAAGAAAATAATTTGACATCCCAAAATAACAGATTGAATGAACCAAACAATAAGGTGCTCGTTCTGATGTGCATTTCTGTTAAAATTTGGCACAAAATAAGCAGTTTTAGACTATTTTTATTATTGCATATTATGGTCAACATTGTGCACTAGCAGTGGGATATAAATGGGTCAAAAGTATAAAACAAAGATCTTTCCTTCTTCAGTTTTCTGGACTCATCCATAGGATTCTTCTTAAAAATGCTAATGCATAATAGTGAAATAAATCTGCAAATATGAAAGCAGCTAAACTTATAGCATGAATTATTCTTAGGACAATGTTTGAGAGGCTTGTTTTGGTGAGTTGTGTTTTGTAAATTAACTATAAATCTATTCCATTTATTCAAAACAATCCTGTATGCAATCACTGGGGGTTAAGGTCAGGATAATAATAATTCCTTTATTTAGGATAAGGTGTGAAAGTAATAGGGGTGTGCAAAAGTAGAAAATAATATATTTTTGAGCTAAATTGTGCAAAAACTTTCATAAGTTTGTGTCACTGGCAGGCTTTTTAAAAAGTTACAAAACTTGTCACCATCATACTCCAGTTTGGGGGGGGGGGGGTTGTAGAGAGTAGAGTTACATTTTGGGCAGACTTTGGTAACACATATTCCAGCAAAACTTTTCCCATATATATACAGGCAGTCCCCGACTTATGAACTCCCGACTTACAGACGACCTCTAGTTACAAATGGACCTCTGGATGTTTGTAACTCACTGTACTTTAGCCTTAGGCTACAATAAACAGCTATAACAGGTATCAAAGGTGTCTGTAATTAAGATTTATTGTTTATCCTGGTTCTTATGATAACCCAAAAGTTTTAAAATCCAATTGTCACAGAGAGCAAAAAAACTTTAGGCTGGGGTAGCAATGATAAAATATACTGTTCCGACTTACATACAAATTCAACTTAAGAACAAACCTAAAGAACCTATCTTGTACGTAACCCAGGGACGGCATATATATAGAAAGAAAATGGCAGCACTCCGAGATTGCAATGTGAACTAAAAAGTACTTGTTTATTCCAGCATGTGTCCACGTTTCGACTCCTTAGACCTGGAGCCTTCTTCAAGCTAAGGAGCCAAAACGTAGCTTGACACATGCTGGAATAAACAAGTACGTTGTTCACATTGATATCTCGGAGTTCTGCCTTTTTCTTTCATTCTATATGTGGAGGGACTTTGGTCCAAGTCCTGGGAAGTGCACCTGAGTCGAATTGGTTCTATAGTGAGCGCTGCCACATTTTTCGTTTGAAATACACACACACATATATATATATATATATATATATATATATATATGTTATACATATAGTGCCCATTGTGTATAGTGATATACATAGATTATACTTGCCAAACAATGTTGAGACTACGTTGAAACTCCCTCCCTCATATGTTGTCAGTTTTTCACTCGAAAATACTTGAGTTTTTCTTTTTTTTCTACACCCTGCGAATAATAAAGATACTACCGTAATATTTTTCATATGAAACAAACTTTAAACCGGTTCCAGAGATAGCTTCTACCAGTTCTTAGTTTCAAGTTGTCCAGCTACAAACAGATTGAACATCAAAGGAAGGAATCTGAGCCTGGCTGCTGAGTGAGAAAAGCTGTTCTGCGTTTTAACACCTCTGTTTGATAGGAAAAGTAAACTTCACTCTACTAAGGTCAATTTCTTCATCAGATTCTTTAAAGTAATTGAGTCCAAGGATATGCACTAAAAATGTAAAGTAGCAAAATAATGTGGTTTTTATTAAAGCATAGAGTTATTAAAATCTTAGGTTACAGAGGTGAATATAGTCAGAAATAAAAATTGGCAGCATCATCTTTCCTCTTTGAAAAGAAATGTTCATTTTTTCTATTTATTTAAATTTGTATTCTTCTACGTATAGTTATATAATCGTGTTTTATATAACAGTTTTAAACAGGGATAAAAATTAACACAATATTAAACATAATTGCTACACAAAAGTAAAGAACAGGTCACAGGACACCTATCATCATCTATGATATAAAAAAAAATGTAAATTGATTTAAGATGAATGGGAAATATAAAGGCTTTGACTTTACATGTTTCCAGCTTTCTACAGATCCATTTCAATGAGATCCATTTCAAAAGAGATACAATCGCAATTGATAGAATCAATTTGCATCAAATAGAATTGGATCAGACAGACCATTATGGGCACACAGTTCAGTACATAATCTACATAATTTGTTCAATAATCTCAATATTGAAAATGTCCATGGACTTATAGTCATATAGTGATGTAGTCTTCCTGCACACTCTACTTTTTTATAGATGTTTTTAGTGCTTGTAAGAAAAAAGAAAAAAACACTCCATGAAATCAATGTGTTTTTTTACAAGCTTTTTTTATGGCCCCATTTTTTAGCATGCATTTGACATGTTTATTTCAGGTGTGTTTTATTCCCTTTAGAAGTCTATGGGAAAATACCTATGGGGGGTCATTTATCTTAAGCCTGTTTTCTTTTTTTTTCCCCTAAATGTGCAATTTTCCACTGACCTAGTAGTTCACCAGAAATTCAGTGTTGAGTATGATATTATTTTTTGATCCAGATATAGATGTATGAAAAATTGGAACAAATCACTGTAAAAAGTTTGGCACAAATAATCTCCAGTTCCTAGCAGACAAGGGCAAAAGTGTAGAAGGGGTTGTTGGAGAATTTGTAATGTTTGTATAACTCACAAACTCTTCTCTTACTCTTTCCAGTGAGTATAATACTTGCTGTAACATGATTATTGTATCGTGATGCAATTTAATTGTAACTGAGTGACTTACACGCTTCCCATTGTTGTCAGAGGAGATTTCTCAATCCGCAGGTGTAAGACGGCTGAGTACCGTGTAGCTTAGCCCTAGTTACTACTTTTCTTCAACTGTATTGCTCTCCTGACACCACTCCATCAGGATGGTTATTGTTATATGTATAAGTTGGGATGGGGGTTGGGATGGGGTTTTTTTTTAAGGTTGTTGCTTGTGTGCAGAATTCTCCACGAATGGCGAATAATTACATAATGATGTACAATGTTATCTCTAAATTACCTCAACTAATGCTGCTTGATTTGCAATGCTGTTATTTTGTTAATGTGTCAATAAAGCGATTATTTAAAAAAAAAAAAAATGCCGTTGCCTGATATATCACCCTCTAAGATAAATCAAACAAGCCCAAAACCAGGACAAAACAAAAAAGAGACCCACAAACTTCCAGACTAAAAATAAATGATGCAATGGACTATTTGGAACAGATAGTTGTTACCAGCCATTTCAAGTTAGAGAGAAGCTCTGTAGTGTTCTTCGATAGGATAAAGGACAGAACATTGGATCCACATATTGATTCTACTTTAAACCTTACACCCTGTTTCCCAGCAGTTCTAATGGAGCAAACGCTATGTGCAGGTGCTAGGTCAGGAATATGGGGTGGTTTAGGTGCAAAGCACATGGATTTCTGCAACTTCTATTCAGACGAGTAAAACAGAAACAGAAATTTCTGCTACAAAATAACCCTGTCGGCAACTAACAATTTTGGAACAATTCAAAATTTTTCAAAAATAAAGAAAAAGGGTCAACTGTTCCCTTCTAATCTAATGCCTATGGCACAGAAAATCATCCTGACTTGATTCCAGATTCAATTTTATTGCAGACAGATTTCATATGTAGGTATTTCTATAAGTATGTTCAGTCCGTAACATGTAGCAGAGCTGTAAAAAGATACATTGGTTCAGTTCTGATCCAAATGATGTCATGCATTTTTAATGTCCAGCTTTACCCTTTATTACACCCTTCAGGTGTATAGTGATAGTAGATTCGGTGCGGCACCTCATGTTACTCCGTCCTCCAGTATTTACTAAGGTGTTTTCCCAGTGCCTTATGGGAGTGGACACGTTCTCAAGCTTTCTAATACCCTGTGAGGGCCCTGCTGGTTTGTGCCAGGCTCTGCCATTGGTGTAATTGTAAGATTTATTATGTGAAGAGCCTGTAAAAACAACTGATAATTGCTCATGAAACGCAGCACAGGAAGATGGTAAGTGGAGCAGTGGTGGAAAGCTTCACGACCCAAAGCCAAGTGCAAAGTACCAGTTGTGTGCATGCGACTGGAATATGACAGAAAGTACAGGCAAGAAATTATTGGCAGGAACCAAGTTTTCTCAACACCTGCAAGTATTCATGAAGAGAGCGATAAAAATGTAGAATTTCTGGATCCAGGACCCTCGGTTATATGTATCAGTATGCACAGCACAAGCACTAAGTGTATAAATTGTATGTTTGTACATCATGAATAATGATGTGCTAATAAATCGAATCAGAAATTAAAAATGGTCAAAGAAGGTAGAGAGCAAAACAGCTTGTATGCTGTGACTTGTAGTTCTAGTAAAAGTGATAATCTATCCCTTTTCTGAACCCTTGTAAACCCTCAAATAATACTTACAAGTTTAGATTATATATTGCTTAAAGATATACATGCATGTAACAGCAAACCAGATTATGGGGCACATTTATGGGGCACATTTCCTTACCCGGTCACTGGAGTTCAATATAAGTGCATTGTCCATCTATAATTCACTAAGATCGTGCGCTAAAAATAATGAATGTTTTGCTTCCCCGCACTGGTATGACAGAGTTCACCATCTTTTTTGTGGTGCATCTTTAACATAGGGCGTGCGTCGCTCGCTCCGAATCAGTTGGACCCTCCGACGACACGCACCCTAATTTGTGTCGCATGGAAGTCAGCGCAGCTGCGCCACAAAAGACACAATCCCAGCGCACCCAGTACCTGTGCAAGCCGTTTTAGCCAAGAACGTGTCCGACAAAAGTGCAGCGTGTGACCCTTAGTAAATGTGCTCCATTGTGTCTTCAGCTAGTTGGATAGAGGCCCTTATTAACTAAGCAGTATTCTTGTTCGTATTTTGGATCAGTACTTGTAAATCAAAACTAGGAAAGGGTCCAAAATCCTGAAGAGTTATAAATATTTCCAGAAAACTTCGTTTTCTCTCTGTAAGTTCCAATTTTAGTTTTGACTTACAAATATTCATGTAGGATATTGACCACAATCAACCTACCAGTATGTTTTGGAGTGTGGGATGAAACCGGAGAACCTGGAAGAAACACGCAAACACGGAGAGAACATACAAACTCTTTGCAGATGTTGACCCTGGGACTTGAAGCCAGGTTCCTGAAAGGGTGTTCCTGGGTGGTGCGGGGCAATCCTGCACACACCTGTGTGCCATCTGGCGCAGGCTATATTGGCATGTTGGAGCCTCCTGATGTATCTGGGTAGAACCAGCGTATGATAATTCCCACCTATGTGTTTTGCTTTTGCAATCATTGCTGGGTACCTTGTCATCTAAACCAAAATTGATTCCCAAGGCAGTTATCCCAGGTCTACCTTTATCTGGAATTAATCTCACTGTTTTTGAGGTAAAGCCAGAAGGAGATGACAAAAATATCTTCACAAGAAATTGGAAGCCAGTCCATGGACCGTATAGTTACAAGGTTTTCTACCAGGTTGCTATTCTGATGGCTTGGGTGGTAGTTTTACTCGAGGGCCTGGCATTTTTGAGTTGCAAAGATGTCAGGACTAGTGGCACCAGATTACAGGCAGTCCCCGGGTTATGTACAAGATAGGGTCCGGAGGTTTGTCCTTAAGTTGAATTTTTATGTAAGTCGAAACTGTATATTTTATAATTGTAGATCCAGACAAAAAAAATTTTGGTCCCAGTGACAATTGGAGTTTAAACATTTTTTGCTGTAATGGGACCAAGGATTATCAATAAAGCTTCATTACAGGCACCTTACAGCTGATTATTGCAGTCTGGGGCTATAGTAAAGCATTCAGAAAGCTTCACCAGAGGTCAGAGGGGTCTGTCTGTAACTATGGGTTGTCTGTAAGCCGGGTGTCCTTAAGCAGGGGACCGCCTGTACTCTACTCTTCTTGTCAGTCATATTTTGTACTTCTTTGATCTGGGAAATGAAATGCGCCTTTTACAATGGGCTATAGATCTATTAACAGTAAAAGTATTTTAACTTCTATTGTAAAATGTTTAATAAAACAAAAAAAACATTGTTATCAAAAACTGTATGTAGGAATCCGCCCTAATAAAAATCCACACCTAGCCCCGCAGAATACTATATATGTGCTGCTATGATTTATAGATATAAAGCACTATGATTTTTTGGTGGATACACCCAAAAATTATGTGGATGCTCCCTAATAAGTACAGTCTACTCATCAGGGAGGTGAAGGACATGAAGCTGTAAATGAAGTCTATGTCTATGGCTGGGAATGTAGGTATGTTAATCACTGAGGAGAGGCCAAATGTAAATGTACTGAAGGAGAGGCAGGACTGGTCATCATAGCTTACATGGTTCTTCATTCAGTACTGGACATGACAATACTGGCTCCCCGCAGGGACTGTAAGCTTTCCACGTGTTAGTCCTGCCCACCATTTCTTGTCACAAGATCACAGCTCAGCGGTGTCACTGTCACCATTGTTATGTTACAGCCAGACAATACTGAATTGTAGTGCTCATATACTGTACACAGAACGTGTCGTTAGCCTCTCTATGTGAAGTATTATTACATACAATAAACAATAAGCATACCAGTGCATTAGACTAAAAAATAAGGAGGGGTTAACCCAATATTTACGCAATAAAGTTGACTTATGTTTACATAAAAACCTTGTTTTTTCACATTATAACTATTAAATATTAAATATTTCTTATAATAAACTATTTGCACTTATTTGTACCCTAAAAATCCTTTCAACCACATAAAATCCCATTGAGTTTCAATGACAAATAAGCTAAATTTACACAGCAATAAAAAACACAGGTAAGGGAGAAAACAGCCTTGTACTGTTGTGTGTGATTATCTTTGACATCAAACCTCTATACATTACATGGGGTTTGTAGAGCACAGACATATATGATCAATGTTTTGTGTCTATTAGATTCAATAATGATTGTTTACCATAGAAACCAGTAGATACAAGTTCATAAGAAGCTAAATCATAAATTGTAAGCTCTTGCGAGCAGGGTCCTCGCTTCTATTATTTCACACGACTTTGTTATTACTCTGTAATGTCTTCATTTATTTGTCTATGCGGCCAATGTTCTGTAAAGTGCTCTGAAATATTAAATAAATAATTTTATAATTTAATATTACAGCCTTGCAGCGCTGGAGGCCTGGGTTCAAGTCCAATCCAGGTCAACATCTGCAAAGAGTTTGTATGTTCTCTCTGTGTTTGTATGGGTTTCCTCTGGGTCCTCCGGTTTCCTTCCACACTCCAAAAACATACTGGTAGGTTGATTAGATTGTGAGCCCCATTGGGGACAGGGACTGATTTGGCAAGTTCTGTGCAGCGCTGCGTAATCTGTGTGCTATATAAATAAAGCAATTATTATTAATTATTATTATAATAGGGAATTGGATATTTGTCATATTTAGATACTTTACCAAAACTCGCCAGTAGGTGGCATGATTCTATTGACTAACTGAAACAATGGAGATCAAGTAAAAAAATTCAAACCCTCAACATGAAAATAGACACAAAAGTGCTTTATTTTCCTTTTAAGTTGTCTCCAGTCTAGTCTCTGTAAAGAGTCGCATTTATAAATTGTCTTGTCTTTAACATTCTATATAAAAAGTTGTAAATTTCCACCAATCATGTATCTGCCGGATATACATTACTGGCAATCTCCAGGTTATGTACAAAAGAGGTTCTGTAGGTTTGTTCTTAAGTTGAATTTGTATGCAAGTCGGAACTGTATATTTAATAATTGTAACCCCAGACAAAAATTTTTTTGGTCTCTGTGACAATTGGATTTTAACCCCTTCACGCTCCGCGGCGGATATATCCGCCACGGAGCGCAGTGACTTAGCGCTCAGTGGCGGATATATCCGCCACGGCGCCTATGCCGGCTCGGCTCTGGATCAGAGCCGAACCGGCATCGGGAAACACGGGGTGCCGGCTGTAACTAATAGCCGGCACCCCAGTGTAACACCCGCGATCGGAGTTGTCTCCGATCGCGGGTGCTTAACCCTTTAGATGCCGCGGTCAGCGCGACCGCGGCATCTAACAAGCATCTGGGGTGTCTTTCCCCCACGATCGGCCCCCCCGAACCGTTTTCGGGGGGCGCCGATCGTTGCTATAGTAACTCTGGAGTCCGATCTGGACCCCAGAGTTACCTGCAAGAATTGCCAGTAAGATGGCGTCTGTGACGTCATCTTACTGGCAAAGTGCCAGCCTATGCAAGTGCATAGGCTGACACTGATAATACTCTGCAATACATCAGTATTGCAGAATATTATCATGAACAAGCAATCAGAGGATTGCTTGTTCATATCCCATGGTATAAAAGTAAAAAAGTAAAAAAAAAAGTTATTCAATAAAAAAATAAAGTCATAAATCACTAAAAATGCCCCAAACCCCCAAAACATATAAAGAGACATATAACTCAAAAAAAAAGTCTAAATCATAACACAAACCCCACATATATAGTATCACCGCGTCCGTAACAACCCGTAGAATAAAAGTAAATCATTATTGAACCCCCACGATAAACGCCGTAAAAAAAAACTGTTATAAACCCTCCAAAAATTATGATTTTTACCTTTTCAATCCCACAAAAAATGCTATAAAATGCGACCAAAAAACCATATGTACTTAGACATGATACTGGTGCAAAGTACAACATGTCCCGCAAAAAACAAGCCATCAACCAGCTCCGTAGCCAAAAACGTAACAAAGTTATGCCACTTGGAAGACGGCAATACATAAATTATAGATTTTTCCCCACATTAGGGTTTTGTTTGACAAATTTAGTAAAACGTAAGAAAATATATTCATGTCTGGTATCCCCGTAATCGTATCAACCCATAGAATAAAGATAACAGGATTATTAGTCTATACGGTGAACACCAAAAAAAAAAAATTCAAAAATCCAGTACAGAATTGATGCTTTTCTACTCCTGCCCTCAAAAAAAGTTCCTAAATTTTCAACAATAGGTGATACCAACCCCAAAATGGTAACAATGGAAAAAGCATCTCATCCCGCAAAAAAAATGCCGTCACATGGCCCCAATAACGAAAAAGCGAAAATTTTATAGCCTTCAAAAGGGGCCAATGAGGAAACTAAAATCCTGGCAGCTGCAGGGCGCTCCTTCCCTTCTGCGTCTCGCTGTGCGCCCATAAAACAAGTCACAGCCACATGTGGGGGGTCTTTGTACTCAGGAGAAATTGCAGAACAAATTGTATGGTGGGTTTTCTCTTTTTATATTTTGGAAATGTGTAAATTTTAGTGCTAAATGAACGTATAAGGGAACAGTATGACCATTCTAAATTTCACCTCCATTTTGATTCAATTACTATGAAGATCTCAAGGGGTTAACAATCTTCGTAAAAGCTGTTTCTGATAGCTTGAGGGGTGCAGATTTGAAAATGGGTAGATTATATAGGGGGTTTTGATGCTAAATATGTAAAATTTCATTCAAAACTGTATTTATCCCCAAAATAGTCAATTCTGAAAATCCGGAAAAGCGATATTCTATTTGTAAGCCGCGTGACGTCAAAATAAATTATCCAGACATTTCAGAAATTATGAAAATGTAAAGTAGACAAATGGGAAATGTTATTCAGCAACTTATTTAGGTGGTAAATCTATCTGCCTGAAAACGCAATGATTTAGAATTTCGAAAATGGCAAATTTTTCAAAAAATTTATCATATTTTCTTTTTTTTGTAAATAAACGCAAAACTTATCAGCCAAAATTTACCACTAAAATGAAGTACAACATGTGGGGAAAAAACAATCTCAGAATCGTTTTGATAAGTAACAGTGTTCAAAAGTTATAACCATATAAAGCGAAGCAAGTCAGAATCCAAAAAATCGGGCTGAGCCTTAAGCTGTAAAATGGCTGCGTCCTTAAGGGGTTAAAAATGTTGGATTGTCATAAGAACCAGGATTAATAATAAAGCTTCATTACAGACACCTATTATATCTGTTATAGCTGTTTAATGTAGCCTAGGGCTAAAGTACAGTAAATTACCAACATCCAGAGGTCCATTTGTAACTCATCTGTAAGTCGGGTGTTCTTAAAGGAAACCTACCACTGCCCGCATGATGAAATCATGCGAGCAGACCACCCAGTAGGCCACTTAATGCTGATACCGGCACATAGTTTTGTTAGGCTCGGCGAACTTTAGTTTAGCTAAAGCTCTCGGCACCTATCGCCCATGCGCAGACACTAAGTCTCGCACAGCCGGCCGGCGATAGGTGCCGAGAGCTTGGTGACGTCACGGCTCTCGGCACCTGAAGGAGGAATAATTAAACATCGGAAGCCACCGCCAGCCCGAAGATGGCGCAGGGTAGCACCGGAGGACTCATTTAAATATGTAAGAAAATATTTTTTTTAGCTAAACTAAAGTTCGCCGAGCCTAACAAAACTATGTGCCGGCATCAGCATTAAGTAGCCTACCAGGTGATTTGCTCGCATGATTTTATCATGCGAGCAGTGGTAGGTTTCCTTTAAGTAGGGGACCACCTGTATTTAGAAATTTTTGTTCACTATTGAAGGTTTAGAGAGAAACTTTGCAAAAAAAAATATCTTTCCACCCATAATTTTTTCATGCTTTGGCACACAGACTTGTGTAAGGGTTGTTTCATGTTTATATTGATACCATATTGATAACTATAGCTTTATATAACATTTGTTATTGGTGGCAAAATGCTGAAAAAGTGTCGATTGGGTCATTTGTTGCTATTCCACCATTTACTATCTGGATAATACAAGTTATATTTGGATTTGCCAGGCATTTTAGGACATACAACAAATGTTATATTTCTGGATGTTTAGTATAAACAAGTTTTGTTTGTAGTCTGTAACCATGGAGACACAAATGTTTGCGTTGAGGCTGTATAAATCAAAAACTAAAATATATTTTATCTTTCAATTTATCTATTGGCAAACTTGATTTTTTAATTTTCGACCCATTGGAGCTTTAAAATTTTTCCTGCAAAAATACATATAATTATAAAAGAGTTATGAATTATGAATGGAAACTGAATGGGTGGTAAGGACAGTGATCACAGATGAAAAGGGCAATAAAAAGTCTTATTATAGGTGTTTTGAAGGTTAGACACATATGTAACATTACCACACAAAGAGAATGTCTGTTACTAAAACCCTATCTATGAGTTATCTTTCGTAGCATTCAGGTGGAGGAGGGGGTGTAAATGTTGAAATATTGAATTACTCAACCCAAATGAATTACATAGTGCAAAGCCCTAGGGAACTGCAATAAACACATAGTACATAATTATTCCCTGGTATATCATGTGAATTACATCTTGTAATAATGGTGTTTTTTCTACAGATTCTGTGGAAATGTTCCCCTAGCCAAAGATAAATTTATAAGTAGTGATCAATTTAAAGGGGATTCACATTTTTAGCTCAATTACTCAGAAATGCTGCAAATTTCTAACATGATTTGTGATTCGATAAAACAAAATTTCTAAGGTCACTATTATCTTCTTACTAAAGAGACATTTTTAGTTGAAATTTCACACAATTGCTCTCCAAAACACATGATTCACCTGAGATTTCACAGCATAGAGGAGTTTTCAGTCGGGAGATGAGAATAAGCTCGGCCAATCATCACTGGTCAGTAAACGTAAAAGTAAAAGTTGGGTAAGAAGGGAAAGTTGTGAGAATGTAGCTATTAAAACATGAATTTTATTAATTATTTATTGCAAAGATCCACGAGGTATAGTCCCGATGAGATAGGCGCTGCTTCACTCAGGAATGTAATCGAGGTATTATATCCATAAAAAGTACTTTATTTGGTTGGTACAACAAGACGCGTTTCGGCTCCGACCCGGAGCCTTCATCAGGTGAAATTACATATTACATACATACATATGTAATGCATATAAAATGTGCATATTAACCCAAAAACTTAAACAAAGGATCTTGTGAAGGTGGTGGCTGGAGCTGGTAAGAGTGTGTCATTATTCACAGTGAAACAAGTGTGTATCGACATGGGCTGAAAAGTCGCTCTGCTAGGAAGAAGCCATTACTTCAAAAGAAACATAAAAAATGCTAGATTAATGTTAACCCATGCACACAGGAACAAAAACCTTAATTTTTAGAAACATGTCTTGTGGTTTGCATCTCATAGCTGTATATATATTTTAATGTATCAGTGCCCATGGCCATGATTTTAACAGATGACGTGTTTGTTCCAATAAAGCTTAGAGCATGTTCTAGTTAGACCCGTTGTTTACGGATCACCCACAGACTATATCTTATGAGGATCTGTGAACAAAGGATGCCAGACTAATGCAAATCAGCCATGAATTGGCTCGTCGGTGTCCATTTAGCCTAATATACCAAATATATCAGTTTCATTGACATCTAAGTTTTGGTGTGTGCCCTGTTATTTATCTGCTCTAACCCAATGTCTAAAGACCCTAGCAAAAATAGAGTGGAGTATCTCCCATTCAGATGTTTTCAAAAATTTTAAGAAATTGAAATACATAAATCTGAAAGTAATTTCTTTGCTTTGACTGACAAGAGGGCAGGGCATAAATGAAAAGGGCCAGTGCTTAGTGGGAACAGGTAGAGGATTATGATGCCTATGTGAAGATGCGCCAAATTCACCATTCATGCATCATGAATGTCGGATATTTTCTGCCATCAGTTTCTCGCCAGCATTTACGCTCTATTATGGTGGGAACTTGATGTCGGAGATATGTTAACCAGCCCTAGAAGAGGAAACCTCAACAAAGTGGCTCCTTTAAGAGACTCTAACTTTATAAACTTTGGTGCTGTGTTTTGAAGATAAGCAAAATAGTAACACTTATTCAGAGGCCAACTGTATCTGAAGAGAGTCTAGAAGGTTAGTTAAAGGCCGAAAGTGTGCACATCCACTATCTTTCTGATCAGATTTGGGCTTTTGCCAGGAGAACAGTCAATGCTGTATAAATATGAGATAAATATCGTTTCTGGACATTAATCATAAGGTATAATGTATATACCTGAGAGTAAAATAAAGCAGAGTGATTCATATCTTCTGATTTATGCAATGAACTAGTATTGAAAAATAATTCTCGAGCCAAAGAACTTGATGTCAGTCCAGAACATGAAGCCTTGAGGGTGTATTGCATATCCCTGCAGACAGCGAGGAATCAGGATAGGTGAGCAGCAGAGAATTTTATTTTCTCTTGAATGATGATAATTCTAGTGATGGTACAAGAACGTTTCTTATATAAATTAGAATACAAAAACCTGGACTATCCAGGCTGCAGACCCTTCTTTTTATCAATGGATCCATTATATTTTAGTATAAACTGGGGAAGCCACATGACTAGACAATGGATCACCTCATAAAAGCCACACCATGATTTTTTTTGGTGCTAAGTGCAGTAAACTAGTAATAGGCTATTATGATAACATGTCTTTATTCAGGCACTTCTAGGAAATGTTAGCAATTCTATGTACAGCAATAACCTGCTTGGAAAGCAGTTTTCTTTTTTTCTTTTTTTTACAAGGGGCTGTGTACTTTATTTTTGACTTACCTATAATTTGTCCCCCATAAAAAATAAAGCAGCATCTTCAGAAAAAAAAATGTAATTCAATGGCCACATTCATTTGAGTGTCGCTCAGTTGTAAAAGGACTTTCAGATCATTTATCCTAGGAAAAGATTTGATAGGGTACAGATGGATGGTTAAAAATGTTTTATTTTGTTTTGTTTCTCATATATCAGTTATTCTCATTCATCAAACATATTAATAGAGTTGGATAAAAATAAGATTGGTTTAGATTTAAATAGATTTAGTCTTTTAAATATAGGTTACAGCCCCAGGAGCAATTGTTTATGTGGCAAAGTTCCTAGAAATAATTATAACTAAAGGCTCTTGCCCACAACCATTGTTTTGACCATGTGCTAGCAGTTGTTTTGCTAGCTAGCACTTTATTCATTGTACAAAAGCCATGGCTCCAGGTATAAACCGACTGCCTAAACCACAAGATTTAGAGCAGGTACTGTTCCTGCCCAAATTTACTTGTGGCCCAAGAGAAGCCCACAGTCATGGACATGTAACCTGAAGGTGGACACAATCACTGAGTATTTAGCCAACAGCTATTATTCCTGACCCCCAACACACACAAATGCAGTGCATGTATTCTGATTGGGAAGAGGGGCGTAAGCCCCTGCCGGACAGATCTTGAGGTATTTCTACTCCACATGTCCGAACCTTATTTCTCAGACATACAATGACGGAACATCTGCCAAACATTAAATATACTTTATATGGTTGGACATGGATGAGGTTCTTTCTTTTCCAAGGAACAGCGGCACTAAACTGAATCATGATAACAGGTTGAGTGGGGAGGTAGGGATCATTATGATGTATGGAGTTGTGTCTTTTACACTGCAGTTGGACAATGAAATCTGGCCAGCCTACAGCCCGTGTTTCATGGACCCAGCATGGCCGCGTGCCACCGGCTTAGGCAGCCATGTTTTGTTGATTATATACAATTTCTTGAACTTTTTCTTGAACTTGAGTATTTTCTTCTCACTTGTTCATAGAGTAGCCATAAGTTAGCCATAACATTTAGTCTTTTCATATTTGCTATACTGGTATTATACCTGATTATATAACTTCATTTGTCACTGGAGCTTTTATTCAGAACCGTTTAGCACACAGAAGCTCTGAGTGGTTTTCTTTTACAGTTTTATTAGGACCAGTGTTCACAATGTGACAGCTGCATTTTATATACATACCAGAAACGCCACGCTCTTATGTTTACAAGCCTGAAAGTTCCACTATCATTTAACAATATTTTAGAGATTTGCTTTACAAGGTTTCTGGGCTATTTTTACTGAGCAACGCTTCCCGGGAAGTCAGCGATTTGTGCCTGTCAAAGTAATCTAAGAGTGGAAGACTTGACATGACGGAATGAATAGAGGCAGAAGCAGATGAAGTCAGTGTTTTCTTATTTCTAGTTACGTGTTTAATAGTTCAGACAAGTAACATTGGGGTGAGAGTTATAATACAGGTTTTTTTGTGTTTGAGAAAAACACAGAAAATTGCTAAATTTTTCCATGTTGTAAAAAAACCCCAGTATACTACAGTAAAACATAGCGTATATTCTCAGAGTTGGCTGCCATGAAGTTTCGGCTTTAGATCTCCTACAAAGAACCTTTTTCCAACAGGTCAAAGAGCGAAAATAGTCACCTGCTCTGTCCGACTGTTTTTAGATTTTATCCCTTTAGTTCTTGAGGAGAATTGTACATAAAGAGTCTGATAGAGATATCATCACTTCATACTTAAAAGGAATGAGGATTAAGGCCCACAACGTTGAGGACAGAGACAAGATCACAATGATGTCCTTCTATATTCCGGAAGATTCTGCATTGCATGGAAAAATAACTTTTGACTCTGAATGCAAAGGACCTAAGGAGTCACAGGGGCAGAGATGACCTAAACCCATATGACAGGTTCCCTTTAAGAGTTAACCATTCTCCATACAATACCCTCCACTGGTCCGTATTGTTCCTATGTGTTTGATCTACTGAGCCTCTGAGCACTGAGGTAAGACGTATGAAGTAGACTCATGTAGGTGGCAGTAGCAGAGCACTTCTGATGAGCTAGTAGGCTAACACACGTAGCAGAGAAAACTTGATTAACAATAAAGAAGGTAAAACAGACTTGATAATATTGGAATTGCAGTGCACACCTAGTTGATGAGGCTTCAGCAGAGTTCTGGTGGTATGCTATAGTAGTAGATGTAACCGAGCTGGTGGAAACAGGACACTGCAAAGTCTGTGCTTAATGGACCAACCATGGTAATCTGAAACTGCCCTTACCTAAAGAGTGAAAATGTAAACACAATTGGACCGATATGTTAAGATTGGCACCCGGCCTATGACCTTATACATATTTATACATATTTATTTACATAGATTCCACTTCTCCCAACTTGGCTTGGAAGAGACTGCATATGTTTTCTCAATGTGGAGAGAGGATCAGGAATGAACTCCTTCTCCTACAGGGTGGCCTTTATTGGCAGTCTCAAAAAGTTTTACTTCCCAACCTCATTCTACTGATGCAGGCTTCTTTAATGTTCACCCTTCAAGGGGTATGGAGAGAGGAATAAGACAAAATTCACATCTGCTTTGGCGATCCTGTCACAATCATCAAGTTATGATGCCACATCCACATGCTATGATAAAAACCTGTCAAAAGTTTTTGTTTACTTTCAGCTGAATGTAAACCTGTCTGACGGAGTTCATGAAAAGTGCATTGTCCGACGATAATGCACTGTGCCGCGATTTACTAAGATTGTGCGCCCGATATCCTGCATGTGTCACGTCCATGCTCAGGTCCGACGAAGTTTACTTTCTTTTTATCTTGCGCATGCAAGTGCATTGGATTGCAACACAATTTGAAAGTTAAATCCCGCGTTCAGTCCGAATCAGTCGGATCACCCGATGGCATGCCCCCAAAATTGGGACCCATGGAAGCCAGCGATGCTGTGCCAAAATTCCAGGGCAGACGCCTGTTAAATACCTGTCAAAGCCATGCAATCCCCGAAAAAGACGGAAAGTCCAATGAAAGAGCGATCTGCGACCCTTAGTAAATGAGCCCCTGTTTGTGTTTCCAAGTTCCCCCCAAAAAGAAAACATAGCAGGTAGAGAATAACAACCATGTTGATAAAACACGTATTGTCTGTAAGTTATATTATTGAGATTTCTTTACCTTGTCTCTTCCACATCAAACGTAAAGAGATTTTATAATGCATGTTGCAATAAGTTAATTATAGCTATTATTACTGTTCCTGTTCACAGTTGAGGTGTTTTCTAATAATTATATGACTTTAGTTTTAATAGTTCATACTATAATAGCAGTAGACAGGAGTAGATGGTGAAATAACTACTACAACCAGGTATAATCTTTTAATCACCCTGCAGTAACATGATGGTTATGGTTTTACAGCTCTTGTATTTTATAGATATGATTGGACAGGGTGTTGCTGACATGTTTTGGCATAGTCCCTTGAGTTGTGGGTGTGGAGCGGGTCTCTTGTGTGGGCCTGACAGGGATCCTGATCTTGGCACTGTCACAGAGGGGCTGGCAGAGTGACCCTGAAGATGATAGACTGATTACTTCTATCGCATAGTTAATGGATTTGTGCTTTTTAAACAGAATTCTTTCCAGTTCTTTCTTTTGGCGTCTTTTATTGCTGATTAGGATTTTATTGGTTTTGAACAGGATACACATGAAGATGAAAAATGAAGAAGGCAGCAGTTCAGGTTATTAGGGAAGCAGTGTAACCATCATTTTAAGATTCAGCAGAAAGTAAAATTCTCCCCTTATGAGTCATCTAAAATAAGTACTCTAAAGGCAGAGAACTTATCTAGTAGTATTGTATGTGAAGGCATATACAAGCCTTGCATGACGCTCCTAGGGGTTTCCAAACTTTGTAGTTTACTAGCCTATTCTAATCCTTTTGGTGGGGGCCTAGCCAATATGACTGCCATGACTAACAGAACAGAGGGGCCACATCGCTTGTTGTTGTATCAAGGTCTCTTCATTTTTGCATTTTTTTTGTTTACAGTCCCTCTGCAGAGCTATGTGCCTCCATAATCACAGAATGCAAACAAACCCTGAGTTGTCAGAGGAGCTGCAGGTTTGTCCAAGTCCATTGAGTTCTAGTTAAATAAACAATTTACAAGCACAAACCTGCAGCTGCTATGACATCTCCCACTTTTCCTGTACAGGTAAACCAACCACAGTGCCAATGAACATCATAGTGATATGCAACATCCCCCACCGGGGCCTAGCCTTTTCTTGTGGGTCCGGAGACAGCCGGCAGGCAGAATACCGGCAGAATACCGGAGTGGCTGGCTAGTGCAGCCTTGGGCACGCTGTTGTCACAGTGCTTGGTATGGGGACTGGAGGGCTGTCCCTCAGCCTGGCAGGTCTCCAGCAGGTGGTGTGTGCAAGAAATAAGGAGGGAGAGGCTGATGCAGTGGTTTCTGATGGATGGGGAAGCCTGTGATGGTAAGCAGTCGTATCCAGGAATGAGACAGAGGCAACATTGTGCAAATCAACTTACAGTTCTTTATTGAACAGCAGGCAACGGCCAAACGGTAACAGCAGCTTTAGTAGCAGATTTGGAAAGCTGGAAGAGTCATGGAGAGCTGGTCCACAGGAAGGTTACATGCAGCCTGATAGTAGCTTCAGGCTGGGCTGGTAGAAATGGAGCCAAGTCCAGATGATGGACCTCTGCTCTGGGGCATAAGACTCCTGACTTGCCCTAAGGTCCTGGTAGAGGACCTGGATGGCAGCTTGGCAGGAGCTGCACACTGGACCTGCTTCTCTATCTACTGGCTGGAATTTAAAACCATGTGCTCCCCCCACCAGGGGTTTTAATACTCCCTTGGTCAGGTGGTAGCACTCTCCAATCAGCTTACAGCTTGCTTTACAATATTACAAGACATATCATTGGACATTTAACAGTGTTAACTCTTACCTTATCAGGCAGTGGCTACAGTTGCAATTACAACGTTTACCTAGCAGTAGCTTCTGTATGAGATGCACAGGCTCACCAGACAGATTCTAACATGGAGAGGGCGCTATTCGCAACAACCACCTTGCTTATGCATTGGCAGGGGTGTTGCAGATATATAAAGTGATATATGATGAAATGAGATCCTTGTTCCGCACAAAACACCAGCACCAAACTGCTATCATGATTACAGTTTGACAAGGCTGTTTAGGGGGCAAGTGCCTCCGAGTCCCGACCTCTGCACCGTGGTTGCTTTATGAAACAGGACACTGCAAGAGCTGTGATTTTTGCACTACCGTGATTGTTTTAAACTACCTTTACCTGCAGAGTCAAAATTTAAACAATTAAAACTGACAACCAGTCATTGACCTTTTAATAATTCTGGTTCAGCCTGCTTGTTGATCAGAGATTTTCATAGATTTAAGATGTCAACTTTTCTGGCAACAATTATGCAAAATCTGTCTTACCATGTGTAAGTGAGGCCGCTGCTGTGACATGTTATTAGTGAGGGGAGGCTGCTGCTGGACATGTTATTAGTGAAGGGAGGCTGCTACTGGAGATGTTATCAATGAGGGGAGGCCACTGCTAGACATGTTATCATTGAGGGGAGGATGCTGCTGGACATGTTATTAGTGAAGTGTGGCCACTGCTGGACATGTTATTAGTGAGGGGTGGTCCCTGCTGGACATGTTATTAGTGAAGGGAAGCCACTGCTGGACAGGTTATTAGTGAGGGAAGGCCGCTGCTGGGATATGTTATTAGTGAGGGGAGGCCACTGCTGGACATGTTATTAGTGAGGGGAGGCCACTGCTGGACATGTTATTAGTGAGGGGAGGCCACTGCTGGACATGTTATTAGTGAGGGGAAGCCACTGCTGGACATGTTATCAGTGAGGGGAGACCGCTGCTGGACATGTTATTAGTGAAGGGAGGCCGCTGCTTGACATGTTATTACTGAGGGAGGCCACTTTTGGGCATGTTATCATTGAGGGGAGGCCGCTGCTAGGACATGTTATCAGTAAGGGGAGGCCGCTGTTGGGACATGTTATCAGTGAGGGGAGGCTGCCGCTGGGACATGTTATTAGTGAGGAGAGGATACTACTACAGGGAGGCCGCTGCGGGACATCTTATTTGTGAAGGGAAGCTGCTTCTAGACATTTTACTAGTGAAGGGAGGCCACTGCTGGACATGTTATTAGTGAGGGGAGGCTGCTGCTGGACATGTTATTAGTAAAGGGAAGCCGCTTCTAGACATGTTATTAGTGAAGGGAGGCCACTGCTGGACATGTTATTAGTGAAGGGAGGCCACTGCTGGACATGTTATTAGTGAAGGGAGGCCACTGCTGGACATGTTATTAGTGAAGGGAAGCCACAGCTGGACATATTATTAGTGAGGGGAGAATACTGCTAGGACATGTTATCAGTGAGGGAGGCCGCTGCTGGGCCTGCCCACATTTTTTCTTTTTTGTGCAACTATCAAGCTTTATTTCTACCAAAAATGTTCGGGCCAGGAGATCCAGGCAGCACTTGCTGCGAGTGCAATGCAAGTTCAGCGCATCACACTCACAAGTGTGGAAGGGGCCTAAAACTAGCACAGTCAAGTTGCCTGGATCTATGAGTGTCCCTGTTTTATCATGCTTGATTTTGATGGTAGATTTCCTTTAAATCTTCATCCATTTGAGAAACTCCCAAACACGACCTGGTGTCATAGTCAAGCCAGAGGTCTTGTTTCCAGAACAGCACAAGCGGGCAATTTCCTTTCATTTAAAATATTTATTAGATAATTCTATACTTAGATCCCCCGTTTACTCTTGTTAGTCACGGTGGAAAACAGGTAAAAGATTACCTGTGTGTAGAACTGTAGAATCTCAGATTTGTGCGTTACATGGAGAGCCTATTTCAGTGTAGTACTTTATTTCACCTGCGGGAGTGCTGCAGCCAAATTCAAATGCTCTTAGATTAGAGCTGGGGCACAGCATAATGATCTGTTACAGTTCTGACTTTCTTATAATGTTGACATCGCTTTATTCTTTCTATCTAATAAAGTAGTTACATTAAAATATCTCTTATAGGTTAGGCTCTATTACTGCTAATGGAGAAAATATAAAGATTCTGTTATTAATTTTTAATTTCACTTCTTTTCACTAAAAATCATTGTTTAGGTTAAGACTTTCTTATGTTTATGACTATTCAGTGTGCATGGAGCTGTAAGCGCCTCTGCTCCCGTCCATGACCCCCATAACCAAGTCCCTGTCGTTGTATATGAATATTATTTTTTAATTATGTACGGCTTCCACTTACTGGAGCGTTAGCAATTAAAGCCTATATATTTGGAATGCTTGAAATAGCTATACCTTTTATAGTAGTCTATTTTCTTTATTTCTAAGACCTCCCCAGCGTGTCCCCTGATACATCAATTAGCCTCTAATTGCAGAGAAATGTCTGTGCGCAGTGTATCAGTAATACCGGCAGAGCGCTCGCTAAGTATCTCCTGTTTGCTTTGGATTAATGTTTGTGCTCCAGTGAAGAGCATGTCCTTTTGGCATCCCCCAAGAGGAAATGAGGACAAGCTATTAAAAGTTTACGTTTTTTGGCAGGCGTTCACATAGAGAGCTGAAGTCACATAGAGAGTTTTATATATTTTTTTTTTATATTAATCCATAGAAGATGAATCCCTCCGCCTCACGCTCCCCCCTTTCCATTCCTGTGATGTACATCTGTTCCATTAGGTTTTACCGCTCAGTATTCAGACCAGAGAAATTACAAGGAAGTCCTCACAATTGCACTTTTCTATCGCATTCTTGTCTCATTTAGATTTTCGGACATTTGTACAGGCCACCGACATCGAGGATATTAAAAACAGGACATTTCCTCCTTCCTGTCTAATTCCCTTGATTCTTTTGGGGAGACCTCTGGTTCTAATTAATAGTTTCCCAGCAGACCTATTGAAACTGTGTGATGTCTACCCCAATCTCTGGCATGTTTCACAAGCCTATTACTGCCTTCATGTAACCCCTGCTGCAAACGCAGGCCAAGAAGTCACAGGGTGACAGGGCCCATAGATCCTTGTAGGTGGTAGTTGTATGAAGAAAAATATCCCAAGACCTAGTCAAAGAAGGCTCCTCGCTGAAAAATATCCATTATTAATGTATTGATCTCTAAGTTGTGCTTATAATTAAAGGCCAATCAGATGTTTAGCCTCCTCACTCGGTATTTAAAAAATATAGTAAATTTGATGCATCATTTGACATTGCATAATAATGTACTATTAATGTAGCTGGATGTCTCTAAGAAAGAGACATTGGGGAACATTTACTAAGGGTCCATGGACTGCATTTTTGCCGGGTTTCCCGACTTTTTCCGTTTTGCGCCGCATTTAACAGGGGTTTAACACACGCAATCGGATTTTGGCGCAGTCGCGTGACTTTCATGCGACACAAATCGGAGGGCGGGCCTCTGGACAACCAGACTGATTCGGACTTAGTGCGGGATTTAACATTCAAAATTGTGTCGCTAGCTATGCCCTTACATGCACCGGGAAGAAGAAGGTGAACTTCGGCGGACCTGAGCAGGGAAGCAACACATGCAGGAAATTGGACTCCAATTTATACAAAAAAGTAAATATAACGATCTTCAATACAGATCACTAAATATAAAATACTGTAAACATATTCTATATATTTCGCATTATAAACATATTCTATCTATTACAAACTCCCTCACACTATCCTTCACATCAGTATGTATTCCCTAACATTTAAAATTCCCACATGGGTTAGGCAATACATACTGATGTGAAGGATAGTGTGAGGGAGTTTGTAATATATAGAGTTCACCTTCTATTTTGTGGTGCATGTACCGTACCGGATTATAAAGCGCACCATCATTAAATGCCTGCTAAAACGTCTAGGTTCATATATAAGGCACACCAGATTATAAGGCTCACCTGATTATAAGGATAAATGACCAGCAGGTGGCAGACCTGTGCACAGTTCAAGGCAGCTGTTGTCTGTAAGTTGGGTTTACGATACAATTTGAAAGTTAAATCCTGCGCTTAGTCCGAATCTTCTGACGGCAACCCCCCCAATTTACATCGCACGGAAGCCAGCGCAGCTGCGCCAAAAACACAATCCCAGCGCAGACACCTGTTAACTACCTGTCCAAGCCGTGTAATCCCTGAAAAAGTGCAAAATCCTAGGGAAGGGAGCAGCGTGACCCTTATTAAATGAGTCCCATTAAGTCTTAAGTCAGGACATTGGGGGTGTCTTTTTTGCTTCTTTTGGATTCTAGGGTGATATATCAGGCATGTGGGTTGTTTTGCGCCTTTTTTTAAAGAAAAAGTCACACAAAAGGTTTAAATTCTTCTGCAACCCTTGTGCGCCCGAAATAATGTGTCGCTTCCACGCTCAGGTCCGACAGAATTCACCATTTGTTTGTGGTGCATCTTAACATAGGGCGTGCGATACAATTTGAAAGTTAGAGTGGAGATATAAATGGAGAGAAGGGGCGCTCTTAGAACTACTAACCTTCTGGAGTTGTGCTGCTGGGCACAACTCCAATGCAAGCTTGGGGTGTATTGTTATACACGTGGTGGCGTGCTCCTGCTGCCTCCCTCCTGGAAGTGTTCCGTTTCCAAAGTGGAAGTTCCCGGTGAGAAGATCCAAGTAGTAGTAGATAGTGAGCGATTAGTTAGGTGCTGGATACTTTGCCAAAGATAGATTGCCTTTATTTTATAATAAAATTAAATAAATACATAAATAATAGGTAATAAGTAAAAGAGTTAGAACAACGCGTTTCGCGCTCGAACCAAGCGCTTCATAAAGTTAGACTTGGTCCAAATCAGTTAGACTGTCCGATGGCATGCCCCCTAATTTGCGTCGCATGGAGGCCAGCGCAGCTGTGCCACAAAAGGTTAGCGTGCACCACAATCCCAGCGCAGACACTTCTTAAATACCTCTGCAAGCTGTTTTAGCCATGAAGAATGTACACAGTCCAACCAAAGTGCAGCGCATGACCCTTAGTAAATGAGCGCCAATGAGTCATATGGCTGCGACACAAAAGATATTGCTGCCCTGACTTGTGAGCGCTCGCCCCCTCCTTCTCCACCTGGCTTGGCCAATCATGTGAATGGAGTCTTAATCTGTACAGTAAAAGAATCATTACACCTGTGAATAATCTTCCATCTTCCAGGGATTCACAGGGAAATTATTAGTTGTTGGACTTGGTACAGTAAGTAGAATTTATTGTTTTTAGCTCCTGCAGGGAAGTAATTGGGTTTCTCTGCTTTGCACGGTCACCTGGGCACCATTGTGGATATTGATAATTCTCTCCCTGACACTACACTTTGTACTAGATAATAATGGAGACTATTTGGTTCCTAGAAGTATTGCTCTAATCTCCAGGCTCCGGGGGAGAACATTGCTCCAGTTGGCCAGAACACGGATATATTTCAGGTTTAGGTGAACTAAACTATGAATAGTGGATAATAAAGAGACAGCAGCACCTCTTACTGATGGACCAGGATCAATATACATGGACGTATATCAGGTGTAAGGGAACAATACTTGCCTCATATACAGTAAATTGAAGGTATAAAGCTTTGTTCATATCCGTCTCAAAAATTTCATTATATTGTCTAGGTGTGAAAAAAATTGAAGCTAAAAGTAAATCTCAACCAGTAATTGGGACAATGGTAGATATCCATCTTATGATGCATATGGCACTGCAATGGGTATCAATGAAAATGTTTCACAAGTGTTTTTTGTGGTGCCTTTTTTAAATCATAGCATCAAATTATGACATCATATTGCAGTGGGGGACAATTTGATTTCATAAAGGTGTCTTGTGATGTCACAATGGGGCATTGTGATGTCATAAACCATCATTGTGGTGCCACAATAGGGCAATGTGAAGGCAAAATGGAACACTACGATGGCACATTGTGATGTCACAAAGTCATTAAGGGGCACTGTGATGTCATAATGGGCTTTACAATTGTGTACTGTGATGTCTTAATAAGGCAATACAACCTTATAATAGTTCATTGTGATGTCACAATGGGGCACTGTTAAGCCATAATAATAATTTTAGAAATTTTTAGGGTATTTTCCCTACAGAGAATTCCTTAGGGAGAAGCTTGAAAAAAATAAATATCTGGAGCATAATGTGCAAAAAAACAAAAGAAACAATGAAGGTACTAAAAAAAAAACACTACAACAGTGTGACTAATACTGTAGAGTCCGTAGATCCCATGTGCCCCACAAAGACTCCATCCACATAGCAATGCCTCATAACAGATTCAGTTATTAAGGAGCAGAGAAACAGTGTAATTGTTTATTTATCGGACTATATAATAACATTTTATATTATATATAATTTATAATTTAAAGGGCACCTACCACCAGAATGAAAGACTGTATGCAAATGAGCCTGAGGGGCTCCAGGCTCCTTTAACAGCTATGGATCCTGGAGCCCCTCTGGCTCATTTGCATACAACCCTTCAATCCTGGTGGTAGCCCTTTAATAGCAATCAGATACACTTTCTGTTCGTGGCCTGAAGATGGCGCTGTCACTACCAAGTAAGAATTTCTTTCCGTTACCGGAGACACAATGAGGTTCTGGGACACTATGTTGCCATAGCATAAAATCTTAAAACAGAAAATAATTTTATATATTTAATTATAAGAAATAAAATAATTACATTCAATAATTAAATCTCATAGATTGTGACTTGCGATCAGGACCCTCATTCCTGGTATTTCTCTCTGATCATGTTACTGGAGTGTAAAATCATATTTTGCTTGTATATGTATGTACCCCATGATTTGTAAAGTGCCTGGGAATATTATGGTGCTATATAAATAAAGACTTATTATTATCATTATTGTTATTAAGTAGACCAGTATCAATGATTGTTATGATTAGAAGTTGCTGTTAAATGAAAATATTATGAACATATTTTATATCTTTTACTATTGCATCATGCAGTAATGTTTCCCTGGTCCTTTTTACAACAGAATTGATGCATAGGGAATTGATAGTACGGTGAAGAAATGTGAATGTTCGGTGCAATATCAAAAACTGACAGTAGATGGCACTGCTTGACCACAAATGCTCACACATCAGACACACTCACAAGACAGAAACTTACTAGACTGTTAGGATATTATTGACCAAAATAAAATTAACAGAACCTTTTTTTCCATTACCAAATGAATTAGCAATATTTATTAGTAATAAGAGTTATATTTATAATACTTAAACGATTGGATGTGAATTTGTAACAAACATATAGTGGGATATTTATCAGGGCAGCAGCAGTAGCATAGATGCCCTGAAATAATTGCAAATGTTAGCTTATTGCTAGAACTTGCTATTAATTACCCCAATCCCACACTTTTACGCCAGTGGGACGTGAAGGGAGATCGGGGGGCACAGCTGGCCAAGACTTGTTCAACGCTGGGCGTTACTGTCCCCACGTCTGCGCACTCGCTGCAGCCGACAAATTTTCACAGCCGACAAATCTATGGGGTGCAACATCCAGTGACCCCTGTTTTTCTTACTATGGACAGTGCTGCAAGCAGACACTGGGGCTCATTTACTAAGGTTTGCACTGCTCACTTTCGTCGGACTGTGCGCCCTTTATGGGAATTGCACGGCTTGGACAGGTATTTAGCAGGTGTCTGCACCAGGATTTGGGTGCATGCGATCGGATTGTGGCACAACTGCGCTGGCTTTCATGCCTCCGATCCGACTGATTCGCGCTCAGTGCAGGATTTAACATTCAAATTGTGTCACAAACCCAAGCACTTTCATGCACCCCTAAAAAGATGGTGAACTCTGTCGGACCTGAGCAGGGAAGCGACACATGCAGGATATCGGGCGCACGATCTTAGAGAATCGCGGCACAGTGCATGATCGTCTGACAATGCACTTTCGCTGAACTCCGGGGACCATGTAAGTAAATGAGCCCCACTGTGCCAATGAGTCACAAGAGTAGAAAGACACTCACCACTTTATGCACATTTTGTATAAAATCTCTTTATCTGTTTATCAACCTCGTTTGTTTTGAGTTTTCCTGTACCCTTTCACATTTTAGTGAAGATGAATATAGAGTTTTAATCCAAGATATATAACATAGTGGGTGATTGCCTTTCTACTCATGTGACTGTATTTGGTAATGCTGCGACTTTTTGAAAATTGACCACCAGAACAGTTTTCATCCCAATATACTTGATTGAATCGAGGCGGCTACGAGACAGATGAAAAGGTATGAGGAGCAGTAGCCATCTGTATCTTGTGACACGCTACTGTGCCAATTATAGCTTTGCCTGCAGTGAGCTGAGATGGCCACTAAACACAGATGGAGCTACCTGCTATTTGCTCTGTTTCTAGATGAACTGATCTGTTCTGATCGGCAGAGTTCGCTCTGCCACCTCTGAACTATTAATGCACTGTATTATGTCGTTAAAGGTTTTGGGGGCCAGAAAAGCCCTTAAAGGGGTTTGCCAATGAAAGACAATTTCCAAATATCAATCCCCTAGTTTACAGAATAAAGAGAATTTTTAACCCCCTTAGTCTACAATTTTACTCAGTTTTATTGCTGTTTTACTTATATAACTTGGTGATGGTCAGTGTAAAATTTTAGGGTGTGGGCAGGGACTCTCTAAGCAGACACATCATGATACCACAAGGAAGTTTTTTCATCTAAAAATTTTTAGAAAGCAAAAACATGTTATGTATGCTATTGTTGTGCCTTTTCCCCTTAGGCCGAGGGTACTGACGGGGGAACCAGTGGCCGCCACTATGTTCCCTGAAAGGGGGAAAGGAAAGGACTTGTAGGAAAATGTCAGTGACGCTAGTCGGGATAATATACACTGACTTGGGCACTTGGAGATAAGTGTTTTGGGTCAGCGTGTTGTTATAAACTCTTGCTGACTAGGGCTGGCTCCCAGGGGATGAATGGAGGAGGAGGTGTAAGTCACTTGCCTTGTGGTAATGGTGGTGCCCAAAGAAACAACTCACACTCTTAGATTTGAACTTGAACTCGAGGAAGCTTTTCTCACCAATCTCCTCAATAAGTTTCTCTATATGCTTATTAATGTGCTCCTCAGCTGCACTGCACTTTGCTTATTACAGGCACAACCACTGCTTGCTGTGCTGGTGCACTCTGATTCTGTTTCTGCGTAGCTAAGCTTAGCTCCTATGAGCCTCAGGCTCTCCTCCCTGTCTCCTCTAAGACATGCTGCTTCAGACTGCTAACTCTGACTCCTCCCTTCTTCTTCCCATAATCCTTTGCTGCTCTCTCACCTTGGTAGGCCGGCCCCTTTCTTTATTGAACATATGACAGTTAAATGTATATACACAGTACATTGTCATTGCTGTAAGACCCGACATTTTACACAAAGTGGAGGGTGCTACACTATGGGGCAGATTTCCTGTGGTGCGTTGTCTGATGAGGATTCAGGTCCGGCGCGATTCACTAACATTGTGCATCCGAGTTCTTGCATGTGTCGCTGCTGCGGCAAGGTCCGCCGCAGTTCACCTGCTTCCTCCTGGTGCATGTGGGTGCTTGATCTTGCGACACAAATCCTTTTTCAAAATTCCGACGGCCCGCCCCCCCCATTTCTATTGCGTGCAAGCAAAAATCCGATCGTGTGCGCCACAATCCCGGGGCAATTCGGTGCAAAACAGAATATATTCTGGAAACCGGAACAACAGACGGTAGCGAACATCACGAACATCACGAACGGGGTATAGCGGGGAGGGAGTGATGCATGGTGCTCATAAGGAAGGCCTTAGTAAATGTGCCCCAATGAGTCACTGGGGGAAGAATGGCCATGCTGGAAGTGATGGAGCAATGAGAGGGGATGATCCACTGCTTAATTTTACAATAGTGCAAAGCAGCCTTTTCTTGGTAACTTCACTGATGAGGAAATGATGTGTTTTGTAAATTATTTTTATACACGGCTAAAGCATATTTATCTTTAATTTTTACCCCTCACCCCCACCAAAAAAAAAATACAATTACAGTTGTACACATAGTAAATAAAAATAATAAATACACAAAATAAACCCAAAAGGAAGCTTAAAGGGAACTTATTATGACACTAAATGACCCCGTGTATGATATGAAATGTCATTTGTAGAATTTCTTCTTTTATATGAAATCTCTTCAGTTTAACAATAAAAAAATCTCCCCCAAAGTAAGGCAGGTATGATACATGAGAATAGTCAAGTTTAGTGATTGCATGGGCAGTGTCAGAACCCCCTATCTTTGGTTCTATAGTACCTAGAAACATACATGGGGCACATTTACTTACCCGTTCTCTGCGCAATCCCCGATCCTGACTGTCCGTCAAGGATGAACTGCATGTGTCGCTTCCCCGATCAGGTCCGCTGGAGTTCACCTTCTTCTTCCCGGTGCTAGTAAGTGCTTGGCTTGCGACACAATTTTGAAGTTAAATCCCGTGCTTAGTCCGAATCCGTCGGATCAGCCAATGGCCTGCCCCCCCCCCCCCCGATTGCGTGCGACACAATCCTTGGTGCGATCCCCAAAAAGTCGGGAAAACCGACAAAAATGCGGCCGTGGGACCCTTAGTAAACAAGCCCCTTTGGGTCATATTGAAGATAATAATCTCATCTCAGGCTTAGAGTTCTGTGAGCTACAGATTTAGACATACAGGCAGTTACATTATGTTTCTAAATACTATAGAACGAAAGATACAAGCTCCTGAAGTGACACTACCCCTGCAACCACTAAACCTGACACATTTAACCTTACTAAGAGGTGAGAAGAGTTATATTTACCTGACTTTGGGGAAATTTTTTTATAGGTAAACTTGAAATTTTACATAAAATTTTTCATAAATTCTAGAAAGGGCATTCTATACCCTACCTGAGGGTGCTAGTAGTCTAGTGGGGTAAAACCTGGTGACAGGTTCTCTTTAAAGTGGTTGTAACAAGTTTGTAGAATCTGATTGTGTGTGTTTAACTTCTGGGACCCTATCCAATCATGAGAACGGACCCCCACTGAACATTCAATACTTCCGCTGCGCTGAAAATTGCACAGTGCACTCCTATTCACTGTCTATAATAGTGTCAGAGATAACTGAGCAGTGAGACCCCATTTCTCTTGATCACGGAGGGGAGGTGGAGGGGGGAATCTTTAGAACCAGGTGGTTCCAACAGTCACACCTCCACTGATAAGACTGTTATCAAACAAGGATGGAGGTTAACAGTGAAACTTTCACAACCCCATAAATCCAGTGAAATGTCACTTACTGGTCCTTACTTCAATTTTTACAGCACTGCACTGCTAAATGTGATATTTCTAGTCAAGGAGGACTAAGCCCCTAAATATTGTATAAAGTACCGTGTCAAGTGTATGCATACAAAAAGCCTTGCATTGAAGTATTCCTAATGCAGATATCCTTGGCATGCGCCTCCCAAAACTTATATGGGAGTGGTTCTGATGGAGACCATAATGACTGCACGGACCCCTCCGTCTTCTGGAAGTCCAGAGTCCTGCTGCTTGGGGGTCATGTGACCGGCTGCAGATGGCAAACTTAAATAGGCCAAGTATAATATGGTCTTATACTTACCCTGTTAAAGTTTGTTATAAGAGGCCAACCCCTTTAACTATTATAAGATAGTCTGAGCTTTAGTATAAACCAACTGCGCCACATTGGGGGCTTTGCACGTGCAACATTGACATTTAGTGTTGCTACAAGGAAATCAAACAATTATTGCATAGGAAATGTTCAGTTTTAGCCAAAGGTGGTAGATCCCACAGAGATAGAGCCATTCCTACTAGAAAAACATGTCATTTAAAAAATCCATTATGTATGGAAATGCCTTTAACTCGGTAACAGACACTGTTCACAGCATGGAAGAAGGCAGGAACTGAGGAACTTAAGCAGTTAATTTACTGAAACTGAAGATCAACATGCTCATGTTTCCTTCAATTTACTTAGCAAAAAATAAGATGAATTTATGAAATATATCATATTTATCCTTTGTATGAACTGTTTATGTTCGGTTTTTATATCATAATGGAAATAGAAGGATTAATACTTCAAAACCAATTGACCTACATAGGCCGGCGCATTATCATCTGGTGTAACCTCAAACCTTTCCTTAAATATCGCATTTAATTCCGCTCACAGCTTTCCATATATTCCAAGCCCAGCTGGATCGCTGTGTTATTCCACCTCTGCTGAGAGGCCAGTCAATAAATCTACCACTATCGCAGTGAGTAGCTCTTTCTCACATTTTCAGCATTGGAGCGTGACCTTCCGTCCTTCTCATTGCTCCCCCTGAAATATGTTTGCGACTTGTATCTTTGTAGAATGCTAAAACTGCAGATGTATAAATGGAGCATTTTATAATAGGATGCAAGGAATTATAACAGCTATGGCGGGGGTCCAGCAAGGGTGTGAACAGTAATACGAGGGCCCATGGCAAGTCTAAGGTTGGCCCATGTCATATTCACACATTCTTTTTAATGAAAATGATGTTCATTTTTACAATTATATAACAAGCGTAAATCAGGCCTCCATTGTGGGTCTGAATACTAAAAATGACAGTCATAGGGACTCATTTACTAAGGGCCCCGCGCACTGCACTTTCGTCGGACATCCCACCGATTTCCATTTTGCGCCGCTGGGACAGGGATTTAAAAGGGGTTTTGGCACACACGATCGGTTTTTGGCGCAATCCTGCCAGCTTTCATATGACAGAAATCCGGGAGCAGGCCGTCGCACGATCCGCCGGATTTGGACAAACCGCAGGATTTAACTTCAAAATTGTGTCGCAAGCCAGGCACTTACATGTACCAGAAAGAAGATGGTGAAATCAGGCGGACCTGAGCGGGAAAGCGACAGATGCAGGAAATCGGGTGTAGGATCTAAGTGAATTGCGGCACAGTGCATTCCGGATGGACAATGCACTTTCGGGAACTCTGAGGGACCGAGTAAGCGAATGTGCCCCATAGGATTGTGCAACGCTGTCCGTGTAGATGATCAGACCAGGGGCAGATTATGACTGCTATGGACTGTATGAATATTATAGCCCCTACAAGTCTGGAATTCACTTCACTTCTTTTTAGCTAAAAGAAGGGAGTCAGTTAGTTAACCTGGGAACCTGTCACTAGCTGTATATGTGAAAATGTGGTGACAGGTTCTCTTTAAATAAAATCTACCATCAATCCATGGATCTATCAGTAAGTGTCCCTGCATTACAATGCTTGATATTGATGGTAGCTTTTATTTACGTTATCCATAGGATAGGGAATAACAAGCTGATCGGTGAGGGTCCAACTGCCTACACTGATCACGAGAATGGGACCCCCTAGTAATCCAGGGACTGTGGGTCCTGTTCTAAATGATGGAGCAGCAGGTCAAGCATATGGTAGTCTCTGGAATAGCTGAGAAAAATGTTCTGGTATCTCTAGTACTCCCATTCACTATCAATGAGAGAAATAGCAATTTATGAGACTTCACTAGTACTGAATTGAGCTGCAGTACCCATGCTCCACCTAACACTTAACCAATTAGTAAGAATGGGACACCCATTTTCCAGATTACTGGGGGTCACATTCCTGTGATCGCTGGCAGTCCCAGCAGTTGGACCCTCACCGATCAGCTTGCTATCCTCTATTATGTGCAGGATTTCGTCCAGATACGGGGAAACATATAGATTAATGCACCATGCACCAACCTTAATAAGATCCCCAATTTTCTTTAATCCTCTCCTCATCTCTTATCTATTCTTTACATTTAGTTAATAACGCATGTAGCTATGTCTTCTCCTGTGCTGCGCCTATACTTTGACCTAATGTCACATTTTATAGACTGACTGGGTCATGCAGCTTAATTTATATTCCACATTGATAAGACATAAGTAGAGTAGACATTCTAATTATCATGTTCCAGGGGTGACTTTTTGCCCCACAACCATTGGCGTATCATTGTATTATTACCTTACTGGGCTTTAGTCACTGAAAGACTGATGAATCCATGGTAACAATCACTCTTGATTGTATGTTTTAAAAATGTTCATTAATAAAAAAAATTATCGTTGAAAGAAAAACAATGTCTTACAATAACCTTTAAAATAGCAGACAAATAGGTTACATATGATGTCGCCCTTGCTCTGCCTCTATGACATCATTCATTATCCAATTCCCTTGACAACAGTAACCGATCTTTTCAGCAATGATATCAGTGTGCATCAGGTTGCCATGGAAACTGGGGACTGTTTAGGTAATAATTCCTTGCAGTGTCAAGATGAACTAAAGTTTTCTTTAGTTCAGCTAGTGGTCGATGAATAATGGTCATACCACGTAGGGACAGCTTTATCGGTTACTGTTACAGGGTTATAAAAATAATTTAAAAAAATAAAAATAAAAAAAAAAATATATATATATATATATATATATATATATATATATAAACATACAAAGAGGGAAAAGTTATGAACTCGGGTGCAATTCCCAGGACCTGAACCAAGGTCCATCAAAGCATAGAACAGCAAAAAAATGGCAGCACTCCGAGATTTGTGGAAATCAGAAAAACGTACTCATTTATTCACACATGTGTCAAGGCTACGTTTCGGCTCCTTGCATCTGGAGCCTTTCTCAAGCAAAGGTGCATGTAACACAGTGAAAAATTTATACAAAATACACAGGAAGTGACATCATCTTACAGGTCATGTGATCACAGCAATACCAAGTTTAAATCACATAGTGGCACTCTGTGGACCCATTGAGAACCGGCACCCGTTTTTGAGACAATAATCTCGTATTTATTATACACTGCATGGTTCTCCCTTTCACAAGATGGCATCACGGACCTCAGCTGCCGAGTGCGCACGCGCACGGGCTGACGTGCTCACGTGACTGCCAGCTCTGTTTATATGAGTCACATGATTGTGTCAGAGGCGGTGCTCCATGGGGGCACGCCACTATTCCACATCCTGCCAGCTACTGATCCTTAGGTAGGCGCTAGATCTTCCTTTTATTATGCACATGACTGCACTAGGTCTCTAACTTAATGTTTATATGTAATTGTAAAGTCCTTTTTGTATTCAAATATGTGATTTAAACTTGGTATTGCTGTGATCACATGACCTGTAAGATGATGTCACTTCCTGTGTATTTTGTATACATTTTTCACTGTGTTGCATGCACCTTTGCTTGTGAAAGGCTCCAGATTCAAGGAGCCGAAACGTAGCCTTGACACATGTGTGAATAAATGAGTACGTTTTTCTGATTTCCACAAATCTCGGAGCGCTGCCATTTTTTTGCTGTTCTATATATATATATATATATATATATATACATTTAAATATTGAAAAAAGCGGGCAGCACTCCAAAATTCTGTTTCAAAAGTTGGTGATCTTTATTGCAGTATTTCGGTGTTGGACACCTTTCTCAAGCAATTAACAAGTGACCCAAACAGGGTATTTAAGGGAAACACAGTATACAATGCTTCAAAAGGGGGGTGTCATTAAAGTGCTAGTGCAACTGGTATAAACAGTATATATCATTCAATCACATAAAAATCCATATTCAATAAAGTGCGTACACATTAGAAGTATAAATATAAACACCTATAAATTTTATACATAAAAGGGTACATTCACACGTGGTATGCCCGCCGTGTGCTGTAGAGGAGGAGGAGGTGGCCCCTCCTCCCTCCATAGAGAATAGCGGCGCACGGCCGCACACACGCCAAAAGATGGAACATTCTCTATTTTTTTGCAGTGTGCGGCCCGGATCGGTGCCACACATGTGCGGCACCGTATCTGCGCCGTACCACTATTGCCGTCTATGGGGATGTACATGCGGTCCCAAATTTGTGGCCGCATGTACGTCCCCGCAGACGGCCATGTGAATGAGCCCTAAATACAAAGTGCATAGTGTTACAAGTGCAATGTCATGTAGTGTAAACATGTGCAGAAAAAGGGTTAAAATTACCCAGTATACCTCAGGAGGGATCGCCCGGGGCGGAAGTATGGGATTCACATGCAAGTGAATATCGGCATCTGAACAAACCAACCGTGCATGCGCCAGAAGTGGCACACACTCAGTGATAGCCACAAGCGCGCCCAAGAAATAAGTCTGTGGCAACGTTTGAGTTATATTTATGCGTAGAACCATATGTATGTCTATGGAACAAGAGTTAACACGAATATGGGGTGCCATAGTGTAAACATTCTGGCTGCTTGCCTCCATCACCGCGCTCCTTTCAGCATGGTGTTGAGAAGGCCAATCAGAATACACAAATAGGCCACCCGAAGTCACCAAGATCCAATAAAGTTAGCGATGGGTGTCCATGATAAGAGTGCATATAGCATTTAAGAGAAAGGGGGACTTTAGGTGAATAAAATCACGTCCCCAATAGTGGCAGTGCTCACCCGGTAAGTGATGGAGCATATATAATGATCACAGCATTCACCAGAGCACTAACGCCACCCTTCTGACTATCACTAAGAAGTGAGGACACAAAAATTTCTTTCAAACAGGGACATAATGGTATAGTGTCCATAGATTATGTGGTAATAAAACGATTGTCGCCAGACATGTAGAATAAGATGTCAAAATGTGAAAAAAAGAACTTCCACGCGGAGAGAGGTCCTCCATACGGTAAATGTTCTAGGTAATGGGAATCAACATAAAATCTAGAAAAAAATAAGAGAAAAGACAAAAATTTGTATATTGTCTTTATCTATGTCACTTGTTGGAAACAGTTAAAGGGAACCTGTCACCAGGAGACCCATTTTTAGCACTCCCCTAGCCCCCACAGAGCATAGTACATACACTGCCAAAGTGTTTTTGTACAAAAAATTGGTTTTACAGAAAAAAAGATATGTTATATTGTACCTTTCATTAGCATCTGCTGTGTGACTAGGCAGTTGCCTATTGGGAGGGGCTGGAAAGGAGCAGCCCCCCCCCCCCACCCTTGGGAAACATGTGACCTTTTCAAATATATGAATAACTCCCCACACTCAGGATTGGCTGTAGAGGAGCAGGGGGCGTCGCTAAGCCCAGTGATGGTTGTTTTCATATATTTGAAAAGGTCACATGGAGAAGCAGTTTCCCAAGGATGGGGGGAACTGCTCCTTTCCAGCCCCTCCCAAAAGGAAACTGCCTAGTCACACAGCAGATGCTAATGAAAGATACAATATAATATATCTTTTTTTCTGTAAAACCAATTTTTAATACAAAAACACTCTGGCAGTGTATGTACTATGCTCTGTGGGGACTGGGGGAGTGCTAGAAACGGGTCTCCTGGTGACAGGTTCCCTTTAAGGATTAGGGTAATAACAACATACACAATAACTACAGATACTGAAACCCATTGCTCATATAATACTCAACATTATAAATACATTTAGATATACATACCCAAGGGCAATCACATCATGGGTGCTACCTGTGCACTAGTAGACTTTTTAACCTGAATGACAATGGTCAGGTGACAAATTTGTCCTAGCTAGGCAAGGCAGTCATTTTTCCACCCAATTAACCTCTGTAGATAGATAATTGGATGAAGTGAGGTAAAATTGAAAAAAAAATTAACAAAATAAAAGTAAAAGCTTTTTATGAAAAATCTGTGTTTTAGAGGACTAGAGGATTATGTACAATTTTCCAGGACAATTGGAGCAACGTTGGTTTGGATCGAATAGATTCCGACCTGAACCACACTGAAGCTTCATTGTATTGAATCTTGGATCAGTTCCTCTAATGATCAGGTTAGCCCCTCGCTAGAGAGCAGACACGGCTGCATAAGTCTCACTATACGGCCTACACTCAGGCATTATCTTATAAAAGCTACAGATAAGCAGCAAAAAAAAAAACTGCAGAGCATCCAAGGGACAACCACAATTTACCAGCTGAATCTCATCTGAAAAGTGCAGCTCTCCGACTGCCAATTATAACAGCAAAAAGACGCAAGGAAAATTAAAAGAGATAGTGGAGGTGATTAGCAATAGTGAGTTGCCATAGAAACAGTATAGCAGCGGCTCTCCGGAGACAATGCTGGGGTAAGGTGCATATGAGTACATCCCCATTGTCTGCAGCCCATCTGCCTAAATGTGCTGCGTTACTTTGATAATTAGCAGTTGTACTAGTAGAGCACTGCTTAAAGTGTACAACCGGAGATACATTACTGTGCTTAACGCATTTCACATCATTACTGAGATAATAAAGCTCAATGCAAATGAAGAGGGCCCCCTATTTCTGTTTAATTAATCATTTTAATTATTCGTATAATTAACTGAACATTACATATGCAGTTACAATACTGTCCAGTAGGTGATAAAGTAGTTACTTGGACCAGTACAGCTTAACAGGAACTTGTCATCAGCATTTTTAACACTAAACTTATAGCATCTTCAAGTAGGGTATGAATCTTTATTTTTAAAAATTCTTTTTTTTTTTGTTAAAAATCATTTACATAACAAAGAATTAAGGATCATCTCATAGCGCCCAAAAATTGCTTCTGGTGTCAATTTATAGATGAGAATAACAGCTTTCAAACTGCAGTACGAAGGTGGATCTGTGTGCTATAGAACTGAAAATACAGAGAACTAGCATTCTCAACTATGTCTTTAACTACTCATATTTCTGGTCACACAGTACAGAGAACTAGATTCTAGTCTTTAAAATGGAACAATTGAAGCATGGTTCTAGTAGTTGTACATTATTTATTTAATGTCTGATTTAATTACATTTACTACCATACGACAATATATACCAACTTAATTGTATGTCAGCATCTGGTAAGGAGTGTATGGAGACCAGGTGTTTGCTATATATTGCAGCAATCACCCAACTGCTAACACTTGTAATTGGTAAGAGCACCAATCACGGCTGTTAACCCGTTACATGCTGTCAGCAAAGTTGTCGGCGGTGCATAGGGGCCGCCATCTTGGTTGTGATTGCTGCTCCCCATCATGTCATCGGGGAGTGATAATCCATTGTCATTTCTGAAGAGCCAGTGTCACATTGTAACAGATCATCAGCAAATCCACCATATACTGCTATATTGTAGTATGGTAGTAAATGTAATTAAATCAGACCCCCTAGGGTTAAATAAATAATTAGTAAATAAAACATTACAAAGTTAAATTTGGTATCTCCATACTTGTACCTCACCAAAGAGTAAAGACTTTGGGGCTCATTTACTTACCCGGTCCTGTCGAGATCCCGCGTCGTGTTGTCCGACGTGGATTGGGGTTCTGCCGGGATTCACTAAGGTCCGTGCGCCCGATATCCACTAGGTGTCACTGCCGCGCCAAGGTCCACCGGAGTTCACCTGCTTCTTCCCGGTGCATGTAAGTGCTTGATCTTGCGACACATTTTGTGTTTTAAATTCCGCATTTTTTCCAAATCCGTCGGGTCGTGTGACGGCCACGCCCCCGATCGCGTGCGCCAAAATCCCAGCGGAATTCGGCCCCATTGTGTCATTTGGAGCACACATAAAAAACAAAAAAAAACTGAGTCCACAAGAAAATGGTGCAAAAGCGTTTTTTTTTGTCAAGTTCACTGCATTTGGATTTTTTTTTCCGCTTCCCAGTACACAGCATTAAATATTAAATACTGCCAATAGGAAGAATTACAATAGGAACAATTTATTACACAAGCCCTTATAAAGCCACATATAGAGGAAAAATTAAAAAGTTATGGATTTTTAAAGTGACATGGAAGCACAAAAAACTAAAAAGGTCATTGACGGGAAGTGGTTAATGTACAAAAGGGAATTGCTTATATTGCTGGTTTTCTTTACTTGTTTTTAACTTTCGTATCTTCAGCTTCACAAACCAGTGACAGATTTTTAAAACCTTCAAGTAAACCATTGTAATTCGAAAGCAAATTGTGTATGCACTTATCCGAAAATCTGCTTTGTGCTGTTCCTCTAGGGCAGTGGTGGCGAACCTATGGCACGGGTGCCAGAGGTGGCACTCGGAGCCCTTTCTGTGGGCACCCAGGCCTTCACCCCAACACAGAGTTTGTCAGCAAGGACTAAAGGCTGTCTCCTGTGATCCAATACAGCCCAGGACGCGCCATGCTCAGCTCTATTTGGCTGCTAGGACTAAAGGAGAAGCAAGAAGGTGTGGATATAGATGGATTGTTATTGGACCTCCTGCTCTGGGTCCCCTGAACCTTTCTCATCAGGGACCCTGGTGGGAAGCTACAATCCAAATTTCTCTATCTTTCTATTGTATTGGTGAACTCAGGACGCCAATACGATTAAAACCTGTGATACAGCTTGGATCAATCAGTTACTGCTTTAATTATCATGTTGGCACTTTGCGACATATGAGTGAGTTTTGGTTGCAGCTTGGGCACTCTGTCTCCAAAAGGTTCGCCATCACTGCTCTAGGGCTTATTTTCACTCCTATTTTTATGGACATCTGTTATCTGTCATCTATAGAGGCTTTTCTTTTTTCACAAATCAAAGATGGTCGAGTGCTGTATGCTCCATAGCAATTCATCTCGCTGACCAGAGACTTCCATAAACCCCTTCAAAAATATGTCGAAAAAACATGCACTTATATATATATATATACACACATTTTGAATCCCCTTGACTATTTTTTTTGCACAAAACTTGCCCTTTATCAAACTTAAACTATTACTGATATAATTGGATTATTGTTACTATTTGGAAATTCCGAATTGAGTAAGAACAGGGAATACAATAAAAGGGTTGAACATGAAAACATGAATAATAAATATTACAGTATATAAATCTTACAATACTGATTTTTTGTATTTGAACTATGTAGCCAATAGTATGGCTAAGCAGTAATCCCCTCCCCATACACGATGAGCAGGCCCAATGTTCCAGAAAATTCCTCAGTGACTGCTGGTTAACAAAGAATGTGAGATTCTATTCCAGCCACTGGGTTGTGCTGTTCCTCTATTGAAATTCTTTTGTAAACCTTCCCAACTATTCATGTTCTGCACAGATAGAATATTGTTAGATCATCTTTTACTCATCCTGTTGTATGATGTCATACAGATTTAAGGGGGTATTTATTAAGTTTATTGCCCCTGCTGGGATGCAAATATTCAGAGGCTCCAGCCTCGTAGTATATGTTGATACTAGCTCTGCCTGCAGGGGGAAATCTATTGCATTACTGGCAATAGTCAGTGAGAAAAGGCCTTGCAGTGTGAGATATTGTTAGGAGAAACCAACTATCTAAATCATTCATATACCAAACTATCCCAATCAGAGGTGCACAAAGCAGACCCTAAAATCCAGGCATGCCGAGATTTGAAACTTTCAGACCAGGTCTTGAAGAGGTCTAGTATAAAAATGTAATAATAGCAGAGAGACCAGAGAACAATGGGCAACACTGGAAGAGTCAGTAGAAAGTATTGGGTCAGGTGTGTAATATGTCTCCATGTGTTATAAAAGTCTGGAATTGACTGGAAGGGAACTACTATCAAAAAGATAACACACTCTTCATTTCAATATTAATATTTTCTTGCATTTTATTCCAGCAATTCAGTTTCGAGCCGCCCACCCCCGTCCATAAGGGCCCTATATGAAGAACCGCCATAATGTAGTACAAAGGTGAAATTGGTATTAATAATAAAACTCCTAAGAAAGTTACGGTAAAAAGAGAGCTGCAAGAATTCACATAAATCTTAGATCACAGAGCTAGTCATCCATTATGCCATGGCCCTGACCAGATCAGACGTAAACCAACATGGGGGAACAATCTAGAACATTACAATCAATGTTTTAGAAAAAAGTTTGATCTCACCCATTTGGTTCCTGGTAGATATAGGAGAAGAATGGCGGGGTCACACGTAACACATAGGTGCCAGGTCAGTGTATGTTATTTTTCAAAAAGTTGCACTCATGCAGCCAGAAAAAGCCCTTTGGCCATAAAATATAACCATTATTTATTTCAATTTAGTAAAAAAGGTCTTAATTCAGATCTATTTTGGACTGATACACTTTTGCGTGTGAATAGTGACAATGAAAACAATGGTGGTGGTGGTATGTATGTAATGAGTTAGTATTTGCTACAGGTCTCTGGAATACACTGTGGGGGTCATTTACTAAGGGCCCGATTCGCGTTTTCCCGACGTGTTACCCGAATATTTCCGATTTGCGCCGATTGTACCTGAATTGCCCCGGGATTGTGGCGCACGCGATCGGATTGTGGCGCATCGGCGCCGGCATGCGCGCGACGGAAATCGGGGGGCGTGGCCGAACGAAAACCCGACGTATTCGGAAAAACCGCCGCATTTAAAAACCGAAAAAGTGTCGCTTGGGGAGTGCTTACCTTCACCTGGTCCGAGGTGGTGGATTCCGGCGCGATGAGATGACTTTCAGCGCAGCAGCGCCACCTGGTGGACGGCGGAGGAACTACCTTCTTAAATCCCGGCCGGACCCGAATCCAGAGCAGAGAACGCGCCGCTGGATCGCGAATGGGCCGGGTAAGTAAATTTGCCCCTGTGTGTTCAACAATGAGATGTTTTGTCCTTACATCATTTGTCCTGATGCCGGGTTGTAATTATTATCTCACATCTAGTGGGTACACACTTCTATTTCCTTGTCCCACAACTAGATGTTATAGTCATATGACCATCATCGCTCTTGTCCCACACTCAAACCTATATACAGGCGGTCCCCTACTTAAGAACACCTGACTTACATACGACCCCTAGTTACAAACGGACCTCTGGATTTTGGTAATTTGCTGTACTTTAGTCCTAGGCTACAATAAACAGCTTTAACAGTTATTAATGGTGTCTGTAATTAAGATTTATTGTAAATCCTGGTTCTTATTACAATCCAACATTTTTAAAATCCAATTGTCACAGAGACCAAATACATTTTGACTGGGGTTACAATAATAAAGTATACGGTTCCGACTTACATACAAACTCAATTTAAGAACAAACCTACAGTCCCTATCTTGTATGTAACCCGGGGACTGCCTGTACACATACTTTTATCTCACACGCTTAGGTAGTGTTCGGGGATCCAACACACTTTCCTGCCTGTAGGTATAATTATTTCCTAATATGTCTAGTCTAGGTGTCGCTGCAGCTCAACCCTTTATCACTTTATCTATATTCTTTGCAACTGAGCAATCCCATAGCGGCCATTCTTCAGAAAAAACAGCCACCTTGTAAAGACCCACTGTACAACACGCATGCACGGGTAATTTCAGCAAACAGATGCGGGTGCCAGGAACTCTGTCCACTTAAAAAACCCGACATTCGTGAGTATAACTAACTGATGTATTTTAGATGGACAGACAGAGATTCTAAATCTGCAGATATATTAGTGTCTCAAATTACCATAATAAATTGGATGGATGTTTTCAAAATGCTAATGCAAAACTGCATGCATTATTTAATGGGAAGTTTTCAGTAGTGGAACAAAAATTTATGTTTATAGTTAAAGGGAGCCTGTCACCAGGGACCTCATATTCACTTACAGAAGCCCATTACAGCTGCAGTGCAAACATACCTTTCTGCCTTTTCTAAGAATTTACAACGTAATTGTGTGTTATAACTTACCTTGCATCCTGACAAAATCCTGGGGTAGTCACAGGGGTTGGACTTTGGTTTAGATGCATTTCAAAAAACAACATGTGCCTTGTCTATGTTACTCCCTCCTCAGATCTTAGCCCCCACCTTTGTGCTCCTGTACAGCTCCACCTCCTGCTCCTTCTCAGAGGTCACAACCTGGTCAGCCTGCCATCAGTGGGGGAGGGAGGAGCTGTACAGGAGCACAAAGATGGAGGCAGCCTGCAGCTCAGACAAGTCACATGTTGTTTTTTGAATGTATCCAAACCAAAGCCCAACTCCTGTGACTATCCAAGGATTTTGTCAGGATGCAAGAGTAAGTTATAACACACAATTATATCGTAATGCTAATGCTTAGAAAAGGCAGAGAGGCATATTTGCACTGCAGGTGTCATGGGCTTTTATAATCTGTCTTTAGTGAAAATGAGGTCCCTTTAAGACCATTGGGTATTCTCGTATTTAAATAAAAAATCCAAAATGCTTCCATATTGTGTAATAATTTTTTTCTATCACTTCCTCTTTGTTCTATAGCATAAGTCTTAAAACTAGAAACATTACAGTTGTGAGCTTCTACAAAATGTTTAACAGCTCCAGAAACATTCCTTTTTTCGATAATTATCTTTTCTATTGTTTGCAGTGTCCCACAAATGTTCTGTCAATCTTTCCTTAAATTTACGGATGGTACATCCGATATATGATAAGTTGCATGTAATATACCAGAGGTGTTACCAGAGGTCTTTTTTCTGTGTGTTTTGGTTTGAATGTTACCATTTTCATCAATGTTTAACTGTAAATCCAGTAAAATTATATTCTTATCATCTACTCTGTGTGCAAAAATTATATTCTTATCATTCATATTGTGTGTAAACATTGGTACGCCAGACACATCGCCATCCCAATTAATCAGGAGATTGTCGATGTATCTTCCGTACCAATGCAGCGAACCCAAAACGGACTATGGTCCATATACAGGTATTTTTCCTCCAAATAACCAGGTTTGCAAGGGATGGAAATTATTTAGCACCCATAGAAACACTGCAAGTTTGTAAATAGTATGTATTGTTCAAATCCAACCATTCACAAGCTTTTTCATTTGTTGATGCAATGCCCAAGATGATGGGGCGCATTGGAGGTGGGTTCACATTTTTGTGAACCTTAGGAAGCGCTTGTAGTATGGGTATACTGGGGTGTAACACTTCTAAATATTCCCTTTCTTTTTGGGAAAACCCCCCCAAAGAGACACCATCATCAAGGATCTGTAACAATAATTTTGATTCACAATCTCCTAATAGAGTTTCGATTTGTGTCAGATACAATTCTGGATCCACAACCACCACAAAACCACCTTTATCAGCTATTTTTATAATACTAGTCTCTAGTTGGCTAAGTGATTTTTTGTAAGGTTATTTTTACAAAAATGGCTGTTAGGATTACAAAAATCATGCAGGTTTTTTAATTCCCATTCAATAATATTTGTCCATAGACATTGTTCTTGACTGAACTGGATAAAAGTGCAGATTTGGTGTTTTTAATTTTTGTACATCCCGATTTTATATTTTTGTCGCACGGTCATCCAGCTCTGCCAATGTAATAAGTGACATTTGTTCAGAAAAGTCAAATCCTGTAAAAAATATTATTATTACCACTTCTTTCATTTACACCTATGCCATTTATTTGTATGGACAGATCTTCTTGTTTTTCCGTCAAGAAATGTCTCTTGACTGTGAGATTCCTGATAAATTTGTCCTTTAGTGTGTCAAATGGGTCAAAGTCTCGGGAAGGCAGGACCTCGGGATGGCAGGACCTCAGAATGACCACCACGATACAGGACCGCAATAGGAATACAGGGCCACCACAGGAATAAAGGACCGCCATAGGACCGCCACTGGAACACAGGACCGCCACGGGAACGCCAAAGGAACATGGGAACGCCACAGGAACATGGGAATGCCACAGGAACATGGGAATGCCACAGGAACACGGGAAACACAGAGACGTCTGGAAACCCACAGGAAGCACGGAGGCGTCTGGAAACGCACAGGAGGAACACAAGAGGCTTTCACTTCAGTGGAATGACTTGAAGATCCGGCTGTGAGTGAAGGGAGGTGCCGGACTATAAGGGCGCGCTGGATTAGCCAGCGCCAATTAGAGGGGCGCTGGCCCTTTAGATCACAAAAAACACGCACACGGGCCTAGTCCTGGATGGGAGCAGGAGCCTAGACAAGGAAGACCGGGAAAAGAGCCGGACCAGGAGAAGGGAGAGGTGAGTGCGGGTCCGGGGACAGGTCCCGGTGTTAACAGTTACATTAGTGCGGGTCTGGGGACAGCGGAGCACGGGTGTACCCGCGATCCACAACATGGATCGCGGGGGCACCCGTGACAAGCACAAATATATACTTACAGATACAGGCAGTCCCCGGGTTACGTACAAGATAGGGTCCGGAGGTTTGTTCTTAAGTTGAATTTGTATGTAAGTCGAAACTGTATATTTTTTCATTGTAGATCCAGACAAAAAAAAATTTGGCCCCAGTGACAATTGGAGCTTAAACATTTTTTGCTGTAATGGGACCAAGGATTAACAATAAAGCTTTATTACAGACACCTTGCAGCTGATTATTGCAATCTGGGACTATAGTAAAGCATTCAGAAAGCTTCACCAGAGGTCAGAGGGGTCTGTCTGTAACTATGGGTTGTCTGTAAGTCGGGTGTCCTTAAGTAGGGGACTGCCTGTATATGCATAACACAGATAAATAATGGGGCACATTTACTAAGGGTCCGCAGCCGCGAATCCGTCGGGTTTTTCCCAAATATTTCCGCTTTGCGCGGTATTTCACGGGATTGTGGCGCACACGATCGACTTTCGCGCGACAGAAATCTGGGGCGTGGCCACCAGACAACCCGAAGGATTCGGAAAAACCGCTGAATTTAAAAAGCCATTTGTGTCGCAAGATCAAGCACTCACATACACCAGAAAAAAGCAGGTGAACTTCGGCGGACCTCGGCGCAGCAGCGAAACATGGTGAATATCGGCGCACGGACCTTAGTGAATCCCGGCAGAACCCGAATCAGCGTCGGAGAACCCGCCGCCGGATCGCGACTGGACCGGGTAAGTAAATGTGCCCCAATATGTCTTTGTTATGCAGATGTGTGTGTATGTATATATACATATATATCTGTTATGCATTAATGTGTGTATATATATGTGCCATACATACTATATACACTCACCGTCCACTTTATTAGGTACACCTGTCCAACTGCTCGTTAACACTTAATTTCTAATCAGCCAATCACATGGCGGCAACTCAGTGCATTTAGGCATGTAGACATGGTCAAGACAATCTCCTGCAGTTCAAACCGAGCATCAGTATGGGGAAGAAAGGTGATTTGAGTGCCTTTGAACGTGGCATGGTTGTTGGTGCCAGAAGGGCTGCTCTGAGTATTTCAGAAACTGCTGATCTACTGGGATTTTCACGCACAACCATCTCTAGGGTTTACAGAGAATGGTCCGAAAAAGAAAAAACATCCAGTGAGCGGCAGTTCTGTGGGCGGAAATGCCTTGTTGATGCCAGAGGTCAGAGGAGAATGGGCAGACTGGTTCGAGCTGATAGAAAGGCAACAGTGACTCAAATCGCCACCCGTTACAACCAAGGTAGGCAGAAGAGCATCTCTGAACGCACAGTACGTCGAACTTTGAGGCAGATGGGCTACAGCAGCAGAAGAACAGGAACAGGAAACTGGGGCTACAATTTGCACAAGCTCATCGAAATTAGACAGTAGAAGATTGGAAAACGTTGCCTGGTCTGATGAGTCTCGATTTCTGCTGCGACATTCGGTTGGTAGGGTCAGAATTTGGCGTCAACATGAAAGCATGGATCCATCCTGCCTTGTATCAACGGTTCAGGCTGGTGGTGGTGTCAGGGTGTGGGGAATATTTTCTTGGCACTCTTTGGGCCCCTTGGTACCAATTGAGCATCAAAGCAACGCCACAGCCTACCTGAGTATTGTTGCTGACCATGTCCATCCCTTTATGACCACAATGTACCCAACATCTGATGGCTACTTTCAGCAGGATAATGCGCCATGTCATAAAGCTGGAATCATCTCAGAATGGTTTCTTGAACATGACAATGAGTTCACTGTACTCAAATGGCCTCCACAGTCACCAGATCTCAATCCAATAGAGCATCTTTGGGATGTGGTGGAACGGGAGATTCGCATCATGGATGTGCAGCCGACAAATCTGCGGCAACTGTGTGATGCCATCATGTCAATATGGAACAAAATCTCTGAGGAATGCTTCCAGCACCTTGTTGAATCTATGCCACGAAGAATTGAGGCAGTTCTGAAGGCAAAAGGGGGTCCAACCCGTTTCTAGTATGGTATACGTAATAAAGTGGCCGGTGAGTGTATATGTATGTGTGTGCGTATGTCTGTGTTATGCATATGTGTGTGATTTATATGTGTGATGTACATATTCGTATATGGCTGTATTACATATATTTGTTTATGTGTATGGCATACATGTATGTGTTGTAATTAGGCTATGAAAACCTGTTGAATACACTATGTTCTCACCATCGTTAGGCTGCATTCACACGACGGTTGGTGGACGTATATACATCCCCCATAGGCCAGCGATGGGCGCACAGATCGGTATGGAGCAGACATGTCTTTCGCCATATTACGGCGCCGTGCGCGATGTATCTCTGTTGAGAGGGGAGGGGTCAACCCTCCTCCTATCCAGGGCACCGGACGTGGCGGACATACGTTTGGGTTAATGCACCCTTAGTCGTAGAGGAGTTGAGAGCATTTTGATTAACCTGCTTAAGGTGCCAAAATAACCGCTTCTCACACGGGGCATCATGGCAAAGGCGACTACAAATTTTTTTTTGTCAAATTTTTCAAAAAGGGTGGGGGCACTTGGTAAAGAAGGGGGGCATTTGTCAGAAACTTGTCATTATATATGGGAGGCACTTGGAAAAAAAGGGGTGTATTGTAAAAAAGGGGCAATTGGCAAAAAAGAAGGGGGAGCACTGGGCAACAAAAAGGGAGAACTCGGGTTTATATATTGGACTGTTTACATAACAATCTCTCTTTGGGTTGTTTGGGAGTCCCTTGTTAAAAGACAGAGGTATTATTAGTTATATTGATTATAAGAGGGGGCCCCATAAGGAATTTTGCTCCGGGCCCAGAGGACTCTTGTTACGCCACTGCTGAGTAATTTCACCAAACCAGTCTGATATCTAAGGAACTTGGGTGGTTTTCCATAGTCTATGAATAAGGGAGCAGGCGGCAATCAGCATGAATCCCATTAAGGACCTCTTGGCTTTGGCCATCAAGGTGGGAAGGAGAGAAAGACGAAGGGCTGCAGGGCCATTCTCCAGATGGTGCCCTTTCAGTTTTGCATTCAGTCCATTCCCTTGTGACCAAAAGGGTTGTAGCAACTGACAGCCCCAACATACATGCGTCATAGTGCCATGATCCTGGTGCCATCTCCAGCAGACACCTGAACAATTCGGATACATGGACCGTAACAAGGTGGGTACCCAGTACCATCTCAATAGAATTTTGTAGTTGATCTCCTGCTACTTACAGAAGATGGATAATTTAAAAAGATTATATTAATACATAATCAAACTTATCTAAATTAGGTACCCCTTTTTTGTATAGGCAAAAAGAATAAAGGGTAATTGTCATTTGGAATGCATAGTGAAAGCCATAAATACAGAGCCCACAAGAAAATGGTGCAAATGCATTTCTTTTTGCTAATTTCACTGCATTTGGAAATTTTACCAGCTTCCAGGTAAAAGGCGTGGGATATATTATAATATATATAATACAATTTGTTACACAGAAAGCAAGTGCTCATACAACTCATGTACATGGAACTACAAACTTTTTGAAGGTTGGGAGTGAAAAATGGAAACACAAAAACAAAATATGGTAAAGTTGTTAAAAGGTTAATTGTGTGTGTGAGAGAGGGGCTGTTAGTAAAGTTTTACTTTATGTCCCTTAGCAAAAGCTTTATCGCTTTGTCATTAAGGCAGATCTATTCCAGCCATAATATGGCTCATTTTCTCCTGATCAGTACGTTTTAACCATTTCAGCTCTCTGGCTATAGTCTTCTATTGGCATTACCTTTAAAGGAGCACAACGAGTACTCACAGTTTCGAGCCATGGCTGCAAAAGAGATAGAGACTGCGCTATCTATGGCCATAAGAACGACCATGTGGCTCTATTCTCCATGGAGAGGGAAGGGGTGAGCCGCAATCACCTCTCCTCCTCTCCAGCACGCCAGACGTGTGCCTGCCCGGCTATAGTTTATGTGAATGCAGCCTACATATGTATATATTTTTTTAAGGGGAAGCGGGGTCCCATGCAGAATCTCCCGTTCCACCACATCCCAAAGATGCTCTATTGGATTGAGATCTGTTGACTGTGGAGGCCATTTGAGTACAGTGAACTCATTGTCATGTTCAAGAAACCAGTCTGAGATGATTCCAGCTTTATGACATGGCGCATTATCCTGCTGAAAGTAGCCATCAGATGTTACAGGGTACATTGTGCTCATAAAGGGATGGACATGGTCAGCAACAATACTCAGGTAGGCTGTGGCGTTGCAACGATGCTCAATTGGTACCAAGGGGCCCAAAGAGTGCCAAGAAAATATTCCCCACACCATGACACCACCACCACCAGCCTGAACCGTTGATACAAGGCAGGATGGATCCATGCTTTCATGTTGTTGACGCCAAATTCTGACCCTACCATCCGAATGTCGCAGCAGAAATCAAGACTCATCAGACCAGGCAACGTTTTTCCAATCTTCTACTGTACAATTTCGATGAGCTTGTGCAAATTGTAGCCTCAGTTTCCTCTTCTTAGCTGAAAGGAGTGGCACCCGGTGTGGTCTTCTGCTGCTGTAGCCCATCTGCCTCAAAGTTCGACGTACTGTGCGTTCAGAGATGCTCTTCTGCCTACCTTGGTTGTAACGGGTGGCAATTTGAGTCACTGTTGCCTTTCTATCAGCTTGAACCAGTCTGCCCATTCTCCTCTGACCTCTGGCATCAACAAGGCGTTTCCGCCCACAGAACTGCCGCTCACTGGATGTTTTTTCTTTTTCGGACCATTCTCTGTAAACCCTAGAGATGGTTGTGCGTGAAAATCCCAGTAGATCAGCAGTTTCTGAAATACTCAGAGCAGCCCTTCTGGCACCAACAACCATGCCACGTTCAAAGGCACTCAAATCACCTTTCTTCCCCATACTGATGCTCGGTTTGAACTGCAGGAGATTGCCTTGACCATGTCTACATGCCTAAATGCACTGAGTTGCCGCCATGTGATTGGCTGATTAGAAATTAAGTGTTAACGAGCAGTTGGACAGGTGTACCTAATAAAGTGGCCGGTGAGTGTATATATATATACAGGCGGTCCCCTACTTAAGGACACACGACTTACAGACAACCCATAGTTACAGACGGACCCCTCTGCACACTGTGACCTCTGATGAAACTCTCTGAATGCTTTACTATAGTCCCAGAATGCAATGATCAGCTATAAGGTGTCTGTAATGAAGCTTTATTGATAATTCTTGGTCCAATTACAGCAAAAATTTTGAAACTCCAATTGTCACTGGGGCAAAAGAAAAAAAATTGTCTAGAACTTCAATTATAAAATATACAGTTTCGACTTACATACAAGTTCAACTTAAGAACAAACCTCCGGACCCTATCTTGTATGTAACCCGGGGACTGCCTGTATATATATATATATATATATATATATATATATATATATACACACACACAAGTCCCAGGGTCAACATCTGCAAAGAGTTTGTATGTTCTCTCCGTATTGTGTGGGTTTTTCTCCAGATCCTCCACTTTTCTCCCACACTCCAAAACATACTGGTAGGTTGATTAGATTGTGAGCCCCATTGGGGACAAGGACCGACTTGGCAAACTCTGTGCAGCGCTGCGTAATCTGTGTGCGCTATATAAATAAAGGAATTATTATTATTATTATTATATTTATACTTAAGTATCAGGAGATCCAAAGGCAGCACAGCTGAAATTATGGGTGCAAAATCTGTACGATCATTGGCAAATGCAATTGGCAAAATTAAACCACATAATGTGGAAGAGTTTTTACTTCTTTTTACATGACTGTATATGGTACATATGGAGTTTTTAGGGCATATGCACCTCATTAAGTAGATGCTATTTAAAACATATCCCTTGCACTTTGAAGAGCAGAAGAGATTCTTGTTTCCTTACAATGGTTAACAGATGGACTTTTCTTGATTATTCCATGGTTTTATCTTGGATATGCTATAACTTTATTATGTGCGGGGCCCCAAATCAGTGCTAAATCAGTTCTCATACTGCAGTCGTATGCACCAGCAGGTGTTCAGGAACTCCATGGTACAGGAAAAAAAAGCTGTGACGGGAACCACAGTAGTAAGTCAATACTGTGATGTCTTCATTCTCCGAATAATAAAAATCATAAAGTGATGCTGTATCTTTGCAATATTTTCCCAAATCTGTCCCTTCTTAACTTACATTTATTAGGTTGGCAAGAATAAGGGGACATATGGAACCCAGAATAACTGCAGGATCAGAGTATTTGTATATAATGTTACCATGGATATGATAGGTCTGCATTAAAGCTGTGCAGAACAAAGATTTTAAGCCCTTTGACATAAATGCACATGAGCGGGAAGGAGGTCACTCAATTTGCAAAACTTTTATGTCAAGGTGACTGTAAGGTCAATGGACCCGTGTCCATGCAATCACCAGACTCTGACTGTAACTGCAAAGAAGGATCGAGAACCCCAAAAATGATTACTTACACAGTTTTCTATACAGGCTTGTGAAAAAGGTGACATCATTTGTTAAGACGTAACTAAACTTTTTTTTTATAAAATGGCTTCATTTGAATAAAAATAAATTCCATTTTGTAGCTAAAGTAAAGTATTAAACTTCTAATAAACATATAATAATAATCTTTATTTATATAGCGCCATCAAATTATTTAGCGCTTTACAGATTCTGGAGAACATATACAAATAAATTAACACATTACAGAGTCATATGAAACAATAGGAGTGCAAGAGCTTACAGTCTATGAGGATGAGGGGGTGACACAAGAGCTTACAGTCTATGAGGATGAGGGGGTGACACAAGAGCTTACAGTCTATGAGGATGAGGGGGTGACACAAGAGCTTACAGTCTATGAGGATGAGGGGGTGACACAAGAGCTTACAGTCTATGAGGATGAGGGGGTGACACAAGAGCTTACAGTCTATGAGGATGAGGGGGTGACACAAGAGCTTACAGTCTATGAGGATGAGGGGGTGACACAAGAGCTTACAGTCTATGAGGATGAGGGGGAGACACAAGAGCTTACAGTCTAAAAGGATGAGGGGGACACAAGAGCTTACAGTCTATGAGGATGAGGGGGTGACACAAGAGCTTACAGTCTATGAGGATGAGGGGGTGACACAAGAGCTTACAGTCTATGAGGATGAGGGTCACACAAGAGCTCACAGTCTATGAGGATGAGGGGGTGACACAAGAGCTTATAGTCTATGAGGATGAGGGAGGACACAAGAGCTTACAGTCTATGAGGATGAGGGGTTGACACAAGACCTTACAATCTATGAGGATGAGGGTGACACAAGAGCTTACAGTCTATGGGGATGAGGGGGTGACACAAGAGCTTACAGTCTATGAGGCTGAGGGGTGATACATTTATTTCACTTCTAAGCACTTTCATTTCCTTACGTTTGATTACCTCTGATATAGTCTAAGTATTTCATGCTACTATGCTATTTGTATTTCTTGATGTACCTCTAGTGGATTCATCCACCACTGGGATAGTGGGGTCTGTTTAGCACTCAGTTGTGCTTTTTAAATGTTTTTAATATATTGTTGTGACTTAATAAAAATTTCAATTTACATACTTTTGAAAACCATAGTGGACATCCCTCTTTTCCTTTAAGTTTGATAAATGAGACTGTAAGCTCTTGTGTCACCCCCTCATCCTCATAGTCTGTAAGCTCATGTGTCACCCCCTCATCCCCATAGACTGTAAGCTCTTGTGTCACCCTCATCCTCATAGACTGTAAGGTCTTGTGTCAACCCCTCATCCTCATAGACTGTAAGCTCTTGTGTCACCCCCTCATCCTCATAGACTGTGAGCTCTTGTGTGACCCTCATCCTCATAGACTGTAAGCTCTTGTGTCACCCCCTCATCCTCATAGACTGTAAGCATGAGGGGGTGACACAAGGGCTTGCAGTCTATGAGGATGAGGGGGTGACACATGAGCTTACAGTCTATGAGGATGAGGGGGTGACACATGAGCTTACAGTCTATGAGGATGAGGGGGTGACACAAGAGCTTACAGTCCATGAGGATGAGGGGGGGACACAAGAGCTTACAGTCTATGAGGATAAGGGGGTGACACAAGAGCTTACAGTCTATGAGGATAAGGGGGTGACACAAGAGCTTACAGTCTATGAGGATGAGGGGGTGACACAAGAGCTTACAGTCTATGAGGATGAGGGGGTGACACAAGAGCTTACAGTCTATGAAGATGAGGGGGTGACACAAGAGCTTACAGTCTATGAGGATGAGGGGGTGACACAAGAGCTTACAGTCTATGAGGATGAGGGGGTGACACAAGAGCTTACAGTCTATGAGGATGAGGGTCACACAAGAGCTCACAGTCTATGAGGATGAGGGGGTGACACAAGAGCTTATAGTCTATGAGGATGAGGGAGGACACAAGAGCTTACAGTCTATGAGGATGAGGGGTTGACACAAGACCTTACAATCTATGAGGATGAGGGTGACACAAGAGCTTACAGTCTATGGGGATGAGGGGGTGACACAAGAGCTTACAGTCTATGAGGCTGAGGGGTGATACATTTATTTCACTTCTAAGCACTTTCATTTCCTTACGTTTGATTACCTCTGATATAGTCTAAGTATTTCATGCTACTATGCTATTTGTATTTCTTGATGTACCTCTAGTGGATTCATCCACCACTGGGATAGTGGGGTCTGTTTAGCACTCAGTTGTGCTTTTTAAATGTTTTTAATATATTGTCGTGACTTAATAAAAATTTCAATTTACATACTTTTGAAAACCATAGTGGACATCCCTCTTTTCCTTTAAGTTTGATAAATGAGACTGTAAGCTCTTGTGTCACCCCCTCATCCTCATAGTCTGTAAGCTCATGTGTCACCCCCTCATCCCCATAGACTGTAAGCTCTTGTGTCACCCTCATCCTCATAGACTGTAAGGTCTTGTGTCAACCCCTCATCCTCATAGACTGTAAGCTCTTGTGTCACCCCCTCATCCTCATAGACTGTGAGCTCTTGTGTGACACTCATCCTCATAGATTGTAAGCTCTTGTGTCACCCCCTCATCCTCATAGACTGTAAGCTCTTATGTCACCCCCCTCATCCTCATAGACTATAAGCTCTTGTGTCACCCTCTCATCCTCATAGACTGTAAGCTCTTGTGTCACCCCCTCATCCTCATAGACTGTAAGGATGAGGTGGTGACACAAGGGCTTGCAGTCTATGAGGATGAGGGGGTGACACATGAGCTTACAGTCTATGAGGATGAGGGGGTGACACATGAGCTTACAGTCTATGAGGATGAGGGGGGGTGACACACGAGCTTACAGTCTATGAGGATGAGGGGGTGACACAATAGCTTACAGTATATGAGGATGAGGGGCTGACACAAGAGCTTACAGTCTATGAGGATGAGGGGGTGACACAAGAGCTTACAGTCTGTGAGGATAAGGGGTTGACACAAGAGCTTACAGTCTATGAGGATGAGGGGTGACACAAGAGCTTACATTCTATGAGGATGAGGGGGTGACACAAGAGCTTACAGTGTATGAGGACGAGGGGTGACACAAGAGCTTACAGTCTATGAGGATGAGGGGGTGACACAAGAGCTTACAGTCTATGAGGATGAGGGGGTGACACAAGAGCTTACAGTCTATGAGGATGAGGGGGTGACACAAGAGCTTACAGTCTATGAAGATGAGGGGGTGACACAAGAGCTTACAGTCTATGAGGATGAGGGGTAACACCAGAGCTTACAGTCTATGAGTATGAGGGGTGACACAAGAGCTTACAGTCTATGAGGATGAGGGGGTGACACAGGAGCTTACAGTGTATGAGGACGAGGGGTGACACAAGAGCTTACAGTCTATGAGGATGAGGGGGTGACACAAGAGCTTACAGTCTATGAGGATGAGGGGGTGACACAAGGGCTTACAGTCTATGAGGATGAGGGGGTGACCAAAGACCTTACAGTCTATGAGGATGAGGGGGGGCACAAGAGCTTACAGTGTATGAGGACGAGGGTGACACAAGAGTTTACAGTCTATGAGGATGAGGGGGTGACACAAGGGCTTGCAGTCTATAAGGATGAGGGGGTGACATGACACATGAGCTTACAGTCTATGACAGTGATGGCGAACCTATGGCACTGGTGCCAGAGGTGGCACTCAGAGCCCTTTCTGTGGGCACTCAGGCCATCACCAGAGATGACTCCAGGTATCTTCCTGCAGTCCCAGACAGCCCAGGACTTGCTGTGCACAGAGCTATTTTAAAGTGACAGTGCTACCTGGGACTATTTTCTACTTTATTGGTGCCTCAGAGTGCTGGTATCAATGAAAACTGTGACAGAGAAGGGAGTATAAATAACAAATTAAATTTCTGTGTTGGCACTTTGCGATAAATAAGCGGATCTTTGTTGTAGTTTGGGCACTCGGCCTCTAAAAGGTTTGCCATCACTGGTCTATGAGGATGAGGGGGTGACACATGAGCTTACAGTCTATGAGGATGAGGGGGTGAAACAAGAGCTTACAGTCTATGATGATGAGGGGGGGGTGACACAAGAGCTTACAGTATATGAGGATGAGGGGGTGACACAAGAGCTTACAGTCTATGAGGATGAGGGGGTGACACAAGAGCTTACAGTCTATGAGGATGAGGGGTAACACCAGAGCTTACAGTCAATGAGTATGAGGGGTGACACAAGAGCTTACAGTCTATGAGGATGACGGGTGACACAAGAGCTTACAGTCTACGAGGATGAGGGGGTGACCAAAGACCTTACAGTCTATGAGGATGAGAGGGGGGCACAAGAGCTTACAGTCTATGAGGATGAGGGGGTGACACAAGAGCTTACAGTGTATGAGGACGAGGGGTGACACAAGACCTTACAGTATATGAGGATGAGGGGGTGACACAAGAGCTTAGAGTCTATGAGGATGAGGGGCGACACAAGAGCTTACAGTCTATGAGGATGAGAGGGTGACACAAGAGCTTACAGTCTATAAAGATGAGGGGGTGACACAAGAGCTTACAGTCTATGAGGATGAGGGGTAACACCAGAGCTTACAGTCTATGAGTATGATGGGTGACACAAGAGCTTACAGTCTGTGAGGATGAGGGGGTGACCAAAGACCTTACAGTCTATGAGGATGAGAGGGTGACACAAGAGCTTACAGTCTATGAAGATGAGGGGGTGACACAAGAGCTTACAGTCTATGAGGATGAGGGGTAACACCAGAGCTTACAGTCTATGAGTATGATGGGTGACACAAGAGCTTACAGTCTGTGAGGATGAGGGGGTGACCAAAGACCTTACAGTCTATGAGGATGAGGGGGGGCACAAGAGCTTACAGTCTATGAGGATGAGGGGGTGACACAAGAGCTTACAGTCTATGAGGATGAGGCGGTGACACAAGAGCTTACAGTCTATGAGGATGAGGGGAGTGACACAAGAGCTTACAGTCTATGAGGATGAGGGGGGGGTGACACAAGAGCTTACAGTATATGAGGACGAGGGGTGACACAAGAGCTTACAGTCTATGAGGATGAAGGGGTGACACAAGAGCTTACAGTCCATGAGGATGAGGGGGTGACACAAGAGCTTACAGTCTATGAGGATGAGGGGGTGACACAAGAGCTTACAGTCTATGAAGATGAGGGGGTGACACAAGAGCTTACAGTCTATGAGGATGAGGAGTAACACCAGAGCTTACAGTCTATGAGTATGAGGGGTGACACAAGAGCTTACAGTCTATGAGGATGAGGGGGTGACACAAGGGCTTACAGTCTATGAGGATGAGGGGGTGACACAAGAGCTTACAGTCTGTGAGGATGAGGGGGTGACCAAAGACCTTATAGTCTATGAGGATGAGGGGGGGCACAAGAGCTTACAGTGTATGAGGACGAGGGTGACACAAGAGTTTACAGTCTATGAGGATGAGGGGGGGCACAAGAGCTTACAGTCTATGAGGATGAGGGGGTGACACAAGAGCTTACAGTCTATGAGGATGAGGGGGGACACAAGAGCTTACAGTCTATGAGGATGAGCGGGGACACAAGAGCTTACAGTCTATGAGGATGAGGGGGGACACAAGAGCTTACAGTCTATGAGGATGAGGGGGGACACAAGAGCTTACAGTCTATGAAGATGAGGGGAGACACAAGAGCTTACAGTCTATGAAGATGAGGGGGTGACACAAGAGCTTACAGTCTATGAGGTTGAGGGGATGACATAAGAGCTTACAGTCTATGAGGATGAGGGGATGACATAAGAGGTATAAGAGCTTGTTTCTGTTATAAAGGGAGAACCCCTTTTTATTTTATAACTGTTTTGCCGCGTTGTGTGTCATTTTATTTGTAATTCTTTTGTTTTAACATCTTCTAGAAGCACTGAACAACTTATTTTTGTAATTAAAGCTTTCACTTTAGTTTTGGTCCCTGTAGGTTCTGCAAACTCTTAACCTTGTAAAGTGTGATTAGCTGTGTGCTTGCTAGAGTGCCGAGTGTGCAAGTTTAGTGGTGTGACAAGGTGACTGCTTGAGAGGCAAGAGTGGATGTAGAGGGGGATACTTATTGGTCCCAGTGTAAATTCAATAAGTGGCGGCAGCAAATACTCATAATTGGAATGTGTGAACTGTATGAGGTGTGATTTATGCTCAATTTGTGCCCTGAGTGAAAGACGAGTCCAAGTTTGAGTAGCTTAAATGAATCTCTGTACAGTCGCACCTCAAGTCAGGTGACGAGGTAGCATCGTCCTCTCGGTGACAAATACCAAGTGGTCTGCATGTTGAGCTCAACCCCTCATCTCTGGACATTTGGACCCTAATACCATCTTCATGGAGTTGGTTTATAACCATTAGTGTAAACACATGCACATTTGTGGCTGCTGGAGGTCATTTTGCAGAGCTTTGGCAGTGCTCATCCCGTTCCTACTTGCACAATAAAAACATATTATAAAACATAAGCAGAAACCCCCCCCCCCCCCAAAAAAAAAAAAAAGTCCCTTAGGACCAGTGAAATAAATCAAGTAGGCTAATCTGGGCAATAGGAGGAGGGGCCAACCTTGGTAGGGGCATGTGGAGTATCAGCAGCTCTTTGGGTGGCCCCTCCTGGTCATCTGTTGTGGACATACCGGCAGCACAGCCCTCCAGATAACACTTAGAGAGAGCCACCACACACACTGGCCGGAAGATGCCGAAACTGTAGGAGAGAGGAGGAGAGAGGCCACACCCCAGACCCCTCTCAGCTCATTTGCGAACTCTATTGGAGGTGCATGGACCTCTGATCGGCCCAGACCTGTTCCTGTCAAAAGGATACAGGAGGAAGCCAAAGGCTCACGTGTCCCGTTCCCTGCAACCGCCCTCCAGCATGTCATCCTTTCCCCAACAGGTGCCAGCCAGAATCCATCTGGTAGGCTGCGTGCATCCCGGCAGTGGCCAGTGGAGACTCCATAGATCTCCAGGGACAGGAAAAGAATGAGGTTAGGGGAGAGGGTCCTCCTTTTGAAAGATTCCATGTTGTTTCCTGTACCTGGAGACAGGGAATGCCTCCTGTCAATGCCGTTGTGGAGGTGAGGAGAAAACACACATGAGAAAATCATCACATCTTAGAGGCCAAAGCATGCTGCGTTTCACAAGTTAGATGTATTTAACTAATTTGACTTGAAAGGCTTCTTGAATTTATTTTTATTTTAGTTCTAATACTTAACCTTTATGTGCACCACAACAGAATAGTAGATTGTGGTGTAGTAAGGACTCTATAGAGAGAGCTGATAGGCTGAACTCTCTCCATACGAGTCAAGTGTCAGCTGTATTTTAATGATTGTGGCAGTTAACTTTATAAGTGCCATGGTCAACCCTGACCACGGTCCCTAAACAGCTGTATCAGTCTGTCAGAGCTAAAGATCAGCAGAACATTCACAATTTACTACAATACAGTGGTATTACCGTATCTGCAACACCCCTGACAGCGTGTAAGCAAGGGAGTGCTTGCGAATGAGGCCCTCCATCTGTCTGATCAGCTCACTTTTAGGATCTATTAGAGTCAATTAGCAGTGGTAGATTGTGCCTGGACAGACATGGGTGAAAACTATGTAATTCTTGTTATCCAATAATGTTCCAATCTGTAAGCTGGAGTGTGATTGTAGAGTGAGCCCCACCTGACCAGGGAGTAACAAAACCCCTGGACAGGAAGTGACAAGGTCTCTTTAGGCTCAGCTCCTGACTGAGGAGCATCTCTTGGAACCTAGCTCCTGACTGAGGAGCATCACTCTAGAGCACAAGCTCTTACTACAGGCCTCCTAGGCCTCAGCTCATCTTCCAGAACACTCACGGAGTGACCAGAGACAGTGTCAGTGTACCACAGACACATACAACACCCAGGACAAAGCTGCAGCTTCCTGCATTGGACACAGCTACCCCCCAGCCTGCACCTACAACCAGGCGAGTGAATCTACTCCTGAGGATCACTCTCCATGACCACTCCAGTAATCCGGACTTCTCCAATAATCCGACATCTGTTTTGAAATAGTTCGGCCGGTTGCCTGCAGTTGTTCCAATAAAGAACCGTAAATTATTTTTGCACAACGTTGCCTCCGTCTGGTCTCTGAATACGGCTGTACCATCAAGGGCTACCCCATCCATTACCCAGGGACTTATCTTACAGACACTCAGGGGTTGCCCCAGGGAGAACCAGTACATACATCAGCCTCTCCCTCATTTAATTTCTTGCACACACCACCTGCTGGAGACCTGCCAGGCTGTAGGTCAGCCCTCCGGTCCCCATACCAAGCACCGTGACACAGCGTGCCTAGGCCACAACCGCCAGCCACTCTGGTATTCTGGGCCCCGGTGGGAGATGTTGCATATCCAAGGGGACCTGAAATAATAGTAAACAAAAATTTTTTTATCACTCCCGTTCCCTATTTATGGGATAAGAACAAAAAGAGCAGTGTCCTTTAGATTTAGCTGTGAGGATACTACTAGAGATTTTTGTAGAAAAGTCTCATTAGAGTGCACAGCGTGGAAACCAGAGTGTAAGTGGTCAAGAAGAGCCGTACAAGATGGGTCAAAGGAAGGTTTCTTTTTGCATTTCTTTTTAACATAGCTTATAATGGTGTGTTTGAGAAGGGTAAGTTACCAAAACAAAAGAGGTTAAATGTTAGTAAAGCTGGTAGTGATAGTTCAGGAGGTATAAGGGCAAGAAGAAAGAGCCGTGGAGAAAATTCTTGTGTCATTGGCTCGCAGTGTGAGAGTAAACAGGCTGATATATGGGAAGTAAGGGAAATGGATGTTGCTTGTGCAATGTGTGATTCTTTTCAGATGTAGGTGATTTTGCTTTGGAGTTTTTCAAAGTCTGTGATGGGTGTCTGTTCAACAATAACTCGGCACTCCAATTATGTGGAAAAGCGTATTTTTTTATTTTGCATACCTATCAGATCGCTATTCACATTTATAACAGTTCTGTCTCATAGACCTTCACCAGATATGGATTTCTGGAGGTTACAAAATAAGGGAAGAATGCCTTAGAGCAGTGGTGGCAAACCTATGGCACGAGTGCCAGAGGTGGCACTCAGAGCCCTCTCGATGGGCACCCGCGCCATCACCCCACCGCAGACTTCACCAGACGGGACTCAAGGCCTCTTGCAGTTCCAGACAGCCCAGGACCCTAGAAGGAAGCTACAATGATAACCAAAGCTTTTTCTCCTTCTGTCTACTGTATTGGTGTCCTCGGGTGCCTATACAATCTAAACATGTGACAGAGCAGGGAGTTGTTTAAATTGTCGCATCGGCACTTTGCGAAAAATATGTGGGTTTTGGATGTAGTTTGGGCACTCGGCATCGAAAAGGATTGCCATCACTGCCTTAGAGGATAAGCCAACCCATGGCTACTGCAGCATTGATGCAGTCTGCTGTGTACTAGCCCCCAGAGAACACAAAAGTTGTAATGCTGTTGCTTGTGGAATGACCACTGGGGTAATATCTACAACGATGCTGTACATGCAGTTAGCCTGAGAGGTGCCAGCCTTGGTACCAGTTAGGGGTGTACATATGGTTTAAATCAACCAATGAATAACAAAAAAAGGCTAGTAATACTCACCTCCGCTCCTCTTCACATTTATCTCGGCGCTGTCTGTGGCTAAGCTTGACACGAGGGGATCACCTAGAAAACAAACTTATAATTTGCAGCACGGAGGGTACAGTACCAGAACCATACAAAAATACAATATACATTGCCAACGACAACACAACAGTCATAACAACACAAGTGACATTACTGTACTGCAGGCACGGAAGATACGGTTAGTGTATCCACCAACCTTTTGATGAAGGAAAGACCTAAGTGCTAAGTGTGGCTAACAGTAACTATTTAGCAGTCCGATACAAGGTGGCTCTGCAGCATATTATCACCCTGTAGACCAGGGGTGTCAAACTCATTTTCACCGGGGACCATATCAGCCTTTCGGTTGCCTTAAAGGGGCCGAATGTAATCTTATTACTGTATAATTGTAATTTATACAGAATTACTATTACAATCAACCCTATGAGGGCAGCCACAAAGCTGGACTTATTGTTACATAAATGTGATGTAATTTATAAATGCAATGCAAACATAATCTCATTTCAATAGTTGAAGAGTATTTTCGTTATGAAGAGCAACCACAATGCAATAGCCACGTGTGAATGCGGCCTCAGACATTGGCATGGCCAGTATGTGTCCCCATAGAAACCAATAGCCCGAGTACCCCCACAGCAGCCAGAAGGCCCCACCAAGCAGCCACGGTGCCCCATTCCCCCCAGTAACAGCCACATTGCTCCGTCACCCCCCCCCCCCCTGCACCCCACATCACCCACAGCAGCAGACATGGTGGCCCACACCGCTCCAGAAGCAGCCACAGTGCCCTGTCATCCCCCAGCACGCGGCATCCCCCAGCAGCAGCCACAGTGCCCCGTCACCTCTAAGCAGCAGCCACAGTGCCCCTCATCAGTGCCCCCCATCACTCAGAAGCCACAGTGCCCCTCATCTTTGCCCCTCCTCCCCCAGCAGCTACAGTGCCCCTTATCAGTGCCCCTCATTTTTTCCTCCCCTCCCCCCACAGCCGCAGTGCCCCTTATCAGTGCCCCTATTCTTTGCCCCCCCTTCCCCCAGCAGCTATAGTGCCCCTTAACAGTGCGACTCATCTTTCTCCCCTCCCCCAGCATCTACATTGCCCCTCATTTTTGCCCCTCTCCCCCAGCAGCCACAGTGCCCCTCATATTTGCCTCCTCCCCCAGCAGCCACAGTGCTCCTTATCAGTGCCCCTCATCTTTGCCCCTGCCCAGAACAGCCACAGTGCCTCACTCCCCCAGCAGCCACAGTGCCCCCCTCCCCCAGCAGCCACAGTGTCCCTCATCTTTGCCCCCACTACAGCAGCCACAGTACCCCTTATCAGTGCCCCTACCCCAGCAGCCAGACTGCCCTTTACCAGTGCCCCCCCCCCCCCCCCAGCAGCCACAGTGCCCCGCTGTGGGAAAAACTCACATTTTCCCGCTCCCCCAAACTCATCTGAAAGTGGCACATTCGATGTGCCGTAATCACGTGTGCAGCTTCGGAGCCAGTGCGTACAACGGACACACACAGAAGCAAGGACAAAGAAGACATCTACAGCTTCGGGGAGCGGGAAAAAGTGAGTATCGAGTTACCCTTTGTGGGGTATTGCTCAGGTATAAGCTAGGTAGCGGTCGCAGACAGAGGGAAAGAGACAGTTCTCAGTTCAGTTCAGTGTTTATTCACACCACAAAACAAATGGAACAAAAATCCAGCATTGTCTTCATGCTTGTTTAAAACATAAACATACAGACCAGGCTTGGCCTTCTCACCCAGTAGCAGGGTCTTCACAAATAGTCCAAATTGTTGGTGTAAGTTCACACCTTGCAGAAGCTGCTGCATAGCACTTAGTCCATTTAAAGTCCAAAACAGCCAACCTGTCCTCCTAGACAGGACACGTGTTTGCTCTTGGAACAAGCTTCTCCCTCCGAGACTAGAGCTCACTCCACACTCTTGTGCACACTTCCAGCTCAGCTTTGTTAGCTGGAACACCCTGAAAACCCGGTTTGGACCGGTGCTTGAAGTTTGGTCCGGTGCTTGATTTCAGCTTGCTGCATTACTCTGAGCAACACAAGCTGAGAGGATAATACCTCCCATCCAGCAACAAACCCCTGACTGTGTCACATACCCCCTCCCTTTGTTCAACCTTGAGGGGATGAACACTCGCCAGACAGTGCACCCGGGACAGGGCATCTGCATTCCCCTGTAGCCGGCCTGCTCTGTGTTCCACTGTGAATTTGAAGTTCTGTAGAGACAAGAACCATCTGGTGACCCGAGCATTCCTCTCCTTGGCCTGGCTCATCCACTTGAGAGGTGAATGGTCAGTCACCAGTCGGAACTTCCTCCCCAACAGATAATAGCGGAGAGACTCGAGTGCCCACTTGATGGCTAGGCACTCCCTCTCCACTATACTGTACCTGGTTTCGGCTGGGGTGAGCTTGCGACTCAGGAACACAACAGGATGCTCTTCCCCATTAATTTCCTGAGATAGTACAGCACCGAGGCCCACTTCAGAGGCATCGGTCTGTACTACAAACTCCCTCTTGAAGTCGGGTGTCACCAGGACTGGTGACCCGCACAAGGCCGACTTCAAAGCGGAAAAAGCCTTCTCCGCTTGGTCATTCCAGCGAACCATCACTGTCTTACGTCCCTTCAGGAGCCCTGTCAATGGAGCCGCTACAGTAGCAAAATGGGGAATAAATCTCATATAATACCCCACCATCCCCAGGAATGACTTTATTTGCCTGGTGGTGACAGGTCGTGGCCAACTCCGTATTGCCTCTACCTTATTCATCTGGGGTTTGATGACTCCACGCCCAATGATATAGCCTAAGTACCGTGCCTCCTCTAGCCCTATGGCACATTTCTTTGGGTTAGCAGTTAGCCCGGCCCTACGGAGGGAGTCTACTACAGCCTGCACTTTTGCCAGATGACTCTCCCAGTCAGCACTGAAAATGACAATATCATCGAGGTACGCTGACGCGTAACGCCGATGTGGACGAAGCACAATGTCCATTAAACGCTGGAACGTGGCCGGGGCGCCATGCAGGCCAAAGGGTAACACTTTATACTGAAATAGTCCCTCAGGTGTGATAAAGGCAGTTTTCTCCTTGGCAGCCTCCGTCAAGGGCACTTGCCAGTACCCTTTAGTGAGGTCCAAGGTAGAAAAATACCTGGTCTGTCCTAAGCGCTCAATTAGCTCGTCCACCCGGGGCATGGGATAAGCATCAAATTTGGACACTTCGTTCAGTTTACGAAAATCGTTACAGAAACGTAGCGTCCCATCTGGTTTGGGTATCAAAACTATTGGGCTTGCCCACTCACTTCTTGACTCTTCAATTACGTCCAGCCGCAGCATCAACTGTACTTCCTCCGTGATGGCTTGTCGCCGAGCTTCGGGCACCCGGTACGGCTTTAGCCGGACTTTTGCCTGGGGCTCCGTGACAATGTCATGTTGGATTACGGAAGTACGTCCAGGGAGGTCAGAGAACACGTCCGTGTTCCGACTAATGAACTCCTTGGCCTCTTGAGCCTGTTTAGGGGAAAGGCTGTCAGCAATGCGCACTGTGGCAGCCGCTTCCCCGGGAACAGTTGGAGGTACTGGTTTCCCTTCCCCTAAACATACCGGCTGCGGGGTGCTCCCAACGCAGGTCTCCCTATCTCTCCAAGGCTTTAGCAAATTGACATGGTAGACCTGCTCTGGCTTCCGTCGCCCTGGCTGATGTACCTTGTAATTTACATTGCTTACCTTTTCCAGAATTTCGTAAGGGCCTTGCCACCTTGCGAGGAACTTACTGTCTACCGTTGGTACTAAAACCAAGACTCTGTCTCCTGGGTTAAAGCTCCGCACCTTAGCTACTCTATTGTAGACCTGACTCTGGGCTCGCTGAGCCGCCTCCATATGTTCCCTGACAAGGGGCAACACTGTCTCCATCCGCTCCTGCATCTTAGTGACATATTCAATGACACTCTTATGCGGAGTGGGCTGTTGCTCCCATGCCTCTTTGGCCACGTCCAGCAAACCTCGGGGATGTCTGCCATATAGTAATTCAAAGGGCGAGAACCCAGTAGAGGCCTGGGGCACCTCTCGCACTGCGAACATAAGATAGGGCAGAAGCAGATCCCAGTCCCTTCCATCCTTGGACACTGCTCTTTTCAGCATATTTTTCAAAGTTTGATTAAATCTCTCCACCAGGCCGTCTGTTTGGGGGTGGTAAACTGAAGTCCTTAACTGTTTAATCCCCAGCAACTTGCAGAGTTCCTTCATGACCTTCGACATGAAGGGAGTCCCCTGGTCTGTCAGAATCTCCTTAGGTATCCCAACCCTTGAAAACATCTCCATTAACTCCTTAGCTATAAGTTTGGCAGAGGTATGACGCAGTGGCACTGCTTCTGGATACCGGGTTGCGTAGTCAAGGACAACTAAAATATGTTGGTGACCCCTAGCAGATTTAGGTACTGGACCCACAAGGTCCATGGCAATTCTCTCAAAAGGTACCTCGATAATTGGGAGGGGTACTAGGGGACTGCGGAAGTGCTGCTGGGGGCTAGTTATTTGACAGGTCGGACAGGACTTACAAAACTCTTCCACCTCTTTGAACACACTGGGCCAGTAAAATCGCTGTAGTATACGGTCCTGGGTTTTCTGCGGCCCAAGGTGTCCACCTAAAACATGTTGGTGAGCAAGATCCAGTACCATCCTACGATATGCCTGAGGCACTATTAATTGTTCAACATTCTCACCCCGTAGTTGGGTGACCCGATACAGTAAATTATGGTGAACCGCAAAACGAGGAAAAACTGCCTCAGCTCCTGGTTGTTGTGGCTCACCTTCAACCATTAACACATTCCCCCAGGCTCGGGACAGAGTCTGGTCCCGGAGTTGCGCCGTACCAAAATTGTCACCAGAGACGTTTAAGTCTGACAATTCAGGGCCTGGCGGCAAGTCCTCTACTTCCCCAACCATTACATTCATTGGTAGTGTCTCCCCATCATCCACCGAAGTGGCGGTCACCCCTACCGCTGGCCCTTCCGCCTCGGGTTCCCAAGGTTCTGGTTCTAGGTCTGGAACATGACCTTCAGCTATTGCTCTCCCTGACCCCTGGGGACTGACATGCAGTAACGATGGCCATAGTGCAGAGAATAATGGAAAGTCTCTTCCTATAATTAGGTCATAGGGCAGATTTGATGCTACTGCCACCTCGTGGACTTTCCTCCCAGCAGGTGTTTTTATGACCACCAGTGCGGTTGGATAATCTTTTAAGTCTCCATGAATACACAATACTCGAACCTTGCGACTAGTGAACTGAGAGGGTAGTGCCAGGGTATCCCGTACTATGGTCACTAGGCTCCCTGAGTCAAGTAATGCATTAGCCCTGCACCCATCAACGGACACTGGGCACATGGGAGGTGCCCTATCTGCATCCAGGACGTCAGCGGTACATACAGGCCGTGCATAGAAGGAAGTACGGCGAGCGTACCCACAGTCCATAGGTTCGGAGGCCAAGGGGCAATTTGCAGCCATATGTCCCAGGACATGACAGCGCCAACAGCGGAGTGTGGGGATCTCACGAATCTTTGTGGAACGTTGTTTGGACATCGTTGGGGAGCTACTCCCAGCAGAAGGTCGGGGCTTTTCCTCAGTCACTGCAAGTGGGGGTGAGGGACGGGGTGGCTTACGCGTAGGGGTACAGTCCCGCACAAAGTCCTGGGTGGCTATATAACGTTCGACCAGACCAACCAGCTGGTCTAAATTACCTGGGTCACCTTGACCTACCCAGCGCTGAATGGCAACCGGCAGAGTGCGCACAAAACGGTCTACCACCACCCTCTCCACTATTTGGGCTGGGGTTAAAGTCTCAGGCTGAAGCCACCTTTTTACCAGGTGCAGTAGGTCATAAGCTTGAGACCTGGCAGCTCGGGATTCCACAAACCCCCACTGATATACACGTTGGGCCCGCACATAAACATTGACTCCCATGCGTGCCAGGATCTCACCTTTCAACTTCTTGTAGTCCAGGGCATCCTCCTGAGTGAGGTCAAAATATGCCTTTAACGCATCGCCAGTCAGGAACGGGGCCACCACTTCAGCCCACTGGTCAGGCTGCAGCCCCTCACGCTCTGCCGTTCTCTCGAACACCGCCAGGAAGGCCTCTACGTCATCCTCCGCTGTCAGCTTTCTCAGCGCAGTTCGGACTCTCTCTCTGGCCGCAGGCTGTAGCTGGGTCACCACTGTTGGAGTCTCACGCAGCGCCTTTATTTGTTGTAGCAGTAAGTCGTTAGTCTGTTGCTGGGCCTGCATAGCCTCAGAGTGTGCCATCTGCTGTTGAACATTAGCTTGCACAAGTTGTTTAATCAGCTCCTCCATCTTGTCCGGTGATGCTAGCTGAAACTTTGCAGGTTTAATCCACGACATGCAATGGTGCCCAGAAAAAAAACTCCGGTTTTGCACCACCCTCACTGCGTTTTGCCCGCTCCAAGCCACCAATTGTGGGGTATTGCTCAGGTATAAGCTAGGTAGCGGTCGCAGACAGAGGGAAAGAGACAGTTCTCAGTTCAGTTCAGTGTTTATTCACACCACAAAACAAATGGAACAAAAATCCAGCATTGTCTTCATGCTTGTTTAAAACATAAACATACAGACCAGGCTTGGCCTTCTCACCCAGTAGCAGGGTCTTCACAAATAGTCCAAATTGTTGGTGTAAGTTCACACCTTGCAGAAGCTGCTGCATAGCACTTAGTCCATTTAAAGTCCAAAACAGCCAACCTGTCCTCCTAGACAGGACACGTGTTTGCTCTTGGAACAAGCTTCTCCCTCCGAGACTAGAGCTCACTCCACACTCTTGTGCACACTTCCAGCTCAGCTTTGTTAGCTGGAACACCCTGAAAACCCGGTTTGGACCGGTGCTTGAAGTTTGGTCCGGTGCTTGATTTCAGCTTGCTGCATTACTCTGAGCAACACAAGCTGAGAGGATAATACCTCCCATCCAGCAACAAACCCCTGACTGTGTCACACCTTCCACTGTACTGCGCTCCTGACAAGTGCAGCATAGGGGCAGGGAGCGGGGCCAGATAACACAAGGCCATAGGCCGGATTTGGCCCGCGGGCCTCTTGTTTGACACCCATGTTGTAGACTATACAGGGGGATGCAGCTCTAATCAGATGTATTCACAGAACAAGAATACAGATTTGACATCACTCATGATATGTCTGTTTCAGTAAATACTCTCTTTCTCCATGAAATAACAATTATAAGTCACATTTTTCTCCAAATTCCGTATTGAGCATCTGTTATTTCTCTGTATAAATATGCATAAGGTGACAACTGGGTGTTACCATTTCTTCTGTTAGAGACCTATGCTCAAAATACACTACCATAGTGTCCAGTCATTGCTGGGAACACATCCTATTTGGCTTCACTTAAAGGACATCTACCACCAGGTTGAAAGACTGTATGCAAATGAGCCTGTAGGGCTCCAGGCTCCGTTAACACCTATGAAGCCTGGTGCCTCTCAGGCTCATTTGCATACAATCCTTCATCCTGGTGGTAATGTCCTTTAATGAGACTTTATGGAGTGCTACATAACTATTAAGTCACAACCTCAGCTCTGATGTTTGAATGGAGCTCCATTCTGTGTACTGTAGCTCCATGTATGGTTGTGTACTGCAGATGTAGCTCAATGTATGACTGTGTACTACGGCTGTAACTCCATGTTTGGCTGTGTACTGTGGCTGTAGATCCATGTATGACTGTGTACTGCAGCTATAGCTCCATGTATAGCTGTGTACTGTGACTGTAGCTCCATGTATGGCTGTGTACTGCCACTGTAGCTCCATGTATGGCTGTGTACTATGACTGTAGTCCATGTACGGCTGTGTACTGCCACTATAGTTGCATGTATGGCTGTGTACTGCGGCTGTAGCTCCATGTATGGCTGTGTACTGTGACTGTAGCTCCATGTACAGCTGTGTACTGCCACTGTAGCTGCATGTATGGCTGTGTACTGCTCCTGTAGCTCCATGTATGGCTGTGTACTGCGGCTGTAGCTCCATGTATGGCTGTGTACTGCGGCTGTAGCTCCATGTATGGTTGTGTACTGCGGCTGTAGCTCCATGTATGGCTGTGTACTGCGGCTGTAGCTCCATGTATGGTTGTGTACTGCAGATGTAGCTCAATGTATGACTGTGTACTACGGCTGTAACTCCATGTTTGGCTGTGTACTGTGGCTGTAGATCCATGTATGACTGTGTACTGCAGCTATAGCTCCATGTATAGCTGTGTACTGTGACTGTAGCTCCATGTATGGCTGTGTACTGTGATTGTAGCTCCATGTCTGGCTGTGTACTGCGGCTGTAGCTCCATGTATGGCTGTGTACTGTGACTGTAGCTCCATGTACGGCAGTGTACTGTGACTGTAGCTCCATGTACGGCTGTGTACTGCCAGTGTAGCACCATGTATGGCTGTGTACTGCCACTATAGTTGCATGTATGGCTGTGTACTGCTCCCGTAGCTCCATGTATGGCTGTGTACTGCGGCTGTAGCTCCATGTATGGCTGTGTACTGTGACTGTAGCTCCATGTACAGCTGTGTACTGCCACTGTAGCTGCATGTATGGCTGTGTACTGCTCCTGTAGCTCCATGTATGGCTGTGTACTGCGGCTGTAGCTCCATGTATGGCTGTGTACAGCGACTGTAGCTCCATGTATGGCTGTGTACTGTGACTGTAGCTCCATGTATGGCTGTGTACTGTGACTGTAGCTGCATGTACGGCTGTGTACTGCCACTGTAGCTGCATGTATGGCTGTGTACTGCCGTTATAGCTTCATGTATGGCTGTGTACAGCGACTGTAGCTCCATGTATGGCTGTGTACTGCCGCTGTAGCTCCATGTATGACTGTGTACTGCCACTGTAGCTCCAAGTATGGCTGTGCACTGTGGCTGTAGTTCCATGTGTGGCTGTGTAGTGCAGTTGTAGCTCCATGTGTGCCTGTGTAGAGCGGCTGTAGCTCCATGAATGACTTGTATACTGTGGCTGTAGCTCCATGAATGATTTGTGTAGTGTGACAAAAGCTCCATTTGTGGCTGTGTAGTGCAGCTGTAGCTCCATTTGTGGCTGTGTAGTGCGGCTGTAGCTCCAAGTATGAAGGTAACAGGACAGATTCTGCAGAATTACAGGCATCTGGTGACTTAAAGGTGACATTTAATTGGAGGATTTCTCTTTCATCGTAATGGTGCCATGGTAACAGTGCTCCGCCACAGCATCCATTCCAGGGCCCCTTGCGCTTACCTCCTCATCAATGGCTGCTGACTGTCCTGCTCGGCGGCCCCACCTTCCAACGTGGTGTGCACCCTACTATGCACTTCCCAGCAGAGTAAGGTAAACACTTACTCATTTGCCAGTGGCTCGCACAATGACAAATCATTGTGCACAACCATGCCAGTAGTACCCTGTGACATGGTGCTTGCGGAAACAGCATCTACCAGCGCCCGATCACTGGCCTTACTAGCCCTATGCACCCCTGATTGTAAGTGTCTGGACTCAGGGCCCAGAAAGTACCGGAGAGACATCCGGTTGTGCCCCGAGTCTTGACACTTACAATGTCAACGCTGTATACAGCATATATACACACATGCTGTACATACAACATACACTCAGATTTACAGCATATACACACTTCAACATATATTCATGTGCATCCAGTATATACAACACACACACAGATTTACAGCACATATACACACTCATCCTGCATATACACAGATATACAGCATATATACACACATCTAGTACATACAACATAGACACACATATACAACACATATACACCCACATCCGCAATATATAACATACACACAGATATACAGTATATATGTATATAAACACATATACCATATACAACATACACGGGTATACAGCACATATACACACATATCAAGGTTATACAGCGTAGACAAAGATATACAACAATATAGTGAGACAGGATGTGTTAATTTGTTAATTCGGCTGTCCTTCCAAGGCCAGGGGGCTGCTCCTTAAAGGGGTTTTCCCAGGAACATAAGTTAGGCACTATCCACATGGATCAACTTGCTGATCGGTTGGGGTCTCAGTGAGCGCGGTGCACCAGCTTGGCGTTCGGCAATTTCCGTCAGCTCCATAGAGATTAATGGAGCAGAACGGTCATGCGTGGCCGTCTGCTCCATTACTCTGACGGAGCGACGAGGGGCCTGACGGAGGTATGTGGGACCCCATTGGACCCCTCGTTTTCGTGATCTGTGGATAGGGCCTACCTTATGTTTTTGGGAAAACCCCTTTAAATTAGGGTTCTGGCCTCCTGGCAGCAGGAACATACTTAAGCTAACAAATGATACTTTGCCCGTCCTTCACAGACCCCCCCGCGCCTGGGCCCTGTAGCAGCCGCTATTGCTGTTCTTACGCCTCTGCGTTCAGATAACAAGCCATATGCAGGAAGGATACATTCACATCTGTTTAAGTTACATTCCTGAGAAAAGGGTTTCTTTATTCTTCAGGCATTTATTTCTCATGCTGAAGAAAAGGGCACATATTGTATGCAGACCCAAAATAATTATTCACAAAGGGGGAGGGGGGCTTCACCCACATTACACCACAAGTGTTCCTGGCGCCAGAGGAGGTTAATAATTGTACTGTGGACGCTGGCTCGGAGAGAGTTCAGTACTGTACATACATGACAGTCACTGCCATATGTTTTAAAGTCATTCCAGTTCTAGGACTGACTCAGCAGGAAATCACGACCATAAGCAGTCGTGTATTACGAGGAGTCATGTATAACAGAATGAATAGAAGTAGTATACATCAGTATTATTGGAAGCCATATAGTACAGTACGACTAGCAGCAACATATTACAGTACAACTTACCATCAGTCATGTAAGGTCTAGAGTCAATTTACAGCTGATCAATAACCTTAAAGGAAAACTACTAAGAGAAATCTACCATCAGAAGTAGGTCTTATTCCCCAGGTAGATTCCTTCTGCCTGCCTATGCCCTAATCTGTCATTTAATAACCCTGGAACCTAACCGAACTTGTTAAAAACTTAATTTTAGTAATATGTAAATTAATTGCAGAGGCTACTGTACTATCCTGGCCGGGCACTGGGAGCTAAGGCTACTCCACGCCCCAGTAGCCTCTGCAATTACTTTACATATTACTACAATTAAGTTAACAAGTTAGGTTTCAGGATTATTAAATTACAGATTAGGGCAGAGTAAGACAGAAGGAATCTGCCATCAGATTAGGTTTCCTTTTAAGAGCAGCAATGGTTTCACTGCCATATAGACAAGACATGCCAATTACCCCTGTGAACTATGCCACATGTATACAAAGCACAGAACTTAAGTTGATCATCTCTCGAGCTCTCCCATATTCCCATATGGAAAGGGCGCAAGGTTAGAAAGCAAGCACAGTAACTAGTAAGTAAGCTTAAAAGAAGTACCATACAAAGAAATGAGTCAGATGATGTGATAAAACTTGCTACAACTCCCATAATTACTTTATTAGTGAAATATATGGCAGGTTACAATTGCAGGTTTTCCCTTCATTGACCAGGTAGCTGGGATGGCTAAATATTAGCCACAAGGTATTCATTTTCTCCAGTTGAAAGTACAGAGCATGCCCTTTCCTGGGAGTAATGGGTGCAAGTTCACTGGTAAATGTCCCAAAGCAGGGGGGCAGCAAACCTACTTGGAAAGCAATTCTTCTCCTTGAACTAGACTTCTCTTGACAGGTCGTGCAGAGCAGACGTGATGTGGAAGTCATTTGGGTGCTCTGCAGATCGGCTGTACCATATGGCACCATGTGTAACACATCAGCAGTCGTGCCAAGAACATGCCACCCTGCGAAATGTGCATAGGAACAGCCCTGGGGATTTTTGACATGCCAACGATAAGGGTGGGCTTCACGTTGATGTGTGGGTCCTCCCCATAGTCTTTACAAGTGGATTCCTTGTCGAGCAGTGACGTGTCCACCTGAACAGCTCCGGCTCGCAGCGTTAACCCCTTAGCTCCTGCAGGCTGATTGCAGGCTCCTAAAACAAAGTTCTGTAGTGCACTGACTTCTATCATATTCAGAGTCCAAGTGTCACAGAACTTTGATTTAAGAAGCCACAGAGAAAAAGACGGCTAAAGTCAACTTCTGTAATTTAAAGGTCTGCGATTGAGACTTCCTTGGCAAATGCCACAAGTGGGAAAGATAAGCTGCAGGGAGAAAGGTGGATGTAAAGCACAACATTGCCCCTGGGTGTGCTGCCACCTGTGCAGGAGGAAGGCAGCCCAGTCTATACGAGCGTTCTTCTCACCCCTCTTTTTTTGAAATGGTGCTCCCCATCCCCCTGGTTCCAGCTGGTACCGGTCGCATCTATACCGCATAAAAAGGGGGGAGCAGAAAAAGATTCCTGTCTTGCATTCAAAATGGGAGCCGCACTGCTGCATTCCTCGCCTGCAAAATACAAGAGGAGACACAGGGAAAGTTGATGCTGGTGCACCTGGGGCAGAGCCGGCTGCCATTACCTGAACAGCTGTTGCAGGATGCAACAGGTCTCTGTGTGAGCGAAGGAGGACAGGCACCTCCCGGGCAGCCATCTGCTCTCCAGCACCGCAGAGCTCACTCTCCCCTGCGTCCCTCTTCCCTTCCATCTTGACTTTTGCCGACGTGGAAATTTTGGGTTTGGAAACGACCCGCGCTCTTATTGGCTGCCGGCAGCCGGGGTTGAAGGTCACGGTTGCTTGCGCTGTTCCGCGCCAAAGAGCGGCAGCTGTGAAGTCAGCAGGATTTCTCGTCCCCCCCCTCCTCCCTGCACCGGGTCAAACGCCGCTCATAGAGAGAAGTGAGCCTATACCACTGCCACCTAAAAAAAAGGGGGAGGGCTCCCATAGAAAGTGTCTCCCATGTATAGCATGGGAATTATTCAAGCTGTGTCACACGGAGGGCACGCCCCTTTAACCCTCTGCTGTCCCTGCTGTCTCCCGGCAGATGTAGATTCCTCCAGCTCTGTCAGAGGAAGCCGCAGCATGAGGGGTTAACCTTTCACGGACTTTGCACACCTCATCACTTTAAAGCCCCCAACCGGATATACAGTATATACTGGAGAGGGATATAAAGTAAGGGGAAGAGTGAGTGAGTCTTTTAAAACATAACTTTTATTATACTCATGTAAAAAGGAATAGATTATTCAGTCTCTATTTTTTCTTGAAATGTGTATTTTTCTTGACTCTCACTGATCACCACTGTAGGTTTGTGTGATGCCAGACTGGGACTAGTAATGAGGGATGTCCCCATTAAATAGTATACCATTTTTCCTCATTACTATTGAAACTCCCAATAAGTTTGTATAGAGGGAGAAAATTACTCCTTGGAAGTGAATGGGAATATAAATTATTTGTTGACACTTCGGTTGCAAAATATTTAGACTCCCAGGAGAATTCTATACCATTGAATGCAACAATGTTTCTTACTGCATTCCAAGCCTTCCAGCTCCTACACATTGCATTGCAGCCATCAAGGAGTTAATCTAGGCGGCTGTGCAAGTGTAGAGAGCAGGATCCTGTTTACACAGACAGCAGAGGAGGGACCTGCTCCCCCTCTGCCTCCACACACTGCTGCTACATATATGTTACAGCTCTAATACAGAGAGTTAATACAGGAGGCTGTGACAGCTCAACATAGATGACAGCAAAGGGACTCACTGCTGCTACATAGATTCAGTGGAGACGGATATATCAGCACACACCATCCCTGATAGTAAATCACAACTGTCCCTAGACTACAGCGGGACAAGACAAGTGCCCCAACACGTGTTTTACCGAGGGGACTTGGGTTTTTCTGGGGGCTGTGGCAGCAGGTTTTGGCCGTTCCTTATTCTGTCTTTCCAGATTGACAGATATAATAGCCAATAAGAAGCTGAATAATGTCTGCATGGAAATAGGGCCTCCCTACCCTTGTAACCATGGCAATCTCATCCTAGTATTTTAAAAAACCTGCACTGTGTTAGCTATAAAGTTATGTTATGGAAATGTGTGGTTGGAGTAATGTGTGTATTAATATAGATATAAGCACACATAATAAAGTCACATAATAAATGTTTTAATCTCACCATAGTATCTGTTAGGCTACATTCACACTAACGTATGGGGGACGTATATACGGCCGACATATATACGGCCGACGTATATACGGCCGATATACGTCCCCCATACACTTCTATGGGCGCACGGCACCCTACGGGAGCGGTACGGTGCCGCACACGTGCGGCACCGTACCGTTCCGTACCCGGGAAAAAGATAGGACCTGTCCTATCTTTTCCCGTAATACGGCGCCGTGCGCCATAGGTGGCTATGGAGAGGGGCGGGGGTGAGCTGCGCTCACCTCCTCCTCCTCTCCCCGTACACTGCCGTTGCCCGCTACGGTACGGTACGGGCGGGCAACGGCAGTGTGAATATAGCCTTAATCATACAGTTTGGCAAGTCAAATAAATGGAAGGAAAAAAGTTTGGATCCAGTTTTAAATTGCTCTAGGGCTCATTCACACGGGTGTTAATTGGGACGTACATGCAGCCGCAAATTTGCGGCCACATATACGTCCCCATAGACGGCAATGGCGGCCCGGCGGTCGCGTCGCTGTTTCCTATGGAGGGAGGAGGGGTCACATCCTCCTCATCACCAGCACACGGCAGTATGCCCGCACAGTGGTCATACCGTGTGTGAATGAACCCTAAAGAGGAGCAGTCTCGTCTCAACCTGGGGAATTCTCCCTTAGGGATAGCGTTTATTCTTCTGTGAAGGTGAGCACTTTCTGCATGTAGCCTTTTCTTTATGATAAAGATCTGTTGCTGCTTTGCCACTTTCTTCTTTGATGAGTTAAATATATGAAAATATGAGTTAAATATAAAAGGAAAGACACAGATGATTTACTGCATGTCATAGTTAACAACAAATTATTGTTATTAAGGCATGACATGAATTCTTCTAATGTATACTTTTTTCCCCTCCAAATGAGGATGACATCATCAATGCACCTTTTCCAGGTAATGATGGAATTATTATCACTAAAAACCCGCTCTTCCTCCCACTACCCAAGGCTGCCCCCATCGTTGTTCCCTGTGTTTGAAGGAAGAAGTGGCCATCAAATACAAAATAGTTATGTTTAACCCCTTAATGACCGCCCTATCGGGTTTTTACGGCGGTCATTAAGGGTACTTCTTCTGATGCGACGCCTTTCTACGGCATGCTCAGTTACTTTCACTATACACTGCAATACAAGTGTATTGCAGTGTAAAGGCTTGAATAAGCGATCAGATGATCGCTTATTCAAGCCAAGAAGTAGAAAATGTAAAAAAGTAAAAAAAAAAAATTAAATCTTTTTATAATATAATTAAATAAATAAATAAAATAAAAGTCCCAAAATCTCCCCAGTAACACATAAAATGCAAATAAAGTAAATAAAACACAAAAACACGTACATATTTGGTATCACCGCGTCCGTATTAATTTGTACAATAAATCTAAATCAATATTGCACCCGCTCGGTGAACTACGTAAAAAAAAAACTCGAAAAACTTCACATAATATACAATTTTTCATCAAACACCATCACAAAAAATGTTCTAAAAAGTGATCAAAAAAAGTTACGTTACCTAATATGATACAACTGAAAAGAACAACTGTTTTCGCAAAAAATAAGCCCTCAACCAGATCTGACAACAGAAAAATACAGAAGTTATGGCCCTGAAAAGTTGTCAATAGTAAAAACAATGCGATTTTCTCCAATATTGGTTTTGCTCAGGAAAATTGAGCAAAAATAAGAAAAACTATATAAATGAGGTATCACCGCAATCGTAGTGAACCAGAGAATAAAGATAAAATATTATTTTTACGTTACGGTGAGCGGGGGGGAAAAAAATGCTAAAAATCCAAAATAAAAATTGATGATTTTGTTTGTGTCCCCCTTGAATTAGTTAATAAAATCTCATGAATAACTCCCAAAATAAATTATTTATACATTGTATCTCATCCCATAAAAAATAAGCCCTCATATGATCGCATTACCAAAAAAAATAAAAATGTATAGGTAGTACAATGTGACAATACAAATCTGCTGTGGACGGCGCCTCCATTCATTCTATACTCGGCCGTGCGCCCGTACAGCAGTCACCACCACATATGGGGTATCAGTACACTCGGGAGGAATTGGGCATCAAGCGTTGCAGTGCGTTTCATCATTTAATTTATTCTGAAAATGTCAGTTTTGGCCTAAATGAATGTATTTTCCAAAAAAATTCCATAGTTTCTAAATTGCAGGTCCATATTTTTTAACCAATGTGAAACACTTAAAGGGTTAATGGACTTAATAGAAGTTGTTTTACATATGTTGAGGGGTGAACTTTCTATAGTGGGGTAATTTATGGGGTTTTACTATTATTTAGGCCTCTCAAAGTCACTTGAAAGCTGAGTTGTCCCTCAAAATGTGAGTTTTGGCAATTTTCATGAAAATAAGAAAAATCGCACCTAAAGTTCTGCACCTCATAACATCCTAGAAAAATGACCGGAAGCATAAAATATCATCCCAACATAAAGCAGATATTCTGTAAATGTTAATTATCAAACTTTTTGGGTAGTTTTACTTCCTGTCTGGAAACCAGAACATTTCAAACTTGGAAAATGAAGAATTTTTACAAACTTTTGCCAAATTTTCACTTTTTTTCAGAACGAAACGCAAAACTTATCACTTAAATTTTATAACTAACATGAAGTACAATGTGTCACGAGAAAACATTCTCAAAATCACCAGGATATGTTAAAGCGTTCCGAAGTTATAACCAATTATCGTGAGACATGTCAGATTTGAAAAATCGAGTCTGGTCATTGAGCTGAAAACTAGTGTCGGTGATAAGGGGTTAAGGACAAAATCTAAGGCTTTCAAAATAAATAATGGCTTTTATCATCGTATCTCTGTATACTGAATACTCAACTGCCTTGCAGCCACCACCATGAGCGATGCTGGTATAGATTCTCTCCACATCTACTGTAACCTGCCATTGATCCTCTCCCAGAGTGACATCAGCAAACTCTTTCAGAATCTGCATTGTGTCACATGTGTACAAGGGAAGATTATACAGATATCGGGGAAGCTCAATGTCCAACCATTGGCTGTATCTCTGTGCCAGGCACCCAAGTCCTGACACAATTGGCCTTCCTGGTGGATTGATCAGATTTTTCTGTACTTTGGAGAGGTTGCTATTTTTGGGTGACAGAAGTCACTTTTATGTTTACTGATTGCCCTATTTTGTATTATGATCTCTCCAGAATGCTTCAGTTGGGTCTCCCCATAATGTCCATAACAGGGACGTCCCTCATTACTAGTCCCAATGTGGCATTGCACAAACCTACAGTGGTGATCAGAGAGAATAAAGAAAAATACACTTTCAAAAATAAAATGGGACTCAATAATCCATTTCTTTTTTACATGAGTATAATAAAAGTTATGTTTTATAAGTCACTCACACGTTTTCCACTCTTCTATTTACTTTATATATTGACTTTCTCAGTAAAGTTTTGAACATGTGGAGAGGATGTAGTTCAGATCCCACTTCTCCTTAGGCTGCATTCACATTCAGCGTTTGCATTTCCAAACATAATGCACAGACTCCTCCTGCGATCACCTATTACAGTAAAGATTGCGTTTGCATTGCGTTTACCAAATGCAAATGCAATCTTACTTCCATAGGTGATCGCTGGAGAAGTACATGTGTTGTGAACGCGGCCATAGTTTCTCCAGTGATCTGGAGGAATCAGCCCAAGTAATTGCATCGGTAAATCTGCCCCTGGATGTAACCAGCAAGTTAGAGCTCAGAGGCCCAGAAATATGAAAAGTGGTAAAATCTGCCTTAGTGCACTTACGCCACGTTATTTAATAGAGTTGCTCGCTGTTAATCTGGTATGTTTTCAGGATGTGACACAATTGCACTTTTTTTTCTTGGTTTACTTTCAATCTACAACGTGCAATACAACTGTTTTCGATTCTAGACATAAATGTGACGCAAACTATGAATACCCACTACCAGGTCCTTTCGGTGCACAGTTTTCTAAAGTGTCTGACACATAATAAATACATGTGGAAACTCCAAAGATAATTTTTTTCATGCAAACTTAGATATAAAAGTGGCGCAGACACAATACGATATCTCTGTTATTGTGTTAGTATTGTATCCACATCCATCTGTTTTTTTCATGTCTGTGAATAAAGATGGTAAAACACCGAGTTCTTCAGAGTAAAAAAACTGACTGCACATAAATGTCATCTGTTATTATTTCCAGGCCCATTGACTCCTGCGGGCCACAACGATTTTCTCTCCTGTGGACTGAAAAAAACAGGACATGTGAACGGCTGCGTAGACGACGTAGGATCAGTATGACATATGTAGAAATCACGGATAGCATATTGAAAGACAGATCTGTGATTGAGCCCTAACAAGAACCACGCAGATCCTGATGAACAATATATAATACAATTATAATGTACATGCAGCCATATGCACTAAATCCTGCATAATCACGCTGGCAGCCACACACCCGCTAAAGTGTTGTTAGGGCTGCATCATCACTCAATCTGTGTATCCTGACAGAGGCCAGCAGTGTCGGGAAGTGTCGTGCTGAACCAGAGAGAGGTGAGGATAGCGCCTATGTTCGTATTACTCCCCCCATGGCCCGCATACAAAAAACCTTCAACCCTTATGTAATACATCCCTTATAGGAACAGAACAACAAAATAACATAGATATGTTAAAACTGACAACAATGTAACCTAAAAGAACCTATTGACTATAAAGAGGTGACTTACTGTTCCAGTGTCTTCCATTTTGCCAACTTCTACAGTCAATGGCTGTTACATTGTCACTAATAAGCATTTATACTCCAACAGGCAGCAGGGCACTGGACCAGAGGGGGGTAAATATTACTTCTTTTTTGAGATACCCTGGAGTCCATAGTAAAAATAAATCATTTTCTAGAATGTGAAATTTCCCTAAGGCCCAGTTCACACTTTTAAGCTTTCTGTTACACTTTATGTTTAAGGAGAGCATAATAATATATGTTTTTAATAGCGGGAAAAATAGATGCAGGCTGTGTTTTTTTCCCACTATTGTATTTTTTAAAGGAAAATCTAGCATCTAAATCCATCATGATAAACCAGGGACACTTACTCATAGAACCAGGCCATATGACTGTGATAGTCTTCTCATATTTGTTACCCATGACCTCTTTCCTTCTAAAATCAACGTTTTCAATTATGCTAATAAGGCAGAAGGGCTCTGGGGGGCAGAGCCTCTACCATTTCCCTCTTACATTGTGGGACCCTCTTATAATGGCCTCCCTGATGTTGTGCCCCTTTCAGCAGTTCTTGTGAATATCATGACTCAGGAGCTGCCCCTCATATTATTATCACACAAGCGTCTTCTTATATAATGGGCGATCATGATTTTATATAAGCACCTTATATTATGGGGGTCATTTATCTTTTTTTTAATCTTCCTTAGGCTGTTTTTGCACCTCATTTACCTTTGCAGTTTCAGCGTTTTTTAATAACAGGAGGTTTTGTTAGACTTTTAGGTTCACATTTGAAAGAAGGTGCAAATATTTGTGCAACTCCTACCATTGTCTTTCCTAAGCATGGTAGGAACTGTAGTGTTTTCACTCAATTATTTGTGCCATTTTAAGTGCAACTCATAGTTAAATCATGCGCAAACATCTGGAAGCCTGAGAAATACAATGACAAATTAGACACAAGACATTTTCACTGCCATACAACAAACTGCTGTGCATTGCATGAAAAAGTCGGAAAAAATGGAAAAATACAACAATATGTGCAAAAAACTTATTACAATATGAACAAAAAAAAACATGACTCCCTCAGCAAAAAATTTATATTTTTTCCTCCAGCAGCTCCCCGTCATATTATGCCTCTATCCGCAACTCCCATTGTGTTATGAGCCCCCCTGTAACTGTCCTGCTGGATCCAGGATGGTTGGCAGGTGGTACTTACCTCTCTACAATCCCCAACCACTCAGGTACAGGAGCTGAGAATCTCATATTTCATCCTGTGACACATGCACGGCAATCTGGCTTTATGGCCCAGAATATGGGTGTAATATGATGCGGCTGGGAGCTATGGAAAATGGCTACAAAGAATAGTTTATATAGTCTGATCATTTTGTATGTGGGGGTGACAATCCCTAAGACTCCTGGGCCTGACTGCACCCTTTGCATCCCATCAAACGTCCCTGACAAGAGGAAGATTTTCAGTATCTTTGCAATAAGTAAGCGGCACATGCATATTACACATTCTGTGGCTTTCTCATTGTTACAGGATATGTGATTAATTGAGCTTATTTTGATTTTTAAATCCTTTACTAATGATATATTTCTCTATTTTCTCTTCTTTGTATCTTTGACAAAATTATTTGTACTGGAACATGAACCAATCAAATGTCATTGATCACCAAATCAGCATAACTGTAACATGACAAGATATACAGGACTCTTCTATCCATCTGTCTATTATATTGCTATAAATGGGATTTGCCTTCAAATAAGAATTGAAAATGTATATAATAATATATAATATAATAATATTCAATCTGTCCACATAGAATCCCTGCTGATGTGCTAGCTGATCAGGGGCCGTGTAGCCTCTGAAGGAAGCCAGACTCATATAAATGATTTTGATGTATGAGCACTAACTACATCAAAAGAAATCAAAAGAAAAGAAAATTAATTTCCTGAATAGGAAAGAGTCCTGAGATTTTTAAGAAACTTGAAAATTATGTATCTCATATGTTCAAGTACAAACCGAAACACCTAATTTTACCACAAGATACTCGAAAAAACTTATTGTCCTATCCTATAAAAGCCTAGGAAATGCATCAAGGCTCCCACAATAATGAAATGTCCCATGCAGCCTCCCCCAGTAATGAAATGCCCCAAATGCAGCCTCCCCCGTAATCAAATGCCCCATGCAGTCTCCCCCAGTAATGAAAAGTCCATGCAGCCTCCCCTAGTAATGAAATGTCCATGCAGCCTCCCCTAGTAATGAAATGTCTATGCAGCCTCCCCTAGTAATGAAATGTCCATGCAGCCTCCCCTAGTAATGAAATGTCCATGCAGCTCCCCTAGTAATGAAATATCCATGTGCCTCCCCTAGTAATGAAATGAAATAAAAAGTAATGAAGCCCCTCGATATATAAAAAAAAAATTAACAAGGTACTTACCTCAGTGCTCCTCTTCTCTCTAGTCTTCATGTGTAACATGGCGGGCAGAGGTCGTCCATGTGCTCTGCCCATGCACACACCCTGACGCAGCGGTGTCACCGCTGATGATGTCATAGAGTGTGCACAGGCAGAGCACATGAACTGCCCACTTTGTTACACAGAAAGCCAGCAGAGAAGAGTCGCCATGGCAACCAGGGTCAAGATGAGGGGTAGGTGAGGTTAGGCAATCGCCTAGGGCGCCACCCTCACCTTCCATCCTGGGGCGCTGTCCCGGCCTTCGGTAGCAATCAGCGATATATGTGTAACTTTAAGTATATTTACAATATACTGCAATACAGTAGTGGTACATGGTAAATTTGCTCCATGTAATTTTTCCAGGGCTTGGGAGTCTTAAAGAAACTGTCATAGCAATGGATCGCAAAGATCAGAGCAAATTTTGCCTGCATCATTTATCCAGTGTACACCCTCAATCATTGCAAGCACTGATCATGGGTGCTAGCAGTTAGAGTTTCCTGCATAATGCAGCAAACATTGATGAAGGACTTAGTCCATGAGCCCAGTTTATTCTTTCTTTACAGCAGTGTTATGAGCAGTTAAGCCACATGCCATAAATCTTGCTACTTACATGGGGGCTAATAAAGTTAATAAGGTTGAAGAGGTCTTCTGCCTTTTTATCCATAGCATCCTAAGCAGGGTGAGTCTTCCAGCTTGGCCATGGAGAGGTTGACTCGGTGAGGGACATCCCAAGTTTCTGTCATTTTCTCAGAGCAAGTACCTGGGGATGAAGCCTTCCACTTTACTTCAAGAATACATGTTACTTCTTAAAGGACATCAACCACCAGGATGAAGATTGTACACCAAGCACATTGACATAATGGTGTGTGCCCCCTTTGGCATGATCTACTCTTCTTTTAGCTTCTTATTCCTTGTTTTTTAAAGGCTTTTAACATTATGCAAATGAGTCTGAGGGGCTCTGGGCTTCATAGGTGTTAATGGAACCTGGAATCCCTCCGGCTCATTTGCATAATTCTTAAAGCCTTTTTTTTTCTTAAAAACAAGAGCATAGGAAGCTTAAAGAAGAGCAGATAATTATCACGGAACAGGTACAGGATAGCGGTACAAGCTCAGGAACAGAGTACAGGCTCTGAAACAGGATTAAGGTACAGGTTAGGTTTGAGGTCCTGGATCAGGCAGGACTCGGGGTTCCAGTTTCTGGATCAGATACAGATAACAGTTCAGATTGGTGCTCAGGGTACTGGCTCAGGCTGAATACAGGCTCAAGTACAAGTTCAGGGTTTCAGGTCCAGCAAAACAGAAAAAATACACGAGAAAAGACACAGTCACAGCAAAGAGTATAACCAACCCTGAGTGAGCTGAGCCCCTGTTTGCTGCTCCAGCAGCTGACTCTGCAATACTCAACCCACAGCTGAGACCAAGACTGAGCTGCATATTAAAGCACCCAACTTTCCAGACATCAGATACTGCAAGGTAACTGTCGATCAGCTCCCAGCAAGGCAGCCCAGGGTGTGGCTCGCAAGCTCTGTACTCAGCAGCTAGGGTCCATTCAGAGGATTCTAACACTTTAAATATACAGAAATATGTTTATGTGAGCAGAAAACATTTCGTGAGATTGTAATTTTGGCCTATAGTTGGCCAGTAAGCATCTCTATGCCTTCTCCTTAAGCTATACTGGAAATATTAGCATACTGTGCTTTTCAAATCTATTTTGGATCCTTCATCAGACAGATCTTACTGGCCTTATATAAGGTCCAGTATGGATCTTAAAACAGAAATCTAATGTGTTTTAGTTATGCCTATGAGCCCAAAGGCTTTTGCTACCTTTTTTATGACTACTATACTTGGGACACACTTTTAAAATGTATGGTTATACCTTAATAAGCCTCTTGTCTGACACTTTCAATACCTGTTCAACACATCAGCATCCAAAGAGCACAAATAACTACAAGCTATCTCGTGGATGTGACTAGTCACAAACCAATCAGGTGAGCAGAACACCTCACAATCCTCCAAGAAGCAGGTGTCTTCTTTTTTTATCCTCTTCTCTTCCGATTCAGTTTGCCACTTTAAAAAAAAATTAAAAATACTGCATCCTAAATATATTTTTTAAACTGTGTTAAATAAATGGCTAAACATTCTCACCACTGACTTCACACATATAGCTCTGAATTGTATACATCCCATTAACTAGGACATGATCGCAGCAATCTCGCCACATGTGTCGCTGGGAATTTGGTTCTTTTTAGATGTCTGCAAATGCTGCTATATCCCTAATAGAGGAAGATACCCTAGGAAGACTTTGCTATTTAAGGACACCTCTGCAGGCATTTGTAGACTTATAGCTATTGACACTCCACTGGGGGATTCTGGGAAATACGCAAATATTTTTTTCTAGGCTGGGATAAGAAATCTGTTCCTTATGGAATTCTAAAACTGGTTTGGCTATCATCCAGCATTGTGTCATTAGGCTTTCTAATGGCATGTTTGATGCGAAGGGGGCTGCCATACAAGAGTTAATGTTTTCCTTATCCCTTCCTAGAAATCGTATTTGCATGTTTATTATTTAAACTCTATTGTCTCACATGATAAATTCTGCTTTGGGCTGTTACATACAGTAAACTTCTAATATATGTGCCATACTTGCTAGTCTGCCTGACATTCTGAGTACCCTATTATCTATCCTATGTCATGGCCGCTTTTATAAAGTAAAAAGTGCGTTCCCCGCCTGTTTATCAGACGCGCTGCTCCTCGCCAGCTAATGACATTCCATTCCATGACATTCTGTAGTTCTATGTGGAAAAAAATCAATCAAAGGAAATGAAACCTGCCAAAACAGAAAACTGGAAAAGGATTTGTGATATCATGTGACCCCTTCGGTTTTCCCTAGGACTACGTTCTGCAAATTTAAGTTCATGTTAAAAACTCAATGTAGGTCAGAAGTTGTAACCTTGCTATAGAAGAACTCCAGTGACACCTGTCCTAAGCAGCCCACCGGGAATATAACCTAACCTAACAGATGTTGTCGCCTGCATGGCTACACACTATTTGCTGGCATACAGGTTTTGTTTGCTTTATATATCCTGTATGTTGATGTTTCCATTCCTTACACTTAACTCAGAAACTATGTGAACATAAGCAACAGAATAAGGTTTGCTGCACCTTCGAGTTTTAATGTCACAGAAGTCTTGATTTCCAATATTTTGTTACAAAGAAATTTGAGAGCTTATAAGGCTGCGATCAAATGTTGTAGAAAAAAAAACCCTGTAAATACACCTTGCCCCTTCATAGACTTTTACACAACCATACATTCAGTGGTCAACATAGTTTCTGCACCTTCACACACAAGTCATGTCACCTTTATGGCACAGGATCAGAAGTTTTGCCCACGTAATCCCCGCAGGAGTCTGGCTCTTAGTTACTGCTGGAGGCATTGACACTTTTGTGCCTAATGTGCTCTGCAATGTAATGGGAAGCTGGAAAAAAATCAGAATGTTGTGGAAATTAAAAATAAAAAAGTACAGGTTTAATTTTTACAGTGTAAAAATTACAATTAACCTTTATTCGGTGGGTCAGTACGATTGCAGAAATACCACTTTTATGCAGCAGCGGATTAAGAATGCCACAGGCCTTAGTCTGTATGAATACTATTGCCCCTACAAGTCTAGAATTCACTTCTTACATCTGATACTAGTCTGTATGAATACTATTGCCCCTACAAGTCTAGAATTCACTTCTTACATCTGGTACTAGTCTGTATGAAAACTATCACCCCTACAAGTCCAGTATTCACTTCTTACATCTGGTACTAGAATCAAGCATCATGAAGAATGGGGGATACATCCTTTCTGCCTGCTTTCAATCTGTGGGTTCAGGACCTTTGGATGACCTACAAAGGTCCTGAAATGGCTTTTGTGTACTGAGAGCAAGAACAGATGTAAAAGGATTTCATAGGTGACGGTCCTTCTCAGTATAATATTTGGTGGGTGGTTTGGGTGGACAAAGGCCCCGGACTACTGCCAAAACCAGCAATATTATTATCATCCACTACTGCTTTTATGCAGTTTATGAATTTGTATATTTTGATGTATTTTTTTAAACAGGGCCTTGATTGGACTTGATCGCTTCTCCAATATACTTATATACTTGTATATTGCAGTATATTGTATACATACAATTCTATTACTCCCTGACGTCCAATCTGCCGGGACTTCAATTCTATTTGCATCCTCCAGACATAAATAGAGTTGAATAAGACGATGGTGCAGAGAGCGATCACATCACAGTTCCCCTGCTGCATCTGTGTGAAGAGGCTTGCAGGCGCAATGTGATGATGTCATCACGTCTGCCACCATTACTGCACTGCACTGAGAGGAGAGGGCAGGGACAGGTGAGTATGTATGGTTTATTATTTTTCAAATAAGTTGAAATAACGAGGAGTAGAGTGGGCCACAATATGAAGAGGATATGATGGGTGACCACAGGATGAGTGGGAGATGAGAGGTTGTCCACAAGATGAGGAGGGCCCACAGGTTGAGGGAGTGGGGGCTTAATATAAAGAGGATCTAATGAAAGCCCAGGAGGAGGAGGGGGCTACAATATAAGGGGGGTGATGGTAGCATAATATGAGGGGGAGATAAAAGTCCACAAGTTGAAGGAGGGTAAAGGACCACATTATGAAGAGGAAATGAGGGGGGGGGGTCACAATATGAGGGAGAGATGAGGGCCCACAATTTGAGGTGGATGTGAGAGACCACAAATATGAGGGGGAGATAAGAGGCCACAAATATGAAGGGGAAATGAGGGGCCACAATATGAGGAGCTGAAAGCGGCTGCAATATTAGGGGAATCTGGCAGAGGCACAGATTGATTGTGATAAGAGTTACTAACTAATGCTGGACTCTAAGTCCATTTTCACACGGCAACATTCTTACTCCTCTTGTAGTCCGGGCAGCCAAGGATGTTGCATTAAAATAGCACAGAGCATGGCACTTCCAGGGCTGTCTTGTACCACAGGAGGAAGCCTTGAGTCCTGTCTGGCAAACTCTGTGCTGGGGTAAAGGCCTGGGTGCCCACAGAAAGGGCTCTGAGTGCCACTTCTGGCACCCAAGCTGTAGGTTCGCCACCATTGATATAGTGATTATAGCTATGACCCAGCATTGTTGTATGGATCATAGTGGCAAGTCTTAGTCTGGGTGTATCATATTTTAAAGGAAGGTTAAACCTCAGTGTCTGCCATATGGCACTATTGTACATACCTGTCTTTACTTCTCTACGAGGTGTTAGTCCTTCCTACTCAACACTTCAGTTCTGATTATAATGCGGGAAGCGCCATTATTGAGCCAAAATGGGATGTCCCCTGTATAAGGTCACGTAAATACAATTAGCATAAGAATAGCTTCATATAACACAACAAATACACATAATAATCCTACTACTACTTTAAGACATAGTAATAGTCATAGATTTTTGACTAATATCTATAATTCTAGCCTAGAAACTTTAATGAAGTTGGTGAGATTAAAGAAAACTCTCTGGAGTGATGATATGATATTACCTGTTGACAATTTTAGTGAACATAAGAGGAGCTTAATGGATTTTACTAAAAGGGAGTTACCTTTACTTTCCAGTGACAGGCATTTAGCTGTGCCCTTTGGACAAACACTGTGCGCATACAAAGTGTAAGTAACTAAAGCTTCCTAGAACTGAATGCCAAGTTTAGTCAAGATTGTAAACCTATCTGCAGGTAATTCTCCAGAACACCTGAACAAAACCCTACAATTTCTATAGCTCCCTCTGCCATTCTTCATTTTCAATTAATCCTATAGTTCAGCTGAAAACGAAATACCTACAAAACATTTCCAGATTTACAGGTTGACCGCTTATCCTATTTCATGTTTTCAAGTTTAAAATATTCCATAAAGATTCTTGGCATTGTTGCTATAGAAAATTCTGTAATTTTGTTCTTTAGAGTAACAATTGTAGAGGGAACAGACAGGAGTTTTAGGTGTGATGGTGTCCTGTTCCATAACTTTGATCAATACCACTCTTGTAGCATGCCCCAATCATACAATAATTGTAAATATGTACCAAATTAAGTATCAACATACCAAGAACTTTAAACACCGATACAAGTAATAGAGGGCATGGACACAATGGGGCACATCTACCGTACTTGCCCGTCCATGTCGCAATCCCTGATCCACAATGTCCGACAATCATGCATTGTGCTGCAATTCATGTAGATCGTGCGCTCAATATCCTGCATGTGTCGCTCCCCACTCAGGTCCGCCGGAGTTCACCATCTTCTTCCTGGTGCATGTAAGTCTTGTCTTCCAGCACAATTTTAAAGTCGGATCGTCCAACGGCATGCACCCCGGTTTCTGTTGCATGAAAGCCGGCATGATTGCGCCAAAATCCGATCACATGTGGCACAATCCCCTTCTAAATGCGGCGCAAATCGGAAAACGCCGAAATATCCAACGTTTGTGCGGCCAGCGGGCCCTTAGTAAATAAACCCCATAGTATTCACACCCGATCTAACAGATTGTTTCCAAAATCAAATAGCACCACAAAGAAGAGGAAACAAAAAACAAATGTACAAAATATAAAATGTCACTTTATTACAACAATTAAAACAAATCCATTTAAAAAGACAACACAGAAAAGGTCCATCAATGGTCAAAATAGCTAAATATACATAGCAAATAAATAGCAGTAAGCCTGTATAGAGAGGTATAGCAGGTCTAGTCCTCAGAAATAGACAGGGTATTTTCTTACAAACAAGTATTGCACACTACCAGGAGGAATAACAGAGGACACAGGTATATACAGCCCAAAGGTGGACACCACCCGACACGTGTTTAGCCTTTGTTTGTCAGGGGTATATTAAGAACTTTATCCATAAACTTATTGTATATTAAGAACTTTATCCATAAACTTATTGTACGCCAGTTTTCTGGAGCACAAGCCTTAAAATAATCACAATTCCTTGCAAACTACCAGGAATTGTGTTTATTTCCCCCTTTACTTCATCTCCACAGGAAGTGGGCATAGAGATGGAGAAGTCATTATTGTGTAATTATTATATTATGTAAATAAAGATTAAAATATTTCTAATAATATTTTTAACTTTCTGGTTTAGTAAATCAGTGATATAAGTGATACTAGTCACTTAAGCTGTACATGTAAATCATGACATTGGTTTATCGGTACTTTATTCAGAAGACTGAAGGCAACAACATATGAAGTAAGGTTTCTCTGAAATCCCCTAAATTGTTTTAGACCACCCACTGCATTGCAAAAGTCCCCTCTACTGTTGCCAAAATCACAAGATGCTGTCCTCTTTGAGATTTTACATCCAACCTTGTATAAAGTACTGCTAGCACAGGTTGAGAACTGTAAGATGAATTCATAATGTCAGAGGTAGGTGTAGATTTACTAACACCATGTTGATTGTTGTAAAAATTGTTGTAAAAAAAGGCTTTCTCTATTATTGTACAAGTAATAGTTACATAGCTAAATGCAACCTGCCACCATATTTTTCACAAATACATGCCTGGAGGCATGCTGTGATGAAGGCATGCTGTGATTTCATGTGATCAGATACAGACATGGGGCAGATGGTTATATTACTTTTAAAGGAAAGGACCTTAGATGATATCATCCTGGTCACATGACATTAAGTGCTCAACGATGTAACAGGACTCTCTATCAAAGTTCCAGCACTTTGTAAAACACTGTGTAGTATTTTTTTACCCCTAATGATAAGTAAACAGAGCTGTATATGTCTGTAGTAGAGTATTGGCAGACAGTCCCCAAGTACCAGTTCCATTGAGCAGCATGTTCTAGCAGTGAGACTTGTCAATCAGGAACAAGGAAGCAATGCAATGCTAGTAAAGGTTAATTGCAGGACCCCATTGATATATTGGACTCACCTCAGGTGAGTTTACAAACTTATGTTTTAACATTGGAGCAATGGAAAGGAACCATTAAAGGGGTTGTCCACTTTCGGCAAAAAATTGATATGGTTTTTGTAAGGAAAAGTTATACAATTTTCCAATATACTTTCTGTATCAAGTCCTCACAGTTTTCTAGATCTCTGCTTGCTGTCCAACTATAGAAAGCTTCTATGTTTACTTTTGCTGGATAGAAATCTGTCCGTGGTCATATGATGTCAAACAGTTGTACAGCTCATTAGTATCACAGAGAGTAATCCGAGCTGTGTATTATAAAGAGCAGTGCGACCATGGACAGATTTCTATCCACTGGAAGTAAACTAAAAGCTTCCTATAAAATGACAGCAAGAAAAGATCCTGAAAACCAATGGGGCACATTTACTTACCCGGCCCATTCGCGATCCAGCGGCGCGTTCTCTGCACAGGATTCGGGTCCGGCTGGGATTTAAGATGGTAGTTCCTCCGCCGTCCACCAGGTGGCGCTGCAGCGCCGAAAATAATCTTAACGCCCCGGAATGCACCATCCCATAGAAGGTGAAGGTGAGCGCTCCCCAAGCGACACATTTTCGGTTTTTAAATGCGGCGGTTTTTCCGAATACGTCGGGTTTTCGTTCGGCCACGCCCCCCCGATTTCTGTCGCGCGCATGCCGGCCCCGATGCGCCACAATCCGATCGCGTGCGCCAAAAACCCGGGGCAATTCATGTACAAGCGGCGCAAATCGGAAATATTCGGGTAACACGTCGGGAAAACGCGAATCGGGCCCTTAGTAAATGACCCCCAATGAGGAACTGATATAGATACTATATTGGAAAATTGTATAACTTTTCCTTACACACTCCATATCAATTATTTGCTGAAAGTAGACAACCCCTTTAAGGCTTAAGGGCAATGTTTTAAATCATAGTTTTAATTATTTGTTTTTGGTGGGTTAATGGAAGGTTGTCTCTAAGAGATACAGGTGTAACAAAGCAGAATCGGGATAGAGAGACGAATACAGCCTGTGAGCCCTAAACTGAACCCACCAGACCTTCCCTATCAACTAACTCTGAACGCGTTTTTAAGCAGTCCGTAAAAAAACGCATGCTAAGATAATTGGTCAAACCTGTCAAAAACGGAAGCGTTTTCAAAAAACACATGCGTTTTTCAAAAGCGTATGCTTTTTTTAACGCATGCATTTTTTGACAGACTACTTGAGAAAGGCCCAAAAACGCGGTCAAAACGCCACGTGTGTCCTCACCCTTAAGCAGCGGCCAGTAACTGGGCGAAAGTCATTGGGTAACTCTATGTGATAATAAAACATGAGGACAAGACAAGCAAACAAATAGGAAAAGTCAGAAACCTAGAGGATGACAAAATACCAAATTGATAGACAATAGGGAAAAACAGAAAGACAAGCCAAGGGCTCAGAACATACCTGGTATAAGTAGACTGAATAAACACAAGCTTGGTCAAGTGTGAACTATGACAAGCACTCAGGATTGATGCCCAGGACCTTTGATGTGATGTGTGAATTGTGGTTCAGGTGCTGATAGGAAAAAGATTCTGTCCATCACAGAACTAACTATTAGTGAACCAGAATGGACAATGCTGGGTGTGGTACATAATCAAACCTACTAGGAAGAAACAGACCGACATTAACACTAGTAAAGACAGAACAATGTTTATAGGCGCAATCTCAGCCGCACCTTGTTGACCGAGTATGATGCCGACACAGATATTACAGCTGGTCTGTGAAATCCAACTTACAATCCAATGATATTGATCCAGAGGAAGATAATGTGCAATAAGTTAACTATCTTCTGTAATAACAGAATCTTTAGCTGCAGCATACATTGAAAATGAGAAAAATATTTTTCACAGTGTTTTACATCTATGGCACAGGTATCGAACATATGCTATCAATGCTCCACAAACCAAATATTCCACACTAAATAGCGAAAATTGAAACTAAGGATGAAGAGTGGGGCTGTGTATCCCTGGAAATGCCCCTGCAAGAAATTGATGATGACTGGGCCCTTCTCATTGGATGAGGCCTGCCGTATTAAAATGTATCTTCTTTCATTTGTCACCATTTTTAATAAAGCAGTGAGTAAAAGACCTGTGATCCAGTTAAACACAGCTACCATATATGTACCACTAAATAATTAATCCCATAAAACCTATACAGCTGAATGCTAAAATAAAATTATGGGCCCCAACAAAGAAGTTAGGTAAGTAACACCACTCGTGGCTCATAAATGGCTAAAATTATGATCCAGGACAACCCCTTTAATTTATTTAAACATCTTGGGGTAGCACCTTGTTGCATCACACTTTCACTAATTTGAGGGCATGGACCACTGCATTATATTCTGCTGTAAACTGCTTTCCTACAAAAATCATTGTTCCATCAGTGAGGTCCCGGACCCGAGTTCCACTATTCTTTCTGCTAAACTAAATTTTAGTATTTGTTTTTCATTGCTCTTTTTCTACACACATCTTCTGGCATAAAAGCCATGAAAAAGTTTCAATTCCTGACACACAGCAATGAATTGTTTCTATTTCCCCACCCACATGCCACGGGGGCAGGAAGTGGATTTACTATACCCCGCCATAGTTTGGCCCAATTTTGCGAAAGGCAAGACCTGGAGCAGGTGCACAGTATATCCAGCGCAGGAAACATCATGCCTGCCGCGAGATCTACCCAGTCATGGTGATTTTTTTCCCATAGTGTTTTATATTTTTATAGCTTAAAAAGGTGCATAAACTTTTCATCAAACATTTTTGCATACAGGATAAATGTTTTAGCATATTTTGGACTTGTTGACTTTTGTCCAAAACCTAAAGGTTTCAGGATCTTCTAAATTATAGGTAAGGGCATCAAAAATTTTAAAAAAATCTGTTAAAAAATATTTAAAACATTTTTGTTTCAACTAAAAACTTGATTCAAACAATAACTCATTTTTGACACTAACTAATTTTTGTCTTAACTAATTTATCCTCCCTTCCTCAGCCCTAATTTAGATTTTTTTACCGTCTTCCAAATTAATTGGTTCGTAAAAATCTTTGCAAGTCAACCTGTAGCAAATCATGATCCCAAAATGCACTGTAGAGACGCCAAGAATATGTCAAGCACATCTGAATATATTTACTGCATTGATTCAATTAATTCACACAACATATGTTAGGAACATGAAGGGGGATTATTTAGGTTTTATCTTTTGCACTTTATTTTGCGTGCATCTTATTTACCCATGTACTCATTTTAAATCCTATAGGATAAACAATATTCCAAACCCAGAAAAAAAGCTTGTTTTCAAGAAGAAACAGCATAATTGACGAAGAAGTTCTGGTTGCAAATAATAGCTGAGGATCGGCAACCAAATATTCAGAGGTCAAAGTTTGAATCAAGGTAAGTTATGTTTATTAGGAAGATTAATTGTGAGCATTTGGGGAATTTTTATGGTCCTGGATAACACCTTAAAGGGGTTGTCCACTTTCAGCAAATAATTGATATTTTTTTAAATGAAAAGTTATACAATCCATTTCTCCTGGTTTTCTAGATCTCTGTTTTCTGTCCTTCTAAAGAAAGTTTCCAGTGTTGTTTACTTGCAGTGAATAGAAAACTATCCCTGGTCATAGGGCTCTAATTACTCTCTGTGAGGGTACATGCACACGAACGTAGAGCAGTGCAGGGCCGGTGCGTAACACGGCGAAATATGTCCTATAGTCGTCAATTGGGACCGCAAATGGTGAGGCAGCATATCAGTTCCCATTACATTCGTGGAAATAAGCCCTGATACTAACGGACTACTATAGAAGAACAGCAGGCAGAGATATAGAAAACCATGAATTGATACAGAAAGTATAATGGAAAATTGTATAATTTTTCAATAAGCAAACAATATCAATTACAGGTGGTCCCCTACTTAAGAACATCCGACTTACAGACGACCCCTAGTTACAAACGGACCTCTGGATGTTGGTAATTTATTGTACTTTAGTAATATGTGCTGAAAAACACCATCTCGGCTTATACACGAGTATATAAAAAAATAAATAAACCTCCATACTCACCTTCCGGTGCTGCCCAATGCTCTTCCACACGGTTCCTCTTCTATTCAGCTCTTCATCTACAACTAAGCGGCCAGAGGCGCGTCCATGCACTCTGCCCGCCGGCGCACACTATGAAGCAGCGAGTAGCGTCGGGTACCACCGGAAGGTGAGTATGAAGGTTTATCTTTTTTTAAACCCATGGGCTGCAGGGCATCATATCAATAAGGGGGGCTGGCTGCAGTGCATTTCATAGATAGGGGACTGGCTGCAGAGCATTTCATAGGTGGGGGGAGCTGGCAGCAGGGCATTTCATAGATAGGGGGACTAGCTGCAGGACATTTCCTAGGTGGGTGGAGCTGTCTGCAGGGTATCTCATCAATGGGGGGGGGGTCTGACTGCAGGGTATTTCATCAATGGGGGGCTGGCTGAAGGGCATTTAATATTGTGGGGGGCTTTCTGCAGGGACTCTCATCAGAAAGGGGGCTGCTTGGTATTTCATCATTTGGGGGGACTGTAGGTCATTTCATCATGAGAGGGGTGGCTGCAGGGCATTTCATAATTAGGGGGGCTAAAGGGCCCTTCATTATTTGGGGGGCTGCATAAGGCATTTAATTACTAGGGGCCTCATCTTATACTGATGTCAACTTATACTCAAGCATATACAGTACTTGGTGTCTAAAGGGTTCAACCGCAGGGTTTGCAATTATTGTGATCTCAGCTGTTTGTGGGGGGGGGTCTGGCTGTCATATGCAGTAGGGGTCCGGGGTTCTCATCTTTTGATCCCATGTGATCATCCGGCGGTGGAATTTAGCACAATTTTTTCACCTGCATGCACCTTCAAGCCAAGTTGGTGGGGAGAAGGTTTCTGGCATAGGTTATACTGCAATTTATCCTGGATGCGTGGACGGTTCCCCTCTCATATCAGAGAACATCATGTGCAAGCTTGTGGTGGTCCCAACTGGTACACACGTCCAGTCATGATAAATGCCTCTTTTGTACTGTATTCCTCTCAATATTTACACAAAATTCCTAAAATCAGTTTAGTGATAATTTGTGGGTGATTTAGTAAAGGATCAATTTGTTTCTTTTCCTTCCACTATTAATAGTGTGAAAAGCAAAACAGAAAGACTTTCTTACTTCCTTTTTTTACTTTTCCATTTTTCAGCTTTCGCAAACCATAAAGGGCAACAGAACATATCATAGCCCAGACAATGCTGATCTTTGTTTTAATATGCCCTCGACTCCCTAGGTGTTTGTCTTTTATATCTAAACCTGCCAAGCGCTATTTGGCATTGTTAATCATCTTTGTGTTATTCATAGTTAAAGGGATATATCATTTTTTGTATTTAGCAGAATGACTGACCCTGTAATTTAATTTTCTAATGGATGCATAACACAACACTATCAAGTCACAAAGTGACAACTTAATTTATAATACAACGTTGTGCATTGAGGGCATTTTGATGTTTGTGATGTCTGTGATGTTTGTGATGTTTGTGATGTCATAATTAAGCATTTTCGGTTTACCAATAGCAATTTGAGGATTTGCGCTATCACAAAGGGGTATTTGTTATTTCATAAAGTTGAATTGTAATGTCATATTGGGGTATTATGTTTGTCATAATGGAACACTGAGGTTACAAACACTGTAATGTTATAATATGGCATTAAGAGGGCAAAGGGGAGGACAGTGTAGTCGTAATGGGGCATTGTCATGTCATAATGGGGCAAAATGAGGTCATAACAGGGGTTTGGTTGTCACATTGGGTAATTGTGATGTGATAATGAGGTATTATAATGTCATAATTGCGGCATATGCTGTAGCACTAGGAGCTGCTTACTTTAGTAGTATATGTCTATATAAGTGCTTTAGTAAGCAGCTCCTAGTGCAGTTTATAGAGGTGACAGGTCCTCTTTAAGGTATTAAGACATAAAAAAAACTATATAAATTTGGTATCTCCATGATAGGACTGAACAAAAGAATAATGGGGATGTGTCAACTGGACCATATAGGGGAAGCAATAAAAACCAAGCCTCCAAGGAATGCAACTATGTTTTTTCCAATTTCATATAATTTGGAATTTTTTTCCAGCTTCCCAACACATTACACAGAATATTAAATGGTGGCAATAGGAAGTACAATTTGTCCTGTAGATCACAATCCCTTATACGGCTTTTTCAAAGGAAAAATAATCGAAACTATGGGGCAGATTTACTTACCCGGTCCGTTCCCGATCCAGCGGCGCGTTCTCTGCGCTGGATTCGGGTCCGGCCGGGATTCATCACGGTAGTTCCTCCGCCGTCCACCAGATGGCGTTGCTGCGCTAAAAAGCATCTGAACGCACTGGAATTCATCGAGCTGGACCAAGTGAAGATAAGCGCGTCCCAAGCGACACATTTCTTTTTTTAAATGCGGCGGTTTTTCCGAATCCGTCGGGTTTTCGCTCGGCCATGCCCCCCGATTTCTGTCGTGTGCATGCCGGCGCCGATGCGCCACAATCCGATCGCGTGCACCAAAATCCCGGGGCAATACAGGGGAAATCGGCGCAAATCGGAAATATTCGGGTAACACGTCGGGAAAACGCGAATCGGGCCCTTAGTAAATGACCCCCTATATGTCTAGTGGAAGGAGGGGAGTGCGAAACTAAAACGCAGACCTGGTTATGAAAGGGTCAAAGGGGTTGTACCAATTTTGATTGTTATCCCCAGTTTACTGGATTGGGCATAACAAGCTTTTTGATGGGGGTTCCAAGGCCAAAAACATCTCACTAATTGATAGAGCGGTAGGTTCAGCATGGTACTTGGCGCTCTATTCTAAATTATGGGGGCATTTGAACTTGCCAAGCACAAGGCTATCTCTAGATCTTTCAAAGACAGGGCAGGAGACAGGTATGATGGCAGAAAAAAAAATTTTGTCTAAAAATATTTAAGTTTTTCTCTAAAGTTTGCGATGGTCATTTTACTAGTTTTCTTTTGTGAAGCAAGAAATAGAAATTTTTTAGGAAAATCCTATAGTCAAAGGGAATTTGTAAGGATATACAAAATATACCTGTTCTGACTTACATACAGATTCAACTCAAGAACAAACCAGTAAAACCTGTAGATCTCATACTAAACCCTTCTGAATAAACACATCACCACTATAACATCACTTTGTCCAATAATTTTATTAAAATTGGCAGTTTTACAATGCTAGCGTTATCAGAAACCCCCGATAACGCTATCAAACACTGCAGCGCTGAATAAGCGGTCGGGCGTATTCACGAGTGAGCGAGATTAGGGGAGTCTCCTGGTCTATGTAGTAGGAGGGCGTTCCGGGAGAGAGGCAGCGCCTCGGACTGCCCCCTCATGAATATGCCCGACGGTCTGACATTTACAATTGAACATCACTGCAGTGTTTGTTAGCGTTATCAGAGGTTTCCGATAACGCTAACAGTGTAACGCTGCGGCATATGCTGTAGCACTAGGAGCTGTTTACTTAAGTGCAGTTTTTAGATGTGACAGATCCTCTTAAAGAAATTATCTCACCATAACCTTTCCATACATTGTTGTACAAAGTAAAAGAGGTCTTTTTTGAGCGATAAAATTATGTTTTCATTGATACAATTTGAAAACTGTGTAACCTTTTGACTTTTTATTTAAAAAAACTAGGCTAAAAAGGGTCAATTTGGTCATTTGTATGTTTTTTTTCTTGTTATGCTGTTTTTTATATTTATCCTTTTTATATTTTGTAAATCTGACATTTAGGGCTATGCAGATACCTAACATATATCATTTTATTTGTTTATATATTTGTTCTAGGAAAGTGGCAGTGATTCAACTTTTTTGATTTATTTTTTACTATTATTTCACACCCCACAGGGGAAGGGACAGCAATTAGTGCTCATGTGGTGACACCCATGTACTCTAATGTTTTAGCTTGCGTGGTGGCAACAGACTACGGCATCTGAATAACAGCTTCAATGGGTGCAGGGCCATAGTTAGGGGGGTGGCAAACTGGGCATTTTCCCAGGGCCCCCTGTTCTAAAAGGGTCCCCTGCATGTGGACTTTTGTGGGCAGAGGATGTATCGCTCTCTTGATACCCCTTGGTTGAATGCCCAGGTGAAGATGCTGATCATGTATCTTCTTTATATATATCTCTATCATATATCTGTCTAGTTATCTATCTCCTATAATCTGTCTATTTCCCATCTATATATCTGTGTAGATATATCTATCAAAGCATTTATATATCTAGGTTTGTGTCTATCTATTTATCTATACATCACCAAAATCCAGGGCAATACAGGGAAAATCGGCCCAAAACGCAAAAATTTGCATAACCCGCCGGTAAAACGCGATTCGGGCCCTTAGTAAATGACCCCCATTGAGACTCATTTACTAAGGGTCATGCGACCCTTGTTTTGGCGCAGCTGTACTGGCTTCCATGCGACACAATTTAGGTGGCCTGCCATTGGACGGTCTGACTGATTCGGACTGAGCGCTGGATTTAACTTTCAAATTGTGTCGCAAGCCCAAGCAATTACAAAAAAGATGGTAATCTTTGTCGGATCTGAGTGGGGAAGCGACACATACAGGATAACGGGCGCACAATCTTAGTGAATCGCGGCACAGTGCATTATAGTCGGACAATACACTTTCGGTGAATTTGGTGACCAGGTAAGTGAATGTGCCCCATTATGTAATAACAAGACACATGTCACATTGACAGATAGAAGCTTCATATCAGAGATGGATGTAACACTGATGAGTCATTTTAGTTCATCATATTTTTACAACATAGTGGCGCACATTTACTTACTCGGTCCAATGAATTCCCTAAAAGTGCATTGTCTGACGATAATGCACTCTGCCGCAATTCACTAAGATCATGCGCCCGATATCCTGCATGTGTCGCTTCCCCGCTCAGGTCCGACAGAGTTCACCATCTTCTTCCTGGTGCATGTAAGTGCATTGTATTGCGACACAATTAGAAAGTTAAATCTCGCGCTCAGTCCGAATCAGCCAGATCGCCCGACGGCCCGCCTCCCGATTTCTGTTGCATGGAATCCGATTGGCGGTGGCACAATCCCAGTGCAAACCCCTGTTAAATACCTGTCAAAGATGCGCAAATCCCGAAACCGGCGAACAGTCCGGGGAATGTGCGATCCGCGACCCTTAGAAAATAAGCCCCAGTAAGTGACAGGGGGCTCTCGTGTACTAAGTAATAGCCAAAGCAATAGCACATTTTCTGCTGATTTTCTTGCTTCATCAAATTTCTTCTTTCAACTCAAGCATTGAACTGGTTTATATATTTACATAGACAAGTAAATAAGAAACCGTATGGTAGATGTACTGCAATTTATTTAGATTCATTTGATTTATAAAGTTTGGGAATAACTACGTGGGAGTATGACAAGGTGGGTAAAGACATTCATCTACTCCTCAGCAGCTGCTGAAACAAATGCATTTGCAAATTATTTCTTGACAATAACTTTGTCATCATTGTTAGTATAAACGTGCAGAGGACTTTGCCCAAATCTAGAACCCAAAAACATCCAATTTTATTGGATGGTGGGACATGCCATGTGTGTGTGTAACTTCTCCCACTGGGGCCTAGCCTTTTTTGTACTTGGCAGCTGGATTACCTTTGGTACCTGAGTGCCTGGCGGAGTGCGGCCTAGCGCTTGTCTGGGTTCTCCCACTCAAAAAGTTGAGAGAGGCCTGTAATTGACATCATAAGTAGAACCTCAACTATGCGAAACAAAATGTGAAAACAAATCCAGAAAATCACATTGTCTGATTTTTAAAGGATTTATTATAGAGAAAAATAAGTATTTGGTCACCTACAAGCAAAATTTCTGGCTCTCAAGGACCTGTAACTTCTTCTTTAAGAGGCTCCTCTGTACTCCTCTCGTTACCTGTAATAAAGGCTCCTCTGTCCTCCACTCATTACCTGTAGTAATGGCTCCTCTGTCCTCCACTCTTTACCTGTAGTAATGGCTCCTCTGTCCTCCCCTGATTACCTGTAGTGATGGCTCCTTTGTCCTCCACTCACTGGCGAAGACCAAAGAGCTGTCAAAGGATACCAGAAACAACAATGATTGGTGTCTGACTAAATACTTACACCGGAGAAATACATCAAGACTGGTATGAGGGTCGTCATTAATGGCACATTCTCAGATTGGGTTGACGTTGCCAGTGGAGTGCCACAGGGGTCAGTATTGGGGCCACTTCTTTTTAATATTTTTATTAATGACCTTGTAGTGGGTTTACACAGTCAAGTTTCAATATTTGCAGATGATACTAAGCTGTGTAAAGTAATAAATACTGAGGTCGATAGTTTAGCATTACAGAGGGATTTGTGGAAGCTTGAGGAGTGGCCAAAGAAATGGTTGATGAGGTTTAATGTAGATAAATGTAAAGTTATGGACTTGGGCCATGGAAACAAAAAGTATAATTATGTTCTAAACGGTCAATTACTTGGTAAAACTGGAGCTGAAAAGGACTTGGGGGTATTGGTGGATGGTAAACTTAATTTTAGTGACCAGAGCCAGGCGGCTGCTGCTAAAGCAAATAAAATTATGGGATGTATCAAGAGAGGAATAGATTCTCATGATAAAGACATAGTTTTGCCCTTATACAAATCCCTGGTCAGACCACACATGGAATATTGTGTACAGTTTTGGGCACCAGTGTATAAAAGGGATATAGTAGAGCTGGAACGGGTGCAGAGGAGGGCAACCAGGATTATTAGTGGAATGGGGGGACTAGAATACAATGACAGATTACAAAATTTTGGATTATTCAGTTTAGAAAAAACTGAGGGGAGACCTCATTACAATGTACAAATACCTGAACGGACAGTAGAAGGATCTCTCCAAAGATCTTTTTATACCTAGGCCTGTGACCAGGACAAGGGGGCATCCTCTACGCCTAGAGGAGAGGCGATTCTACCATCACCATAGACAAAGGTTCTTTACTGTAAGAGCAGTGAGACTATGGAACTCTCTGCCGCAGGAGGTTGTTATGGCGGACACTATGTACATGTTCAAGAAAGGCCTGGATGACTTTCTGGAGAGAAAAAATATCATGGGTTATGGGGATAAAACATTTATTTAATTCTTAAAGGTTGGACTTGATGGACTTGCGTCTTTTTCCTGCCTTATATACTATGATACTATGATGATTTGTACACTGGTCTTAATAACTCTTAAGCCAGTGGGAGTGCAGGGGGTGCCTATTATACGTCAAGGTGCAGGCCTCATCCTTAATTAGGCGCATGAAGGCACTGGAATCAATTGTAGAGCTTGTTTGAAAACTGGTGTAATAGTTAGTAGACCTGGTCCCCGACTTAAATGGAGAAATGATTTATTGCTTTGTGCCTTTTTCTAAGCCAAAAGGGCATAGATACATGCCCCCACTTGTAGCTCACAATTTAATAAATTTCAGGGATATAAGGGGAACTTCTCATACAGCCCAGGGCCAATGGAACATTTTTTTCATTCCATTTCAGGGCTCCATTGATTTAGATACGTCTGGTGACTTTCTAGCCGTATTTAAAAAGTTAACACCATCAATCGGTGCCAGCTCTGCCAAAAATGCTCCTGGTGGCGGTTTGGATCTGGGTTTGGTAGTGAAACCCGAACCTGAACAGATATTTAAAATTTGGGTTTGGCAAAACTCAACCAAACCTTAATTTAAAGGGATCCACTTATCAGTGTAACTACAGTGGTTTTTTGTGACCTATTTTCAGGACCCCCTGACAATCAATGCAGAATAGTGGCTCCTGGCTGTCATAGCAACAGATTGCTGCCGAAAGCTACAGTAATAAGGCAGATGAATACCTAACCCCTGATTGGTGCTAGCATTGAATACGGGCCTGAGTGGTGGGTGTCTGCTGTATAATACAGCAGACACCCGCTCTGTATGGAGAAGGCTTAAACTACTGGCTGTGTACCTTATTAAAGGGACCCAGGGTAGACCTGGGAGCTAACACAACAATATTTCCATACAAATAGCAACAAATTAACATATAATGACATTTTTGTATTCCAGTATTTCTAAAGACAAGCAGAGGGCTATGGTGTACACTATTTTTACTGTCTAAAATACCAGAAAACTTAATCCACAGAGGTTGTGACATGAGTCCCAATCTCTCCATGTTCAATAGTGTTCCGCTAAGTGGAAGCATGCAATGAAATGTGTATATACTGGGTTCAATTTACCATGAAACATCTGCCCTTGCTCTAAATCTTGTTGACATATAAATACTAACTCAGTGCATTTGCATTTTTTATTGTTTGGAAATGTTAATTTACAGAGGTGAGCGTAATTAAGATGCATTTATACCTCACATGTAGGATTTATTGCCTGCCCAAATATAACACTGCTGCCTGTTCTTGGAAACAAATCATTTACGTATTGAGAAGATTGATGGAAATGTCACATAAGTAATTATCTTTATGTGTATTTATGAGGGGAAATGGCGGTTTCAGATGAAGGAACAATGTTTCAGAAGAGTAGTCATCACTACATCATAAAAGGTCTCTTATCATTTGTTTGTACTAGAATCCTATAGTCTTATTAAAGGGCTTTTCCGAGTTCATAAAAAAAACCCTGAGGGGGCAAGAAGAAGGTGAAAAAATAATTCTTAGGATTCTCTTGTTACCGATTCCTGTGGCACCCAACCAAAGCTCTTCTCAGGTTGATGTGTAGATGTTTACAGTGATGGCCATATTAGGCACTAGGTTGCTTCCCCGGCTGCCGACTAAAAAAGGCTCTTTGGTAAATATGTTGCATTTTTAGGACTAAAACTGATTTTTTTTAAATTTTAGACTTTATATTCCTTTACTGGAGTGACAATTTCTAATAATTCTGATTTCCCTCAGTCAGACAGGTCAACCGGACAAAAGTCATAATTTTGTAAATTTTTGAATACCCGAATTCTAGAGCGGGGCTTGAAAAAATATCCTGCATGTTAAGTACCATGAGAGCACATGTACTAGGAAGTAGCCTGACCACTAAAGGTAACATAAATTGATACAGGCAGTCCTCAGTTTACATACAAGATAGGTTTCATAGGTTTCTTCTTGTTGAATTTGTATGTAAGTCGAAACTGAATATTTCATAATTGTAGATCCAGGCAAATTTTTTTTTGCCCCAATGACAATTGTTGTTTTTAAAATTTTTTGCTGTAATAAGACCAAGGATTATCAATAAAGCTTCATTACAGACACCTTACAGCTGATCATTGCAGCCTGAGACTATAGTAACATCCAGAGAGCTTCACCAGGGGTCACAGTGGGCAGAAAGGTCCGTCTTTAACTAGGGGTTGTCTGTCAGTCGGGTGTCCTTAAGTAGGGGACCGTCCGTATATCATAATGTACTGAATTTCAGAAGTCAATATACATCCACATTTATAGGTTCGTACTTCTCTAGCACTTAGGAGACAGATCCTTGAGAGTGTATTATTCGCCATGTACAGCTGTGTAGCTCCTCTCAGTGGTGCACAAGTCAATGTGCACGTGAAGTGCGGATGTCAGGTTCGGCAATAAAAGAAATTCTGCAGGACTATTTCACTTCCATACAAATATGAAGCAGAGGCTACTAAAGTCATATACAATACTGTTGATGGAAAGAGGACAAATGTTTCAGTACAGATTCCATAAGAAGTAATCGGATCTGACCTATTGTAATTGTGAAGATACAATAAAGGTTCTGGACTCTTCTGCTTTGAAGTAGGAACCACCTTGTATTCAGCTAAAGGCTCTTTTGCTAGAGAAAGCCACAACCAGCCAGAGGACCCCCTACTATGCCATGAGTGTAACCATTAAATCTTTTGTCTTCCATTGCTTTCTCTGTGGCCCTGAAGAAATATTACACCGAAGTGAGGATAGAAGTCAAATTGTAAAATGTGCCATCATAATGGTATACGCATTGTGGTGGAGATTTCTCAGGGCTCGTATGCCAGTTTTTTGGTGCAGGAGCCTAGAAATAATCACAATTACTGGTGAACTAACAGTAATTGTAATTAATTCCACCTTTACACCACCAGTGTAGGACCTGTGTACAAATCTACACTGCGCAGCCCGGCCAGCGAACCAAAGGGTGGAGCTTCTACATGTATCCGGCTGCACCACAGGGGCGCGAATTTCATCATACGCCAGTACACCACATGATTGAAAAACATTTACATATGAGAAGTGTGTTGCACAGCCCTATACTTGAGAGGTCTGAAACGCCGATATGCCTCAAAAAGAAAACATTATTCTATTATGTTGGGGGTGGGGGCTGTTACAAAGATTGCACTTGGGTCAGACACTTCTTATTATATTATTCCTCTTTGCTCATGAAAATGAATGTGTTAAGATTGCTAAGCTGTTAGAGCTCCAGTGGTGCAGTCGGTCAGCGCGCGGTACTTATAAAGATTGCTAAGCTGTTTATTGATCACCACACCCGTCTCTTTCCTGGTACATAGCTTTGGTTCTTCAATAGTTAACCTGCCGTGACTGACATAATCTAAGCACTATTCACATTGCTTCTATGTTCTCTGTGTTACCCAGAGTTATTGCCCAATCACTGTCAGGACCGGGGCTCACCCTCCTTACAGTTCTGACTATAGAGGTTTCTTTTTAGTTGGCACAATAAATGATTGACTCTTATCATTGTTTTCCTGGTATCCTGATCTTTGGCAGACTATTCTACTGTGATTTTGTTCTGTGTTTTCTCTCTTTGTTGTGACCTGGCTCTGGCGACTATTCTTATCTGCTTGTTCTGTTTCTCTTTGTTTTCCTATTTTGCACTTTGGTGCATGGTGGGATTGTCTTCCTGTTGTCTACCTACTGCCTAGGGTTATAATGCGGGCAATAGGAAGGTACAGTTGGGAAGGGGACTAATCTCAGGGCCCTCTGTCTCTGCCTGTGCCATCAGTCTGTTCCCAGATACTGCATGACGAGTCTTATCATCCTAAATCTGTTTTTACGATGGAATCTTTGTGGAACTTCCATGTAAAAGGTGTCTGTTTAGCTATAATAATAATAATAATAATCATCATCTTTTAAGTCTGAGGGTATGTTCATACTTTTTAGAAGCACTTGGTCCGCGTTGGCTTTGTAATATAAAACATTGCTATATTACTGTGTTTTGGGAATCTTCCAAACTAAGCCCGTCTTGGATTAAAATAAATACATCAAAAAAGGAACCCTAACTCCTGAGATTAGGATTGTAAAATATTCCCAGCAGCACAGTGTAACAGCCTGTGAAGCCACAGCACAGAAGGGCTCTGGTAACAACCCCCCCCCCCCCATCACTTTTGGCTCATTAGCACAATTTTAAAAGTTGATTTTAGACTTTTAGATTTTAGATTACCACAGTGCCTTGATCTATGAGTAGTTACCCCTGGTTGACCATGTTTGACTTTGATGATGGTTTTTTTTAACTATGCAACTGGATTATTGTTATAAAATGTCAGATGACAGAATTTCTATGCAGAGGATAGAAGGGAATGCAGAGTTACAGCAGAATGGAGAGGACTGCAAACTAGATCTACACACCACAGAGATGAGAGAACACTTTATGCTCAAAGTTATATAGCCAGAAACCGTATTACTTCCAGTGTACACATACCAGACAACCGATTCTGTAAAGTTCATTAACCCCTTCCCGAAGTGTGCCGTACTATTAGGGGTGCGGGTACATAGAGAAGGCTCACGGGCTGAGCCCTCTCCATAGGTGGTAAGTCTTTGCTGCATATTGCAGCAAAGACTTACTGGTATTATTACTGGTGTTATCCCGTTGATCGCCGCAGCCAATGCTGCCGGCGGCTACAAAAAGATAGCTCCGCCGTGACATCATCTGGGAGCAGCGATCAGTCGCCATGACAGCCTTGGGTCTTCTAAACGCCTCCAAAAATGCCCAATCTATCAAAATATAATAACTTTTTTTTCACTGCTTTTAACCCCGTAATGGAAAATAGCACCCAAAGTAAAAAAATAGCATTTTTTTGCCATTTGGAAAAATATAAAAAATACTATAAAAAGTGATCAAAAGGTCATATAGTCCTCAAAATGGTAGCATTGAAAACATCATTAAAAGTCGCACAAAATGACACCACCCACAGCTCCGTACATGTATGAAAAAGTTATTAGCGCCAGAAGACGGCAAAATTAATTTAAAAAAATTTGTACAGGAGGTTTAAATTTTTGTAAGTGTATGAAAACATTATAAAACCTATACAAATTTGGTATCCCCATGTTTGTACCAATCAAAAGAATAAAGTAGACATGTCATTTGACAGTGAAAGCTGTAAAATCCAAGCCCACAAGAAAACAGTGCAAATGCGTTTTTCACCATTTTCACTGCATTTGAATTTTTTTCCTGCTTCCCAGTACATGGCATGGACTAATAATTACCATCACCATGAAGTGTTACGCAGAAAACAAGCTGTCACACAGCTCTTTATGCGTAAAAATAAAAAAGTTATAGATTTTTGAAGGTTGTGAGTGAAAAATGGAAATGAAAAAACAAAAAAGGGCCAGCTCATTAAGGGGAATGAGAAATTGAAACTTCAAACTGCCTATCCGCGTCTCGTTGAAAATTGGTCTTGGGGAGAGTCATGAAGACCCCATAAACTTTAACCACAAAAATATATCTAAGATGGTTTGCAAGCTTCATCCTACTTACAATTACAGTTAGGATAATAATGTATAGCCTTATTGCCATAGCTACGAGTAAGCAGCCACATCAATATTCTTTACTTTTATGCCTTGGACACACCAAAAAGCCCCAAATAATTAATCTTCACTTGACATGACTTGACAAATTACAAAAAGCCCTGCACCCCTTCCCCCCACACACCTCTCCATGGTGCTTTCTCACAAATCCCAGCAAAAATTGGAAATAAAAACCAGTCTTGTGAGAGTTAACCCATAAATCACTCATGCAGCTTAGGGAAACACCTGACCCAGTTTCCCTTTCTGAAGTAGAAGTGCAGAGTGGGACTGTGCACCCTCCGCCGCAGGGGCTTGTGAAGCCCCGCTATGACCTCAATATGTTCTGCACCGTCAGAAGGACTCGGTTTCCCTCCCCGAAAAGCTTCTGTTGGCTTGCTTCACAGTTCTGTCAGAGTTCACATCCAATAAACGTAATTCCCTTGGTTACGTTTGATAAAATAGAGATTTTATCTGATAAGTTTGGAATCTGTGATTTATCAAAGTTTTATAGCCTGAAACCTAAAATGATAATTAATGGTTGAAAAGAAATCAAAGCAAGTTTTTAGAATGTGAAAGTCCTGATTTGAACCTGACTGAGATACTGAAGCAAGACCGGGCAAGAACGGAAGCGATTAGGTTTAGGGGGCAATACCAGTTTCACATGGATGACAAAGTTACCGTATATACTCCAGTATAAACCGACCCAAGTATAAGCTGAGGCCCCTAATTTTACCACAAAAACCTGGGAAAACTATTGACTTGAGTATAAGCCAAGGGTGGGAAATGCATTGGTCACAGCCTCCCCATTATATAGCCTGCCAGACCCTGTCCCATAGTATATAGCCAGCACCTGCCCCCCAGTATATAGCCTGCCAGCCCATATCCCCCATTATATAGCCAGCCCCCTGACCCAGTATATAGCCAGCAGCAGGGGAAGCCGGAAAGGTGAGTTTTGAAATATTTTTTTTACTCAAGAATAAGCCGAGTTTGGGTTTTCAGCACATTTTTTTGTGCTGAAACACTAGGCTTATACTCGAGTATATATGATAACTTCATTGGTTTATTATACAGGGTGGGCTATTTATTTGGCTACAACTGAATAAAATGGAAATAGTTGGTGATAACAACTTCCGGTTTGTGGCACATAAGTATTTTGGTTGGGTGGAAACTTTTCAAGATGGGAATTGACCATAGTGGGCATTTTGGATCCAACTTTTTTAATGCACATTACTTAGTGGGGGGCTGTGTGAGCACATTACTTAGTGGGGGGCTGTGTGAGGCACATTACTTACTGGGGGGTTGTGTGAGGCACATTACTTACTGGGGGGACTGTGTGAGGCACATTACTTACTGGGGGGCTGTGTGTGAGGCACATTACTTAGTGGAGGGCAGTGTGAGGCACATTACTTACTGGGGGGCTGTGTGTGAGGCACATTACTTAGTGGAGGGCAGTGTGAGGCACATTACTTACTGGGGGGCTGTGTGTGAGGCACATTACTTAGTGGAGGGCTGTGTGAGGCACATTACTTAGTGGAGGGCTGTGTGTGAGGCACATTACTTAGTGGAGGGCTGTGTGGGGCACATTACTTAGTGGGGGCTGTGTGAGGCACATTACTTAGTGGGGGCTGTGTGAGGCACATTACTTAGTGGAGGGCTGTGTGGGGCACATTACTTAGTGGGGGCTGTGTGAGGCACATTACTTAGTGGGGGGCTGTGTGAGGCACATTACTTACTGGGGGACTGTGTGAGGCACATTACTTAGTGGAGGGCAGTGTGAGGCACATTACTTACTGGGGGGCTGTGTGTGAGGCACATTACTTAGTGGAGGGCAGTGTGAGGCACATTACTTACTGGGGGGCTGTGTGTGAGGCACATTACTTAGTGGAGGGCTGTGTGAGGCACATTACTTAGTGGAGGGCTGTGTGTGAGGCACATTACTTAGTGGAGGGCTGTGTGGGGCACATTACTTAGTGGGGGCTGTGTGAGGCACATTACTTAGTGGGGGCTGTGTGAGGCACATTACTTAGTGGAGGGCTGTGTGGGGCACATTACTTAGTGGGGGCTGTGTGAGGCACATTACTTAGTGGGGGGCTGTGTGAGGCACATTACTTAGTGGGGGGGGCTGTGTGGGCACATTACTTAGTGGAGGGCAGTGTGAGGCACATTACTTAGTGGAGGGCAGTGTGAGGCACATTACTTACTGGGGGGGGGCTGTGTGGGCACATTACTTAGTGGAGGGCAGTGTGAGGCACATTACTTACTGGGGGGCTGTGTGTGAGGCACATTACTTAGTGGGGGGCTGTGTGAGGCACATTACTTAGTGGAGGGCTGTGTGGGGCACATTACTTAGTGGGGGCTGTGTGAGGCACATTACTTAGTGGCGGCTGTGTGAGGCACATTACTTAGTGGAGGGCTGTGTGGGGCACATTACTTAGTGGGGGCTGTGTGAGGCACATTACTTAGTGGGGGGCTGTGTGGGCACATTACTTAGTGGAGGGCTGTGTGTGAGGCACATTACTTAGTGGGGGGGCTGTGTGGGCACATTACTTAGTGGGGGGCAGTGTGAGCACATTACTTAGTGGGGGGCTGTGTGAGGCACATTACTTACTGGGGGCTGTGTGTGAGGCACATTACTTACTGGGGGGCTGTGTGTGAGGCACATTACTTAGTGGGGGGCTGTGTGAGGCACATTACTTAGTGGAGGGCTGTGTGTGAGGCACATTACTTAGTGGGGGGCTGTGTGGGCACATTACTTAGTGGAGGGCTGTGTGTGAGGCACATTACTTAGTGGAGGGCTGTGTGTGAGGCACATTACTTACTGGGGGACTGTGTGTGAGGCACATTTCTTAGTGGGGGGCTGTGTGAGGCACATTACTTACTGGGGGGCTGTGTGTGAGGACATTACTTACTGGGGGGCTGTGTGTGAGGACATTACTTACGGGGGGGCTGTGTGGGGCACTTTTCTTACTGGGGGGCTGTGGGGGGCACATTATTTACTGGGGGGCTGTGTGAGGCACATTACTTAGTGGAGGGCTGTGTGTGGGGTACATTACTTACTGGGGGGCTGTGTGGGGCACATTACTTACTGGTGGGGGCTGTGTGTGAGGCACTTTTCTTACTGGGGGCTGTGTGGGGCACATTACTTACTGGGGGGCTGTGTGAGGCACATTACTTAGTGGACAGCTGTGTGTGGGGTACATTACTTACTGGGGGGCTGTGTGGGGCACATTACTTACTGGTGGGGGCTGTGTGTGAGGCACTTTTCTTACTGGGGGCTGTGTGGGGCACATTACTTACTGGGGGCTGTGTGAGGCACATTACTTAGTGGGGGGCTGTGTGAGGCACATTACTTAGTGGGGGGCTGTGTGAGGCACATTACTTAGTGGAGGTCAGTGTGAGGCACATTACTTTCTGGGGGGCTGTGTGAGGCACATTACTTAGTGGAGGGCAGTGTGAAGCACAATACTTTCTGGGGGGCTGTGTGAGGCACATTACTTAGTGGGGGGCTGTGTGAGGCACATTACTTAGTGGGGGGCTGTGTGGGCACATTACTTAGTGGGGGGGCTGTGTGATCACAATACTTAGTGGAGGGCTGTGTGTGAGGCACATTACTTAGTGGAGGGCTGTGTGTGAGGCACATTACTTAGTGGAGGGCTGTGTGTGAGGCACATTACTTACTGGGGGGCTGTGTGTGAGGCACATTTCTTAGTGGGGGGCTGTGTGAGGCACATTACTTACTGGGGGGCTGTGTGGGGCACATTACTTACTGGTGGGGGCTGTGTGTGAGGACAGTACTTACTGGGGGGCTGTGTGGGGCACTTTTCTTACTGGGGGGCTGTGTGGGGCACATTACTTACTGGGGGGCTGTGTGAGGCACATTACTTAGTGGAGGGCTGTGTGTGGGGTACATTACTTACTGGGGGGCTGTGTGGGGCACATTACTTACTGGTGGGGGCTGTGTGTGAGGCACTTTTCTTACTGGGGGGCTGTGTGGGGCACATTACTTACTGGGGGCTGTGTGGGGCACTTTTCTTACCGGGGGGCTGTGTGGGGCACATTACTTACTGGGGGCTGTGTGGGGCACTTTTCTTACTGGGGGGCTGTGTGGGGCACATTACTTACTGGGGGCTGTGTGGGGCACTTTTCTTACTGGGGGGCTGTGTGGGGCACATTACTTACTGGGGGCTGTGTGGGGCACTTTTCTTACTGGGGGGCTGTGTGGGGACATTACTGGGGGGCTGTGTGGGGACATTACTGGGGGGCTGTGTGGGGACATTACTTAGTGGGGGGCTGTGTGGGGACATTACTTAGTGGGGGGCTGTGTGGGGACATTACTGGGGGGCTGTGTGGGGACATTACTGGGGGGCTGTGTGGGCACATTACTGGGGGGCTCTGTGGGGACATTACTGGGGGGCTGTGTGGGCACATTACTGGGGGGCTCTGTGGGGACATTACTGGGGGGCTGTGTGGGCACATTACTTACTGTTGGGGCGTGATGGGTAACACGCACCTGGTTTTGTTTAAATGCAAGACAAAGTGTGAGCGCAGCCTTACAGTATTTGGGGGGATTGTTAGGGGCAGCAGCAGGATAACACTGCCAGGGAACCAAGATGTAGGGACAATGAGGAACATAAGATGTGGTGATGCCTAATTGAGAAGATGGAGGAGACGTCACCTGCAGTCACTGGAGGGAAAAAGTAGGGATTTCTCTGGTGTTTCTGTAGCTGTATACACTGTCAGTAAAGTTGTTATGTGAGGGGTTATATACAGGAGGGGGCATTACTAAAAGAGCGCAACATATGTATTGGGGCCCGTGCCCCGGATCTTTTACAACCCTAGCAACGCCCCTGGGTGTTGCTATCAGTGTGTCAAGACTGGGAGAAGAGGGGTGCATTGACGATTCAACACAATGGGCAGCACTTTGAACACAAGTGGTCATAAACTTGTAAATAACTCGTGAAAGAATAAAGTGACATTAAAACAAAGAACACCATTGTTTTCCTTGTGAAATTATTAATAAGTGAAATGTGTAACTTGCCCCTCTTGACATTGAAAACAAATTCTAAATAAGTTTGATGTGTTACATGACCCTCTTCCCATTGGGAAAAAAAGTTAACACACCATTTTATTTAGGTGTATAAATGGTCCACCTTGATTTTTGGCTGAAGCTATTAAAGGGATACCACCATTTTCAACATTTAAATGTTGAAAATCCTACTGGGTCCATAGGTGTTGTAACCCCTAATCTGTTGATCCATTCTATGTTACCGAAAATCTTATCATAGAGCTGTAATTTTTTAGTAGAAAATGGAGTTAATTGGTAGGCTATATACATTTATCATTTCTAGAGAAACAGTTAAAGGGGTTGGACACTATCACAAAACATCATCCTCTTCCCTGAGGAAATGGTTGGAAATGGTTCCCTGGTTGTCATCTGCTGAATCTATGGTGTTCAGTATTAGGTCAAAGCTTGGGTGGTTTGGAGGATCCTCTGGAACTGATGGGCCAGTCCCAGGGGCCAATAAAGACTTCCATGGGCCCTGGGCTGTATGAATATTATAGCTCCTACAAGTCTGGGATTCACTTCCTACATATGGTACTAAAATCAGGCTTCTTTGGGATTGGAGGATGTGTCCCTTCTGTCTGCTTTCATTATGCAGAGCCAGGACCATTGGTGGAGGTCCTGTAATGGCGCTTGTGTACATTTGTATTGAGAGCAGGAACAAATGTGCAAGGATTTCATGGGTGAAAGTTCTTCTCCATATAAAATTTGGAAGTTGGTTTAGGTGACCACAAGCCCCCTAGAAGGCTTTGGCTCCAGACGACTGCCCAAACCACCTATATTATAATCCATTATTGGCCATTATTTTGCTATAAATATTAAAGATGGGAATATATTTAGGTCCTAATTGAAATACAATGAAAGTATTAAATTGCAAATTTCCAAGACAGTGTCACAATTTCAAAGTTTTTCTGTCTCAGTCAAAAAGAAATTTGATCCAATATTTTCCATTAGGAAATAATAAGGTTTTGTCAATCTTTAATTTAGTGATATTTATGGAGAAAGAGATTACATCAGGAAAAGGATAAGTAATTGATCATGCCACAGTACGTATGATACTGATTTTTGAATATTACAGTATATACGCACCCCTTTTGGATTTTACCTAGTACTGGCCTGGAGATGGCACTGTTGCTGTCTAAAAGTCTGTCTAGACTGTGGATAATTAATGTAATTTAGAATTTTGTTCAATGTATCTGTAGGCGGCATCTCACATCTGCTTTATGAAGACGGTACATGACTACTATGCAAAACAGTATGTAAACTTTGTTTTCTGTAACATTATTACTGGAAGTCGGTAGTGAAAATATCATAGTAACGCAAAGCGTTATATACCAGATATTCCTATAATGGTGGTGGCATACACAGGGCTTCTGTCACAGGTTTTTAGATAGTTGTGGGTTACAAAAATTAATATCTTTGGTTATTTTAAAGAGATCAATACATTTTTTGGAATGGTGTCAGTGGTATTCAGGATCGATTAATATTTATTAATGAATCTCCTGTAATCCGGAATCTGTTCTGAGATCGTTCTGGCCTGTTGCCTGAAATTGTTCTAATAAAGAACTGTGAGTTATTTTGTACAACATTGCCTCCATCTGATCCCTGGATAAGGCTGTACCACCACGGGCTCCCCATCCATCACCCAGGGACCTATATTACAAACATTAAGGGGTTGCCCCGGGGAGAACCAATACATGAGCCTCTCCCTCCATATTTCTTGCACACACCACCTGCTGGAGACCTGCCAGGCTATAGGTCAGCGTGCCTAGGCCGCAACCACCAGCCACTCCGGTATTCTGGGCCTTGGCTGCCTCCAGGCCCAATGAAAAGGCTATGGGGGATGTTGCACATTGCTTTTACCTTTTTAACACATTCCGGAGCATCTCTAAAATATTTTCTTCCACTTGAAAAACAATCTTCTTAAACATTATTTGTATATCTGCAGGTTCCCAATAAGTGCTTAATATTTTATAATGCTGTATTCCCACCTATCTAAACCCTTATCTTTTTCGATGGACAGAAGATGTATGATATGTTTGCCTAAAGAGTTGAATATGTTGAAATGGATAACCATATCCTATGGATAATGTAATGCTTGGTGCATGATCTCTGTCTCTTGGGATGAAAATCTTTACAACTGGTTGTCTCTTTAGAAAAATTGAGATATTTGCAATTTTAACTTGATTTATGTCACGGGTGCCCCCGCGATCCATGTTACAGATCGCGGGCACACCCGTGGCCCTCTACATAGCGCTGCCCCAGCTCCAAACTTACCTCTCCACGCTCCCGCTCCCCTCCTGGCGCGCATCTACACTCTGAGATTTACAGGGCCAGTGTACAGGTGATTGGCGCTGGTCACTTCTGGGTCTGCTATATAATCTGTCGGCTCCTACCATTCCCCGCCGGATCTTCAAACCATTCCCTGTGAAGTAAAAGCCTTCCTGCATTCCAGTGTTCCTGTGCTGCTGAGTGTTCCCATGTTCGGTTCCTGTGTTCCTGCGTTCCAGTACCTGCTCCTGTGTTACCGCTCCTGTGTTCCCGTGATCCTGCTCCTGTGTTCCTGTTCCCGTGTTCCAGTCTGTTCCTGCGTTCCTGTTCCGTGTGCCTGCTCCTGTGTTCCAGCCGTGATTTCCAGTGTTTCTTCCAGCGCTGTTCTCCCGCTGTCACCCTGGGTTTGGACTGTGCTCACCCAGAGAGGGCCTAAGGGGCAAACTCTCACGTGCGCCTTCTTTTCAAAGACGATTTCTCACGCAGAGAGAAATTATTCAATTGGTGACTGTTAGCCATCAAACTTGCTCTGGCAGAATGCCGTTATCTACTGAAAGGAGCTCTCCATCCCGTTTGTGTGTACACAGATCACAAGAACTTACTGTACCTCCAGACAGCCCAGCACCTAAATCCCCCGTTGTTCATTGTTTCTCTCTCGCTTCAACCTGCTGATTCATTTCCGTCCTGCAGACAAAAATGTCAAGGCTGATGCACTGTCCCATGCTTCGGATGTTGTTGTAGAAGAGCCAGCTTGTTGTTGCAGGTCTGGTGGATCTTCAGAAGCTACCTCCCAGCAAGACGTATGTTACGTACCAGCCCTCCAGAAGAGGATTCTGTCTTGGGGACATTCTTCACTTATGGCTGGGCACCCAGGGGTGCAACTTTCCGTGGCCCTCATCTGGAGTTTGTGGGATCCTGCTCCTCTTGTGCCTGCAACAAAGCCTCTCGCCTCAAACCGCCTGGACTGTTACTTCTGTAGCCAATACCCAGTCACCCGTGGTCTCATGTGGCAATGGACTTTATCACTGATCTGCCTGTCTCCTCGGGCAATACTGGCGGTGATGGACCGGTTTTCCAAGATGTCCCATTTTGTTCCCCTTCCAGGTCTTCCGTCTTCTCCATGGCTTGGCAGTGTATTCCTCAAACATATGTCCAAGTTCTGGAGTTTCTTGTGTAACCAGCTGCAAGTCAACCTTGACTTTTCTTCTGCCTACCACCCTCGGTCGAATGGCCAAGTAGAAAGGGTGAACCAGAATTTGGGCTGTTACCACCGCCACTTTGTCTCAGCCAGTCATGGGCTGAGTTCTCCTACAATTCCCTGGACTCTGTGTCTACCGGCTCGGCTCCGTTCTTTGTGGTCTACGGACGAATCCCTCATCCTCCTCTTTCGCTGTCTACTCCCTCTGATGTCCCAGTGGTAGAGGATCTGGTGCAGGACCTCAAATCAATTTGGGGCCAGACCCGCCAGTCTCTCCTCCGAGCCACAGACCGCACCAAGACACAGGCTGATAAGAAACGTTGAGCTCCTCCTGTCTTCTCTACAGTTGCCAAGGTGTGGTTATCCTCTAGAAACATCCAACTGAAGCTACAAAGCTACAAACTTGGTCCCCGGTTCCCTGGTCCCTTTGAGGTAATCAAGTGCATCCATCAAGTGGCCTACAAGCTCCGCCTTCCTCCACCAATGCGCATCCCGAACTCCCATTCCTATTCTGTGTTCCTGCTCCTCTGTTCCAGCCGCTGTCGTCCCAGGCTTGGACTGTGTCCTGCATTACTACCTTGGCTGTCACCGCGGGCTAGTCACACCTGTAGAATGATCTGGTGGCACCGCGCCGCAGCAAGACGATCCCGCTTTGCGGTGGCATCAGGTGAAGACCAGGTGGCACTTAGACTCCGGTCCCAGGTGTCGGCTAGTACCATCTCTCCACAGACCCTGAACCCTGACAATTTAACACTTATGTCTTTTCTTCTATGTCAAAATAATTGACTCATTTGTAGAGAAGATACAGTAAAGTCATATGGATTGTGGGGTGTCATCTCATAGTGACTCTTAGAGCCATGTTAACTTGTTAAAAATGTTACTGCATGGCTTTAGCTTAAATAGATACCTTTTGGATTTATGTGTCTTTTTTCCCCTTCTTCTTGTATACATTATTTATCACGTCGCAGTGCCTATGGCTGATATTGTTGGTGCATTTTGATCTGGTGACCTCATAGCTTTAGCGAGTCCATGGTGAAAGCTCCAATAAAATGCCATTTAGTGAGCACTCTAAATCATTATATGCAATAATGAGCAGTCTGCACAAGAGGGGGAGGGGAACAGATATTGGTCTGGGGAGGACAACAAAATGACATGAAAAAAGAACCAGATAAATAGAGAAACACAGAAAAAATATAAAAATGATTTGTCTTGAAAATGGCTTCCTTTTGATGAACAAAACATTTAGTTAAAGGGGTTATCCAGGTTTTAAAAATCCCATCCGACACCATCTCCCAGCGCTTACAACGCTGAGAGATAGGGACGGATGGGAGGGGCAGGCCACATCGCGGACCGGAAGCTCCCTGTGCGCAGCTTCTGTGCCCCTGTAAACAAACAGGGGCACGGATCGAAGGGACCGCGGCGCGGGACATTGGCGGCGTAGGAGGAGGTAAGTGGATGTTTATTATTTTTAAATAGCCCTCCCCAGCCTGGCCCTCACTACTTTTTAAAACCCGGATAACCCCTTTAAACAGATAACTACAGAGCTTGAGTGCTTAAAGAAAACCTATCAGCACAGAACCACACTATGAACCCCAAACAGGAACTTACAGATTACTGTAATTGTGTTTCCATGGTTCCTTTCTGTCTTCTGTACCTTGGATCTTTGGCCCAAAAAAATACTTTTTTGATCTAACCCGCCCCCTCACTGCTGCTGTGCCTTGTAAACCTGCCCCTCCGCAAACACCCCCTCGACCCCGTCCCCTGCTCACATTACTATAATTGAGCACAGCCGGCTACCTCTCACTCACACCCGATGCCGCGCACAGTACTAGCGTATGAGCGATGCAGCTCTGGAGAGATGAGCTTAATGGCCCCACAATGACACTGCACATGCACAGAAATTTCAAACTCGATTGTAGTGCCATGAGCAAGGGGCAGTGTTGAAGGGATGTGTGAATGGGCAGGTTTACCAGGCACAGCGGCACTGAGGAGTCAGAAGAGCTTGACCGCAATCAAGAACTCTGCAAAGTCTTAGGCTACATAAACACAACTTTCTGGGGCTGTGCCATGCTTTGCAACGTCACGCAGTGGCCCCATGGTCTGCTTTTATGTACAGTCACAGTGCATCTTGCCTCACTGCACCATATGTGTCATGTTATCGTGGCGCAAACTATAGGACAGGTCCTATTCCAGTCCATATTTGCAGCATCAGACAACGCAATATCCATTCTAGGACCGATACATAATTGACCACAGACGGTTGTGTGCATGTGTACTGTACCAGAGCACAATTCCTGGGGCTGGGGCTGGGATGGCATCTGTGCGCAAGTGGTATTTTATATGTTTCATGAGGTAACATGTTCTTATGTTAAGATTGTTATGTATTCCTTGCACCATTGTAACTGGTTGGCAGAGAATGGGTTGCATTTTCAATACACTACATTTGGAAACTAACAACAGAGACAACCGTAATTTGTGGTGGGAACTTGATGCTATTTTGTCCAACCAGACGTCATCTTGTCTTAGCCATGGGTCATGTTGTCCACTCAGAAGACATATTGTTAAATGTCTATTCATCTCATGATTTAAACATAATTTTGATTAATCTGCTGAGAGACAGTTCTGTCCTTGACTCTTGTCCTATATTTTTGCTTCAGCATCTGCTTAACTTATGTTTTGGCCTCACCGAGGATCCATCGTCCTCTTCTTCTTCTCAGGACTTTAAGTAAAAACATTCTGTTTCCCTGGTCTGTGTGAGAAATAATGGGGCACATTTACTAAGGGTCCACGGACCACGATTCCGTCTGGTTTCCCAAACATTTCCATTTTGCACCGAATTACCACTGGTTTTTGGCGCACACGTTCGGATTGTGGCGCATCGGCGCCGGCTTGCATGCGACAAAAATCGGGGGCGTGCCGTTGGACAACCCGACGGATTCAGACAAACCGTGGAATTTAAAAACGAAATTGTGCATTGTTGTGTTGTGTGCCGTGAGTGTGTGCAGTGCTGTGAGTGTGTGCTGTGAGTGGGGAGTGTGTGCTGTGAGTTGTGAGTGTGTGTGTTGTGTGAGTGTGCTATGTGTATTACCGAAATTTTCATACTCCTCCTCGGGTAAAAATACTCCTCAAAAATGGTGAGAGGAGTATTTTTACCCTTCTGGAAAAATGTTAGTGCGACCTCTGGCTATCTCGCAACATCTACTCACCCTTCCTCGATCCTGCTTATGCTCCCGCAGCCGCGCGTCCCAGTCTCCTAGGGCACACACGTGCCAGCTTCAGAAGATTTTAAAGGGCCAGGGCGCTGGCCTTAATCAGGATCCTATTTACTCCAGCCTCTCCCTGCACACCCTGACGGAGTTTCGTGCTCTCTGCTTTGTGCTTGTTTATCGATTTCCCGTTGTGACCCTGGTTCCGTGTTTGACTTTGATCGTGTTCCACCAGACCTGACCTGTTGCTGCGTCCCCGACTCTGATCCTGTGCTGCCCGTCCTGACCTCCAGCCTGTCCCCGACTACGATTTTGCTTGATGTGTGTGTACCTCACCTTGGCTGTCAACGCGGACAAAGTCCCACCTGTGGAACGACCTGGTGGTAGCACGCCGCAGCAAGTCCAACCTGCTTTGCAACAGGCTTTGGTGAAAACCGAGTGCCACTTAAATTTCAGTCCCAGGTGTCATCTTACGTGATCTCATGCGGTGGTCCAGTGGATCCACTACCCCTGGAGCCTGACACAAACGCAATGAGGATATTTATCATTGGTTTTGCTGGGTTTTTTTGGAGTATAAAAGTCGCATATATATGGGTTTTGCGACTTTTCACTGTTCAAAAGGACTATTCCCGCCACTTCACTATACTGGCGTAAACAAAGAACTACCCCCAGTGCAACGCCATACAAAGCCGGATTCATGACTTGATGCCAGATTCATGCACTTTTTTAAAACGTCACAAAAAGTCACAACGTCATTCCAGCCCCCTGCTGGTGTTTGTCCTGTGACTTTTGGTGCATTTTGCGCCATTTTTAAAAGAAAATTTTTAAATTTAAAAAGAACATTTATTAAAGGGCCAAAGCCACTTTAATGAATCTGATGAGAGCACCAAAGACTGACATAGAACTGTCCCACGGAGCCGCCTAATGATAAATTTCTCCCTATATGTGTATATACTATATAACAGTGGTGGCGAACCTATGGCACGGGTGCCAGAGGTGGCACTCAGGGCCCTTTCTGTGGGCACCCGAGGCATCACCCAAGTACACCAGACCGGACTCAAAGAATCTTCCTGCAGTTCCAAGCAACTTAAAAGATGCTGCTTTCAGTCATATATTTAAGTGATACTTACTTGGGTATGTAGGAAGAGGGGGAATGAGTAGACGGGTACGAATTATCTTTGGAAGACATTCTGCTGGCCCCACGATTCTCTGAGTACAGAGGGAGACTGGAAAGAAGCTAAAATTATGCAAATTTTCCATCTTGTCTTCAGGAGGCCAATACAATCGAACATTGTTGAAGAACAGGGAGCAATAAGTTGTTGCTTTAATTTTTGGTTGGCACCTCCCAATAAATAAGCGGGGTTATGGGTTGCAGTTTGGGCACTCGGCCGCTGAAAGGTTCGCCATCACTGCTATATAATAAGATGTTTATGACCACCGTGTGCTCACCGCATCGCGGCCAGAAGACATAGAAGTCTAGACAAATTATGCAACCAGATCCCAGGTCCCCAAACAGCCGCTTGAATTAGCCCTAATATGTATATAATGGTGGACACACTCCATTCTTTAATGTGGCAGGTCGATGGTCAGGCCCCCTGACGCTATGGCCCCCTAGCTGCTGCTATGGCTGCTACCCCAGTAGTTACGCCCCTGGGTGTTTGTAGTGTAGGCCCGTACTGTATACTGTAATGCTGCGCTATGTAACATTCATGTCAGTAAAATTCAGATGGGATTTCCATTGCTTTCTTTCTTTCTTTAAGAACTATATTTTGGCTTTAAGTTAATTAGTAACAAAAATATATCTGGTACTGTATATATTTATATGTCTTAAAACATAATAACATAATAAAACTCTGATTGTTTGATCATTTTTTTGAGGTAGCAGAGCTCCTTGAACTAGCACACCTGTGGAGATAATACTATGTCTACCCCAGAATAAGGGACACAAAGGAACTCTTTAAAAGTAACCAGACCTGACATTAAATGTGGTTTTATTTCCTCCGACCAGTAGGGACGTCTCTTTATAGACAACGGCAGGAGATCTTATAAAATGGATTACTCCAACAAATACACCCCAAACACATAAAGTGTATTGTATGAGATTGTAAGCCATTTGTAATTGAATCCTCGGTGGTAAATGTATCCATATTGTGGAAATTACTGTCGCAGTCAATGTGTGATTAGTTGGGATACATCCACGGCTGGGGACTATGTAACCAACATTTACATCCCTCAGCAATAGGTTTTATGAAGCTGCAACAAATAACTATTACTGAAAATATCCATAAAGAGACCACAATGAATATGAGACCAGTTATAGATGCCGCTGTGATGTAATGACTACTTTTATTGTATATTAATATGATATGTACTGTATGGCTACAATGGTGTTTCTCTTATATAAAGGTTTTGCATATATAGAAATCTTATTTATTGAAAGAAACCTTGATAAACAAAATAGGGGTAACTTCAGATGGAAACTGTCATACATCCTAATTTCAATGATTTATGAGGAGTGTCCAGAAGTAAAAACTGTGGGGATAGCAGTGGGTGTTGTAAAATAGCCAAAGAACAGGGCTTTTGCAGGGTTTCAGGCTTCAGTAGGCCCCTGAGCCTCAGCAGGCCCCTTTGCAGTGAACCTGTGGCGGCATTAAAAATACAGAAATTAGAACAGTCTCCTGTCCCCTAAAATATTCCCTAGTTTATCATAGCAATCAGACCCCACATGGTCATATTATATACAGCCCCCTCATACTGTAGGTTATATTATAAACAGCCACCATAGGTTATATTATACACAGCTCCCCTCAAAACCCCTCCCCCGGATTGATTATATACAGAACTCCTCATCCCCCCAGACAAAATGTGATCAGTAAAGAAAAAAGAAAGTGATACTCACCTCAGTCCTCAGCTCAGGGTTCCCACTATCCTGTCTTCATCTGGTTCTAACAGGAGCCACCCAGCACCCTCAGTCCAGAAACACAGGCTAGTATCATGCAGTGCACAGAGCACTTTATTTTAAATCAAGGGTTAACTTGCATTAATCTATAGAGTTTTGTTATATACATTCTGTTTAGTATTATATTTGTATAGACTAGAGGAAGGGGTTAATGAACATTGAGAGACATTTCTGACTGTGTCTCTCTAACTAAAGAGAAACAAGTAAAGTAAAGATTTTTTTTGCAGAAGAAAAACAGACTTGTTTACCAGAAAAGCAGACAGCGTGACCTTTAGAATGACAAATGATGTCTGGAAAGTTGTTTACACTTTACAAACTTGCTGTCATAGAATATTTTGGGGACTCAATGTAAGTCTTTGTCATTGTGTTAGTGCTGAAATATAACCACTCCTCCCCTGGTGGAAGGTATATAAGGAGAACAGATCCAGTCCCAGGTCCTCCCTCAGCATTAGCCCTTCTTCTTCTGCCAGGGAGGAGATTGGAGAAGTCAGCCCTTTGATTTGCTTGTATTACTTTGTGCCTGAATTTCTTTAGTATAGAAGGTAACTGTTGACTGTAGGCCCTGACTCTCTGGACTTATTTCCCACTGGGGTGCACCACACCTTACCATCCATTCCGGAGAGTGGCAACACATGGGGCCCCCCCTAACCCGGACACTGCATATGGAGTGCAGGTCCTGTTGTACGTGGCAGGGTCGTATCCAGGTTTCATTAGGCCACCAGGCGACAGAGCCTCAGTGGGCCTCTTTGAAGTGAACTCACGTGGGGGCATTAAAAATTCAGAAACTAAAACAGACTCCACTTTTCATTCCAAATAGCCCCTCATGGTTATTTTATATAAAGTCCCCCTCACCCCCTATGGATTTCTTATGTACATCATTATGTGGGCCCTCCCAGCAGCTCTGGGTCCGGCACTTGCCCAGGTATGCCCAGTGCTGGTGAACACAGGTCTTGATGAAAGGAGAAATGAGGGCAGGTCCCTCTGTGTGTGATGGGAGCAGTGAAGGAAGATGCTGCTGGGAATAATAGTAGTAGTAAGTTTTCTCAGTGTATGATGGGAGTCATAGAAAATATACGTTTTAGGGTATCTGCAGACATAGCGGATATGTCCTTTAATGCGGTTTTGTGTTATTAGTAGTACATTTTTATGCAGATTTACATGCATTTTCATGCTTTATTTACCTTTAATTTGTATTGCGTTTTTAAGCAGATTCTCCAACATGTCCATGCACCCTTAGGCTATATTCACACTGCTGTTGCCCGCCTGTACTGTACCGTAGCGGGCAACGGCAGTGTACGGGGAGAGGAGGAGGAGGTGAGCGCAGCTCACCCCCGCCCCTCTCCATAGCAACCTATGGCGCACGGCGCCGTATTACGGGAAAAGATAGGACAGGTCCTATCTTTTTCCCGGGTACGGTACGGTGCGGCACGTGTGCGGCACCGTACCGCTCCCGTAGGGTGCCGTGCGCCCATTGCTGCCTATGGGGGACGTATATCGACGTATATATGTCGGCCGTATATGCGTCCCCCATACGTTAGTGTGAATGTAGCCTTAGGCTGCACATGTTGTGGATTGTCATGAGGAAAATCCGCCAAATCTGCATCAAATACACAAATTTTTTAGGCGTATTTATGATGGGGATTTGTTTTATTGCTGGTGTGTTTTTGATGTGCATTATTCTGCATGTGTTTTCCCCCCTTTTTTCTCCACTGGATCTAACATCATTTCCAGCAAAAATGTGTAGATTTGATGCGGATTTGGTGCAGATTTTCACACGGATTTTCCGCATGACAATACACAACATGTGCAGATTGCATTTGTGCAAAATTCCCTCTGGAAAAAAAAGAGGAAAATAGCGCATGCAGAAAATCCACATATAAACACACAAAAAACAACACTGCGCGCATTGCGGATTGTCATGCGGAAAATCCGTGTCAAAGTCCGCATTCAATACGCATAGTTTTTATGTGCGTTTTTCATGCTGTTTCGTCTTATTAGTGGTGAGTTATTTGTGCTTTTTATGCTGATTTTCTGCATGTGTTTTTGCCTCTTTTTTACCCAACCCTTTAGGCTGAGGGAATTCACATGAAAACCGCTGTTCTTTTGCAAAAATCTGAGGACGCAAAAGAAAAGTAAGATGATCATTTTTTTATTTTCTGCGCTGAGCAACAAAAATGCATCGTCTACGTGACTTTTTCCAAATCACATTCATTGTAATGTTACTGTATTACACATCCGCATGGAACATGTACAGACAGACTAAATAAACATCTGCATGTGATCAGCATAAAAAACACACGAAAAGACCCACATTTATTAATAGTGACACAAACTGTAGTTTGCCTCACTAATGTGCAGCGTGCGGCACCTTCATGAAGACGGGAGCACGGTCTTCATAAATGTGGCGCACGCTGCATGCGGTCGATGTGCTTGAACTGCGTGCACCAGATTCTATGGGGTGTGCGCCACATTTCTGTCAGACTTCCGTATGTGCACAAAGGGCCAGTTTCTGGGCACAGTATTGTATTGTAGCATCCATAATGCAGCCGCCACACAGTACAAGCGCAGAGACTTCGTAAATACACGTGGAAGTAGTAGATTCCTTAATAAATGTGGGTGAAAATCTGCAGATAGTCTTATAGGGTTTCCAGTGTTCTCCTACTTCCTTTCTTTAGATTCTGTGATTTCATTGCACTGGAAATGATGAATAAAACACCTTTATTAAAGCCTTTACCCACCTAACAACTAACTATTCCTATGCCTGAGGGGCTGTGGTGAGGGGGGAGACGGGGCAGCTGCACATAGGGAGTAAGATGGGGATCATCAGATATTTGGGAGGGAGGAGGCCCTGCCACAGTGAAAGGTATCCTCTGGTATATGGGGGCAGTCAGTGACCTCTAGGCAGCTATACACCTGCAGGGGGCAGAGGGTGACATGCTCTGTACAGTGAGACACGTGACATGAGTGTCTTCTCACCTTCCTCCTCTTCCTCAGCTCCACCTCCCGCCCGCCCGTGGGAAGTGCGGCTATGCCCGGCATTGTCCCCGGCTCTCAGCATTGATGCCTTTGTGTCTGGCAGTGGAGCAGCCGGCGTGCTCTTTGTCTTGCTCCCAGTTTTGGGGGGATTCCGGCTGCTCCCCCCTGTGATGCCCGCTGCCCGCACCCGGTGCCCTCCTCCCCTGGCAGCAGACTGAAGTGCCCGGCAGGGATACAATGAAGGATCTGAAGAAGTACATGACAGAAGGTCTGCTGCAGTTCGCCATCCTGCTGAGCCTGGCCGGGGTGAGGGTGGACCTGGACTCCTACCTACCGCCCATCAGGGAGATCATCCTGGGGAGCAGCTCTGCCTATTCTCAGATCCCCTTCCACAGTTTGAGGGACACTTGGGAGGGGTCCAGCCTACACCCCAAGAGCCCAGACCTGGACTCGTTCTTCACTGCCAGAAGGCTGCTGGAGGAGGTGAGGGCACTGGGGGACACCAGGGTCCCCAGGACTGAGGTCAGTGCCTGGCTGGTGCACACAGTCTCTGCAGATGCTGCTGAGACTGGCAGTGCCCTGCTCAGTGCAGGCTCCAATGAGGAGGGCAGTGCCAGCACAGATACCCCAAGCAACAGTGAAGGCCCAAGCCAGCCACCTGCAAGGAGCAGCAGCCTACAGCCAAGCCATGCCACCCCCTCACACATTGGCACAGGTGCCACCTCCACCCCTGGAGACTATACCAAAGAGGTAACTAAGGGTTGGCATCATTCATTTAATTCATGGGCAAATATGGGCATGTGATCCTGCAAGGACTGAGCCACCAGGAGATGTGTCGCATGTCTTCTGCACAGTATGATGTTATTTGTGATAGTGAGAGATGGGTCACAGTGTGGACAAGGTCATTTATCACATTCCCTAATGTAGGGGTTGTGTCTAGATGTGGGTTTTTTTTAAAACTTTTACAGTAAGGAGGAAGATAATCCAGGATATATTGTAACATTATGATAGTGGATACATTGTATCGGGTCTGTTTATTTATTCCCAGAACAAATATGGAGGCATCATGTGTGTTTCTGTTGCATTGAGTACCACGCCCTGCCCAGATTGTCTTCTTCTCTCCTTATTCTAATTTATGGAAGGAACACAACCCCCTCTCCTGACTCCTCTGACATATTCCCTTTGTTTTCCAAGCAGTTGATCCAATAACATAATAAGGCTGTTTGTTTGTACGCAGGACTGTGGATGGGGAGAGTGTAGCAGCAGGGGTGGCTTGTTGTTGGCACATCCTGCCACTTTGGGTGTCGATCTTTGTATGTGAAGCAGAAGGTTCAGTTTTTCAAGGTGTTGCATCACTTGTGCAACTTTCGGATAACCTGAAGAGATCTTTGGCAAAGCAATTAAGATTTGTGCCTTTAGCTTTCTGTTTCACAACAAGCAGATCAGTTTCATGTCTTAAGGGAGAAGAAAGGGAAGCTCTCTGGGTCTGTCGAGGTGTACTGGAGGGTGATCTGAGGACTACAAGCTCAGGTGTCATCAGGTTTAATGAGACAGGTGCACATTAAAGAGGCGTCCTGAAAGCTGCTCCAGGGTTGTTGAGGACCATGAAAACTTATTTCAGAGAATTTTTTTTTACCTAAATGGGTGCAAATGTATAAGGGTGATGCCCCACATTGTGTTTTTGGTCCGTTTTTAAACATACGTTTTCAGTCCATTTTTGGCCGTTTACCATGCGTTTGGCTGCTTACAACTTGTTTATCTATTAAGATAATTTGGAAAAACTGACCAAAAACGCCATGTGTGGCAACACCCTAAAGTGCTCCCCAAACTTCACAGAAGGCTTTTTTTAGTAAATGTTCTTGGGGGGGAGTACATTGAATCTACTTTCTATGGAGATGCTGTAGACACATAAAACACACCTCTCTGTGTGACATGCGCTGTGAATGACCTATATGAGACTGGAAAGGGAACACGTAGATGTGGCTGTGTATGGAGATCGCATAGGGCAGTAGGACATGTTACTATACAGGAGTCCACATGGGGTGCTGTATTATGGATATGAAACCTTGATACAGGCAACCAGTATTATTTGTGTGTGTATATACCAGTTATACAGGTTTTTGAAAACGCATCAATTTTTGACCGTTTTTCCCAATTATCTTAATTAAGATAATTGGAAATGGACAAAAAACGGTAAAAAAAAAACATGCATTTTCAAAAACGGACTGCTTAAAACGGCCTAAAAACGGGTTCAAAACGCCACGTGTGTCCCCACCCTTATACTGAAGAAATACTGACTGTGTGAATGTGGCCTAGAAGTAAGGACTTGCATAGTTGTTGATGTTATTTTAGAAATAATTTAGCTTAAGGCCGGTGACATGTGGTGTTTTTGTCAAGTTTTTTTCATTGCGTTTTTGCATCCTTGAAAAACGCATCATATTTCCATCTTGGCTTTTTCAATGGGTTTTTGGTTAAAGTGTCTTAACTTGGCATTTTCTCCCCTGCATTTTTTTACTGCGTTTTTTGAGGTGTGCGTTTTCATTGCGTTTTTGAAAACGCATTTGTGCATGTAATCACATGCGTTTCTAAATGCACACCGCAAACAGCAGGGAGAAGATAACTGCATTTTTACAAATTCCAAGAGACACGGCAACATGCAATTACTGCACATCAAGCATGGCGTTTTTAAAAACGCAAGCAAACATTTGTAAAATGCAAGCGTAAAAATGCATGTTTTCAATGCGTTCTAAATCACAACAGAAACGTGACAAAAATGACGCGTGTCACCGCCCTCAGGGAGATAGTTCATATACCGTATATACTTGGGTATAAGCTGAGTTTTCAAACAAAAAAAATATGCTGAAGAACCCCCACTAGGGTTATACACGAGTGTATAAAAAAATAAACTTACATACTCACCTTACAATGCTCCGACCAACTCCTCTTCCTTCTCCCGCTCACGTAGAACAGAGCAGACAGAGATGCATCCATGCGCTCTGCCCACGGTGCTCACTATGACATTGGCAGCGACGACTGCTACTAACGTCCTGGTGTGCCCTGCGGGCAGAGTACACGGATGCGTCTCTGTCCACTCTGTTCTACGTGAGCGGGAGGAGGAAGAGGAGTTACGCAGAGTATTGTAAGGTGAGTATGTATGTACAATGATTATGTATATACAATAAGAGTCTGTGGGGCATTTCATCCAAAGCTTGCGGCCGTATATATACAACCCCCACAGAAGGCAATGGCCGCACGGAGCGATACAGTGCTGCACACGGGGAAAAGATAGGACATGTCCCACCTAATGCATTGCAATGGAGAGGGGTATGCCTGAGGGTGTGGTCACACATGGCGTTTTGAACCCGGTTTTGGCCCGCTTTTAAGCAGTCCGTTAAACGCATGGGTTTTTAAAAACTGCATGCGTTTCTTGAAAACGCATCCGTTTTTGTCCGGTTTTCTCGGTTATCTTAAGTAAAACTGGTTCAAAACGGATGCGTTTTTTAACAGACTGCTTAAAAACGGGCCAAACAGCACATATGCTCGCCCGGCCAACGCTGGGTGGGCTCACGGCAGCACGCTGGAGAGAAGTAGGGTCTCCCCTCTCTATAAGAAACGGCACAGCATTGTCGCAAACACATAGAAAGATAGAGCATGCTGCTGGGTTGCAATAGCGATGTATAGGGACATCCCCACATAGAATGTGTGTGGAAACGACCTTATGGACATTTCCCGTGTTACAAGATCAGACCATAAATAGAGATTTCTTGTACAGGTCCCTGTAAGCTTTCTTATTGGAGCCTTGTGGACTGTTTTACATGAGTACTTTTTCTCAAGGAAATTTTGAGCCTGTCTTAGCATTTATCTGTTCTTGCAGGAAAACCCCTTTAAATCCTACAGAAGATAAGTTGCGATCATAAATTTTATTTTCACACATGGATTTTGAATTCTGCGCAGATCTTATGTGCCATTTCCCACCATCTACCCCCAGGATGAAAGACTGTATGCAAATGAGCCTGATGGGCTCTATTACCACATATGGAGCCTGGAGTCCTTCATCCTGGTGGTAGATGCCCTTTAAATAAGTTAAGATGCATGCGGTGCCATTGGATGCAGCCCATGCCGATTTGTAGCCAAACCCCAACCTGAATGCAGGTCCGATGACCCATACTTACAACAACACAGAAGATGCTGCTCGATTTGTTCTTAAGAACTTCGGTTGAGACGCGTTGACAGCCATAGTAAGGAGAGTATAATATATCAGTAGCCTCCTATAAACCACTGGTTTAAAAAATGTAGGTAGCAATCCCTGGACTAGTGAGTCCTGTAATGTTCATGAGAATATATATATATATATATATATATATATATATATATATATATATATATATATATATATATATATGACCCACCTACCAGTAAACGCATAACCCATCCAGTCGCCTGCGTGGATGAGGACATGACCTGCCCACCAATAAGGGTGATGGCGTTTTGAACCCGTTTTGGTCCGTTTTTAAATAGTCCGTCCAAAAACGCATGCGTTTTTGTAGAACGCATTCGTTTTTGACCAGTTTTAATTAAGATAAATGGTAAAACCTGTCAAAAACGGATGCGTTTTCCAAAACCGCATGCGTTTTTTAACGGACTGCTTAAAACAGACCAAAAACAGGTTCAAAACGCCTTGTGTGGCATCACTCTAAGAGCAACTAATGTATTCCGAAACTTCTAGGAAGAATAACGGAAGAACAGAACAGTTCTGTGAGTTTGGTGCGTCTCTCGGTATAATTCTACAACTTTCCTTTATCTTTAAAATTCCAGGGCATGATGTCCAGGGAAGGATTTACTGTAAATTGCTTACATGTTATCTTAGGGAACTTCCATGGAAGGTGATTTGGTTTTGCTTTTAGTGTGTGATAGTGAAAGTTGTGATGTGACTGTAATCAGCATGTTATCTGCTCCAAATAAAAGAATGAAATGGTGAAAGTGAAAGCGTGACACGCTATGAATACTTACATTTATACAATACACGTATAAATCCCTAAGGCCACATTTACGCACTGCATTTGGAACGCAATATCAAATGCGTTACAGTAGCTTTGGGTGGAACACCTCCTCCACATGGTGTTTTTGTAGCGTTTTTAAACACATCCAAAACGCAAATGGAAGGGGGTTTGGTCAAAACGCGTATGTATTTCCCAAGAAAAACCGCAAACCGCCTTCCTTCTGCCTTGTTTTGGATGCGTTTAAAAAACGCCACATGGGAATCCACCCTCAAACGCATAGAGAGTTTGGACATAAAAAAGCAAGACAAATGCATATATTTTTATATTAATCCATACGTGTTCAGGGTGGAGCTTCTGAAAATTAAATGAAATTAACGCAAAACATCGGCGGCTCGTTCCCGATCGCAGGCGTTACCATAGAAAAGCCGATGCGATCGGGACGCGGCGCACCCCCGGTGGGCGTGGCTTTGTCTGCGTTTGCAAACGCAACGTGGGACAGCGCCCTGAAGGTAATGTACAGTCCGACTCCTGTCGGTACCGGTCACTTCTACTTTTCTGATCACGGATTAGGTGGTTCATGGGGTGAGGTCTTGGACGCTTATAAAGTGCTGTACACATATTTTATTATGGCTGACTTGGGAGGTAGTAGACCCCTTATTTAACAGCAGTGTGTGAATGCAGCCTGAAAGAGCCGTGTGTAATGAGAGAGACTACCGGCTGCAGTGGTTTAGGCCCTGAATCTCCTGTTTATCCTGAACATAAATTTGCATAACTGCTGAATATGCAAAGTAATAGGATAGCTTTATAGTAACACTATTTGCAAAGTTTCCTGCGGTTTCTTTCAACATTGTTTCTCCATTCCTGGATACCTGGCACTCTCCCTTGACCCAAATATGACTCTTTGCCACTAAGTTTCATATGACTTTGGAGAAGATATTTTTATAGGTAAAATGGTTGAGATTTCAAATAAGAGGACCTTTCATGGCCTATCTGAGGGGGGGGGGGTAGTTTTATGGGGCAAACCCTGGTGACTCCCTAGAAATGGTTACTACACTCCCAGTAAGCTTTTCATAAAAGAGTATCACAAGGAAATATAAGAAATAATTTAAAGGCCATCAGTTTTACTGATGGTAGATGTGTCCTACTAAGACTCTCCTGATGGTCTTGAGAACTTCTTTTATTATAACTCTATACACTGCGATTGCGGAAACGGAGTTATAAAAATTATGCTGATTAGTCAGGGGCCCTCCGGCTACTTCACCTGAACGTCTTTTGATTTATTCACTTCCCCTGTTCAGGGCCAAGTGCTTTCCATCACCTGCTCTTTGTATCGGGACAGGGGGAGTGCATAAATTAATAGATTAATTAGCATATTTTTAAAAACTCTATATTACCACAATCACAGCGTATAGAGTTATAATAAAAAGAAGTTTGTTCCTCAGGAACATCTTAGGGTGATGCCAAACATGGCGTTTTGAACCAGTTTTGAATCCATTTTTGGGCCGTTTTAAAGCGAAAAGCATGCGTTTTGCTTAAAAACGGGCCAAAAACTGATTCAAAACAGGTTCAAAACGCCATGTGTGGCATCACCTTTAGGGTGCATTCACACATTCAGTTTTTGAGATGCAGTTTCTGATGTCCAAACCAGGAAATGAGTAAAAAAAAAAAAAGGAGGAGGAACAGATCTCTCAGTAATATGTTCTCACCCTTAAACTTATATTCAATGTCATTTAAAGGGGTTGAGTCTGAGACTCTAATAAAAATACATATGTGGCCGGTGGGGGGGCTGCTTAAAGAAACTTGCACTTACCTCAGCAGTCCCTCCCGGTGTCCCGCGCAGCCATCTCTCCGGCCCGTGGCTTTACTTGTTTCCATATCTGTGTGCCTGATACAGCGCTGGGAATGGTATCGGGTGGGCGGACGGCTTCTGTGCCTCTGTAAACAAACCTCGGCACAGACCGCGGAGGTAAGTGCAAGTTAATTTTTTTAAGCAGCCCCTCCCCCACTGACCACAAATGTATTTTTTATTAGGGTCTCAGACAATCCCTTTTATCCCTTGTCATAGAAAAGTATCTGTTTCTCCGTTTCACTTTTAAATCTCTCAGAATTCGGTCTAGTTAGAACCTTGGGCAGTACATATAGTAGGAGTTCTAAGTAGAGGAGAGGGGTACGAGGGGACAGGAGACCAGTCACAGCTACTAATGGTGCAGCGTATATTATTTACTACCGTGATGCTGATTTATACCTGGGTGACAGTAGAGGTTCTGGTCAGCTCCAGATATTCCTTTACATAGCTGTGAGTGTTATTTATAGCTCTTTTCTATAAAGCAATTAGTCTTTTCCAGTAGGTTTATTGATTGTGTGCAGTTTTCAGGGCAATTAAATTATTTTATTCCTGGGTTATTTGTTGCAGGATCATATCTATATTATACAGAAATATTGTTTCATGGAGGAGACATTAAAGAACGGGTGGGCCACACTGATGTTACTACAAAATGTCATACTGGTCCAACATAAGGTGCATTTAAAGGGAACCTACCACCACGAATCTACCTATAAAGGTAGATCGGGTGGTAGGTGGATGTAAGGGACGTGAGGATAGCTCTTTTTAGAGCTAATCCTCACGTCCCCGCTAACTTCAGGTACACTTTATTCCCCTAATATGTAGATTTCGTTATGCGGCTACTGGGGCGTGGAGTAGCCGGCACGAGGCTACACAGCGCGGCTACTCCACGCCCCAGTAGCCACATTACTCCTCCTACCCGGTTGCTTGCGGCGCGCAGCTCCTCGTAGCTGCGCGCCCTCGTCCGACAAGCCGGCTACTGCGCATGCGCAGTAGCTCCGGCCTCGGAGGGCGCGTTCACACGTTGCGTTTTGACCTGCGTTTTCATTGCGTTTGAAACGCATATACAACAGCTGAGGAGAGGTGATTTGCCTAATTTCATCACTGTTAACGCATGCGTTAACAAAACGCATCGTAAACGCGATGTTAACGCATGCGTTAACAACGCGTTAACGCATGCGTTTTGTTAACGCATGCGTTAACATTGTGTTTACAAACGTAAACGGTAATGTAATTAGGCAAATTACCTCACATCAGCTGTTGTATATGCGTTCCAAACGCAATGAAAACGCAACCAAAACGCAACGTGTGAACGCGCCCGGAGCTGGGACTGCTCAGCCGTCGGCCGGCGTTCTGCGCATGCGCAGAACGCCATCATGACGGACGAGGGCGCGCAGCTACGAGGAGCTGCGCGCCGCACGCAACCGGGTAGGAGGAGTAATGTGGCTACTGGGGCGTGGAGTAGCCGCGCTGTGTAGCCTCGTGCCGGCTACTCCACGCCCCAGTAGCCGCATAACGAAATCTACATATTAGGGGAATAAAGTGTACCTAAAGTTAGCGGGGACGTGAGGATTAGCTCTAAAAAGAGCTATCCTCACGTCCCTTACATCCACCTACCACCCGATCTACCTTTATAGGTAGATTCGTGGTGGTAGGTTCTCTTTAAAACCACACAACAGAGGGGTCTTGTATATCATGATCCTCTGCATCTATTCACTGGCCTCAGTGGTCACATACAGTGCACGCACACGACCACGGAGGCCAGTAGTTACGGCAGACTCCTGATTTATATGATGTCAGACATATAAACAAGACTGGTGGGGACTGGCAATGCTGAGCATAAACAGGTTGTACCAAGTTTGATTATGGATCGGATATAAAAATGTGATAGGCGGGGTTTATCCAACTACTGGGACCCCGTCCACTCTAGACAAGGGGGTCCTGTTCTCAATAATTGATAGGATATAAGCTTGAGCATGCACCCTGTTGCTCTAATCAAAACTAAGGCTGTGTTCACACTGGATTTAGTTTCAAAGTACTGAGCACAGCGCTCAGTTGTTTCCAGTACTCTCTTTCTCACTGTGACAGTTTTAGAGATAGCTAAGAGCTGTGCTCTGGAGTTTTTCTCTGCAATGGAGCAGCACTTTTCAGGACTATGGAACCGCTGCCAGTTAGACTGTTACAGGATAGGAGATAAGAATTAAATTTGTTACAACAACTTTGAGGGTGCATTCACATGTGGCGTTCTGGTGTGTCCGTGTTAGATGCATAGATCACATGTGATCGGGCTGAGCTCCTTCCTTTCCCGTCTGGATTGCATTTTAAAATGCAATCCAGACAGAACGTGTGAACGAAGCCTGAGCATTAATTGATGAGTTAGCTACACAACGCTGAGCTACAATATTTTGCTTTCGGTGTACATCTGATAAATCTCGTACCATTTCTGATTCCAGTACGATGACACCTTATTTTCAACCATGTCCTATTGTGTTATATTTAACTCTTGCTTTTTTGTTCGTACAGTTTAGCATTTTTTTTCCTTTTTTTTTGTTCCTATTTTGGTGCTAAAGACGTTACACTACAATGGCAGATATCCTGGAAGGAAACAAACAGTCATGTTTTGCCTCAGGACAGAAAAATTCTCCCACAGTCTACATAGAAAAATTTCACATTTTTTTTCTCTTTCCAAAAACGGTTGTTTTTCTTCTTTGTGTAAAGTATGTTGTGTCCTCAGAGAACCTTATAGTATCCTCTTCCACAGTAGAAGCAGGGATTTTTATTAAACAACCTAAGGCTACATTCACACGACCGTATGATTTCTCCAGTCCCGTATTTACGGGCCGTATATACGTGACGTTTTTCATCCGTATGCAGCACATATGTAACCCGTATGTAACCCGTATTTTATACCTCCCCATAGACTTCTAGGGCATACGGAACTGAAATACGGGAGAAAATAGGACATGCTCTATATTTTTATACGGCTAGTATACGGTACAGTACGGAACGGATTTAACAACGGCAATATAAATGGTCAGACGTATTGTCCATTAAAATGAATGTGGCCGTATGTAATCCGTAAAAAAACGGTACGGTACGGATACGGCCGTTTTCATACGTCCGTGTGAATGTAGCCTTAGGCTATATTCACACTGCCGTTGCCCGCCCGTACCGTACCGTAGCGGGCAACGGCAGTGTACGGGGAGAGGAGGAGGAGGTGAGCGCAGCTCACCCCCGCCCCTCTCCATAGCGACCTATGGCACACGGCCCCGTATTACGGGAAAAGATAGGACAGGTCCTATCTTTTTCCCGGGTACGGAACGGTACGGTGCCGCACGTGTGCTGCACCGTACCGTTCCCGTAGGGTGCCGTGCGCCTATAGAAGTGTATGGGGGACGTATATCGGCCGTATATACGTCGGCCGTATATACGTCCCCCATACGTTCGTGTGAATGTAGCCTAAGGCTTCATTCACATGAAGGTATGGGGCACGTATATATGTCCCTCATGGTCCAGTATGGGAGCGGTACAGTGTCGCACATGTGCGGCACCGTACCGCTCCGTAGCCCGTAGAAAGATAGGACATGTCCTATCTTTCTACGGAATACACAGCCGTGTGCTGTGTATTCCTATGGAGAGGGGCGGGGGTGAGCTGCGCTCAACCCCTGCTCCTCTCCCCAGCGCCAATGTATGCCCACCGTACTACGGTACGGCGGGCATACATTGTGTGAATGTAACCTTAAAGGGGTTTTCCCACAAAACAATTGAGGAATTTGCTGAATGGTGGGGTCCGATCCTTGTGCGGCCACATAGTGTTGAGGCGAAAGTTCTTCTAGTCTGGTTGTTAACGAAAGAAGAAAACTGTTTAGGGAAGATGCAGGCTGCCAGCATATATATCCCCTGCATTTAATGATCTATGTTGGTGTCTTCAGGATTTGTGACCACTCGGCCAGTGATTCACCACGACAGTGGCCGTGCCTCTAGAACAGAGTTCAGGTAGTGGGTGAGCATGTCTGAATTTTACACCTCCTCTGACAACAAGGGTTTTTCCAGTTGGCCTTGAAAACCCAGTTCTTTTTACATACAATTTTTGGCAAACCCAGGCAGAACAGGGAGGGGCACAGCCCATGTAAGCAATGCAAAACACCATTGCATTTTGAAACACAATCCAGATGGAACGTGTGAGCATTGTCTCCGTGCTTGTGTGGATTTACATGTGTATTCTGGTTTTCTCTTCTAGGTTAATGGGATTTCTTTGAAATTGGCCAGAGTGTGGGAGATAGGAAATTAGATTGTGCCCCCAGGGACTAATGTGATCACAGTCAGTGTGCAGCCAATACGTCATATGGTAGAACCGCAGAGACCGAAAGAAATATGTGACTGACTGACAAATTTCTTTTCTCAGAGAGGTTCTGCCATTGCTGAGATCTGTGGATTTATCTAAGGTAAAATTGTTCAAGTTGCCCATGAAAACCAATCACAGCTCAGCTATAATTTTATAAAGAGCTGTTGGAAAATGAAAGATGAGCTCTGATTGGTTGCAAGGGGCAACTAGAACAATTCTGAAATTCAGATGGGAGCTGGTTCTTCTGGCTCCTGAACGGCTCCCTATTACATGCATAATAGGGAGCTGCAGGCCAGTCAATCACACCACTCCACTTTTAACCCTATTGTATCAGGTTAAAGGGGGCATGGTGAGACGGTTAGGGGCAGGGCTAAGTGATCCATCGGCATTGAGAACTGTCTAGTTCACTAACGACACATCACTAACTCAGACATTCATGATAAATATCTCTCTCTCTCTCTCTATATATATATATATATATATATATATATATATATATGTTTCTTGAAGTTCTGCTGAAGCTGGGCCAATGTTCTGTGAGCCACTGCTGCAGAATCTCTTTAAGAGGAGAGCCAGTCTCCATGTCAGAATATCACCGCATCTTCCATTGATGTTGTATTTGTGTAGCTGTGATCCCATCGTACTCCTCTACAGTACAGATTCATGTATTTCAGACTGTTCTCATCTTATTTGCCGATAGAAATAAGTGTTTCTGGTAAAGAGGAGCATTCATTTCCTTCACGCGGTGTAACACAACTGGATTCTGCAGTTTGTATTCTATCGATCTTCTGCATGTCTTTGGAACTTTCCTTAATATGGAATCAGGCTTGTTTCTCCTGTTTTTCTTGATATTCCAGATACAATGATCAGTACTAAGGTTTAAGCCACCTACATAATTTGTGTGCCACAACCCTAGTCAGGAAAGAAACTAAGCTGCTTGTGGACAATTTGTCTTTGAAGGCCACCTTTTCAGGCATACAGAGTGTTAAATGCCATGCATGCTCCAATTTAGGACTCTAGGGAGGAAATATGTCATTATGTTTTCCAGTTTGGGATACAGAAAATTTTGCCTCAATGCTACCTTGAGAGGCAGCTCCTTATACATGAAGCATGGCTTGATCCCTACTAACTAGACCCAAACCAGGGTTCTTGTATGTTATGTTTGATGTATAGAGGGCTGACCTTATAGTATGTATTTGCATATTTTCTTACCAATACCGTGAACCCATGTTCCTTGAAACATTTCGAAACAACTTTTCCAATGTGACCTTGCTGAAACCGAAAAGTCTTGTACATGATCTGTACAATTTTAGAAAAGGAGATACTTGTCACCATAGCACCCACATAAATATAAGGGGTTTCTCTGTAGAACATTACCCAGACCTACACAATGTGATGTATCAGGCCACCATGTTTTATTCCACGGTCTAGTTAATGTCCTTTGTAGGTCATCAGGACCACGTCAGTGATTATGTGGTCCACAGCCACTGATCTGCTAAACAGGTATCAATACGTTTTGGGTGCCTGTGACCCTGGATTGCTGCTTGTCCTAACTGGTACTACTACTTATAGTTGCTAACTACTACTTGAGAGGAAAACCACCCACACAATATGTTCTGGCTGCCGAATGTTTCGTAACTCTTGAAGAATCCCATTAAAATGAGAAAATCAATATTATTCACTTCTCCTGTCAGTGGTTTTATTCTGAGGCCATTTAAGCTGATCTCCTACATTAAGATCGAAAGAAACTGAATAGAAGCCAGGAGAGCTTCACCTCCAGGGATGGTGGCAGTCCAAGGCTTTATCCCATCCCCCACCTGGGCCATAAGCAGAATCTTTCAGGATAATTACAATTTAATAGGATACATTTTTTTACTGTTTGAGAAGATATTTATATCCAATCTAGAGATTTTTTAAAGTTACAAGCACCTACCATCGACATTTAGGGTGGTTTCACATACTGGGAGGGGTGGTGGTAGCCAAGGATGTCCACTTCTCCTCACTTGCTCTAAAATTTTTGGAAGGAGGTGACAGACAGGGATCCGTGTGCCACACCACAAAGGAGCAAGCACAAACAAGGGCACAACCCTAGTGTAATATTGCTAGACAAAGACAAGGTATATCTGTGCGATAAAACCCTCACCTGGTTCCAGATGAGTGCAAACCTTGTAAGTAAGCAGTGGCAGCCCGTCCGACCTTACACCTCGTCTCGAATGGGTCCAGGAAATCCCTTCGTCATCAGGCATGCCGGATGAAAGCTCCACTCCGGAGCTATATACGAAGCTAGATGGATAACATAATAAAACATAACTTTTAATAGTTAATATTAAAAAATCCCTTATAGGGAAGATTAGATTCATAAAAACAATAACCCACTGATTTCTAGTAATGACAATCGATAGGGCAAAAAAATATGCAATATTGTCATGCAGTAATATTAGGGGTTAGAGTAGATGGAAAGATCTCACCCAGATGAGTGGTGCCATGCGGGTCCAGGATGAGAGGCTCCAGATGAGGTAAGTTTAAAAGTCCCTATTACATCTGGCCCTAATACCTCAAAATTAAATACTCCTGTCCTGACAAGGACAGTCCCACAGTAGATACTTTCCCTACACCCCAAAATTGTATAAGTCTTATGCCCTTATCAAGAGGTCTTTACAGCATAAAAGGTCCCAGAAAGTCCCAACGCGTTTCTTCCTCATATGTGAGGATCCATCAGGGCCATTGCATACAGTGTGCCCAGGTGGAGTGAAGATTGTGGCAGTGGCCAAACACTTGGAGAGAGCCCGGCTTCCTTAGCGTGCAGGCTTCAGTCAATTGGCGTGTGCCAGTCCGGAGCTGAAACGCGTTGCATTGTATTGCAATATTAAAGCCATTTAATATCTACGGGGCTTTCTACGTCTATTGGAAAGCTGTAGCGCCGGTCCATCACCATTGTTACTTCCATATGTTCTAAAATTTTTGGAATCACAGTTCAACTGCAACAGGGAGGGTCTTAAGCCCATCGTATATGCGCTTTCACTGAAACTCACGCGCCCGGAAACGAGCATCACATGTTTTTCTAAATTCAAACCCCCATCGTATAAAGAGACTTATATGGTGTATTTTTTACTATTTCTTGATCCGGTTTCTCGATGAATATTGAAAAACTAATGTTTTTAGTGCTATATTATAAGGCACTTTACTGAGGAAGGTTAAGTCCTGGAGGCCATCTATAGTCTGTACGGTTTTGCTTCTGTCTTACATGTTCTGTTTCCCAACGTACCAATGGCGGCAGTGTTTTTGTACATGGCGTCGTGTAAGAGAGCAGGCGGTGTTGTGTCAGCCATTACCAGCTTAGTCTGTGTTATTTGATGGATATGCTCATTTGGAGTGACCCATTTCTGCTTGAACCATTTTATTATTTCCCTGGATGCAGATCTCAATGATAAGTATTGATTTGTGTTGAGAAGTTAATATACAGGCATAATGAGATCATTGACTTGTATTTAGCCTGGCAAGTAGGTCATCAGAGACGACATCTGTGGAAAGTGTCTGGCACAGGGATGTTGGACGCTTCATACCCAGGAAATTACATTTTGAGGGAGTGGACTGGTCATGTCTGCCACGACTGTAAGGAAATACAGGCAGTACTTACAGGATAGGTTCTGGAGATTTTCTTTTTTTTAAAACATTTTATTTGTCTCACATATAAAATAATTCACTATAAACTATGATTTAAAAACATTGGGGCAAATTTATCTTGGTCTGATGTGTGCTTTTTGGACGTATTGTAGTGACTTTTTGGGCGCATTTGGGCATTTTTCCACCTTTTTCCAGGAGTTTGCCATGTAGCACTGAACCTGGTTTGTGCCTAATTTGTCTTTGTATTTCTCCTGCTTTCAAATGTTTTCACCTTATTTAACGTTAATTTGCACCTAACACACCAGTCCCGACCATGCGTAGGAAAAGCACTGGAATGAGTTGCGTAAGAAATTGGACCTTTTTTTTTTAATTTGCGACTAATAAGTCTCAAGAACCAATCTGCATTTGACAAAGAGCCAAAACTACAAAGACATGGGATTAGGAGAGGAGACAGAAACGTTTTTACTACTTCGGTTCTTTTGGATTTCCCATATACAGTGCTCAATGTGACTCCGCCATGTGACTCCGCCATGGCCTATGTTGTCCCAGTGGTGATCTCTGGCACTCGGAGGACACTTCATATAATGATATGTATCTGCTCCCTGTACAATGGTGTGATTTAAGGTAAGGAGTTACTAAATGCAGACATGTTTGTATCTATTGTGACTGCTCAGCCTAGTAATTACCCCTCTAGTCGCTGCCTATTGTCATCTGAGGTCTGCTTTGTTTTTACGTCCCTCCCTTCTGAGATTTGTACATATTTCAGAACAGGTTTTTGCTGCCTGTATTACAGAAATATATAGACTTGGGTACACAATGTACCTGGGTCCTTACACACCTCAATAATTTAAAGTTTTTTCTCTAGATGATGTATATAGAGAATAGTTCACATCAGATTATAGTGGGGGGGAGGGGGGTCAGACAGTTTGATTCCCCCTTCCACCTAGTATAGATCATATATACGCATTCATATGGTGTATATGTATATAAATTAGGACGGCATTGTGGCTGAGTGAGTATCACTTCTGCCTCGCAGCGCTGGGATCCTGGGTTCCATTCCCACCCAGGTCAACATCTGCAAAGAGTTTGTATGTTCTCTCCATGTTTGCATGGGCTTCCCCCGGGTACTCCAGTTTCCTCCCACACTCCAAAACATACTGTTAGGTTGTTCAGATTGTGAGCCCCATGGGGACAGGGACCAATTTGACATGCTTTGTGCAGCGCTGTGCAATCCTTGTGCGCTATATAAATAAATTATTATGATTAATTATATATTCTTGAAGGACTTCGTACCTGGACTCCACTTGTGGTGTTGACGGGTCATGTAATATTGTGCTCACGGTGGAGTAGTCCTAGTTCTGCCGTCCTGTCTGATTTCATGACCTACTGAAAACCTCGGGATGGTCGGTATGTGTTTGGGATAATATCAGGAGCCAGGTTGTTATTGTGTTTGGTCTGTATGGTTGTTTGACTCCCATTTTACCTTTCACCTGCAGTAAGGCTGATCAGTCACTGTCCCTATAGACATCTCCTACACCTACTTTGCTTGTGTAGGTAACCTGACCTGATCTTTGGATGGGGCGAGTGTCTTTCCTTTCTCTTTTTTATGGGACACAAACTTTTCTTTGTAGAATCTTTTCTATAAAAGTTCCCCTCCCCTAATAAGAGGTTAAGCAGGGCTTTCTGGTAGGGGGACAGCTGTCTCACTGACTGAGGAGCAGCTGCTGCAGAACTCTTAAGAACAATAGGCTTAGAAGGCAACATAACATCTGCTGTGTGCTGATAATGGGGGGTGGAGGGGAACTTGTGTTTTGCAAATTTCTACCCCTCCTCTTAAAGGATTAAGTTACCTGTAATACCAAAGCAGAGAGACTTATGATCTCCCAATGTTCCGATCTCTGTTTTTAGTTTAGCTTGTGGTATTCTCAATCTATGTCTTAGCGTTCCTTTATGAGTTTGACGAGCTCTTTATTTGCTGTAGATGAATTTGGCTGCTCTGGGTGTACGTGCGTGTTTGAGTCATAATTCTGTCATAATTCTTTATCTCCACAACACTGGGGCAACAGATGAGACCCAGAATAAGGTAGGTGCCCTAAACATACCGGAAGTTTAGGTGTCCCAGTAGTCTTTTGTCCAGGATTCTTTGCTACTGACGAGAAATATTCACATTTTAGTGGGATGAATCTGTCCTGCATACACAGAACACTTTTTGGTTGCAAACTTAATATCTAGTTCAGATCATCTCTGGGGTTTGCAGAAGGAGACACTTTTTGATCAGCTTTACTGTTATACTGTGTTCATTTGTTACGTTTTAAAACACAGTCCATTTATTTGTAAGACAACGTGTGGGACACATTTGACCCCTACATTAAAGTTTTTGTCTGTGTGAAATAATTTGTTTAATACCTGCAACCCTATAATGAGTGGTGGAAGAATGCAGACTTACAATAACTGGAAAAGTAGTGTTTTTCATGTCTCTGTAAAACATATTGGGGAATATTTATCAGGGCCTTTTTGCTAGCATTATTATTTGCCACAGTCCGCCACCTTCACGCAAGTGGGGCGTGAAGGGGGGGGGGGGGGGGGGCACGACCGGCAGGGAGTGGGCCGACGTGGAGCATTACTGTCCCTGCGCCGGCGAACTCGCTGCCAACGGGCCCTGCCTGGCTTGAATAACCGCTGCGCGGCAGCCTGCCGATACATCAAGAAGCAAATATGCAGCGGAGGCCACAAGCTCCGGCGTATGATAAATGTCCCCCATTGTGCTCATGCGTAGGTGGATACAGTAAAATTGGATGGTACCGTAACATATTATGATGACCTGCTCTTCTCTTTTGTAGGCCTATGGATGGAGTTGGTTACTCTTTAAAAAATTTGAGATATAGACAAAAATGTTATATAAAATCCAGTCACAAAAATGACAGCATTTCTATGGCTTTGCAGTTTAGGTAATTGATAGGTAGCATTTGGCAACAGAAGAGATGGGTCTGTAGAGTAGAGTACTTAAACCTGGGGGATAAAAGAACAAGTGTTAAAGCCCATAAGCTGCTGGGGGATGTGACCCATCTGTTATTATTTGGCTACTCAGACTGACCACCCTCCCTGTTACATTTTGCTTATGGTTCCACACAATATATGAAATTAGGCAAATATAATTATTATAAGTATAAAATAAATACATAGAGTAGTAGAAAAAGACACAGCCAATACAAGCAGTTTACTAGCATTTTTTTGGTTTTACACTACACATCTCTAATGTAGTCACATGACTCAAGTAGTGAGATTCAAATCCAAAGAAGAAAATATAGTCAGCTCATCGTCACAAGCCCGATACAATCCTCCCGCATTGAGTATCAGTCTTCCTGATTTCCCATGGTGCACCGGTCTTGAGTAATGGTACAGGTAACAGAGAGAACTGTTAGAGGTAGATTGAGCACTTGTGAGTAGAAATAATTCTTTACTTTATTAATCAATTTTAGAAACCTGAGAATACACGTTTGGCAACAAGATTTTATTCTATTCTACTTTATTCTAGAATAAAATCTTACTCACGAGTGATGGCTCTACCTTTCATATTAAAAGACTCTTAAAGAGGATCTGTCACCAGATTTGACGCGCTGCAGTCACCGCTGGCCTATGGAGTAAGTGGGGCAGCGCCTCGGACCGCCTCCTCATGAATACTAGTTACTATTGTACAGCGCAGAAGTGTTTGTTAGCGTTATCAGAGGTCCGTTTTAGCACTAGGAGCTGCTTACTTTAGTAAGCAGCTCCTAGTGCCGTTTTTAAGGGTGACAGGTCCTCTTTAAAGGTAATATAAGAGAACAATGTATGAATGTGAATACAGTAGTTTACTGACAGAAATACATTTGAAAGAGTGGCACATACAAGATTTCAAAGTGAATCTACAATCGCAGACAATCATGGATAAACCAGTGAGACTTATAGATCCAGGCACAATGACTGGTAATCTTCTTCTTGTATGTGCTATCCATTGCCTACTTCCTTCTAAAATCAACTTTTAAAATTATGCTAAAAGAGGATCTGTCACCTCTCTTGATATCTCATCTTAAATTATTGCATTTTCCACTATATAACAGTTCTGAGTTTTCTTTTGTGTTGTCTCTTACATCTGTGATTGCCTTTGGGTATTAGTAGATGAGGTTGAGATCTACATAGCACTGATAGGACAGATTTTATTAATAAATGTTTTCTTTAATATTTCAGCAACAAGAAGATAAACTGGGATATAGTGATGAATCCTACAATTACAACTACCTTCACAGTGACAACGGGAAGGCCAAAGTGGATGAGGAGGTAGCTCAAGACAGTGAAGAAGTTGACCATAGCAATACAGGCGCAAGTGACAGCAACAACATAAGAGCAGAGGTAAGAGCAGTGTATGTAGTACTGTAGTAGCTTCCTAGGAGTCCATGGACCTGCTAGTCTGTTTCATGAGTTGTGTCAAGAGTTATGAAAGGGAGTGAGCGTTGGTGTGTGACTGGTAGTGGTGGTGATGTGTGTTTCAGGGCCTACTGTCTTCTTGAACACATCTCTGTATGAAAAGAGCAGCAATGCATCTGTAGGCCCTAGTAGCTGTGGTTGGGAAAGCTTGTGACTAGGGGCCAAATGGCACTTTGTCAAGTTGTAGAAGAAAAAATGACTGTAAATCACTTCAGAAATTAATGCAAGTTTAAGTGGAACCAGTGAAGTCATTTTAAAGAGCTGTAGTTTTTTTGGCAACTTTTTTTGATTCAGCCTTCAACCTTATCAACACTGCAACTAAGGTCAAAGATGGTTGTGAATTCTAATATGGTTGGTTTGGGTGGTAGCCCTGGGCCAAATGCTTCTAGAGGACCCATGGACGGCCAAACAACCTTCCAAGTTTGATTCTCCCCTAAAGAGATAATAAAGAGTGAGACCTCCCAAAACTGAAGATCCCTACCAGACCATTGAAGGTCCACCAAAGTGCTTTAAACTACAGAAGGTCCCGTCCTTTTCCGAGAAATTTAGTTCTGCGTTAAGTTGTATTTGTCAAACCATTTTAAAAAATTTGACTTCTAGGGGGGGTCCATGATTTTCATACAGCCCAGGGCCCATCACGGTCTTAATGCAGCAATGGAGGACATCCCTACAAGCTGCGCTCCAGCAAATATTTCCTTCAGTGTTCTATAGTTCTATATACTACATGGATCTCCACTCCTTTGAGTGGACTGTGTATATATACGAAATTCTTCAGGTAAAATGTGTAGTTGTCAGCAGATTTCCCTGATGATAACAAGTGACCAGCAGCCGGCCCCCCATGACCAGCTAACCCCCGTGGAGCCACCATTGTGTCCAGATGGGACAACACTGTACAATTGCAGCTGATAACCACAATGGGGAATGGCTTAGTTTATGATTTCAGTAATTTGCTGGAAAGGCTGCAGCAGCTTGGGAGGAAAACAGGCTTTATAATAGTAATTTTCTTTCCAATTTTGCAGATTGACCAGAACACAACGGAGCCCACCCTATTCTTTGAAGAATTTATTCAGCTGCTGGCACAAACTGAAAATGCACTTGAGGTAAATGACTTTAGTGGCTGCTAATGGACTTTGCGATAAGTGAATTATTAGGCAGACGGTAGATGTGCGGCCGCTGTTACGAGTATCTATGTAATGCATTTATAATTGGATATAACGATGATTTACATATAGGGATGTGTTCTGTATACAGGTGGGTATATATACACATACACTTCATATGAACAATACAATCTCATATTCAATAAATCCTGTATTTCTAGGGTAATAAGCAAGCATATACTATACGGTTTGAGAAGCATAATAATGCCAAAATATCTGGCAGCCATGACTGCTATTACATAGGAGCAGACTCATGCCGCGCTGCGGGGCATTGGCGCACAAACATTTAAGGACTGCTCCTCAGTAGATAGTAACTCTTCCATAAGCCTCTATTGAGACACCTCATTGATTTTTTTTTTTTTTTTTAATTTTCAAGAGTTTTTCAAGAAAAGCCCCAATTGTCTTCAATACGGAACTATTGATGGTGCCTAAAGACAATGCTGTATCCGGTCTTGGGTCCTTAGGCAAAGCTTTAAACTGGGGCACTTGATAACGCAAAGTGATTTGGAACTGGATTGAAGTCTCCCATACACTACACCTAGACACAAATGTGGATCGTGCTCCACTGTTTCGCTGCAGGATATTCATTAGAAGTAGCATCTTGGGGTAGTACAGTAGTACTGAGCAGCATTGGGATAAGATAAATCACTAACTAGAACAAAATCTCCGCTTCAGATGCTGGCTCCTCTGCTTTAAAGGAAATTTACCACCAGGATAAAGAATTGTAAACCAAGCACACTGACATACTGGTGAGTGCCCCCTCTGGCAGGTTCTACTTTTCTTTTAGCTTCTTAGGACCTTGTTTTTACAATAAAAAGGTTTCAGAAATTATTCAAATGAGCCTCAGGGACTCCAGTCTCTATAGATGTCAATGGAGCTTGGAGCCCCGAAGGCTCATCTGCATAATTTTTTAAAACCTCTTTTTCTTAAAAACAAAGGCATATGAAGCTACAAGAAGAGCAGCTTTTGCCAAAGGGGGCATACACCAGTATGTCAGTGTGCTTGGTTTACAATCCTTCATCCTGGTGGTAGATTTCCTTTAAAGAGAACCAGTCACCAGATTTTGCCCCGAGCTGAGGGGCTGGTAATTTATGTCCTCTCTACAACTCCCTGTTTTACATGAAATCTCACCCATTTACTTATTTTAAAAAATCTCCAAAGTCATGTGATAATAAGCAGAAAAAGGCATATTTTTCTGAATTGAGTCAAGGGTAGAGGCTGCAGGGGGAGTGTCAATTCAGATGGCCCTATCCTCAGTTCTATAGGACAATAAAAAGTCCTACTACTATTAAAGATAAGAATCTGAAATGATCCGAGATGAGTCAAATTTAGAGGGTCATTTCAGATACCTCTGTCTTTTTATAACTTTTTATAACTTGGAACTAGAGATACAGTTTCCACCTATTTCTTTAACTGCCTGTATCTCCGGTTATCTACCTCAGTGAACCACAAGCCTGATGTTTTCCGAAAGATCAGATTCTTATATTTAATAGCAGTAATAGCATGTTTTACAATAATTACCATATAAGAAAACTTTATGAAACTTTGTACCTGCATTGTCTTCATGATCTCGTTTGCATTTGTTTTCTTACAGGACACAAGTGATAATTCTTTGCAAAGTGCAGAACCTTCCACCAGGCCTGGAAACTCCGTAGGAGAATTGTGGCAAGATTTCCTTTCTCTGCCAGATTTAAATGTAAGTTTATGTATTACGTTATTATAGATTTCGTTATAGCACCCCTGTTTTAAACATTTACCAAAAGACCTGCTTAAATGTCCCATTAGGGCGAATGGGCATCGTAAAGGAGGGGTCGGCAGGAAGGAAAGGACTCCTTGTATCATGTTCTGCAGGGTAGAAAGGACTCCTTGTATCATGTTCTGCAGGGTAGAAAGGACTCCTTGTATCATGTTCTGCAGGGTAGAAAGGACTCCTTGTATCATGTTCTGCAGGGTAGAAAGGACTCCTTGTATCATGTTCTGCAGGGCAGAAAGGACTTCTTGTATCATGTTCTGCAGGGTAGAAAGGACTCCTTGTATCATGTTCTGCAGGGTAGAAAGGACTCCTTGTATCATGTTCTGCAGGAAGGAAAGGACTCCTTGTATCATGTTCTGCAGGGTAGAAATGACTCCTTGTATCATGTTCTGCAGGGGAGAAAGGGCTCCTTGTATCATGTTCTGCAGGGTAGAAAGGACTCCTTGTATCATGTTCTGCAGGGTAGAAAGGACTCCTTGTATAATGTTCTGCAGGGCAGAAAGGGCTCCTTGTATCATGTTCTGCAGGGCAGAAAGGGCTCCTTGTATCATGTTCTGCAGGGTAGAAAGGACTCCTTGTATAATGTTCTGCAGGGCAGAAAGGGCTCCTTGTATCATGTTCTGCAGGGCAGAAAGGGCTCCTTGTATCATGTTCTGCAGGGGAGAAAGGACTCCTTGTATAATGTTCTGCAGGGTAGAAAGGACTCCTTGTTTCATGTTCTGCAGGGTAGAAAGGACTCCTTGTATCATGTTCTGCAGGGGAGAAAGGACTCCTTGTATAATGTTCTGCAGGGTAGAAAGGACTCCTTGTATCATGTTCTGCAGGGGAGAAAGGACTCCTTGTATAATGTTCTGCAGGGTAGAAAGGACTCCTTGTATCATGTTCTGCAGGGTAGAAATGACTCCTTGTATCATGTTCTGCAGGGGAGAAAGGGCTCCTTGTATCATGTTCTGCAGGGTAGAAAGGGCTCTTTGTATCATGTTCTGCAGGGTAGAAAGGGCTCCTTGTATCATGTTCTGCAGGGTAGAAAGGTCTCCTTGTATCATGTTCTGTAGGGTAGAAAGGACTCCTTGTATAATGTTCTGCAGGGCAGAAAGGGCTCCTTGTATAATGTTCTGCAGGGCAGAAAGGGCTCCTTGTATCATGTTCTGCAGGGCAGAAAGGACTCCTTGTATAATGTTCTGCAGGGGAGAAAGGGCTCCTTGTATCATGTTCTGCAGGGTAGAAAGGACTCCTTGTATAATGTTCTGCAGGGGAGAAAGGGCTCCTTGTATCATGTTCTGCAGGGTAGAAAGGACTCCTTGTATAATGTTCTGCAGGGCAGAAAGGGCTCCTTGTATCATGTTCTGCAGGGCAGAAAGGGCTCCTTGTATCATGTTCTGCAGGGTAGAAAGGACTCCTTGTATCATGTTCTGCAGGGTAGAAAGGACCCCTTGTATAATGTTCTGCAGGGTAGAAAGGACTCCTTGTATCATGTTCTGCAGGGTAGAAAGGACTCCTTGTATCATGTTCTGCAGAGTAGAAAGGACCCCTTGTATCATGTTCTGCAGGGTAGAAAGGACTCCTTGTATCATGTTCTGCAGGGTAGAAAGGACTCCTTGTATCATGTTCTGCAGGGTAGAAAGGACTCCTTGTATCATGTTCTGCAGGGTAGAAAGGACTCCTTGTATCATGTTCTGCAGGAAGGAAAGGACTCCTTGTATCATGTTCTGCAGGGTAGAAATGACTCCTTGTATCATGTTCTGCAGGGCAGAAAGGGCTCCTTGTATCATGTTCTGCAGGGTAGAAAGGACTCCTTGTATCATGTTCTGCAGGGTAGAAAGGACTCCTTGTATCATGTTCTGCAGGGTAGAAAGGACTCCTTGTATCATGTTCTGCAGGGTAGAAAGGACTCCTTGTATCATGTTCTGCAGGGTAGAAAGGACTCCTTGTATCATGTTCTGCAGGAAGGAAAGGACTCCTTGTATCATGTTCTGCAGGGTAGAAATGACTCCTTGTATCATGTTCTGCAGGGTAGAAAGGTCTCCTTGTATCATGTTCTGTAGGGTAGAAAGGACTCCTTGTATCATGTTCTGCAGGGTAGAAAGGACTCCTTGTATAATGTTCTGCAGGGCAGAAAGGGCTCCTTGTATAATGTTCTGCAGGGCAGAAAGGGCTCCTTGTATAATGTTCTGCAGGGCAGAAAGGGCTCCTTGTATCATGTTCTGCAGGGCAGAAAGGACTCCTTGTATAATGTTCTGCAGGGGAGAAAGGGCTCCTTGTATCATGTTCTGCAGGGTAGAAAGGGCTCCTTGTATAATGTTCTGCAGGGGAGAAAGGGCTCCTTGTATCATGTTCTGCAGGGGAGAAAGGACTCCTTGTATAATGTTCTGCAGGGCAGAAAGGGCTCCTTGTATCATGTTCTGCAGGGCAGAAAGGGCTCCTTGTATCATGTTCTGCAGGGCAGAAAGGGCTCCTTGTATCATGTTCTGCAGGGCAGAAAGGGCTCCTTGTATCATGTTCTGCAGGGTAGAAAGGACTCCTTGTATAATGTTCTGCAGGGCAGAAAGGGCTCCTTGTATCATGTTCTGCAGGGGAGAAAGGACTCCTTGTATCATGTTCTGCAGGGCAGAAAGGGCTCCTTGTATCATGTTCTGCAGGGTAGAAAGGACTCCTTGTATCATGTTCTGCAGGGTAGAAAGGACTCCTTGTATCATGTTCTGCAGGGTAGAAAGGACTCCTTGTATAATGTTGTGCAGGGCAGAAAGGGCTCCTTGTATCATGTTCTGCAGGGGAGAAAGGACTCCTTGTATAATGTTCTGCAGGGTAGAAAGGACTCCTTGTATCATGTTCTGCAGGGTAGAAAGGTCTCCTTGTATCATGTTCTGTAGGGTAGAAAGGACTCCTTGTATAATGTTCTGCAGGGCAGAAAGGGCTCCTTGTATCATGTTCTGCAGGGCAGAAAGGGCTCCTTGTATCATGTTCTGCAGGGCAGAAAGGGCTCCTTGTATCATGTTCTGCAGGGCAGAAAGGGCTCCTTGTATCATGTTCTGCAGGGTAGAAAGGACTCCTTGTATAATGTTCTGCAGGGTAGAAAGGACTCCTTGTATCATGTTCTGCAGGGTAGAAAGGACTCCTTGTATCATGTTCTGCAGGGGAGAAAGGACTCCTTGTATCATGTTCTGCAGGGCAGAAAGGACTCCTTGTATTATGTTCTGCAGTGCAGAAAGGACTCTTTGTATAATGTTCTGCAGGGTAGAAAGGACTCCTTGTATCATGTTCTGCAGGGGAGAAAGGGCTCCTTGTATCATGTTCTGCAGGGGAGAAAGGACTCCTTGTATAATGTTTTGCAGGGTAGAAAGGACTCCTTGTATCATGTTCTGCAGGGGAGAAAGGGCTCCTTGTATCATGTTCTGCAGGGTAGAAAGGACTCCTTGTATAATGTTCTGCAGGGTAGAAAGGACTCCTTGTATAATGTTCTGCAGGGGAGAAAGGGCTCCTTGTATCATGTTCTGCAGGGTAGAAAGGACTCCTTGTATAATGTTCTGCAGGGCAGAAAGGGCTCCTTGTATCATGTTCTGCAGGGTAGAAAGGACTCCTTGTATCATGTTCTGCAGGGTAGAAAGGACTCCTTGTATCATGTTCTGCAGGGTAGAAAGGACTCCTTGTATCATGTTCTGCAGGGGAGAAAGGACTCCTTGTATAATGTTCTGCAGGGTAGAAAGGACTCCTTGTATCATGTTCTGCAGGGCAGAAAGGGCTCCTTGTATCATGTTCTGCAGGGTAGAAAGGACTCCTTGTATCATGTTCTGCAGGGTAGAAAGGACTCCTTGTATCATGTTCTGCAAGGTAGAAAGGACTCCTTGTATAATGTTCTGCAGGGTAGAAAGGACTCCTTGTATCATGTTCTGCAGGGTAGAAAGGACTCCTTGTATCATGTTCTGCAGGGGAGAAAGGACTCCTTGTATCATGTTCTGCAGGGTAGAAAGGGCTCCTTGTATCATGTTCTTCAGGGCAGAAAGGGCTACTTGTATCATGTTCTGCAGGGTAGAAAGGACTCCTTGTATCATGTTCTGCAGGAAGGAAAGGGCTCCTTGTATCATGTTCTGCAGGAAGGAAAGGGCTCCTTGTATCATGTTCTGCAGGGCAGAAAGGGCTCCTTGTATCATGTTCTGCAGGGTAGAAAGTGCTCCTTGTATCATGTTCTGCAGGGTAGAAAGTGCTCCTTGTATCATGTTCTGCAGGGCAGAAAGGACTCCTTGTATCATGTTCTGCAGGGTAGAAAGGGCTCCTTGTATCATGTTCTTCAGGGCAGAAAGGGCTACTTGTATCATGTTCTGCAGGGTAGAAAGGACTCCTTGTATCATGTTCTGCAGGGCAGAAAGGACTCCTTGTATCATGTTCTGCAGGGGAGAAAGGGCTCCTTGTATCATGTTCTGCAGGGCAGAAAGGACTCCTTGTATAATGTTCTGCAGGGTAGAAAGGGCTCCTTGTATCATGTTCTGCAGGAAGGAAAGGGCTCCTTGTATCATGTTCTGCAGGGTAGAAAGGACTCCTTGTATCATGTTCTGCAGGGTAGAAAGGGCTCCTTGTATCATGTTCTGCAGGGCAGAAAGGGCTCCTTGTATCATGTTCTGCAGGAAGGAAAGGACTCCTTGTATCATGTTCTGCAGGGTAGAAAGGACTCCTTGTATCATGTTCTGCAGGGTAGAAAGGACTCCTTGTATCATGTTCTGCAGGGTAGAAAGGACTCCTTGTATCATGTTCTGCAGGGCAGAAAGGGCTCCTTGTATCATGTTCTGCAGGGCAGAAAGGGCTCCTTGTATCATGTTCTGCAGGGTAGAAAGGACTCCTTGTATAATGTTCTGCAGGGCAGAAAGGGCTCCTTGTATCATGTTCTGCAGGGCAGAAAGGACTCCTTGTATCATGTTCTGCAGGGTAGAAAGGACTCCTTGTATAATGTTGTGCAGGGTAGAAAGGACTCCTTGTATAATGTTGTGCAGGGCAGAAAGGGCTCCTTGTATCATGTTCTGCAGGGGAGAAAGGACTCCTTGTATAATGTTCTGCAGGGTAGAAAGGACTCCTTGTATCATGTTCTGCAGGGTAGAAAGGACTCCTTGTATCATGTTCTGCAGGGTAGAAAGGTCTCCTTGTATCATGTTCTGTAGGGTAGAAAGGACTCCTTGTATAATGTTCTGCAGGGCAGAAAGGGCTCCTTGTATCATGTTCTGCAGGGCAGAAAGGGCTCCTTGTATCATGTTCTGCAGGGCAGAAAGGGCTCCTTGTATCATGTTCTGCAGGGTAGAAAGGACTCCTTGTATAATGTTCTGCAGGGTAGAAAGGACTCCTTGTATCATATTCTGCAGGGTAGAAAGGACTCCTTGTATCATGTTCTGCAGGGGAGAAAGGACTCCTTGTATCATGTTCTGCAGGGGAGAAAGGGCTCCTTGTATCATGTTCTGCAGGGGAGAAAGGACTCCTTGTATAATGTTTTGCAGGGTAGAAAGGACTCCTTGTATCATGTTCTGCAGGGGAGAAAGGACTCCTTGTATCATGTTCTGCAGGGTAGAAAGGGCTCCTTGTATCATGTTCTGCAGGGCAGAAAGGGCTCCTTGTATCATGTTCTGCAGGGTAGAAAGGACTCCTTGTATAATGTTCTGCAGGGTAGAAAGGACTCCTTGTATAATGTTCTGCAGGGGAGAAAGGGCTCCTTGTATCATGTTCTGCAGGGTAGAAAGGACTCCTTGTATAATGTTCTGCAGGGCAGAAAGGGCTCCTTGTATCATGTTCTGCAGGGTAGAAAGGACTCCTTGTATCATGTTCTGCAGGGTAGAAAGGACTCCTTGTATCATGTTCTGCAGGGGAGAAAGGGCTCCTTGTATCATGTTCTGCAGGGCAGAAAGGGCTCCTTGTATCATGTTCTGCAGGGCAGAAAGGACTCCTTGTATAATGTTCTGCAGGGTAGAAAGGACTCCTTGTATCATGTTCTGCAGGGCAGAAAGGGCTCCTTGTATCATGTTCTGCAGGGTAGAAAGGACTCCTTGTATCATGTTCTGCAGGGTAGAAAGGACTCCTTGTATCATGTTCTGCAAGGTAGAAAGGACTCCTTGTATAATGTTCTGCAGGGTAGAAAGGACTCCTTGTATCATGTTCTGCAGGGTAGAAAGGACTCCTTGTATCATGTTCTGCAGGGGAGAAAGGACTCCTTGTATCATGTTCTGCAGGGGAGAAAGGGCTCCTTGTATCATGTTCTGCAGGGCAGAAAGGGCTCCTTGTATCATGTTCTGCAGGGCAGAAAGGACTCCTTGTATCATGTTCTGCAGGGTAGAAAGGGCTCCTTGTATCATGTTCTTCAGGGCAGAAAGGGCTCCTTGTATCATGTTCTGCAGGGTAGAAAGGACTCCTTGTATCATGTTCTGCAGGAAGGAAAGGGCTCCTTGTATCATGTTCTGCAGGGTAGAAAGGACTCCTTGTATCATGTTCTGCAGGAAGGAAAGGGCTCCTTGTATCATGTTCTGCAGGGTAGAAAGGACTCCTTGTATCATGTTCTGCAGGGCAGAAAGGACTCCTTGTATTATGTTCTGCAGGGCAGAAAGGACTCCTTGTATAATGTTCTGCAGGGTAGAAAGGACTCCTTGTATCATGTTCTGCAGGGTAGAAAGGACTCCTTGTATCATGTTCTGCAGGGTAGAAAGGACTCCTTGTATCATGTTCTGCAGGGCAGAAAGGACTCCTTGTATCATGTTCTGCAGGGGAGAAAGGGCTCCTTGTATCATGTTCTGCAGGGCAGAAAGGACTCCTTGTATCATGTTCTGCAGGGTAGAAAGTGCTCCTTGTATCATGTTCTGCAGGGCAGAAAGGACTCCTTGTATCATGTTCTGCAGGGTAGAAAGGGCTCCTTGTATCATGTTCTTCAGGGCAGAAAGGGCTCCTTGTATCATGTTCTGCAGGGTAGAAAGGACTCCTTGTATCATGTTCTGCAGGAAGGAAAGGGCTCCTTGTATCATGTTCTGCAGGGTAGAAAGGACTCCTTGTATCATGTTCTGCAGGGCAGAAAGGGCTCCTTGTATCATGTTCTGCAGGGTAGAAAGGACTCCTTGTATCATGTTCTGCAGGGTAGAAAGGACTCCTTGTATCATGTTCTGCAGGGCAGAAAGGGCTCCTTGTATCATGTTCTGCAGGGTAGAAAGGACTCCTTGTATCATGTTCTGCAGGGTAGAAAGGACTCCTTGTATCATGTTCTGCAGGGTAGAAAGGACTCCTTGTATCATGTTCTGCAGGGCAGAAAGGGCTCCTTGTATCATGTTCTGCAGGGTAGAAAGGACTCCTTGTATCATGTTCTGCAGGGCAGAAAGGACTCCTTGTATAATGTTCTGCAGGGTAGAAAGGACTCCTTGTATCATGTTCTGCAGGGTTGAAAGGGCTCCTTGTATCATGTTCTGCAGGGTAGAAAGGGCTCCTTGTATCATGTTCTGCAGGGTAGAAAGGACTCCTTGTATCATGTTCTGCAGGGTAGAAAGGACTCCTTGTATCATGTTCTGCAGGGTAGAAAGGACTCCTTGTATAATGTTCTGCAGGGCAGAAAGGGCTCCTTGTATCATGTTCTGCAGGGGAGAAAGGACTCCTTGTATAATGTTCTGCAGGGCAGAAAGGACTCCTTGTATCATGTTCTGCAGGGCAGAAAGGACTCCTTGTATCATGTTCTGCAGGGCAGAAAGGGCTCCTTGTATCATGTTCTGCAGGGTAGAAAGGACTCCTTGTATCATGTTCTGCAGGGTAGAAAGGACTCCTTGTATCATGTTCTGCAAGGTAGAAAGGACTCCTTGTATAATGTTCTGCAGGGTAGAAAGGACTCCTTGTATCATGTTCTGCAGGGTAGAAAGGACTCCTTGTATCATGTTCTGCAGGGGAGAAAGGACTCCTTGTATCATGTTCTGCAGGGGAGAAAGGGCTCCTTGTATCATGTTCTGCAGGGCAGAAAGGGCTCCTTGTATCATGTTCTGCAGGGCAGAAAGGACTCCTTGTATCATGTTCTGCAGGGTAGAAAGGGCTCCTTGTATCATGTTCTTCAGGGCAGAAAGGGCTCCTTGTATCATGTTCTGCAGGGTAGAAAGGACTCCTTGTATCATGTTCTGCAGGAAGGAAAGGGCTCCTTGTATCATGTTCTGCAGGGTAGAAAGGACTCCTTGTATCATGTTCTGCAGGAAGGAAAGGGCTCCTTGTATCATGTTCTGCAGGGTAGAAAGGACTCCTTGTATCATGTTCTGCAGGGCAGAAAGGGCTCCTTGTATCATGTTCTGCAGGGTAGAAAGGACTCCTTGTATTATGTTCTGCAGGGCAGAAAGGACTCCTTGTATAATGTTCTGCAGGGTAGAAAGGACTCCTTGTATCATGTTCTGCAGGGTAGAAAGGACTCCTTGTATCATGTTCTGCAGTGTAGAAAGGACTCCTTGTATCATGTTCTGCAGGGCAGAAAGGACTCCTTGTATCATGTTCTGCAGGGGAGAAAGGGCTCCTTGTATCATGTTCTGCAGGGCAGAAAGGACTCCTTGTATCATGTTCTGCAGGGTAGAAAGTGCTCCTTGTATCATGTTCTGCAGGGCAGAAAGGACTCCTTGTATCATGTTCTGCAGGGTAGAAAGGGCTCCTTGTATCATGTTCTTCAGGGCAGAAAGGGCTCCTTGTATCATGTTCTGCAGGGTAGAAAGGACTCCTTGTATCATGTTCTGCAGGAAGGAAAGGGCTCCTTGTATCATGTTCTGCAGGGTAGAAAGGACTCCTTGTATCATGTTCTGCAGGGCAGAAAGGGCTCCTTGTATCATGTTCTGCAGGGTAGAAAGGACTCCTTGTATTATGTTCTGCAGTGCAGAAAGGACTCTTTGTATAATGTTCTGCAGGGTAGAAAGGACTCCTTGTATCATGTTCTGCAGGGTAGAAAGGACTCCTTGTATCATGTTCTGCAGGGTAGAAAGGACTCCTTGTATCATGTTCTGCAGGGCAGAAAGGGCTCCTTGTATCATGTTCTGCAGGGTAGAAAGGACTCCTTGTATCATGTTCTGCAGGGCAGAAAGGACTCCTTGTATAATGTTCTGCAGGGTAGAAAGGACTCCTTGTATCATGTTCTGCAGGGTTGAAAGGGCTCCTTGTATCATGTTCTGCAGGGTAGAAAGGGCTCCTTGTATCATGTTCTGCAGGGTAGAAAGGACTCCTTGTATCATGTTCTGCAGGGTAGAAAGGACTCCTTGTATCATGTTCTGCAGGGTAGAAAGGACTCCTTGTATAATGTTCTGCAGGGCAGAAAGGGCTCCTTGTATCATGTTCTGCAGGGGAGAAAGGACTCCTTGTATAATGTTCTGCAGGGCAGAAAGGACTCCTTGTATTATGTACTACTTGGAGTTCCGTCTTTGGCACTGAGTTGGGTTTGTTCATTCCGGCCAGTGCACGTTCCGGGATCCACAGACCAACCAAGGACGTGTGTTTTAGCCCTAAAGAACAGCATAAAATGGGCATGGCGTAAGTTGCACCAAAAGTTATGCAAACGCATTGTTTGTGTTAGTCGTTATAAATGATACAGCAGGTCCTATTCCTGCTCATTTTTGTGGCTTGTGTTGTCTTTTTTTGTCATCCTTTCTGCCAATGACAGAACGGCCACTAACAAGGGATCACATTCCCTTGTTTGTGACCCACGAAGTGGTCTTGGACGGTAATAATAATCTGGCACACTATAAGTCTGACGTTGTAGTTTTTGAACACTTTTAGTAAATCTTCCCCCAGTCTATTGAACATTTCTTTACGATTTATCTTTACTTCTTTAGATTACATTGGAGGACATTCAATCCATTTCTAACACCAACAATGCCATCAGCACTTCAGTACCATTCAATGAGAGTGTCAATGAGGCAGTAGGCCAAGATATGAGTCTACAGGAAGCCATGTTTGCATCAAGTCCTGCTGCCAGGTCCAGTGAAGACCATAGACAGGAGAACCTACTGCAGTTGAATTCAAGTGCAATTTCTGGAGATCCGTTAAGTGCCACAAATTTGTCCAATCTCTTTCCAAATACTGACAATAATTCCAGAAACTCAACTAATCAAGATCTTCTTTCGGGTCTTGATGAGAATGTATTTGATGAGATTAATCTAATGTCTCTAGCACTGGAAGAAGGGTTTGATCCTCTGGAAGTTTCTCAGTTATTTGAAGAACCAGACTCAGATTCTGGACTATCCTTAAATTCAAGCCGTAGTCCAACGTCTGCAAGCATATCTGATTCTTCTTCTATAACATTTGGGGAGGAAGAAGGCGCAGCTGGCTATAGCAGTGATTCTGAATCAACCTCATATGATGGTTTAGAGGGAGCAGTAGGAGGAAGTGGTTCTGAAATCAACAAATTTTGTCAAATGGATGACGCCAACTATTACACTGAGATGTCATTACACAACGTTCATCATAACCATACATATAATCAACTGCCTAATCATTCGGAGCCCAGCCCAGAACATCACTATAGCTGGTCAGTGAAATCCAGCAAGGTAAGAAGCTCGTGCGTCAACACAATGGACAAAAACCTCAGTCGAGATGAACGTAGAGCAAAATCCTTGAGAATCCCATTCTCGGTGGATGAAATTGTGAGTATGCCTGTAGAAATGTTTAACAGTATGTTGTCTAAGCATTATCTGACCGAGAGCCAGGTGTCTGTTATACGAGATATACGACGCCGGGGTAAGAATAAGGTGGCTGCTCAGAACTGTCGCAAGCGTAAACTGGATGTCATTCTGAACTTGGAGGACGACGTGAATCAGCTGAAAGTTCAGAAGGAAAAACTACTGAAAGAACAAGCTCATTGTAGTAAGTCGGTGAACCACATGAAGCAAAAACTAAACGACCTCTACCGAGACGTATTCAGCCGACTACGAGATGAGCAGGGCAGACCTGTCAATCCAAGCCAGTACGCCTTGCACTGTAATAGCGACGGCAGCATCATGGTTGTCCCAAGGAGACTATTCAAATCGGAGCAAAAAAAGGATACACAAAAGGAAAAGAAACAAAAATGAACAAACCATCTAAAAATCATCGGTGGCATGAACTAAAATGCTGTAAATTGGGAGAGATTAACTAGACTTTGGAGATACTTTGTTCAGCTGCCAGCTTGAACGTCTTCTCTGGTCTCGAAGAAGCTGCTCTTGCCCTCCTCGACCGGCACTAAACTTGTACAGACCTCCTGGTATGCCACAAATGAATATCTGCATGGTCGTACAGTATAACCCGTTATTTGCAGCTTTCTTTTCTTTATGCGTATAGATTTAAATTAACAATAAGACCGCTATTGAAAGAACCAATCATTCTTAAGTTAAAATGGGGCCAATTTTCTGGTAAAATTGGATTTTTTTTTAAAGATATATATAATATGGACATTTGGCATATCGACAAAAAAGAGCTTGCCACCAGAAAAAGTTGATAAAATACAAAGTGACCTTAGATTTAGTCTGTCGCACTGGAGCACATTGTTCATGTCAAGTTCTGGCTTAACCTTTTTATTGTGTTCTTTATGTTTTTTTTATTTATACATATGGTGTGTCTATGGAGCTATAAATTATGATTTGTATGATTTTTTACACTTTTGTTCAACTCTGTTTCAAGAGGTCCTGGTGGCTGATCGTGTTTTTCGTTACGTGTTGAAGACTATCATTTCTAGCAGGCTGGAGTTGCTTCTTTTCTGTTATTTGATATGTGATTTCTCCAGTGTACATGTTGGCTGACAGAGTATTTTTTTGTACCATGAGAATATTTGCTAAAGAAATGTTAATTTACGATACTGTTATTTTGCATTTATACTACAGGGATATACACAGGTAATTCCAGAAATCCACTTTGTTAGACTTTCCCCCCTCCCCCACAACTATTTTTTCCCTGAGGTTGTCTTACTTTTTTTCTTAATCTGAATAATTTTGTAAGCCATAAGATAGCACATCTTGGCTTTACATAAAGAGTGAATGGTTGGAGGAGATTACTGATAAATGGATGCCCCCTTTAAAGGGACAGGTACGCAAAATTACCTTATTACACGTGACCGGGATAGGTGATAAATAGATGATTGGACCCAACTAGATGGGAATAGGTGATAACATAACAACTAGCGATGGCTATGATTGGCACCAACTATCCAATCATAATCATTACTAGTTGCTATGGGTGATATTTTGCCGGTTTGGCTGTTTGGCCAACAATTTGGCAATACAAGCAGGCCGTGCGGCTGAACTCGAAAGGGAACGCTGGTTTCGCTCATTTCTAGTGATTTGTGTGTTACAGGCCTTCCTCCTATCTTGCTGTGCAGGGAATTCTTTTGTAGACTAGTTTAATATTTACATAAATATAACTGCAACATGTCAAATATACCTAAAGCTTCAAATATATCTAAATTTATGTAGCTGACAATTACACTATTGAAATATGAAGCAGTAATTTTAACCAATACTGAGTAATAATATAGAAATTCAATGCCCACTGTATCCATGCAGACTGTATGTCACACTATGATAATAACCTTATACTAAAGTGATCGAACTGACACCGGTACCATACAGGGGTTTAGGATTGAACTTCTGTTCTCACACCCACCGTATAACTATCTCTAAAGCAGTGGTTCTCAACCTGTGGGTCGGGACCCCAGCGGGGGTCGCCTAAAGCCATCGGAGCCGCAATTTTACTATGTTTTTACTGCGAGTTGCATGGTTTGGGGTCACCACAGCATGAGGAACTGTATTGCGGGGTCACAGCACTAGAAAGGTTGAGAACCACTGCTCTAAAGGCTTCTCGAGGAGGAGTTGTTTGAGAAATGTAGGAGTTATTGATGAGGCCATCCAAAGGGGTCGCCCACTTTCAGAAACTAATGGATATTGTTTTTATACTGAAAAGTTATACAGATTCCTTATATACTTTCTGTAAATATTCCTTGGGGTTTTTTTTTCTAGATCTCTGGTTGTTGTTATTCAACGGGAAGCTTCATTGTTTACTTCCTGTGGACAGAAATCTGTCCCTAGTCATGTGATGTCACACAGGTGCACGGCTCGTTACAGTAATCAGAGCTGTGTGTTATAACGAACCGCGCACCTGTGTGACATCACATGACCAGAGACCGGCTTCTATCCACAGGAAGTAAACAATGAAGCTTCCTGTTGCGGAGATCTACAAAAACCTGGTATTGATACAGAAAGAATATTGGAAAACTGAATCAGTTTTAATTTCTCAAACAATATCAATTATTTGCTGAATATGGACAATCCCTTTAATAAATTTCTACATTTACTTGCATGTCTGAAACCATCTTGCAGTCAAGGCCTGAATAGTAATATAGCAGGGCTCACAAAATATTATGATATTGTATATCAATTAGTGGACAAAGCCACAAGTAGGACCCTCTTCTCTTCCAGGGTTTCTGCAAACTGAATCTTCAAGTATCTAAAAAGATTTTCTCAACAAAGCAAAGCGGATGGTCTCAACAAAGAGGGTGGTGAAGGGGGTGAAGATCCTTTGGTATCTGGAGTAGTAGAGGGGTTTAGAGTCACATCCTGGGTGGTCAAGGGCAGGAATGCAGTTAACATTATAATTGTTTGACTCTCCGGCAGCACATAACTTCTTGACTGGTGAATAACAGACTGTCCACGGGCTAGATTTCACAGACCAAGTGCGAATTTATTTGAGTCCCTGCTATAAGCGGGATCACAGTCTGGCAAGCACAGACTCCATGCATCATATATCACTATGAGTTCAGAGTACTGGCCTGTAAACCTGTGACCTAAGTGGACCAAAGTTGGTGTCCACCACTGGGTATAACTATTGATACACCAAAAAAGACACCATCATGGCTGACTTGTAAGATTATGATAATTAGCCATTGTTGGGTGTTTCCTCTTCTGTATTATCTATTACCGAGTGTTATAGTATAAACTTGTCACATTTCTGTTTGCAAAGCTTAAAGAGGACCTGTCAGGTCAAAAAACACTTTAGCTGCTCATACTAAAGTAAGCAAGTAAGCCGCTCCCTAGCCCTCCACATTTATCACATTGTTAAATCTGAAACTTTATCAGAACATACCGATAAGCTAGGAAACAGTCCACTACAATCGTCGGACCTAGATTACAGCGGTGCGGAGTATTCATGAGTATTCGTGCCACTCCCATACAACATGCCGGTGGTGACTGCCAGGCTTCATGCCGCAGTCACCGCCTCTTCTGACCGCCCCCTCATGAATATGCGGCAGCGCTGTAAGCTACATAGTGGATTGTTTCCTAGCTTATCAGTGTGTTCCCATAAAGCTTAGAGATTTAACACTGCGATAACTGGGGGAGGGTTGGGGTGCTTCTTACTTTAGTATGAGCAGCTATAGTATTTTATTGTCCTGTCAGGTCCTCTTTAAAGTTCCCTTTTATTTCAGTATAAATGTCTGTGGATATAGCGACCAAATAACTGCTACTCATAAAACATTCAGATTATTTAAAGTTATTTTTTTGTTCTTTTTTGTTTAGGGCCATGGTGCTACATGTTAAAGCTCACAACTAGGACATTTTACACAAATGCCTTTATGATCAGTCCACGTTTCTGACAGTAATTGATCTGTACAGGGGATATCAACATATAAGGGGATCTAATTGCAGAGGATTGGCTAAAAATTTTATCGCTAGGGGGAGCCTTGACCACACTCTAATCTTCTTTCTGTCTTGGTAAATAATTGTATTCCCCATAATATAACAATTCTGGAACATCTTTTATTACGGACTCATGCAGACGGCCATCTGCTGCACCCGGGCTGGAATCTGGAGAAGTGGCGCTCACCCCTTCCCTCTCTATAGGAAGCCGAGTGGCGTGCCCCAAATCAGGTCAAAAATGGGACCTGCTTGGTCATAGTGTGATGAGACGTGATTTGTGCACCCTGACCGGGTGTACTAGACTTCTATGGTGGCCAGTTTACAGGCTCTGCACGTGGTCGTGTACACTCTTTGTTATACTGTTCCCTCTCTTATTCCTCCTAAAAATATATTGAGATATTTGTTTCTCACAGCGGGTTGTCCTTCATCCTCTGACACTGTCCAGTGAGTACATATGGAATTACACTTTTTCCGGTCATTATGTGATCTTCATTTTTAGAAGCTCTCATCTCTGCAACCTGTATTTCTAGTCTGCATTGTTCTCTGTGCTGGTAGATGATACCCGTAGCTACTGTGACCCGCTGTCATCTGACACCTCAGTGAACTTTTCTCTGTCTATCTGTCTAGCAAGATGGAATTCAGCAGAGATTTTAGATTCTAGAGCACATAAGGAGGGAAGAGAAGATATTTTCTCTTTCTGTTTAGCTAGCAAGAGGATGAAAAGAGTGTCAGGAGTGTTGAAAATGTACTTGGCATATTAATGTATGGCTGGTTATAATCTTCAAGGGATGTAAACGATCCTTCCCTTTCCTTCTAGTGTTGCCATCGTCAGTGTAGGGCATAGGAAGACTGTTGATGGGACCTCTGGCACAAATGGTGCTTAAAGGAAATCCACCACTAACAAAAAAGGCTACAAATACTCACCCCTGCTTCTCTTCACCTTGATCCCAGCGCACTCCGGGATCACCTAGAAAACAAACTTATAATTAGCAGCATGGAGCTAATTAGGCACGTCCCTGCATTTCCATGCTGGGAGAGGGAAGAGATATCACGCAAGAGGTGTGACTTAATGCCTCTCGCATGGCATCACCCTGGTCTTCAGCCTGGGATAGGGAGGTGACAAGGTTGTGCATAATTAGCAGCCCGGAGCAAGACTCGCACAGGACATATATATGTTATATATATTATATATATATATATATATATGTTACATTTGCTGCAGATGATACAACCACAGGTCACCAGATTTTACCACTTATTAGTATTACAAGGTACTATTTGTCTTGTATCTGGAGAAACACAAGTGTCAGTATGATTTATATACTGCAGTTAGAACTTACTCCTCTAAGGAACAATGGGGATGTATAGGTGTTACATTTATAGCATATTCTCTTATAATATACACAGATATATTCTCTATAATCCTTTGCTGAGCTAGCTTCCCTTGTATGCCCATATACAGTACATTGAAGGGTTGTGAGGTCATGTATATATATACATGACCTCACACAGATCACTAAAATGTAATATATGGGCCGACCTAGAATACAGAGCAGATATAACAGTGTATCACTACCTAGAAGGGCAAAATCTATAAGTTCCTTTACAGGAAGTGGATTGGTCACTGGATCTCAATCATTTTCATACTTTTTATCCGCATGGAGCATTGCCTGTTATCAGTCTCCATACGCTTCTTGGTCTCTCTAGTAACTTCCCTGCCTTTAGTAACATGTGTGTTATATATGTGGTAGAATTAACAAAAAAATTCTAATTATTAAAAGTGATAATACCAAAAACTATAGCGTAAGAGGTGCCATGCAGATTTGTTAAATTGCTCCGATGATGGCTCACATTTATTAAAGCCCCTGCACCAGTTCAGTGCAATCTGCTTACACATGTATGTATGAAGTGTCCACGAAACATTTGTGCTGCTGCAGTAATGCAGTAAAAGGTTTGTGCACTCTGTTGGAGCAGAGCAGGGGGCGCCAGATTCATGAATCTGGTGCCCCCTGCACACTCCACAGTGTTTTTGATAAATGTGGGCCAGTGCCTCTAAATTTTATCCTAGAACAAATTTGTAACCTTAAAAAATTATTCTACCTAAGCATAAAAATGACCTGTAAGTGGTTATAAGGGAATGGAATATTGGGCACAGACAATAGATGTTCTGTTTGCATGTGCTTCCGGGAAATGGAGGAGGCCGTGTACTAATAACTGTATGCAACGCCCCCTCCATGATAACCACTCCCATATGAGTGGTTGGAGGGGCATGCCGATGACATCCTCGTTTGCATGAAACTACGGAGGAGGCGTGCATACAGTAATTAGTACACGGCCTCCTCCATCCCCCGGAAGCCAACAGGATATGTGACCTAACAGGAAGTTCGAGTCCTATGTGACCCACAACTCCTGCCAGAAAATTGAGGGATGAATGAAATATGGGTTCCCTATTAGGGTTTTGGTATTTATGGCAAATATGGCAGGGAGAAATAAAGTGTTGTCTTACCTTGTAATATTAAGAAACTTTACCAGGGTAAGTACAAGACCCTAGTGCAGTGATGGCGAACCTATGGCACGGGTGCCAGAGGTGGCACTCAGAGCCCTCTATATGGGCACCCTTGCCATCACCTCAGGGCAGGGTTCGCCAGACCGGACTAAAGGCCTCTTGCAGTCCCAGGCAGCCCAGGAACCTAGAAGGAAGCTACAATGATAATCCAAACTTCTTCTCCTTCTTTCCACTGTATTGGTGTCCTCAGGTGCCTATACAATTTAAACCTGTGAAAGAGCAGGGAGTAATAAGTTACTGCTGAAATTGTTGCATTGGCACTTTGCGAAAAAATATGCAGATTTTGGTTGTAGTTTGGGCACTCGGTGTTTAAAAGGTTTGCCATCACTGCCCTAGTGGTTATCATGATCTGGGCGTGCAAACAGTATATAGTACAGGGCCTCCTCCATCCCCCAGAAGCCAACAGCATACGTGACATAACAGGAAGTCCCAAGTCCTACTGCCGGGGGTCATGTGACCCACAACTCCTGACAGAAATGGAGAAACTTGAAGGGGGTGAGTACAATATGGCTGACTGTATTAGGGCCTTGTACCTACCCTGGTAACGTTTCTTGTTAGTAACCTACACCTTCAATAAGCACCTTTTTGATATTAGGTGAGACAACGCTATATTTTTCCCTGCAATTTTTGCCAGCCCTTAGATTCTTTTCACATGGCCTTTAGGGTATTGGCAGGAAAATAATACCAACAGAGGTGTGTATGCAAAAGGCAAACTTGGCTAATGTAATCCTACGAACACGCTTGGCCTCTCTGGTAAAATATATAGCCTGTAGTGACAACCATTCACGTTCATAAAACTGATGTTGTGTGGCACTAGTCTTGGTGTCTACGATGCATTTTTTCCAGTCGTATATAAAAAAAAACCACACAGAGATTACGTGGTCTGCACATGGACGTACACTGAATTCAATCTTCTTTATTCCTTAATGAATCTTAGGGTAGTTTCTATTTCCTTTAGCCCACCATGAAAATAGACCTCCCTTTGTTGTGATACCATAGGCTAGATTCACATTGTGTTTTATGTATATGCTGAGCGTATATGCCCGGAAAGCTCCCGATGTACATGCTCAGCACATACATAGACTTATACTGGCAGGCGGAGGGATAGTTTTTTGTCAGTATATGACTCGGCAAAAGGAGGATGGAAGGATGAGCAAGCTATGTGTTACTCAGTGGTGGCCACTCAAGTATATGGGGGGGGGATAGGGGATGCAGCAAGACTGCACATCCCCTCCCCAGCATCCGCTGAACAAATACATCACTCAGCAGAAGGAAGGTCTGGAACACCCCAAACATCGGCTGCAATCAGTCACCGGCTGTTCCGCCAATGTACACTCCCACTCATCACATCAATCGGGGGAGGAGGGAGCAGGAAATATTCCTTAGTATAAGCGTACAGTGGGATATGTCTGTGCCATACGTTGTAAGAACAGGTTGGGAATCTTCCTGGCAAAAACAAGGTATGAACGTAGCCTAAGGGTCTATGTTACTGGTGCCCAATGAAAATTAAGCCCTATGTAAATTCATACAAACCACCACTGGGAACAGCCTAATGGTGATTGGATCTTCTGATGATCTGGTGAGATCCTTTTTTTTTTGTGTGTGCATTTCTGTGGGCCTAGACTGATGCATTCCTGCATGGAGCCTACTGCTGGTTGACGGACATAACTGTGCCACCTAGATAAGTATTCTACATTACTGCACTAGAATTGGGGGACAAACAGACCTGCATCCAAATTATAAGCCGACTCTGCACTACTGTATCTGACCCCCGAACGCTCTGTGACCCGGGATAGCTGGGGTCACCGATAAGGAATGATATTCCCATGTGTGATGCCATCTACAGCCAGTGAAAGCCCATAGTGCTGTGTGCGGGGACATGGTTACTTGACTGCTACTGTAAACTCTCGGTGTACTACTTTAAGGGTATGTTGAAAATTTTAAAAAAAAAGTAACCAATAAACTGCTTCTTTGGAAATTTTGGGTATTGAGTCTGTGTTTTTGTAAAATAAAAAAAAAAATTATTTCCTTTTATTGGCACATGATATTGGCGCAGATATGAATCTGCGTCGTGCACCTTGCTAGAGAAAAGCGGCCTGTGTAAGGAGAGGGAGGAGACGGCTGCAGGTTCTGCAAGTGAGTGCTGTGAGAAGAGGGCGTTCAACACTGGGGGGGAGATTTATCAGAGTTTGTACAAACAATGAAATAATTGCAATTAATTCCCATTTTGCGCCATCTCCACGCAAAGTGGTTGTAGAGGGGTGTGAAGATGCCGCTCCCCAACTTTTCCAGTAAAAATTTAGGGTTTGGGATACACTCTCCGTATAAGACTACCCCTTTCCCCACCCGCACACGGTAAAAATAAAAGAAACATCACATGTGATTTCAATAGGGTCATTTTAATTCATTAAAACCTTCTTTACAAAAAAAAAAAAAAATCTTCATTTCGCCACCTTCCGGCTCCAAGAAGTTTTTTTTATACTTCGGTGTACGGAGCTGGGTGACATGCCATTCCTTGTGAGATGACGTCTTCATTGTTACCATTTGGAGGACTGTACGGCCTTTTGATCACTTTTTATTTCGGAAAAGTGGTGTATCAGACATTTGGGCGCTATTTTCCCTTATGGGAAATTTGGGCATTTTGGGATGCAGTGATACCTAAGATGTTCGATTTTTACTGTTTATTTTTATATCAGTTCTTGGAAAGGGGGTGATTTAGATTTTTTTAGACCCCCTAGGATACTTTAAGCCAAGGTTTTCTGATACTACTATATACTGCATATTACAGTATTACTAAGAGACAGACTTCCCATTACTATAGCTCACAGCCCAGTGAGATGACATCAGTGGGGGAGGGAGGAGCTGTACAGGAGCACAAAGGTGGGGGCAGAGGAGTGAGCAGCACATACAAGTCACATTGTTTCTTTTACCCTTTTACCCCTTAAAGAGTAACTTAAGTTTTTTTTCCCCCACAAATCAATAGCTCTTAGGAGGTTATCTCTATGCAACAGTTTCTTTGCTATACCCCTCAGACAGTGCTGCAGTAGTTGCTTCCTTTCCCTCTGGTGATAAGACCTGGAGTCCTGTAGTTTGTTTATCTGAGTTTCATGGGAGATGAGGGGCTGCTGTTCACAGAGGAGGAGGTCATATGACAAAGCTCTCTCTCTCTGTATGAAGCAGAGCTTGATGTGTTTGACTGTGGATACAGATGTCTCCTGCACAGAATAGTTAGGTACAAGATCTCCCCTGTTCCCCATCAGTTCCTCCATCACAGTCTGTGATACTGCAGAACTTTGTCTCTCTTGGCCTCATGCTGCTCCCCTCCACCACCTTGTCATCTGCAGTATCAGATCTGTGCAGATAAGCTGTGCTGATAACCCTCAGTGCTCACTTGTAGTCATAATACACAGACACATACTTACAGTAGTCTCTGTTCGGGTGCAGTTAAGAACTACCCTTTCCTCTGGGCTATTTTCTAGCTATAGTCTGTGCCAAATCATCAAAACAAAATAAGCAACTTCAGCTCCGAGTAAGGGTACATTCACACAGCGGTATGCCCGCCGTGCGGGCATACCGCCGTGTGCTGGAGAGGAGGAGGAGGCAGCCCCTCCTCCCTCCATAGAGAATAGCGGCGCACGGCCGCACACACGCCAAAAGATAGAGCATGCTCTATCTTTTTGCGGTGTGCGGGCCGGATCTGTGCCACACATGTGTGGCACCGCATCTGCGCCTCGCCGCTATTGCCGTCTATGGGGACGTACATGCGGCCGCAAATTTGCGGCCGCATGTACGTCCCCGCAGACGGCCATGTGAATGTGCCCTAAAATGTAAATAGAAATTTAGCATTACATTCACAACCTGACACATTTTCAGAACATTACTACAAAGGTATCTGCACACCCTTCTGTCATGAGGACACCACATCTAGATTAAATGAAATATTATAGAAAAAAGATGGAATTAGTCTTACCGGTAATTCGGTTTCCACTAGTGACCATGACGGCCCCCACCTGGAGGTTGCTCCTTATATCCTGTAGGGACAGGAAGTCACAAAAGTTTAAAAGGCTCCTCCCTAGCACCCCACACCAGTGTCTACCAAAGTACCACTTGGAAGGATGTAAGTGCATACACCTTTGGACCCGTTACCAAGAAGGAAGGAAGGGAGGGAAATAATGGGGGGCCGTCATGGTCACTAGTGGAAACCGAATTACCGGTAAGACTAATTCCATCTTTTCCACCACGTTCCCATGACGGCCCCCACCTGGAGACTTACCAGATTACCCATTATTTGGGAGGGACCACTGCCTGGAGAATCTTTCTGCCAAACAACAGATCGCTCTGAGAGGCAATGTCCAGGCGGTAGTGCTTTGCGAATGTAGAGGAGCTTGACCACGTGGCTGCGCGGCAGATCTGGTCTAAGGATGCGCCTCTTTTTTCTGCCCATGAAGTTGCTATGGCTCTAGTAGAATGAGCTTTAATACATTCTGGTAGGGAAGTGTTAGCTGATTTATAACAAAGTATGATGGTAGATTTAATCCACCTGGCTAGTGTTGCTTTAGAGGCTTTACAGCCTTTGTTTTTACCCCCAAAATTTATTAATAGGTTAGAATCTTTCCTCCAACTTTGTGTAGCTTCTAGATACAGAAGCACAGTCCTCCTAACACAGTGATGGCGAACCTTTTAGAGACCGAGTGTCCAAACTGCAACCCAAAACCTAATTACTTATCGCAAAGTGCCAGTACGGCAATTTAACCAGAAAACTGACGGTAAAGTTTAGAATCAATTTACACAGGACTGCCTGAGCTCGGATTCCAGCAGTCCTATACACACTGAAACGCCACTTTTACACCATTTTACATCACATAAAAGAGTAATAAAAAGTTATCAAAAGGTCCCGCAGTCCTCAAAATGGTAGCAATGAAAACAACGGCTCATTAAGCAAAAAAACTCACACCTCCCCAGCTCCGTGCACTAAAGTTATTAGCGTCACAAGATGGCGAAACTATTTTCTTTTTCGTACACTGTTTTAATTATTGAAAAAGTATTAAAACACAATAAAACCTACAAGTCTGGTATCACTGTGATTGCATCGAACCAAAGAATAAAGGAGACAAATGATTTGGAGCGCACAGCGAAAGTATTAAAATCTACAGCTTCCCAGTGCACGACATGGAATAATAAATGAGAAGTAAAATATGTTACGCAAAAAATAATCCCTCACAGAGGTATATATAAATGCACATATAAATATATAATATAATATGCACATACATGAATACATACATAGAAATACATATGTTACTTACTCTTTGGTTGTCCAAGGTGGCGGCCATGCTGGCGGGCAGAAGTTCAGGTGTCTGTTGTTCCGGGGGAGGGGGGGGGGTGTCAGTAGGGTAGATGGGTAGAGGGTGGGCGGCCAGAGTTAGGGCTGGGGGGGGGGGTAATGCAGCATCTGGAGTTCGGGGCAGTGGGGTTATGAGGTATTCGTTCCAGGGGAGGGGGTGATGGGGGGCAGTGACCAGAGTTGAGGGGGGGGGGGGGTAGTGAGAACGGCCGGAGTTCGGGCAGGCAAATTGCAGTAGTGGGCGGAGTTTGGGCGGGGGGGGGTTGGGAGAGGGGGTGCGATAGCGGGCTCGGGAGAGGGCGCGGGGGGGGCTTGTGATAGCGGCGTTTCGGGCCGGTTGCTTAGGGCAGGGGCGGGAGCGGGCAGGAAATCAGCCTCCTGCTGATCTATGCCCCGTGGATGCGCTGAACAAAAAAAAAAAAACTCACCTCAGACTCCGCGTTCCTCTGGCTGATCACTGCAGCGCACACGGAGTAAGGTGCACAGCGCTGGCAGCGTAATGACATCATTATGCTGCCAGCGCTGGGACGCTTACTGTCCTGTGCGCTGCAGTGATCGGAGTGACAGAGCAGGAAGTGTCAGCGCCCTGCTCTGTCATGGCCGTTAGCAGTATCGGAGCATAGCTCCGATACTGCTAACAGCCATGACAACCAGGTGTGGACAGTGGTTGTCCGTACCTGGCAGTGGTTGGGAGGATGGGGCGCGTGCCAGCAGTGAGGGCTCTGCGTGCCCTCTCTGGCACGCGTGCCATAGGTTCGCCACCGCTGTCCTAACATCTAAGGTCTGCCATTTCTTTTCACCGTCTGTTTTAGGGTTAGGATAGAAAGAGGGAAGAATAATTTCTTGTTTGCGATGGAAGTTAGATACCACTTTTGGGAGAAACAAGGGATCTAGTTTAAGGACTATTCTATCCTCTAGGACTCTTAAGAAGGGATCTTTACATGAAAGGGCCTGAATTTCTCCTAATCTACGAGCTGTAGTGATGGCTATAAGAAAGGCTGTTTTTAGTGTAAGGCTTTTTATGTTTTTTGCCTCTAGAGGTTCAAAGGAAGGCCCTGTAAGATGGTCTAACACCAAGGAAAGATCCCAAGGGGGAGTTTGGTTTTTAATGTAAGGTCTAATACGGGAACACCCCTTGATAAATCTTTTGACCCACTGATGGTTGGCCAGGGGAAAATCAAGAAAAACACTAAGTGCAGAAATCTGGACCTTGAGTGTGCTTGGCCTAAGACCCAAGGAAAACCCTGACTGTAGGAAGTCTAACACTTGAGCTAGGTTTGGGGTTCCCAGAGAGGGAGGACGGTCTCCGCACCAGGAGCAGAATTTCTTCCAGATCTTTTGATAGATGGCATTTGTTACTGGTTTCCTGCTTGCTTTTGTGGTGCTGATAACTTCACTAGAGAGTCCTCTGGCTGTTAAGAACGACCTCTCAGGATCCAGGCTGTCAGATTTAATTGTTTTAGGTTTTGATGATATAATGGCCCCTGTGTGAGAAGGTCCTGACGGTAGGGAAGATGATATGGATTGTCTATTGACATTCTTTGAACAGCCGGGAACCAGCTTCTTTTCGGCCAAAATGGAGCAATGAGTATTAGAAAAATCTTTTCGGATCTCAGTTTCTGCAGCACTTTTGGAATCAAAGATATAGGGGGAAAGGCATAGACTAGACCTGTTCCCCATGACTGGCTGAGAGCATCTAGGCCTGATGGAGAGCCCCTGGGATCCAGAGAGAAAAATAGGGTCGTCTTTTTGTTTTGGAAGGTGGCAAACAGATCCAGAGTTGGAGTTCCCCACAGGTGGCAAATCTCCAAAAAGGTTTCTGGATGTAGAGACCATTCGTTTGAGTCCAGTGCGACTCTGCTCAAAAAATCTGCTTCTGTATTCTCTATCCCTTTTAAGTGGATTGCTGAGAGGGAGAGGAGGTGAGATTCTGCCCATTTGAAAATTTGGCAACATAGATTCGTCAGGCTCTTTGATTTCGTTCCCCCTTGTCTGCGTAGGTAAGCGACCGTAGTCGTATTGTCGGAGAAGATTTTGATATGTTGACCTTCTATGGATTTGTGTGCAGCTTTTAGCGTTTCTAAGACCGCTTTCAGCTCTCTGAAGTTTGAGGACATGGATCGGGATTGATTGTCCCACTGTCCTTGAAGATGTAGGTCTGGGAGAACTGCCCCCCAACCTTGCAGGCTTGCGTCTGTCTGTATTGTGAGAACCGGGGAGGGATTCCACCAGACCCCCTTCCTTAAATTTTGGGGATTTTTCCACCAATTTAACGAGTGTTTTACTAGATAAGGGATTTTTACCTTGTGATCTAGATGTAGTGGATTTTTGTCCCAGATCCGGATCGTCCAGGCCTGCATGATTCTCGTATGACTTTGTGCCCAGGCCACGCACTGGATACAGGAGGTCAGGAGTCCCAGTAGACTTAGAGCTGCTCGGATGCTGCAAAAGATTTTCTCCTGAAAGAGACTTACAGATTGTTTTAATTTTTTGCACTTCTCTTGTGGCAAGAAGGAACTCTGTTTCATTGAGTCCAGTACTACCCCTAGAAATATCTTTGTTTTTTCTGGAGAGAAATTGGATTTCTCCTGGTTTATTACCCAGCCTAAATCCTGAAGGAGAAGTAGAGATGTCTGTAGGTGACTTTTTAATTCTACTTCTGTTCTGGCCACTAAGAGCAGGTCGTCTAAGTAGGGTACTATTACAATATTTTTCCTTCACAGGTAGGCTACCGCTTCTACCATTATCTTGGTGAATATGCGTGGAGCTGATGAAATTCCAAACGGTAGTGCCCTGAACTGGAAATGAAGGATTTTCCCCTGAGGGGATTGAACCGCAAACCTCAGATATTTCTGATGGTTTTGGAAAATTGGGACGTGATAGTACGCGTCTTTGAGATCCACTGTACATAGAAAATAATTTTGACCTATGAGAGGTACTGTAGATCTTATTGACTCCATCTTGAAATGTTTGGTTACTATAAATTTGTTCAATTTTTTTAGATTTATAATTAAACGGTACGTGCCGTTCGGTTTTTTTACTAAAAATAGAGGGGAGTAGAATCCTTTCCCTTCTTCTGACTTCTGTACTGGGACAATCACATTCATGTGACACAGCTGCTGAATGTTGGCCCATAACTGAAGATTTTGAGTCTTGGTAAATTTGGGAGAAATCTGGAAGTTTTGAGGGGGGGAATGGAGAAATTCTATCCTGTAACCTGATTTTATAATCTGCCGAATCCAAGGACTCGGAGAAATTTCCTCCCATTTTGTTACAAAATAAGAAAGCCTCCCCCCCACCTGTAAGTCATTGTCTTTTTTGTTTTTGGTCAGGGTTAAAGAGGTACCCGCGACCTGCTCCGCCTTTTGCGTAGCTCCACCTGCCAGTCTTTCCCTTTCCTCTATATTGGGTTTTATTTTCCCTAGAGGGGCGAAAGGAAAAAGAGGGTCTTTTAGGGGAAGGTTTGTTAACTGGAAACCCCTTTTTTCTGTCCGCAGCTTTTTCCAGGATAGAATCCAGTTCGCTGCCAAATACGAATTCTCCCTGAAATGGAATTCCACATAACATGGTCTTTGATTTAACATCACCGCCCCACTGTTTTACCCATAATGACCTACGGACTGAGTTAGTCAGGGCCGCTTCTTTAGCCGAGAATCTTAAGGCTTCAGCAGATGCATCGGCAAGGAATGCGGTAACGGATTTTAAGAGGGGCATGGACTCTATGATGGATTCTCTAGGGGTTTTATTTATAAGGTGGTTTTCTAATTCTGAGAGCCACAAAAAGAGGGTTCTAGCTACAGAAGTGGACGCAATGTTTGTTTTTATGTTTAAGGAGGATGCTTCCCACGCTTTTTTCAAAAGGGCATCAGCCTTCCTATCTAAAGGGTCTTTAAGCTGTGCAATATCCTCAAAGGGAAGGTCAGTTTTTTTAACCACTTTGGTGACCTGAACATCTATTTTAGGTATAGAGTCCCATAAAGCATTATCTTCAAACAGTAGTCTATTGCGAAATTCTTTAGAAACTGATATTCTTTTCTCTGGGGCTTTCCACTCCTCTAGAACTAGATCTTTTAATGTGTCTACCACTGGAAAGACCCGTTTCTTTTTATATTTTAGTCCTCCGAAGAGTTCAGACTGAACCGAGGATGGTTCAACCACGTCCTCGATATCTAGAGTATTTTTTAATGCTTTCAATAGATTATCCAGTTCCTCTGAGGAAAATAGATATTTTGCCTGATTTAGATCTCTAGGTTGAGTCTCTTCAAAGTCATCCTCCACTTTCTCACTAAGGGATCCTGAGGGAAAATCCGAATCCTCTTCAGAAGAGGATGTTTGGATATATTTAGTTTTTTTCTTAGGGGGTTCAGGTAAGTGGGCCGCAATAGATGAGGATACTTCCTCTTTAATCACTGATCTTAATTCATCTATTAAAGAAGATCTTTCCTCTTTGAGGATTTTATTTAAGCAGTCTGGACATAAACTCTTTTTATAATCCTCTGCCATTTTTGCATTACACAGCCCACAACGTTTGGAAGGCTTTTTAACTGGTTTTTCCCTCTCTCTTGGCTCCTTTTCTCTGGGCTCTTTCTGATCCTTGCCCTGAGAAGGTACACATAATAACAGCCATTAATACATAGAAAAGCTGAAATGTGACAGAGGTAGCCCAGGGCTTGTACTTACAGGTACCAGGACCTGGAACACGTTAATCGCTTCATCTGCCATGTGGAGACCAACGCCATATGCCTGAGGCTTGGCGGTTTTATGTCTGGGCTCCTCCCCCACCCCCTCCGGAGAGACCCGGAAGTGTTACCTGATTGGATGTCCGGACCGGAAGTTCCTCGTGATGCGCCAGAATTTCGCGCCACAATGACTCGATGCCGGAGCGTGCGACAGATTTTCCCCGAGGTATGCCGCTTCCAATTTTCCTCTTCCCCGGAGCGGAGAACCAACTTTTGGCCGCCGGCCCGGCAGGTAACTTTTCTGCCCCTGTACTCTATTCTTCTTTCCCCTTGCTGAACCCAGCATTAGCCGCGCGGGACCGTTGGATAGGTTCTAGCAGGGGAGAGTACAGGGGACGGGGGTGTCTTTAGGTCTTTTCCCAGCACTTAGGAAAGTGTGGGAGCGGACTGGTTCCTAAGAACCTTACCATTTGTGTTCCTCAGATAGGAAACTCTTGCGACTTGTATCCCCTAGGGACAGGAAGACACTGGTGTGGGGTGCTAGGGAGGAGCCTTTTAAACTTTTGTGACTTCCTGTCCCTACAGGATATAAGGAGCAACCTCCAGGTGGGGGCCGTCATGGGAACGTGGTGGAAAGTTATGTATTTCTTGCAGTCTGCACCAAGTTTGTAAACAGATTTTTATCTAAAAAGTAAAAGAATCTGCTGTTCTGCCTCAGTGTTCTAACATTTTCAGAAAAACTAGTCTTTATACACATCAATATCCAAGATTTGTAAGCACAACAAATGTGGGGGGGGGGTAGAGCGTCAAGCACTTCAGCTGCTAAATCTGGGACGAGTAGGCTGAAAAAGGTTCTGCAACTACTGTGCTATGCTTTCTCCTGACCCGGCTTATAATTTTGATCACTCATACAATAGCCTATAGCAGGGGTGGTGATGCCCCAACCACTGAAAGTCACCGATGCTGGATACTCACACATCCCCTGCTTTCTTTCCATGTCATAAGAAAGAAGATGAGATAATGCAGTACAGAGGTCCGGGCTGTGAGAAGCTGAACTGGTGGGTGAACTTTCAGTTCTGCTTATTCCATTTAGCCTCCTGTGTCACCCAACAACCCTTATCCTCACTGTATACCGGCTGGAGCCCAATCCATAGCAGACACTCCTGTATATAGTACTGCACCATTGCTTACACAGGACTGTCTCCTTTATATGAAGGGAAAAACAGAAGTCCTATGTAAATTACATACATAGGACTGTTGCCTCACGCTCCCTCAGGCAGTCCAGTAAAGAGTATAACTGACAAATTTTAGCAGCAGTCCATGGTAATCGGTGGAGTAATAGGCTGCAGCAGTCCTGGGTATACAGCGTTGCATGGTGTAAAAGCCATTCGAGTAACAGATGCTGCATCTTATTGCACCATAGGTTTCACTAGGCGGAGGCAGATACACCCTTCGTCCCTTACATGGGACTGCTGCCTCTTACTCAATGAAAAGCAGCCATGTGTACAGTATGACATGTAACACGGGATTGTCTGCTGGACATGAAAGAAAAAGTAGCCCTGTTTAAGGAAAGAAAGCAGGCAGCCTGCAGCAGTCCTGTGTAATAGTTTATGTCTGATATCCCAAAAGTTGTGTGAACTTAAACAGGACTGTTACCCCAGTACTTTCCTAGTTATGTATTTTTTTTTTTTTAAATCACTATCATAGCACTGCAGCAGATTTTCTAGTCATCTATTTTGGCATTATTGGGCTTCAATCACATTATATTCTTGTGCATACACGTATTATTGTAGTTGTAGCAGTCCTGTTCCAGGGAGCCCCAGAGCAAAGCTTCAAACATTTATCAAAGTTGGTCAATGATGCAACAGATTACCGTCCTCATTCATGCTCCCAGTACACTACTAGCAGAATGTCACATACAACCTTTTAAGTTCTGTTGCGTTTTTATTTTAGGATAAAACATTTGAATGTATGATATTTTGTTTCTATATTAAAGGAAACCTACCACTTGAAGTGGCAGGTTTCAGATGGAAATACCGAGCACCAGCTCAGGGTGAGCTGGTGCCGGAGCTTATTTTTGTTAGTGTTTTAAACCGCTGTATTGCGGTTTAAAACACTTTTTAAACTTTATAGCCGGCACAGGCAGGTACGCGCTCGGCGCTTACCATGCGCACGGCTCTCCTTCACTTCCTATGTAGCCACGCGCATGGTAAGCGCCGAACGTGTACCTCCCTGCGCCGGCTATAAAGTTTAAAAAGTGTTTTAAACCGCAATACAGCGGTTTAAAACACTAACAAAAATAAGCTCCGGCACCAGCTCACCCTGAGCTGGTGCCCGGTATTTCCATCTGAAATCTGCCACTTCAAGTGGTAGGTTTCCTTTAAATCCGAGGTTTTGGTACCTTATTGGCACTTTGCGATAAGTAGGGGTAGGTTTTGCTTTGCAGTTTGGGCACTCTCGCTAAAAGGTTCACCATCACTGGACAATAGTCTGTCATGCAGCACAGAGTCCTAATGCAGCCAGTAGGGTAGGAATTAAATAACCTAGAGACAGGCTCATCTGAGTGGCTGCAGCACACAATGGGATCCAGGTTAAGTCCAGTTTATACATTAGTATTTGCTGGATTTAGGTTTTCCTTTAGAAGCAGAAGGAACCAACAGCGAGATGGACCCTTTTGGAGCGGTGTCATTCCTCGCTCTAATTCCTGATGTACTAATTTAAGAACCTCCCAATCACTGCAGGATGGTAGAAGTCACGCAATAAGATCAGACAATATGATTTAAAAAAATTTTATTTAAAAAGTCATCTATAGAATACAAAATTTTAAAAAAATTCTTAAAAAGTTCACATTATTTTAAAACAAAAAAAAAAAAACCCTCCAGCAAGTCCATTTGAGTTCAGCTTTCAGTTCTTCAATGTTACCTGTCAAAGAATATAAAACATCATTATGTCCTAGTAGAAATGTTTCCCATGGTTCCTATAAAAAAAAAAAAAAAAGCTGATAAGCAGAAGGCAGGGGAGAGCAGTGTGAAGCTGCACCTTACACTGGAGATGTTGCCCTCATTATTACGGATAATACAAAGTGTCCATTTTGCTCAACTGTGTGGACTTCTACTTAACGGCCACCCCTTTACTGGAGCAAGATTAAAGGGAACCCAGCACCACATTTTTCAGATACAGGTAGTGACCGGTTCCCATAGAGCCCTGGTTACTGACATCTTACTTTTAGCTAAAAATTGTTCACCTGAGATATTTTCAACTTTATAGTTTTCCCTACAGAGTAGCGGTACAGCCTCCTCCAGAATACAGCCTCTGAGCTGAATCCAGCAGCTCCTCCCCTTGCTATCTCTGTATACAGTTATGTCATGTGACCAGGGTGACATCATTGCAGGTCCTATAGCTTTTGTAGCATTGGATGTGGAACCCTTCATGCCCGCCCCCCCGTATATACATAGTGGTACATACACAGAAAAAGGAGAAGAGGAGTTCTGCTGCAAAGGGGACACCGTCATACTAAACATAGGAGAGCAATCTCTGGACAATCAGTCAAATTGTTGGTTACATGACAACAGACAAACTGATGGAACACAAGAACCTTCTAAAATCTAAAACTTTATAACATTTGTACTACCCAAAGCAAAGTACCACAGCCGCAAAAGCTACCATGGAGCCAAATGTGCTGTAAAAGTAAAGGACTAACAAGTTTAAAGAGGCGTGACACAAAATGCATATTTACCTGCAACGTGTTAAGAATTCCAGAAATCTGGAGCCAGATCCACATTGACACCATTTCATTGGTTGAAACGTAGCTCAGTCTGTGTCAGACTGCTTGTCCATTTTCAAGACACGGCTAAAAATTCCAGCAAGAGAAAAACCGTACTGAGAATCTTGCAGAGGGCACATTAGTAGAGAAGCATTATAAAAGGATTGTTAAAAAGCTACAACAGTAACTAAACTGAACACTCAATCATCTGTTGTAAATGAAAGAAAATAAGATCTTACCTACGGAAGTACAACTGAAGCTTAGCACTACTTTGCTCTACCCCCTCAGCTTTCGTAGACATCCTTAAATCTAGTAGCACAAACTTTTTCCAGAACTTTAGCTCAGTGTTAAAAGACTGAACTTAGAGGTGGCTCAAGGCTTCTCTGGTACTAGACCTGTGTCTGTGGGAGGAGTACCTCGCTGGAAAGCTCTCCTTTCACTTGCCATGGAAGCAGCAGCTGCATCTAAAAGATCTAAACAGGAGCTTCTCTTTGCAGAGATCCCCTTTGTTATCTAAATACTTGTTCTCCTTACGACTTGTAGACAGACACTTAACAGAACGGTAACACAATAATACTCATGACTATTCCTTTCCTCGTCGCATGACAGAGGCATACATCTAGAGACAATTTTTCCTTTCGAATTATTTTATTAAATGAAAGTGTACAACAGCTTAACTATACACACACTGAAAAATTTAAAAAGGAAAAAATAAAATAAAAGTCTCATATTACACCATGATCCTGGCTAGTTTTTAACTATTCAGAAATCTTTTTTAAAAAAAGGTTCACGTTAACTGAAACTTAAATTGAACATTATCAAAAAGGAATGCTGCTGCACTCTTTATAAAGACCACTACAAACAAACAATTAAAAACCTAGTAAACTGTCTCAAAAAAGGCATATTTTACAGTCCTTCCTCCATTGTAAGGTAATGTACTTAAATATATTCCAATCCATTCACAAAAATGGCTCTCTGCATCTGCTCTGGTGTCTTCTGTCATATCACTGCATGTTCTATGCATGACTGAGATAATGACTCCTTAAAACTTTGTAATCTCGATAACCTGCAGCTGCGTTACCTCTGGGCTCTCATCCTCTCCTATTTATACAGTGAAGCCTGTTATAACAGAAGTAAAGAGTAAAAAGAATAGGTTACGATATGATCCATCTAGCCAGTATAAAGACAATACTATCCTGATAAGCTTAGCCTGTAGCTAACTGAATGTGATTAAAATAAAGAGAAAAAAAAATTAATAAAAATGTACAGCTACAGCAGCCAGGTAGAAATCTCACTCACCCAGAAGAGTGTCTGGAAATTAATATCTGTTTCTTCCTCCATATCCACCAGTGCTGCCTCCGCTGCCGCCTCCTGGACCATAGTTTCCTGAAAAAAGTATTGAACACAATGAAATCCAAATATTTATGGACAGGAATACAATTTATATTAATATTTATATAGTGCACACAGAGTTTGCTAAATCAGTCCCTGTCCCCATGGGGCTCAATCAACTTACTTACCAGAGACAACATACAAACTCTGCAGATGTTGACCCTGGAACTTTAACCCAGGTCCCCGGCGCTGCAAGGCTGTAATTCTAACCACTAAGCCACTGTGAGCCCTTACATCATACTACTCCTGTAAAGCCTATAAAATGTGAGGAATACGGCCAAATACAGCTAAACCGGTTCTCGCACCCCACAAGCCTAAATAGATATAAAACAAATTAAATGAGTAACACTTACCACCACCACCATATGGTCCTCCCATGTTCCTGCTTCCACCAAAGTTGCCGCCGCTCTTCATTGGGCCGTAATTCGAAGACTGCTGGTTGTAGTTTCCAAACTCGTTGTAGTTTCCACCGCCACCATAGTTGCCTGAGATGAAAAGTAGGTTTTAAGTACACAGAAACTTTGCAATTATAACTAAAAATGAGGTAGAAATGCCACACTACCTCCACCATAGTTGTCATATCCTCCGCCGTATCCACCACCTTGGTTTCCATAGCCTGGGCCGCCGCCACCACCACCACCATATCCACCTCGTCCACCACCATAACCAGGTCCTCCACCAAAGTTTCCACCTGGAGGACAAATGTTAGATTTGTAAAACGTGATACTGCCAACAGTAGGAAGTGCTTTAGAGGCTTTGAATAATTTGCAGCAGAAACTCTAAACCACTGTTCACAGCAGCCATCATATTTGTACAACTGACCACTTGATAGCTTCCTTCCTTTCCAAAGAAGACTTTACAATGCAAAGTTTGTATAAAAAAAAGTGTAACATTAAGGCTCCATGCACATAGCGGGGAGGAGGGGAGCTGAACGATCCGCACCAGTGATGTGGTGACTCTGCTCACCGCACCATGATCAGGTGCCCATGATACTATGCACTTTTCAAGGGAACATGAGAATAGACTAAGAGCCCCTGGAATTCACCAGCTGCAAAGCTCACTTCAAACGGGAAAAGAATTGTTCTGCTACTTTTCACTGAACTATGTTTTGCTGGCCTAAATGGTTAGGATAAGCCCTTTTCATACAGCCCAGTTTGCAAAGTTGCTAAAGAACACTTCAAAAACATACCTCCTTGACCACCACCGTATCCATTGTATCCATCTCCATATCCACCTCGGCCACCACCATACCCATCTATTGGCCAAAAAAAAAAAAAAAAGTTTGTAAAGGTTACATAAAAATACAAAATGTTAGACCTACCTATTCAATGCAAACTAAATATGCAGTCAAAGGTGAACCCAAATGCTCAGCGCTCATCTAGAAGACCACGTATTGTGTCATGACCTTGAAAGCAGCTCAATGGTGTACACATACGGTAATAATGTTAACTGTTTAACAGGCAACAAGCTACAAAGCTTCCCAATGACCTCTAGTAGGATTAGTGCCAGTTTTATATCATTTGCTGAAGAACATAAGGACATGCAGCTTTTGCAAGTGTTTACTGACGTCCACCATGTTCTTCAATTGATGAAGAGCTTGGAGATCCAGATCAAAAACACTAATAGATCTGTCCTATATGTAAAGATTTCTACAGCCAGAGATATATTGTGACATACCAGAACCCCCTCTGAAGTTGCTGCCAGGTCCTGGACCAAAGTTTCCACCACCACGTGAGTCACCAAACCCAAAGTTCCCTACAATATCAAATATAGATTTAGAAAGTGTTCGACGGAAGGTAAAAACTGCAGAAAACATCTGCATATACATGGCTAGGAAACATACCTCCTCTGCTACTTCTTGTGCTCTGTACTTCATGCATTTCTTGTCTTGAAAGAGCCTTCCTTACTTCAGCATTGTGGCCATTTATGGTGTGATACTTTTGCACTACAAAAAAGATAAATATGGTTTGGACATATTGTACCACAATTAAAAGAAAAATAAGTAATCCCCCTACCCACAGGATGTAAGCAAGAGGGGGTTAAATTCAGAGCCATCATTCCTCCCATGAGGGGAGATCACCCTTAGGCTGAATTTACACAAAACACAGAGCAACGTACCCAGGCAGGCATAGCTCTGGCGCCATGGAACGGAGGAGGGGTGACCTCTCCCCGCTCCATAGAAATGCACGGCGTACGGGCGTGCCGTGTGAATGTGGCCATGATCTGCAACTTTTACCCCCATCATGAGGAAATAGTCGAGCAAACCTAAAAAACTAAATGGGCACAACAAGCAACTTACAGACAATTTTATCTACGGGATCGTGGTCATCGAATGTGACAAAGCCAAAGCCCCTCTTCTTTCCAGATTGTTTGTCTGTAATAATTTCAATGGTCTCAATCTTTCCGTAGTCCTGAAAATATTCCCTTAGATGATGTTCCTCAGTGTCTTCCTTAATGCCACCAACAAAAAGTTTCTTAACCGTCACATGGGCACCAGGTTTTGCAGATTCCTAAAGAAACAAAACTTCAGTGAGCACACATACCACACCACGCAGGACAGACATTAAGAGAATGTGTGGCTGTATACTTACCTCTCTGGCAACAGCGCGCTTTGGCTCCACAACTCTTCCATCAATCGAATGTGGCCGGGCAGACATTGCTGCATCAACTTCATTCATGGATGAGAAGGTCACAAACCCAAAACCCCTGGATCTTTTGCTTGAAGGGTCCCTCATGACCTAAGGAACATGTAAAGAAACAGATTAACCCTAGAAACCAAGCTAAAACGTTAAGAATATAAGGTATTGTGTTCCACAAATTACATGGCAGTGAGGAGTCTGAAGGATGAAAATACATGTGCGACACTGCTATAGTCAATAACTAGAAACCAATAAAGAACCTGATCGTAGTGATGGGATCCCAATCATCTGACACCCACCTACTACACTAGGCATTTATAACAGCAGCGCTGTTAGTAACAGTATTAAAGCAACCCAGACCACTGCATGACTGAAAGCTTTGCCCTCATTCCTATAGTTCCATCTGACCACCTTATTGCGGTAATTTATTTAGTTTAAATATGCTCCCCATGATCTGTAAAGCACTGCAGAATATGATGATGCTATATAAAAATATAGAATATTTTTTTTTACTATTTATAACCATTTAAAACACACAATCAGTTCATAAGTGCTCTTTTAAATAAACCGAGAAATATATATTGCTTTAAAAGACACAATATTGGCTCAGTTCAATACTCAATCCTCCCTTTCACCATCAATACAACTAGAAGGGGGGAGGAGCACTGACAGCTGGTCATAAAGTGGTGGAGAATCTCCAGTCACAACTACCCCCTGCAGGTGTAACGTGGTATTACACGCTTCCATTCAAACAATATGCCTATAAAAACAGGGATCATGCCCTTAGTAAGTGGGGATCCTGAGCATAGGTCATACAGGGAATACTATATAGACCAAACCTTATCTCTGATAGATCAAATACAGATATAGATTTGGTCAAAGATCAGATAAAAAATGGATGCAATTACAAGGAAACACTGACCATTATCAAGAGCTTTCATAAACCCCATCATACAGAGGAGGATACACACAAATTATCCCCCCCCCGCGTCATACAGATGAGGCGATACACAACCTCCCCCACCACAACCGTATAGATGCGATAATACATTACACACCCCCCCCCCCTTCATACAGATGAGGCTATACACCACTTACCACACAGTCCGTCAGCTTCCCCCATTGCTCGTAGTATTTTCGGAGACTGTCTTCCGTTGTTTCAAAGCTGAGCCCTCCAATAAATAGTTTGCGGAATTGTTCCTTTTCCCTCTGGAAAGAAAGCGGAAACGTGAGACTTCAATGTTAAAAGGTTTCTTAATTATTTTTGTATTAAAGAGGACATTTCTGTAAGACCCATGAGGGTTCAGTCGCTCAGGAGACTATGGGGAGGTTCCCTTGTTGATGCATCCATGGCCTCTGCTCCAGTCACCTCTATGGGCCTGATGTAACAGCCAGGAACAGGGCTCCATGGTCCCTAGTGATGTGAATGGACACTACACATATAGGACTACATAGCAGATAACGTGCTAGTGCGGAGACAACCCGGTGACATGAGAGCGCTAGACATATAACCTAATGGGCAGGAAGCGCGGCCGCCATCACGACTCTCCGCTGAGGAGGCGACAAGATGGCGGTTGTACATCTTCACCTCAGCTGTGGCGCCTCAGGTGCACAGTATCACCGGCCTCCACAACACCCATCCCCCGCTCATCCGGGTACCTCACACACTGCCCCCGAGGTGACCGACACAGGGCTAGTGACGCAGCACAATGACCCCCGGAGAGAACTTACCTCCATGACTGCGCGGACACACACCAGGCCGGTTATAAATACGAAATAAATATGAACTATACAAGGACACGACACTACCGCCTCTTACGAGCGAGGACTCAGCTCTAATGGCGCCCAGCGAAGGCTCCTTCTAGAACCTTCCTCAGCCAGCGGTTAGCCACTCCTACCAACGTCACCAGAGTTGCGTGGGCACAGCCAATAGCGCGCGGCGGCCTGTAAGAGAGACGCGCGAGGTGGGCGTGGCTTATGTGCTCAGCTTCTGGCGTAGGCAGGTTAACAATAACAATACAGGAATAGCCTACGCTGCGTAGTTTGCGTAAGACGGCGGATGACGAATAGAGGCCTGGGACCGCTACCGCCGCTGGGAGCTTTGAGAATGAGGTTACGCCCAAAGAACTTACAGACAGACCGGTCGATGCCAGTAGATGGGGGGGATGGAGGAAGACAAGGAGTTCTGTTCTTCGTCGTCCATTGTTTAATGATGGATAATGTGAAATTAATAAAATAAATATATACATATACAATGTTTTTGAACTTATTTGGAGTGATATGTGGGAACCAGCAGTAACCACATATAAAACGTTTTAACCTTTATCCATTATGGTGGAAAAGAAGCAAATCCATCTAATGCCTAGTAAAGTTCTGTTCACACCTGAGTTGCGTTTATATTTCTAACATTTAGGCCGTGGTCACGTAGCGTTTGCATTGTGTTTTAAAACACATTGCACAGATTCCTCTTACAATCACCTACTGAAGTAAGATTGCATACTAGTGATGGGTCGTTCGCAAACGAGCCGGAATGAAGAGCTGGCTCATTCGCATGAACGATGTGAGCCGGCTCCACGCCACTAAACGGCTCTCCACGCTCCCTTTAACATGGTAAAATTGGGTTAAAAGACAACTGACAGAATTTACCAGCCTTCTTGTATCAGATCCACAAAAAGAGATGAAATATGAACTACATATTTTGAGGATACACAGTTCAAAAACACTGATATTGCAAAAATGAACCAAGGATCTGTTGTAGACGCAAACACATCACTTTCTAACCTTCTTCTCTCAGTTCAATAGTTGGGGGCACTTGGCATACTAACATTGTTTGCACACGTGTAATAATTACCCCTCCATAATTCAACATCAAGATATCACTTTCTAAGCATGTACAAGGCTCTTCGCCTCCATCTCAAGACAAACACCATACACAATCTCACATCAAAAGAAGTATTGTACTGGCAGATGGGAAGGACCGGCCCCATCTGCAGAGGTGAATTGCCTGGCAGATTGTTTCCCATTGTTAATAGATATTTGTACTTGGAAACAACATGAAAGCAGGTAGCACCTTCCATGACCAAAAATTAAAAGTTACACTCCCTGGTTAATAGAAAAATTGTGGATCGAAGGAGCGGTCCTGTTGGATTCTTCAGGTTGAAATAATGTTATTTCACAGGCAGTAGTTTCAAGCATGCTGTTGTTACCCCATTACTAAAGTAGCCTTCCCTGGACCCGTCCAGTGCTGTTAACTACAGACCAGTTTCTAACCTCCCTTTCATCTCCAAACTCCTGGAACGCCTGGTCTATTCTCGACTTTCCCTTTTTCTCTCAGCTATCTCCCTCCTTGACCCCCGACAATCTGGTTTCCGCTCTCTGCATTCTACTGAAACTGCTCTTACTAAAGTCTCCAATGATCTCCTAACTTCTAAATCCAAAGGGGATTATTCTCTCCTCATTCTTCTGGATCTCTTGGCAGCATTCGATACTGTGGACCACCGGCTCCTCCTCAGGATGCTTCGCTTCATTGGCCTGAAGGACACTGCACTCTCTTGGTTTTCCTCCTATCTCTCTGACTGAACATTCAGTGTCTCCTTTTCTGGATCTCTCTCTTCTTCTATTCCTCTCTCTGTCAGGGTTCCTCAGGGTTCAGTCCTAGGTCTTCATCTCTTCTCCCTCTATACTGCCCCCATTGGACACACCATCAGCAGATTTGGTTTCCAGCATCATCTCTATGCTGATGACACCCAGCTGTATACCTCAGCACGTAACATCACCCCTGCCTTAATCCAGAACACTAGTGACTGTCTCTCTGCTGTCTCTAACATCATGTCTTCTCTCTTCCTGAAACTTAATCTTTCTAAGACCGAACTTCTTGTCTTTCCACCATCCACTAACAGAGCCTTTCCTAATCTCTCCATATCTGTCTGTGGGGTCACCATAACCCCAAGGCAGCAGGCCCGCTGTCTTGGGGTTGTGCTGGACTCTGACCTCTCCTTTGAGCCACACATTCAATCTTTTGCTCACTCTTGCCGGATGCATCTCAGAAACATCTCCAGAATCCGACCGTTTCTCACATTTGAAACCTGTAAAATGTTGCTCTGATTCACTCTCGTCTAGACTACTGTAACTCCCTACTAATTGGTCTTCCACTCACCAAACTCTCTCCTCTCCAATCGATTCTTAATGCAGCAGCCAGGCTCGTCTTTCAGACTAAACGCTACACGGATGCCCCATCCGCAGTCCAATGGGCAAGTTGAGAGGGTTAATCAGACCCTAGGCTGCTATCTCCGCGATTTTGTCTCCGCCTGATAGGACAACTGGTCCACCCTGCTGCCATGGGCGGAATTTTCTTACAACTTTCTGGACTCTGAATCTGCCGGCTCCAATTCATTTTTTATTGTGTAAGGACCACATCCTTGTCCTCCTCTACCTCTTGCTGAGAGCTCTGATTTTCTTGCCATGGAGGAATTGGTCTGAGATCTCAGATCCATCTGGGAGCAAACACGTCAGTCTTTACTTCGAGCATCCGCCCACACAAAGACCCAGGCGGACAAGAAGCACAGGTCTCCTCCAGTCTTCTCCCCAGGTGACAAAGTATGGCTGTCTTCTAGGTACTTCCGTTTGAAGATTCCTAGCTATAAACTTGGTCCTCGATTCCTGTGTCCATTTGAAGTACTGATGCGCATCAATCCTGTGGCGTATAAGCTATGCCTTCCTTTATCCATGCACATCCTAAAATCCTTCCACGTCTCTCTCTTAAAGCCAGTCATCCTGAACTGCTTCTCTCGGCAAGTGCCTCCTCCTGCTCCTGATTCCACCAATGTCTTCTAGGCAAAGGAGGTCCTGGCTATGAAGATAGTTAGAGGGAAACGATTCTTCCTTGTTGATTGGAAGGGGTTCGGAGGAGAGATCCTGGGAGCCAGAGGATAACATCTTGGACCGTGGCCTTCTGCAGAAATTCCAAGAAGAGGGAAAGGCCGAAGGGGGGTCAGTCACGGGTGCTCCTTCGACTCACGACCAGGGTTGCAGGCGCACCCGTGCTCCTGTCTGTGCCCCCGGAGCCCCGCCTGAGCTCTCAGCTCTCCGCTATTCCACACTGGCTCCGACGATCCTTCTAGGGCGCATACGCCCACTTAGGCCGTAGATTTATAGGGTCAGCGTGCCTTTTCTCCTTATTTTTCTTATATCTTATATATATTTATTTTCTTCTTATTTTATTTTAATGATTCTGACTCCTTAGGGTACTTTACCCCCTCCGTTCAAACACCATCCATCCTACCTCTATATACTCACCTTTCCTCCTTCTTCTCTGTGCAGTGGATGTACACGGCTCTGAGAGCGGCAGAAACGATGTGATGACATCATCACATCTGATGGATTATGAGCTGTGTACAGACACCACTCAAAGGAGAAGAGAAGGAGCTGCCAGGGGAACAGCGAAAGGTGTGTATTGGAGCCCCTTAGGCACTTCTCTGCTCTCCTGACTAGGGCAGCATAGGTGCAGCGAGAGGGGCCGGATAAGACAAGGCTGCGGGCCGAATATGGCCATTGTGTTTACACCAATAAAGGATCCCTATGTGTGATGATTTGGATGCGTGGTGCCTCAAAATTGTCTGGGATTTAAAAAGTTATTTTTGTTTCAGTAACAGGAACAACACCAGGCTTGACTATAGGTCATAATTGGAGTTACATCTGCATCTGTTTTCCTAGAAGGAACTATGACTATATATAATGACAAGGGAGTATCTAATAAATTTGAATTGTTGAAGGACATACTGCATGTTTATGTACATTGAGCAGATATAACATAATAAGCACAAGCTCTGGTTTTGCTAATGTGGGTTCCTTGTAGACTGATATGACAGAGGAGATACATTTCTTCTCTCTTTCCTTTCCCAATCAATTATATATCAGCATGTAATAAAATCCTGATGTTTGTTACCATGGCAGCTCACCAATGTGTGAGAGTCATTCTGATGTGTCGCTCACCTAAGAGATGAAGATGAAAGGTTCCCCGTAGAACAGACAGAAATCTAGTTTTATTGCATTGAATCTACCATGTATATGGAAATCCTTGTCTGAATAAAACTCTGCTTTTACACCTGATTAAAACCATTTACACCATTTAAAAACAAAACGTCATTACCATTTGCTTGGGCCTGCAGGGTCTGAAATCTGGTGAAGTGGGTGTGTGATACTCATGTTAATTTTCTGTTAGACATTTTGATGGAATATTCATCCAAAACACCACAGACAAGTGTGAACCTAGATTACCTATTTAAAGGAAAAACAGATACTTAGGGTGGTGGCACATGTGCCGTTTTGGCTGATTTACTAAGGGTCCACTATTTACGATGTGCGCTGCATTTAGAAGGATTTTTTGGCGCACGCAATTGGATTTTGACGCATCGGCTCCGGCTTTCATGCGACAGAAATCGGGGGACTGCTCACGGATGATCCAACGGATTCGGACTAGGACCGGGATTTAACATTGAAATTTGTGTCACAAGCCAAGCACTTACATTCACCGGGAAGAAGAAGGAGGACTCCAGCGGACCTGAGCATGCAGGAAATCGGGCACAGGATGTACGCGGCACAGTGCAGGATCGTCATGGAATGTACCTCAGGGATCGCGACTTGAACAGGTAAGTAAATGTGTCCCAATGTCTCAATGTTTTGCTTCTCTCCTCCCAAAAAAACTGATTTTTTTTTTCATTTCTCAGTTTACAGAGAAGGCTTGTTTTCTGTTGAACAATTTGCACATCCTAGTGGCAAAATTTAATATTCCATGAAATGTACTGGGAAGCTGAAACAAATTTCAAATTCAAGGAAGTTGACAAAAAACACATATGCACCATTTTCATATTGTCTGTGTTTTTTTTTTAACTTTATTCTTTGGATCAGTACGATCATATGCCAAATATATTGGTTTTATTATGTTTTACGCATTTTAACCCCTTAAGGACGCAGGGTTTTTTTTCACTCATTTCTTGCTCTCCACCTTCAAAAATCAATAACTTTTTCACTTTTCCGTGTACAGAGCTCTGTGAGGGCTTATTTTGTGTGTAACAAATTTTACTTCTCCGTGGCATTATTTATTATTCCATGCCATGTACTGGGAGGCTGGAAAAAATTCCAAATGTGGAAAAAAAAATGTAAAGACTTGTTTGCGTCGCATTCTTGTGGACTTTCACTGTGCGCTCCATAAAACACCTCTGTTTTATTCTTTGGTTCGTTACAATCACAGTGATACCAAATTTATATAGGTTGTTTTATTGTGCTTTAATACATTTTCAAAAATTAAACGAATGAGTACAAAAAAGAAAAAAAATGTTTTGCCATCTTCTGACGCTAATAACTTGCGGTGCCGACTTTTAAATGCCGCAAGCAGCTTTGCCGACGGCATCAGAAGAGGTACTATGTGCAATCAATGCAAGCACCGACTGCAGGTATAAGCGGTGGGGGTTTGCTGCAATATATCCGTGAGCCCTCTTCACACACCCCCTGCACCGTGAAGGGGTTAAAGAATTCTAATCTTTCATATAAATATCTTTTCTCTATCACCATATTCTGACATCCAGGATGGCTTAGTGGTTAGCATTACTGCCTTACTGTTTGTATGTTCTCTACATGTTTGCATGGGTTTCCTCTCACACTTCAAAACATACTGGTAGGATGATTAGATTGTGAGCCCCATTTGGGACAGGGACCAATTTGCAAGCTCTGTGCAGCATTGGATATTATGTGTGCGCTACATAAATAAAGGAATTATTATCATAAATTTTTGTCATACTTCGGATGAAACTGGATCTGTGTAAGGTGTCATTTTTGTGAGACGTGCTACCATTTTCATTGATACTTTTTAATTCAAGTTTTGCTTTGTTGCGAAAAGGGAAAAAACACATTTCATAGCATTGGATAAGAATGTTTACATTTTGCTAGATGTTTTATTTTTCTGTTCCAGGAAAAGGGGGTGATTTGAACCTTTATGTTTTTTATGTATTTATGTTTACAAATGTTTTTAAGACCCCTAGGATATTTAAACCCTAGGAGGTATTATTGCTCACGCAATGGATAGAAATACAACAGGGCTAACTAAATAAGATTGTTCTGCCTTGGAGATGTTTGCTTTGCTATGACAGCATCACAGCAATGAAGGGGTGTCACGTGGGGGTGATGATCTCAGCCACCGGAATGAAAGTATCTCGCCTGCTGGACTTAAAATGAAAATACTTGCGACCGGTGTCATCTGCCAGTATATTCCCTTTTTAGAGGGGTTGGCCACATTACATTGTGGTCATTAATCATGTTTTTGGAATTAGGGGGGCAGGATATTAGGTAATTTACCAATACACATCTATTAAAAGTTCTGCTCCGCTTTCTTGATATGGAAAGTGAAGCCTTCTGTCTTTTACTTTATCAGCCAGAGATTCCTGTCCATAGAATGGCTGCAGATGGACATGACATGGGTCATGTGATCTCTGACCGTGAGCATTCGTCCACTGTTTTCTACAGAGAAAGGGCATGCCCGTCTGTCCAGTACCACCTGCCACTGGATGTAAGGGTACGTTCAGATGATCGTACGCTTCCCCGGGCTGCAACCCAGGCGACCATACAGCCGCGCACAGGAGAGAGCAGGAGTGAGCACCTTTTAAGTACATTGCATGGAATATTATATAGCGCTACTAAAAAGTACAAATGGTCCTGCAGATAACAAACCCATAAACATCCCATAAACATCTCTGTTAATGGAAAAATAAAAAAGTTATAGCTTTTGGAATGAGGGGAGTAAAAAACAGAAACCCTGAAAGGGTTAATTATGCTCTATAAATAAATAATAACAACAATAATAATAATAACCTGCTATATGGTGCAACTATATATTTTTTTCTGCTAAATGGAAACCCAAAACTGGAAAAGGGCAGTGGCAGTAAATGGGTTAACAGCTCTATAGTAATCTAAGAACTAGATACAATTGTAATCAGTCAATACAATGGGGGTCATTTACTAAGGGCCCAATTCGCGTTTTCCTGACATGTTACCCGAATATTTCCGATTTGCGCCGATTTCCCCTGAATTGCCCCGGGATTGTGGCGCATCGGCGCTGGCATGCACGCGACGGAAATCGGTGGGCATGGCCGAACGAAAACCCGACGGATTCGGAAAAACTGCCGCATTTAAAACAAAAAATGTGTCGCGGAGCTTGCACTTACCTTCACTCAGCCCGGCTCGGTGTATTCCAGTGCGTTCCAGGGAACTTCAGCGCAGCAGCGCCACCTGGTGGACGTCGGAGGAACTACCTTAATAAATCCCGGCCTGACCCGAATCCAGCGCAGAGAACGCGCCGCTGGATCGCGAATGGACCAGGTAAGTAAATCTGCCCCAATGTTCTGTAAGCTTTCTTCTTTTTTTTTTTTTTATAAATAATTTTTATTATTATTAATTAAAACATACAATATAGGAACAAATGCAGTACGTGGGACAATTGTATATCACAGATTATAGTCATGTAGTTCCAGTTTATGCATATCAAAGATTGTACATTGTTTTACATAAAATCAAAGAGCATACATAACCAGGATGCAACTAACTGTAGCCTGTATCTGTATTAGAATTATGACTTCAGTTGTCCTCCTTCCCAAGGACATTAGTATTTGTATATGTCCTTTTTTGCTGCAAAACAGGTAAGTATAACTAGGGTGCAACTGTGCCACCCAATAACTTTGAACTTATGGTATGTGGCTCAGTGTGAACAATTATGTTTTCTATTCAGTCTAAAGCAGAAGGGGTTATTGGTCTCTTATTGAGCACAGAGAGTTGTTCAGCCATACATTCCAGTTAGATAGGTATTTATTATGTGTATTGGTTTGTAGAGATAAAATTTTTTCGTGAATGCATGTAGAATTCATGATGTTTATAATCTCGTTAAAATTTGGTGTATTCGTCTCTTTCCAATGCCTGGTTATCACTAGTTTCGTGGCCATTAACAGATGGGCTATAACCGTGCGGTGAGAAGGTTTAATCTTATCATAGTCTAATAACAGTAGTGCTAATTGTGGGGTATTCTGTAGATTCCTTTGAAGCATAGAATTTATCAGACTAAATGTGGACTTCCAGAGTGGTTTGATATTTGGGCAGCTCCAGAGTATGTGTAATGTGGTAGCCTTATTCCCGCAACCTCTCCAACATACTGGGGAGGAACTAGGATATATAGTAGCTAATCTAGCAGGAGAAAAGTACCACCTATATATCGTCTTGATTATTGCTTCTTGGTGGCTGGTACATCTGAAGGTGGAATGAATGAAGGAAAAAGTTTTATACCATTTTGCAATATCATAGAATTTCCCCAGTTCACCTTCCCATGTCCTAATGTGTGTGGCTTTAGGTTGCAGATTATCAGAGTTTAACAAGTTGTATATGCAAGTGATACCTTTTTTGATCTTGGTGTGATCATCCCATAGTTTTAATAAGGGCTGGGTTATTCTGGGTTGTCTACCATGAATGTAGGAGAAGAAGCTCCTAATTTTCATATATGCGAAGATTTCTTTATTTGGTAGTGCTAATTTTTCTTTTAATGCAGAAAAGGGCTGCAACTCTGATAACACTAATAGGTCTTGTAAAGTGTTTCTCCCCGATTCACCTTTCCAAGTTGTAAGGTTTGTTTCTGGGATTTGGTATTCTAGGAATGATATTGGTATTTGAGAATATGGTAAAATAACTTTTTTAAGTGTACTCACTAATTGTTTTAATGCCCAGTCTGAAATGTTAATTGTTGAGTAAAAAGTTGGAGGTGGGGGAAGTTCCCACAATGTTGCTATCATTCTGTATTTTAGTTTTACATTTTTATTTAGGGCAGTCTCTAAGCCCACCCAGGCCTTGTCAGTGGAATTTCGCCACCAATACATCATTTGGTCAGCCACTGCTGATAAATGGTAGTCTTGCAAGTTGGGAATACCTAAACCACCATTATGTCTTATGTTTTAGTGAGTGTGTGCAATGCCACTCTAGGGTGCTTATTCTGCCATATGAATTTTCTAAGTTGGGCATTGGCAGCAGAGAAAAAGGTTTTGGGGATACGAATTGGTATTGTTCTGAAAAGATATAAAAATTTCGGTAAGATACACATTTTATATGCGGCAATTCGGCCGAACCAGGATAATATGCTTTTAGAGAAATTTGTAAGTTCTTTGTCTATACTCTTCAGCAAAGGAATGAAATTAGTTTCATATATTCTATGTGTGGGTGATGTTAATTGGATTCCTAAATATGCTATGGAGGAGGTTTGCCAGTCCAGAGGGAAACGTTTTTTGAGAAATGTCAGTTGTTTTGGGGGTATTGCTATCGGGAGAACTTGAGACTTGGCTGTGTTGACTTTATAATAGGATATTTCCCCAAATTCTTGGATAATCTTGAATATAAAAGGGAGGGATTGGGTAGGGTTTGTGGAGGTCAGTATGATGTCATCAGCAAAAAGTGCTATTTTGTGTTCTGTAGAACCTACTTTGATACCTGAACAGTTGGATTCTGCTCTTATCATTTCTGCCAAGGGTTCTATTGAGAGAATGAAAAAAATTGGGGATAAGGGACAACCTTGTCGTGTACCATTTGTTAGATTAAATTCTTTAGATAGTAGTCCATTAGTATATACTTGCGCTGTAGGGTGTGAGTATAATGACCTAATTGCTGTGTGTATGGCCCCCTCTAATCCATACCTTTTAAGTGCAGAGAAAGCATAATTCCAATTGACACGATCGAACGCTTTCTCTGCATCTATTGCCACAAAAGTTGTGGCTAAATTGTGACGTTCGCAATATTGTAATAAGGTGATAAGTCTGCGTGTATTGTCAGGTGCTTGACGTCCCAGGGTGAACCCCACCTGATCATTCTTGACAAGGTCCGGGACAATGGTTTGTAGCCTTCTCGCTAAAATTTTCGCATAAATCTTGATATCACAATTGAGGAGTGATATAGGCCTGAAATTAGCAGGGGTGGTGGGTGGTTTCCCTGGTTTGGGAATAGTGACTATATGTGCAGTAAGCATATCTTTGGGGAATGTTCCAGAAGAGAAGGCTTTATCAAAGGTGGATTTCATATGGGGCAATATAATGTCTGTGAATCTTTTAAAGTATTCTGCAGGCAGGCCGTCTGGTCCAGGGGCTTTGCCAGAGGGAATGGTTTTAATGGTGGATGCGATTTCCTCTATTGTGATTGGACGATTAAGTTTGTTCAATTGGTCTGGGCTCACCTTGGGGAGGTTGATCTTATTTAAAAAAGTGTCTATCATTTCTTGAGTAGGTTGTATTATAGAGTTATCTTTTTTTATGTTATATAGGTCCTCATAGTAGGCTTTAAAGGCCTCAATGATGCCCCTAGGGGATAATATTTTTTCTCCAGTGGTGGGGTGTATAATAAATGGGATTTTGCTTTTTTCAGTTTTTTGTTTGAGGCCACGAGCTAGTAGAGCCCCTGCCTTCTGACCTTGCGAATAAAATTTTGTCTGTAATAGTCTATGCTTATGAGCATGTTTCTGTAGTGAAATGTTCCTTAGTTTTTCCCTCTCTTGGGTAAGTCGTTCTGTTAACATTTGAGACGGATTATTTTTATTGTGTTGTTCTAGAGCGTGTATGTTTTTGTGTACTGCCGTTATTTCTCTTTCTCTCTCTTTGCTAGCTATTATCTGTAGTTTCCTCAGTTCTCCTCCTATATAAGCTTTATGCGCTATCCAAACCGAAAAGGGGCTTAGACCCTCTTTTGTATTAAATTGGAAGTATTCATTTAGAGCTCTTATTATTCTCGGTGAGTATTTGGAGTGATTAATAATTGATGTATTAGCTCTCCAAACGTAGTCACTGTGTGAGGATAAATTGTCAGAGATTGTAAGTGAGATGGGTGCGTGATCTGACCACCTAATATCCCCTATGCAAGTGTCTTCCGTTCTGTCCAGTAAAGATCTATCTATAAGAATATAATCAATACGCGAGTAACTACTATGTCTATGTGATAGAAAGGTATAGTCTCTTTCACAACTGTGTTGGAGTCTCCATATATCATATATGCCATAAGACCACAGTAGTTGTTTAATAGTAAACGACCTATATGTTGAGGTTGCCCTTGAGGCAGTAGTGTCGAGAGAGGGGTCAGAGACGGCATTGAAGTCGCCAGCCATAATTAAAGAACCTCTTTTTTCCTTGGCTACCAATTTAAGGAGTTTCTTTGTGAATTAACCTTGTTTTTTATTTGGTGCATAGACGTTCACTATGGTATATTGGAGATTATTAATGGTACAAACTAGAATAATATACCGGCTTTCTGGATCAACAATTTGCTTATCTATGGTGACTGCTAGTGATGACCTAAACGCCATCAGGACCCCCCTCTTCTTAGTGGAGAAAGAAGAGTACAGCATTTTTGTAAATTGATGGTGAGATATTTTGGGTGTATTTCTGCTTGAAAAATGAGTCTCCTGTACACAGAGGATGTCTGCTTTTTGAAGGGAAGCTTCTTTCCAAAGCAGAGACCTTTTGAAGGGACTATTTAATCCCTTAGCATTGATGGAGACAATTTTAATACCCATGTTTGTTTCGGGGATAAATGATTGTTCTTATTACGATCATGTTATCTCTTTCAAGGGACCATCTACCTAGCATTCTTGTATTACTGTTTGAAAATACATCAGAGCATTTGCATTTAGCCAACATAACCAAAACACTTATTAAACATAATAACACATACATAACTATAGGCACTTCAGTTGTGCCGTATAACAAATTAAGTTGTACACCATTTGTGTAATTCACCAAAGGTGTTTTTTCAAGTGGGGAAAAGTGTTCCATGGGTACTCATGGAGAGGAAGTGTAGGACAGTCTCGTCTCCACTTAAAAAACGGTGTGTAACTACTTTACCCATTTAAGAAAGTCCTTATGGATCTCCCACCATCTGCCATTCTCGATCCAGACGTTGAGGGGGGGTTTTCCCAGGATATACAGTTGGGTGTTCCAGTTGTATCTTCCAAGCTTCAAGGAGGACCCGGCCTTCATCTACCGATTTGACGACGTGGATTGTGTTGTCTCTACGGATTAGGATCTTCGTAGGAAAACCCCACCTATAGGGAATCTAATTTTTCCTTAATGTGGAGGTAATCGGTTGTAAAGCTTTCCTAGTCTGTAATGTTGCCGTGGATAAGTCTATAAAAAGTCTGATGTCCTCATATGGCGATGGCAGACTCTGCAGCCGGCGTGATTGAGATAATAGTTGGTCTTTAACATGGAAAAATGAATATCTCGCCAGTACATCTCTTGGTATAGCGTCCGGGAGGTTAGCAGGCTTTGGGACTCTATGAGCCCTATCAATGCAGAGTTCATAATCTGACAGCTCTGGCAGGAGTGTCTTGGTAAGCTTTTGTACATACGCTCTCAACATATGCCCGGGGATTGCTTCAGGGATACCTCTTAGTTTAATATTATTTCTCCTATCCCGGTCTTCAGTGTCAATCAATTTGGCTTGGATAGCATTCATTTTCTCCTCAAGAATGTTATGAGAATCAACCAAGCTGTTGTGGGCTATTGTGACTTTTTCCATCTTTGCTTCATTGTGTGACACTCTCTCCCCTATTTCTGTCACTGCTTTCTGGATAGGGTTAATCAGGCATGAAAAATCTCTATGTAATGAAGAACGGAAAGCTTCTAGCATTTCTTTAAGTTTGATCTCTGAAACCGTTTTTTCTGCTGTCTGAAACTTAGCAAAGGCATCTGGTGTTACAGGTTGATTTACAGGTATGCATTCAGAATGAGAATCGTTATCTACCATCGTCTGTCTTTGTTTAGCTGGACTTGCGGATGGTGAGGATTCAGAGGGGTTAAGGCTTATTTGAGAGCACGAGTTCTCTTGTAACTGCAGCGCCAATGGCGGCATACTGTACTCCTCTTGCAAGAGGGGTGGAGAGGGCGCCATGCTGCCAGATCTTAGAGGCAGTGATATGCCCCAGTTCTCTGGTACCTGAAATGGGGAAGCCTCCCCTGCGTTCCCTGGACCTTGTCTCCGGGGTCCGTCCGCGGTCGGGAGCTTGAGCGGCTTGCTGTTTTGCTCCTTCGCTGTGTTCCCGCTGTGCACACGTGGGGATGGGGAACCACGGCCATCTTGCTGCCCTGTGGAGTCGCAGGTAAAGAAAGTTTTAATCGGCTTAGTGTTGGGTCCGGCGCCGTTCCTCTTCCTCCCACCTTGTTGTGCCGTTATTGTGGGCATTTTGGTGGGTAATTTCCCGCTGGAATCGTGGGGTAATCCGCTGGTTTTATAGCTGTGGAGACGGAGCTCCTCTCTCATGCGGCCATTCCAGTCAGCGGCCAAGCCACGCCCCCCGTTCTGTAAGCTTTCAACAGCCCCTGAACAAATCTATTACGGTAAGTCTATGACTAATTTTCTACTTAAGTGCGGTACAATCTACATCAGACAGAACTCTAAGGGTGCATTCACAAGTGGCATTTGCATTGCAATTGCTAACATGGGGGCTAGGCCCATTCTCATCTGTGCAGAGTGGGTCTTTGTTGCAGATAGCATGTTTTTAGCTGGAAACACAGGTGTGAATGTGCCAAGCCCTGCCACCAGGCGTTTGCAAACACAATGCAAATGCTGCTTGTGAACACATAGAAACAGAAATGTGTGGGTGTGGGAGGGGGGGGGGGCTAGGACAGCTCTAAGACAACATGTCACCCCTGCATATTATCTACACCTGGTCAAATGGCCAAAAATGATAAATATGTCACCAAATGTACCCCTTAACAAGGGAAAGAAAGGCCAGACTGAAAATACTTTCTATAGTAAAAATTCTTGACAATTTTTGTTGATGATATTAAGTTAAAAGAGCATAATCAATATTTGCATGGAAAACAAGATACAGAGGTAGTGATACGCAGACAAAGGAGTCGTACCAGGACACAATGTGGAGATTTGTGGGGCAATTACAGGAAAGGAACACATTTAATCCCTTGGTGGGGCCATCTAAGAAAACATTATGCTGCCCGATTTGTTCATGTACCTCGTGTGTGTCACGTGTCAAAAACTTTGGAGCACCCATCACTAACATAAGAATAAAAACTTTACCAAAATGTAAACTGTAGATAAACTCCGGTGTCCGGGATGACTCCAGGATAACGCACATTTCGACTCGTAATGAGCCTTCGCCCAGAACTTACGGAGACTGCCAATTAAGGCCACTGTGTAGGCGTGTGGCATGGTGGGCTTAATTGGCACCATGTACTGTACTGCTGTACTGAGGAGACCTAATCAAGTTGAAACAGTGCTTAATACAGTTGGAAGCCTGTTCCTTCTGGAATAGATATATTGGTTTGGTTTTAATCCTGCATCATGTCATAAGGCCTCTTGTAGGTAATGCTTGATGTCAAGGGAGCTGCCTAACAAGGTGGGTAAAAGAGGCGCAGTTTTCCTTATCCCATCCTGGAAAACTTTGTATATTTTCCAAGAATCCCCCTAGTGGAGCATCCATGGCTATAAGATTTCGGGTGCCTACATGTGGCAGTCTCCGTAAGGAGAACTCTTACTTCCCTACCCTTGTCACAAGCCTCTCATTCAGCCAAACCAGTTCCCTAAGCTGAAGGGAGGAGATCCAATTAAGTCGAAACATTGCTGTCTACAGCAGTCTGTTCCTTCTGGATTGGTTTTAATCCCACATCATATTGTAAGGCCTCTTGTAGGTCATGCTTGATGTCAAGGGAGCTGTTTTACATGGTAACTAAAAGAGGCGCGGTTTTCCTTATCCTATCCTGGAAAACTTTGCATATTTTCCTAAAACCCGTGAGGCATGACAGCTCTGGCTCTTATCTGCTTGTGGTATTCAGGTCTGAGATAGGGGGTCATGAAGCTGGCATGGATATTAAGATCACTGTGCAAGGTGTTTCATCCCTGCATTCATTTATACTCCCATTCTTTCCTTTCCCTCTGTGCCTTGAAATGTCAAATTAGAACAGTAATCTGCAAATCTTCCATATTGCGGTCCTCTCTGGATAATGTGTGGCTACTCCTTTTTTTAATATCGGATCAGTGCGAGTTCATCCACTAATAAAGTCTCTGGTCTGCTTCCCCCACATAAAGGACTGTGGTGGGACACTATTCACACATAATAAGGTAAACATAATAAAATGTCCCCTTGAGCTTACATAATGCTGTGAATGCAGTACAGGGTAAGGTGCCATTTTCTGATGGGTTCCCTTAGGGCGCCCTGGACAACATGTTGTTTCAGGTGTGGTGGTTTAAGGAAGGAAATGAGAGGGGTGAATATTTCTTTTAGTCTTGCATCTTTATGAAGAATTGGTTGGAATTCCAGGGCTGTTGCTGACTCTTAGGGGCTCTCAAGCCTCCTCTTGGTTCTTTTTATGCAAGTAGTCTCTTTTGGTGGCTGCTGCTTTGCTTATTCGATTGCCAGCCAACTTTAGAAACCATGTACCTGTACAACAATCACAGCAGGTACACAAGATCAAGCTGATATTTTTCTGCATGTATTCCAATGTTGTGTACCTGATTATGTGACCACAGGTCTATATATTGCGGACGATGACAGAAGCCAACCACTGGGACCAGAATCTAAGTGGCACCTGGTTTTCACTAGAGCCTGCCGTAAAGCGGGTTGGTCTTGCTGCGTCATGGTACCACCAGGTCGTTCCACAGACGCAACTTATCCGCGGTGACAGCCAGGGCCGAGGTACAGAATCAGAATCTTGCCTATAATTCTGTACTACGCATTGGCTGCCACCGCGGACAAAGTCATGCTTGTGGAGTGACCTGGTGGTACCACGCCGCATCAGGTCGAACCCGCTTTGCGGCAGGCTCAGGTGAAAACCGGGTGTCACTTTGACTCTGCTGCCAGGTGTCAGCTTACATCATCCTCTGCAGTGGTCCAGTGGGTCTACTTCCCCTGGTGCCTGACAGTGAGATCTGGCCATGGATTCCGCCACCTGACCTGGATGATCTTACCACCATCGTGGTCCAAAAGTCCCAGCCGATTGCCACGCAAGTTAAACAGCTTTGACAAGTCACCACCATGTTGCAGCAATTGATGGCTCCTCCCGCTTCTCCGGTTGCTCTACCCTCTGCTGAACCTAGGCTGAAAGGAGGCTTTCATCATCAGCCTCCTCTGCAGGAATCTTTCTCCGGTCCGTCTTTGAGGAACCTGCACAGGTGGCTTCTGCCGAGACCGCAATGCTGAACCTGCGTCAAGGGGACTCATCTGTCAGTGATTACGCGGTTCGGTTCCGTACGCTGGCCTCTGAGCTAACCTGGTAACGAAGCAACCCTGGTCGCAACCTTTAAAAAGGGACTTTTTAAAGACGCACTGTCTGCACGTGACCTGCCATCTACTCTGAGTCGTCTCATCTCTCTGGCCACTCAGATTGACATCCGGTTTATGGAGCACTCTGAGGAGCAATGTCTTGAACAAGTACAACTCATGGCCCGACGTATGCTCCACCTGGCTCCTGCGTTCCAAAGGCCACTTCAGCCACCTGCCGTGTCAGTTGCAGAGGAAGCGATGCAGGTGGAGAGAGTTTTGCCGTCTCCCCAGGAGAGTTCCAGGCGATGTCAGGAGAACCTCTGCCTCCTTTGTGCCAGCCCGGAACACTTCCTTCAGACCTGTCCACTTTGTCCTCAGCGTCCGGGAAACGCACGCACCTAGGGTTTATGGGAGAAGCGTCCCTAGGTGGTCTGAACATACCTGTCTTACTCAGCTCCAGGATGGGTAATCAGTTTCAAGCCGCTGCCTTTCTGGATTCTGGTTCTGCAGGAAATGATGTGGATGCTGCCCTGGTCTCTCAGTACCGTCTTCCTGTGGTCCGTGTTGAGAAGCCAGTGGTCATCTCGTCAGTCAGTGGGCAGATTCTCCAAGACCTGAGCCGGTACTACACTGAGCCCCTATGACTCCAAGTGGGGTTCTTGCACAAGTAGAGACTTTCCTTTTACGTGCTAACCCGGGCACATCTCCTCCATGGGGCCGGGTGTGCCTGCTATCTCTGCCCGAAACCGCAGCAATGTCGGTCTATGGGAAAGAGAATCTGTAGAGGGGCTTTATACGCAAGCTCTCTTCTCCATACGGTTCAGGGTTCTTATATGTGGCCAAAAAGTATGGGTCACTCTGTCCATGCATAGACTATCGTGGTCTTAACAAGATCATTGTGGAGAACCACTATCCGTTGATCACAGAACTTTTTGACTCTTTACGTGGAACCAAACTGGACTTACATGTGGTGCATAACCTCATCCGTATCCGTGAAGGTGACGAGTGGAAGACCGCCTTCAATATTTGAGATGGGCACTTTGAGTACCTGGTCATGCCGTTGGGACTCTGTAACGCACCAGCTGTTTTACAGGAGTTTGTCAACGACATTTTCAGAGATTTGCTATATACCTGTGTCGTGGTCTATCTCGGCGATATTCTGGTGTTCTCTACGGACCTTTACTTCCACCGCTCCCATGTACGGCAAGTCGATTAAGGACCCATCGCCTTTATACCAAACTTGCAAAGTGGCAGTTCCACCAGAAGAGTCTTCCCTTTCTCGGCTATATAATCTCTGACAAGGGCCTACAGATGTATCCTACTAAGTTGTCTGCGGTTCTCCACTGGCCCCGCCCAGTAGGACTATATGCAAAAGAACGCCAATCCTAAACTCTGGCCCCCCACAGCTGAAGAAGTCTTCTCGAAACTGAAGTCTACCTTTGCCTCGCCACCAGTTCTCACACGGCCTGATACGGAGAAGCCATTCCAGCTGGAAGTTGATGCCTCCTCAGTAGGAGCTGGAGCAGAGCTCACCCAGAAAGGGCCCAAGGGCCGAACTCTCACTTGTGGGTTCTTCTCTAAGATTTTCTCCTTGGCAGCTACCTCCTGGCAAGACTTACGTCCGCCCTACTCTTCAGAAGAGGATACCGACTAGGGGACATTGATCATATGTGACTGGGCACCCTTGGGTGCAGCACTCTGTCGCACTCATTTCCCGTTTCTATTGGTGACCTGATCTGTTCAAGGATGTACAGGATTTTGCCGGTTCCAGCGCTTCTTGTGCCCGAAATAAGCCATTCCGTCTCAAACCTGCTGGTCTTCTTCTGCCGTTGCCAATATCCAGCTGCCTGCGGACTTTTATCACAGACCTTCCGCCTTCCTCTGGTAATACCGTTGTCTGGGTGGTAACTGACCGGTTTTCCAAAATGTCCCATTTTGTTCCTCTGTCAGGTCTGCTATCTGCTCCACGCCTTGCCAGTCTGTTCTTCCTTCACGTCTTCCGGCTTCATGGACTTCCCCAGCATATCGTGTCAGTTTGTTTCTAAATTCTGGCGATCCCTATGCAACCGGCTTCAAGTGAAATAGGACTTTTCCTCTGCCTACGATCTGCAGTCTAATGGCCAAGTGGAAAGCGTTTACCAGACTCTGGGCATTTTTTATAAAATGGCATGTGCCCCAAGGCTGTGGGCTCCTCTTTACACCGAGTTCCATCACCTGGCAGGACCCAGCTGTAAATAATTGAGCATGCGTCAGCATCCTCAGTTATTTCAATTATAAACTGTAGTACAAGTGTATTGCAGTGTAAGGGCTTGTACAAGCGATTAGATGAACGCTTATTCAAGCCCAAAAGTGGAAGAATTCAAAAAATAACAAAATAACTGTAAAAATCATTTTCTAATGATAATTAAATAAATAAATGCCCCCTAATCACCCCAGTTACATATAAAATCCAAATAATTGTATATATATATCACAAAAAAACAAAAATTTACATATTTGGTATCACCGCATCCATACCAATCTGTACAATAAATCTAAATCAATATTGAACACGGTCGGTGATTGAGGTAAAAAAAAAATACGAAAAAAGTTTACACCAAACAAGCTCACAAAAATTGTTCTAAAAGGTAATAAATAAAAGTTACGTGCCCTAATATACGACTGAAAAGAACAACGCTTTTCCAGAAAATAAGCCCTCAACCAGATCTGTCAACAGAAAAATACAAAAGTTATGCCCCTAAAAAGTAAAAACAATGGGGCATATTTACTTACCTGGTCCTGTCGCCATCCCCGATTTGGACAGTCCGACAAAGGTTAAGTCTGGCGAGTTCACCGAGGTCCGCCGGAGTTCACCTTCTTCTTCCCGGTGATTGTAAGTGCGTGCCTTGCGACACAATTCTAAATGTTAAATCCCACTCGTGGTGCAACGGCCACCCTGATTTGAGTCGTGTGCAAGCCGGCGCAAAATGGAAACCCAATGAAAATGCGCTCCACGGGCACTTGAAAATGAGCCCCAATGTGATTTTCTCCAAATATTGTTTTTTCTCAGTAAAACTGAGCAAAGATAAGAAAAACTATATAAATGAGGTATCATTGTAATCGTAGTGAACCAGAGAATACAGATAAAGTATTATTTTTATGTTATGGCGAGCTGTAAAAAATAGTGCTAAAAATCCTGAATAAAATTTTATGATTTTGTTTGTGTCCCCCATGAAATACTTTAATAAGCTATAGACCCCCCAAAATTAATTATCTATACATTTTATCTCACCCCGCAAACAATAAGCCAACATATGTTTGCATTACCAAAAAAAAAATTTTTTTAGCCTGCACAATGTGACAATACAAATCTGCTGTGAATGGTGCTGCTTTCATTCCATACTCGGCTGTGTGCCCATACAGCAGTCACCACCACATATGGGGTATCGGTACTCGGGAGAAATTGGGCATCAAACTTTGCAGAGCATTTCATTATTTAATGCATTAGGAGAGTGTCATTTTTGGCCTAAATGAATGTATTTTCCAAAAAATTACGTTGCACTTCTATTTTGTTTTAGCCCATGTGAAACACTTAAAGGGGTAATAGACTTAAAAGAAGTTGTTTTCATACATTGAGGGGTGTAGTTTCTATAGTGCTGTAATTTATGGGGTTTTACTATTATTTAAGCCTTTAAAGTCACTTCAAAGCTGAGTCTCTCAAAATGTGAATTTTGTTGATTTTCACGAAAATCAAAAAATAATTGCAGCTAAAGTTCTAAGCCTCATAGCATCCTAGAAAAATAAGAGGACACATAAAATATTATTCCAGCATAAAGCAGACATTCCGGAAATGTTAGTTATCAAGGTTTTATCAAGGCAGTATGGCAGTACAGGCGGTCCCCTACTTAAGAACACTCGACTTACATACGACCCCTAGTTACAAACGGACCACTGCATATTGGTAATTTATTGTACTTTAGTCCAAGGCTACAATAATCAGCTGTAACAGTTATCACAGGTGTCTGTAATGAAGTTTTATTGTTAATATTGATTCTTATGACAACCCAACATTTTTAAAATCCAATTGTCACAGAGACCAAAAAAGTTCTGGGTGGGATTGTAATATACAGTTCCGACTTACATACAAATTCAACTTAAGAACAAACCTACAGACTCTATCTTGTATGTAACCCGGGGACCGCCTGTATATGGGGATTTTGTTCACCATCTATCACAATGGGGTTCATTTACTAAGGGTCCGCGGACCACAGTATCATCAGAATATCCAACGATTTCTGATGTGCGCCGCAATTACAAGGGCTTTCATGCAACAGAAATTGGGGGCGGGCCGTTGGACGATCCGACGCATTCGGCCTAAGCGCAGGATTTAACATTCAAATTTGTGTCGCAAGCCAAGAACTTACATGCACCGGGAAGAAGTAGGTGAACTCCGGCGGACCAGAGCGGGATATCGGGCGCATGATCTACGTGGATCGCGGCACATCTTCTAGGGCAAGTTGCTACCGCCCTTCAACAGGTGCTTGACTCTCCACCTCAGCATCAGGCGCCTGTGACTACTCCTGCGGCATTTCCAGCGTCTGCCCCGCGACTTCTCCTGTCATCCTGGCTTGTCCACCGGCACCAGAGCCTAGGCTAAGACTTTATTTGCCTGATAAACACGATGGCGATCCCAAACTGTGCATAAGTACTATTACACAGGGTTCGCAGCATATAGAGTTAATGCCATCTCAGTTTGTCACCGAGCGATCCAAGGTGGCATTCATCCTCAGTATCCTCTCTGGGAAGGCCCTGGCCTGGGCTACTCTGTGGGACAGAAACGATCCAGTTACGGCTACCCATGCTACTTTTCTGGCTGAGTTCCTGTCCCTCTTTAAGGAACCTGCATGAGCCTCCTCAGCAGAAACAGCGCTACTGAACCTACGCCAAGGAGACTCATCTGTAGGTGAATACGATGTCAAGTTCCGCACATCGGCTCCTGAACTCTCCTGGAACGACACGGCCTTATCTGCGACTTTTAAAAAAGGACTGTCCTCACGGGTCGAAGATGCATTAGCTGCTCGTGATCTGCCAGCTAATCTGAGTGGTCTCGTCTCCCTGGCCACTCGGATAGATGTGCGGTTCTTGGAACGAGCTGAAGAGTTGCGTAACGAGCAACCTCTAGTCCGTCTTCCACGTCTGTCTTGGTTGGCTCCGATTTTTCAAAAGCCGCCCCAGCCTCCGGTCGCACAGTCTGCAGTAGAACCTATGCAGGTTGACAGAGCCGGACTCACGCCTGGGGAACATTCCAGGAGTTTTCAAGAAAACCTCTGTCTGTACTGTGCCAGTTCCAAGCACCTCATGGGGACTTGTCCAGTCCGTCCCCAACGTCCAGGTAACGCCAGCATCTAGGGCTTCTGGGAGAAGCGTCCTTAGGTGTGAATTCATGGCTGACTGTTCCAGTACTTCTCAGTGTCGGTACCAGCGCTCCTGTGCAAGTTTCGGCATTCCACGGGGAACTTTGCGGATGCCGCTCTGGTCTCCCAGCATCACATTCTGGTGGTTCCCCTCAAGTCAACCATAGTTATTTTCTCAGTAACGGGACAGCTTCTTTCCAAACAGATCCGGTCCGAATACCGCACAAAATCTATCCGTCTTCAAGTTGGAGTCCTACACCAAGAAAGAAACTGGCCTACTATGTCCTGCCTCACTCCACATCAGCTCTTGGTGAGAAGACTGGTGAGATCCTGCGTTGTGGCCCTGAATGCCAATCTCGATGCATGATGGCACAACTGCCGGTTCTAAACTCTTCTGTGTCTTTCAAGTCTCTGGAGAGTCTGCCAGCTTGTTACCTGGACTTTGCGGATGTTTTTTCTAAGAAACAAGCTGAGACTTTGCCACCGCATCATCCCTATAATTGCCCTGTGGATCTCCTTCCGGGTGCCACTCTTCCCAGAAGTCGTGTTTATCCTCTTTCTATTCCCGAGACGGCTGCCATGTCTGAGTACATCAAGGAGAACCTGCAAAGGAGTTTCATACGTAAGTCCTCCTCTCTTGCTGGCGCAGGTTTCTTCTGTGTCACCAAGAAGGACAGCTCCTTATGTCCCTGCATAGACTATCAGGGGCTGAACAAGATCACGGTTAAAAAACGCTACCCCCTGCCGTTGATTACAGAACTCTTAGGGTGTTCTCCAAGCTTGATCTCCGTGGTGCTTACAATCTTATCCGGATCCGCAAAAGTGAAGCGGGGAAGGTGGCATGTAATACCCGTGATGGGAACTTTGAATATTTAGTAATACCCTTTAGACTGTGTAATGCCCTGTGCTGTTTTTCAGGAGTTTGTTAATGACATTTTTCGGGACCTTCTCTATAAGTGTGTTGTGGTCTACCTAGATGACATCTTGGAGTACTCTCCAGACCTTGAGTCCCACCAGACACACGTACGTCAAGTTCTTGGTCGACTTTGTGCCAATCATCTCTATGCCAATCTGGAAAAATGTCAGTTTTGCCAGCATAGCCTTCCATTCCTCGGTTACATAATTTACGACAGAGGTCTCCAGATGGATCCCGCAAAACTATCTGCAGTTCTTCAGTGGCCACGGCCAGAAGGCCTACAAGCCATACAGAGGTTCCTAGGTTTCGCAAACTATTACCGGCAGTTTATTCCGCATTTCTCCACTCTGGTGTCTCTGATCGTGGCACTAACCAAGAAGGGTGCCAATCCATGTGCCTGGTCTTGTGCTGCTGAAGAGGAGGGTGCTCAAGTAAGTGTGTACCCTCACCACAAGAACTTACTGAACCTCCAAACAGCCCATCGCCTGAATCCCAGGCAAGTCATTGTTTTTCTCTCACTTTGACCTGCTGATTCATTTTTGTCCAGTTGACAAGAATGTCAAGGCTGAAGCACTGTCCTGTGTTTCGTATGTTTTAGAGTAACCGGCTCCTCGGCACATAATTTCTCCTGACCAGCTTATTCTTGCAACTCCGGTGGATTTTCGGCAGCTACCTCATGGCAAGACATATGTTAGACCAGCCCTCTGGAAGAGGATTCTGTCTTGGGGACATTCTTCTTGTGTGGCTGGGCACCCAGGGGTGCAATGCTCTGTGGCCCTCATCTCCCGCAACTATTAGTGGCCAGACCTGGTCAAAGATGTTCAGGAGTTTGTGGGATCCTGCTCCTCCTGTGCCCTCAACAAAGCCTCTTGTCTCAAATCGGCTGAACTGTTACTTCCGTTGCCGATACCCAGTCGCCCATGGTCTCGTGCGGCAATGGACTTTGTCACCGATCTGTCTGTCTCCTTGGGCAGTACTGTCATCTGGGTGGTGACGGACCGGTTTTCCAAAATGTCCCATTTTGTTCTCCATGGCTTGCCAGTTTGTTTTTCAAACATACCTCCCGGCTGCATGGTCTTCCGCTACACATCGTGTCCGATCGAGGAGTCTAATTTGTGTCCAAATTCTGGCATTCCTTGTGTAACCAGCTGCAAGTCAACCTTGACTTTTCTTCTGCCTACCACCCTCAGTCGAATGGTCAAGTGGTAAGTGAACCAGACTTTGGGCTGTCACCTTTGCCACTTCGTCTCAGCCCGTCAAGACAACTGGAATGACCTACTACCTTGGGCTGAGTTCTCCTACAATTCCCTGAACTACTGGCTCAGCTCTGTTCTTTGTAGTCTACGGACGTATTCTTCGCCCTCCTCTTCTGCTGTCTACTTCCTCTGATGCCCCTGTGGTAGAGGATCTGGTGCAAGACCTTAAGTCCATTTGGGACCGGACCTGCCAGTCCCTTCTACGAGCCACCAAGACCCAGGCTGATAAGAAACGTCATGCTCCTTCTGTATTCTCTCCTGGTGACATATCCTCCAGATATGTCCGGCTTAAGGTACCGAGCTACAACCTTGGTCCCCGGTTCCTTGGTCCCTTTGAGGTAATCAAGCGCATCAATCAAGTGGCCTACAAACTCTGCCTTCCTCCAGCACTGCACATCCCAAACTCCTTCCATGTCTCTATCTTGAAGCCAGTCATCTTGAACCACTTCTCCTAGCAATCCCCTCCTCCTGCTTCTGAGGCTGATTCCCCGGATGTCTATGAGGTTAAGGAGGTTCTGGACATGAAGATTGTGAGGGGTAAACGGTTATTTCTTGTAGACAGGAAGGGGCTCGGGCCGAGAGATCCTGGAAGCCCGAAGAGAACATTTTCGATCAGACTCTCCTACAGAGGTTTTTTGGGACCAAAAAGAAGAGGGGAGGCCGAAGGGGGGTACAGTCATGGGCACCTCCATGATGCATGTCGCGGATTGCAGGTGCACCCATGCCCCTCTCCGAGGCACCGGCCCCACTCCCCCAGACTTACCTCTCCATGTTCCTACTAGGACGCACGCGCGGCAGTACTCTGGGATTTCAAGGGCCAGTGCATAGGTGATTGGCGCTGGTGTGCATTTAATCCGGCAGCTCCCATCATTCCCCGCCATATCTTCAAGCAATTCCTGTGAAGAGAAAGCTAACCTGTGTCTCCAGCATACCCTGTGTTCCAGTTCCTCCTCCTGTGTTTCTGACGCAAGTCCTAGTGTTTCTTCCTGCGTTGTTCTCCCGCCGTCACCCCGTGTTCGGACTGTCCCCTGTACTGCTACCTCGGGCCATCACCGCGGGTTAATCGCATCTGTGGAACGTTGTACCCCGCCGCAGCAAGACCATCCCGCTTTGCGGCAGGCTCTGGTGAATACAAGGTGCCACTTAGACTCCCATCCCAGGTGTCGGCTAGTACCATCTCCCGCGGTGGTCTAGAGGGTCCACAGACTCAGAACCCTGACAGATACTCTTTCTCGCTCTTCATCTTAAGCCCGGCGTTGCCTTTCCCTAAGCTTGACACACTGGGATTACCCAGAAAAGAAACTTATAATTAGCAGTTTGGGGATAAGATGGCCGGCGCTCCGGACTGCCAGTTATGCACGTCTCCACACCTCCCTCTCGCATTCTGGGAGATCTCGTCCCTGCGCTGCTATTTATAAGTTTATTTTCTGGGTGATCTTGGCGTGTCAAGCTTAGTGAAGGACAGCGCGGGAATCAAGTTGAAGAGGAGCAGGAGTGAATATCTTTATCTGGTTTTTTGTTTTTTAAGTGGTTTATTTGCTTTAACAGCTACGTGATGGAGCGTTAAGAGGTTGGGGTACGGTCACTGCTAGCACTCCGCTTTGTGCTTGTAAATGCAGTGCTAGCGGTACGTATGACTGTAGCCTTAAACAGATGTCTGGACAAATACATTAATAGCAAAGTATGTATTTTTGTTTAATGGATACATTTTACGGTTCAGTTTTTTAAAAAAATGATGCCTTGTTTCTGTAAGTGTCAGCTAATTTCTATCTTTTATTATTGTCCTGCATTTTTGTTATTTCTACTTTCCACTCACATAATGGAAGGTCTAAAGGAAGATATAGAAACAGATACTAACGGACACCATTGCAAGTCCATTAAAGGGGTTTTCCCACGCACAAAAGTTAAGATAGGATAGGACCTAACTTCTCAGTGAGTGTCACCAACCAACACAAAAATTTGAAAAAAAATGTGACGCTAGCGCACAGGGGGCAGGACTCGGGCTGATAACCCGATCGCATGCGTTTCTCTGGAAACGCATATGCAATTGGCCCAAGCCCCGCCTCCTGTGCACTAGTGTCACGTTATGAACGCGACGCTAGCGGAGTGTGTGAGCGCGCCCTCACACTTTTCTCCCCAACATTTTTTGAGGTGCGTTTTCAAAGTGGTTGCGTTTTTGAAAACACCAGTATTTGTGGTCTGTGTTTTGAAAGCAGGTGATTACATGCACGTGCAGCACAGCTGCCTGCAATAACTGCACATCAAGCAGCGCATTTTTAAAAAAAAGGCAAACGCAAGTCGACATCTTAAAAACGCATACGTAAAAACGCCTGCCTTTCCAATGTGGTCGAAATCGCAGCAGAAACGTGACAAAAACGTCACGTGTATCACCGGCCGTAGGTTTTTTTTTTTAAGGAATTAGGATTCCGCACTCAGTTCTGAACTAGTGAAATGCACACATCACATTTTTGGTGTTGGTTTTATAAAACCGCATGAGAAAACCCGGGTGTATAGTCCCAGCCTTTACAGCCTGCCAGGACAAAGCGAACTTTGTCTGCTGCACCGAGACGTGCGTCCCGCATGCTGTAGGAGCCAGGTCTATATGTTAACCCTATAGCGAGCGGCTGCGCACCTGACTGCATTGTCTGCACGAGAGAACGACGAGTCACAGGCAGTGAAGAGGTTAACCTTCGCGCCAGTAAAAAACCCGCCAGAAGTGCAGAGAACCCATTGTTCTATCACGTCATCGCCAGGCCCCGCCCTCTCGTGTGCGCGGTGACGTCGTGCGCGCCACTAGAAGGCTGTTGTCGGTGAGAAGTGAGTGAGGAGCAGCAGTAGCACCGGGCGGGAAGTGGAAGAACCGGCAGCAGAGGCAGGTAACGGCCGCGGGCCTCTATGGCGCTGCTTTAGCAGGGTGGAGCCGGCTGAGGGATGGTGGTGCGTCCTCGGGCTGCGGGGAGAGGGTGAGGTGTGCAGGGATGTGCGGACCCGGTGTGCACCGAATGTGCGAGAATGCGGTGGTAGGCAAGATGGCGGAGGCGGCTGTGTGACCCCTGTGTGTGTGCATGGGATATGCGGACGGGGAGTCCTGGGCCCTCCATGTGCAGCGCTTTGTGTGCCTCCATGTGCAGGGCTCAGGCTGCCTTCTCATGACCGGCCACACTGTGGTGATGGCGCTGTACAGTAAGGATAGTCTGCACGGAGTATAGGAGGACCACTACTGCTAGTAGCTGTGGGATCAGGAGGCTCCTCTGTTATTAGTCCCGGGCTGCTTAGTGTCTCCCTGTAGAGTAGGCAGCATCAGGACACAGGATGTGGGGGTCCTAGGATTTGGTTCCTTGTCTCGGGCAGTGTTCACATGATGGAATGCGGTAGCACTGCACAGCTGATCCTTGCACTATGCGGTCTGCATTACTGTGCACCCTCTTGTTCTCAGTCAGATTGTAGGGGCTCTATTGTGGCTGACGACTCTGCGACGCTGTAGTTGGGAAATGGGGCTCTGATGCCCATAATTAGTACGTAATAGCTTATGTGCTGAGTAAATTGGCTAAATGTGATTATCTGCATGGAATCGCATCATGTGAACATGGCTATGGGGTGGATTCACATGTTGCAGGGGTTGCGCTGATTGTTCTCTCCGCCTCTGTGGATGAATGGATGTGATTCTGCGCTGTGTGAATGGAGCCCGGGCAGGACTACTGATGACCTCTCCATCCAGCTGTAGGCGCGCCATGCTGGGCGGTGTAGTGAGCTGGCGTGGCCGCCGGAGGGGGCTCGTCCTCTCCCTGTTTCTGTGTATCGTGCATGTACTAAAAAAGCTCTATGTATTTCGCACACAGGACGGCGCTAAGGTGACCACATATAGATATTAGATGCAGGCCAGTCTGGAGCAGCAGGTAGTAACAGTCCATTACTCTGATTTGTATTGTCTTACAGCTCTGTATAAGTCATGTATCCCGGGGGCGGTGCTCTCTCCTCCCGCCCGCCTGCACGGGGCTGTCCCTGTTCCCGCTCCTATCGGCGGCCGTGTTCTCGCCGGCGCGCGCTCCCGCCGCTGGGACCGGCCACTGCGCATGCTCCGGAGCTGGGAGGGGCCGCAACTGCACCAGGGCCTAGAGAGTGATCGCGATTGGAGCAGCGTATGTACCGCGCGCTGCACTCACCGGGGAGAGGGAGGGGCGAGGTGTCCCGGATGCGCTGTAACGTTATGGCCGTTATATCCTCCTATAGTGCGCACATAGATCGCTGTATATGTAGCTGATGCCAGAAGAGCAGGGAATCAATCATGTCGGCCGATGCTGTACCCACATCCATGCTTGTCTACAGCAGTCTGTATAAGGCTCCATTCATATTTGGCTTTATTCTGTTGCTCATAATGAAGATTACAAGTTATTTTACATAATTGCTATAAAATGTTTGATGTTTTGGGGATCAGATATTGGTTTATTGCTGGGCAGTTAATATCACATCAGTGGAGGCAGTCAGCTATTTGCATCGATCCTTTTGGGAGTGGGTGGTAGGGAAGATCTTCCCCCATTCACAATTGAATGTTAGGGGGCTGCATTCCCACTTGTGTTCAGATTTCCATTTAAGGTCTATTGCCCACGAGTGAGTTTAAAACTGATAAATAACAATCACTTTCCTATTGATTTTTAATAGACTTGCTGTATTGGTATTTGTTTTTACCTCTTCTGTTAGACCTTGTGTTATTTAAGCAGGAAGTTGGATTAAAAAATTGGTATCTATAAAATGGAAAGTAGCAGAAAGCAAAGTATCAGTTCAACTTGTTCCATTAAAATTTCATTAGACTATGGGTGGGCATGGCCTCACTATAACGCCTAGTGACTGACCTCCACCCATGTGATGTTGATGCCCCGATAATGGTGTACACACATTCTGCAATTTAACAGCCTAGATTGTTACTTTGTTGATCAGATTAGCAGCACTGGTCTTATGTACATGCTAAGAGTTTGTGGCGCGAGCTCAGCCTGAATCATGGCTTCTGTTTAATCATTTTGTGGGGTGTTATTGAGCAGACTGGGAAGATTACTCCCTTTTATTTGATTAAGGCTTTGTTCACAAGTGCATCAAAGGCTGCTGTATGAACCACAGTCACAAATGGAGACACGCAGTTCTGTATCTTTCAGTAAATTGTCCTACAAGATAAAGCATAACAGATCTGAGGATATCAGCCAGGTTTGCTTTGTGTAGTGGATGCTTCATGACTTTTATTCTGGTGGAACAGTTACAGCCTAGATGCAGATGTGACTTGGCCCTGTATATTCAGCTCTGTATAGTTGGAGCACTGCATGATGGGCATTTGATTTTTGCCACAAATATTTGGTTTAATCAGACTGTTCCTAAATGCATGAGAAATGTGTAATGTTTTCTGTACAATATTATGCATGAATTTTCTAACTCTGTGGCATTTTTAAGTATCCCTACTTTTTTTTCGATTTTACAGAAAATGGGGAAGAAGCAGAATGGAAAGGGCAAGAAAGTAGAAGAGGCAGAACCCGAAGAGTTTGTGGTAGAAAAGGTTCTGGACAGGCGTGTTGTGAATGGGAAGGTTGAATATTACCTAAAGTGGAAAGGGTTTACAGAGTAAGTGTTTTCTTTTTTTTTTTTTTTTTTTTTTAAATTCCCCCTCACTTGCCAAACATATTGTCTCCATTTACTGTAGTATCTTTATGCTGGTGAAGGTAGTTAGGACTTATTTGTTATACACCACTGTCTTATTGGTGTACAGTCTTCTATACTTGTGACTTGCATTTTGTGTGCACAATTGGAAGACTGAGGTCCCTTTAAAAAAAAAAAAAAAAAAAAAAAATTCAGTGCACATTTTTGCATCAGTTTAATTTTAACCCATTGTCTAGTTTTCACGAAGGGCTCTCTGGTTTAAAACAATAGCTATTTGTGAAGCCCTTGCTGGCTTGTGAATAGCTGTCCCTTTTTTGGGACTAGGCACCCTGGGGATGATGGATTTTAACAAATGTGAGGCCTGGAATTGGCAGCTAAAAAGGCTTGCACCTTGAATTGCTGTTCTTGAGCACTTTTTTGAGTTGACCTTACTGGTAGTCTCCCAATAAATGTAACTTGTTGCCACTAAATGTACATTTGCAGCAGGAACTGAAATGTATCAATTGTGCATGCATTCTTGTCAAACTTGAATGCAGCAATGTTTGAGTTGGGGGGGGGGGGGGGGTGCTATAACTAGGCTTCTGTCACTTGGAATTCTTGTTAGAAAGACAAGTTTTAACATTCTGGATTGTGACGCCACTAGTAGCTTTTCTGCATAAGCTCTGGAATCTACTCCAGTTGGCAGAAGTCTGTGGAAGTAAATGGGGTGTTGAGGGGGTGGGGCAGTATACTAGCCACTGGAACAATGGCTACCACACAGCCCCATTTCACGTTTGTGTGCCTGAACACTTATGATTAAGAGTTCTAGACTTTCTATGGGTATCACAGAGCTGATATGGTCATAGTTTGACTTCAGGAGACTCAATCTGGATCTGTACTTCAGCATTAGCACCCTAAATTTACATGTAACTTGTTTTTACAGTGCCGACAACACTTGGGAACCAGAAGAGAACTTGGATTGTCCAGAATTAATTGAAGCTTTTCTCAACTCTCAGAAGGCTGGCAAAGAGAAACCTGATGGTGCCAAGCGCAAATCTATTTCTGACAGTGAATCTGAAGACAGCAAGGCAAAGAAGAAACGTGAATCGGTAAGGCTACAAAATTTAAACTATAAGCCTCCATGTTTAGTATCCCGTAGAAACTTGGCTTGGATTTTCCAGCATGATGAACCAGGGACTCGTAATCTTAGATCCTGGCTGCATGACAATGGTAATCGTAGATGCACCCCTTGCCCTGGAGACCTGACTCATTTGCATATATTTTTAAGTTGCACTTAAAGGAAACCTACCACATGATATGATATGATAGATGTAAGATGGAAATACCAAGCACCAGCTCAGGTGTGCCGGAGCTTATTTTTGTTAGTGTCTTAAACCGCTGCATCGTGGTTTAAAACACTTTTTAATCTTTATAGCCAAAGCGGCTTCGGCGCACCAAGCGCGTGACTGTGCATGCGGCTCTCCTTCACTTCCTTTGTAGATGACAATATAAAATTACCAAAGACACAGTACCTGGAACTATGTTTGTGTCCTATGATTATCACGCTTGACTTTGAAGGCAGCTTTCCTTTAAGTAAAACTGCTTCAAACATTCATGTCTGAGGAAAGTATCAGCACTTGCATTTAGAGTTGTGTACAATGTTTTTTTTTTTTTTCTTCTTCTTAGGCTGACAAGCCAAGAGGTTTTTCTAGAGCATTAGAACCAGAGAGAATAATTGGAGCTACAGACAGCAGTGGGGAGCTGATGTTCCTTATGAAATGGTGAGTAGTATTGCAGTTCTATTTTATCATGGGGAAATGAAAGTCTTGTCTATTCTACTAGATTAGAGTTTAAAGGAAACCTACCACTTGTAGTGGCAGGTTTCCCATGGCAAGACCGAGCACCAGCTCAGGGTGAGCTGGTGCCGGAGCTTATTTTAGTTAGTGTTTTAAACCGCAGTATCGCGGTTTAAAACACTTTTTAAACGTTGTAGCCGGCGCAGGCAGGTACGCGCTCGGCGCTTACCGTGCACGCGGCTACATAGGAAGTGAATGAGAGCCGCGTGCACGGTAAGCGCCGAGCGCGTACCTGCCTGCGCCGGCTACAACGTTTAAAAAGTGTTTTAAACCGCAATACCGCGGTTTAAAACACTAACTAAAATAAGCTCCGGCACCAGCTCACCCTGAGCTGGTGCCTGATATTGCCATCGGAAACCTGCCACTACAAGTGGTAGGTTTCCTTTAATAACACCAAAGGTCCATACTATGCTATGATCCTTATTGATCAAAGGAAGCCTAAATACTAACTTTGAAATTCCACAACTGCTGTCAGGAAAAAAAACATAGAACAGAGTTCCATCATAAGAATCTAGTTTCTCATGACTTGACAATTTTTTTTTTTTCCTTGTTGGTTTCACTCATGAGAACATCTTGTGTCCTTTTCTTGAAGTGTCCCTCTGAGACAGGTGTCAAAGGTCTCTGCACTGTCAATACATTTCCAATCTTATTATGATCTTTGGGTCCTCACATTTTAAAGGAACTTTGACACTTTACTCCATTAAATTACTACATCTCTGGTATGATATATATTTGATAATTTACCTAGGATGAGGCAAGTTTGCAGGTGTTGTATCAATTCAGGCCTCCGTCTTCAGTTGTATGGGACCTAGACGTGCTACTGGTTCCATGTTTTAAGATTAAAATCTCATAAATCGGTTGGTCCACCTGTTTGAATTTGCAATGTAAACAATATTTACATTTTTGGTTATGTTAAACTTTTTTTTTCTCCTTACAGGAAGGATTCAGATGAAGCCGACCTGGTGCCAGCAAAAGAGGCAAATGTGAAATGTCCGCAAGTTGTAATTGCGTTTTATGAAGAGAGATTAACATGGCACTCGTGTCCAGAAGATGAAGCACAGTAAACTCATTTGCTATTGATGGGTAGACTTTTTTTATTTTTGGCCACCTGAACCATAAGGTTACTTATTTAGGTTTCTCTGAATAAAATGCACCAGTTAATTGGCAAAATGTGGTCCAACAAAATGTTCCTGGCCTTTGATACATAACTGTATTTGCCCTGTCCAGGCCTTTTTTTATGAGTTTTCAATCTACTGAAGTCCGAGCATCTATAATACAGACTTGCAAGTGTTTTGTAGCCTTCAGTTGATGTGCATGTTAATGCTTTAGCCCAATCTTTATCATAGGTTATTAGCTCCAGATCTCGCTTCAGTGGAAGTGCTCTGGAGATCTTTGTAGTAAGTGGAATGTTACCTGACTGTATATTGTTTACTTCAATGTAAATACTGGTGAGCAGTGTTCAATAAATAGTTTTATATTCTCAAGTCTGGCTCTATTTACACTTTTTTTTTAATTATAAAAATTTACAAGTTCATCACCCCATGTGCCCTGTCCCCCTCCTGCATCTTTACACTAAAGAGCACTGCTACAAATTTAACACATCTGAGTCTTCACCACATTCTGCTTACTGTAGCTGTAAGTCCTATGTCTAAATCATGTTCAACATTAATTTGTGGGCACTTGGTGCCCATCCTTGTCATATTTTGTCCTCATGGAAATGTATCATCATGGTCCATTGTTTACTGGGTTTTCTAAATTCTGATCTTGTCACTGTATATAATGGTATGTGGTCACTGCTGGTATGTCTCGTAGACCGTACACTAGTTTTACAAGATATGGGAGTCACAATTTTTAATGTTCCTTATACAGAATCTGCCTGGTGCATTTGCTGTACTCATTGCAAGGTTCTTTGTGCCGGTTATACAGCAATTCTATACTAGACAGGTGTGCCTCGTATATTAAGGCCAAAGCCTCTTCATATATTCAGTCCACCGTGCCTCTGCAGGAGGGATATTGTGACTAGTGGATGATGCTTTTTTTTTTTTTGGTAATTCTTACCCCCACCCAATGTTTTTTACCTTGCTTTTTATGTTTTGCTATGATATACTATGGGATCACTTGTTATTTTAACACTTTGCACAGCAGGCCCATTTATAGTACAATGGAAGATACAGGGTAATTCTCACTGTGCCCAACTTTTAAAACTGTTATGAATGCATCCCCTGTCAGGGAACTGTCACAGAAAAAGCCTCTGCAAAACTTGTGCATCCCCAGCAGGTAGCACAGGAACATTAAGATTGTGCATGGGCAGGACACTCTGTAGGTGGCTCCATTTGGCCTGGGGGTGTGAATAAATTACACTGCAGCTCATTTAATTTTCTTTAGCTGTGACCATTCCTATGTATACTGAAGTCTGATTACTACAAATCAGAAGGGAAGGGGCGGGCAGGTTGGTTAGAGCTTTCCTCCCCCACCCAAAGTCTAAATGATCAAAATGCTCTCTAAAATGTGTACAAAATGTCACACAGCAAAGGCCACCCACTGACTTTTAAACCACTGAAAATAGCTTTTCCATGGATTAAAATTCTAGAAAACCCCCATCAGTTTGTGTTCTGTGCAGACCTCAGTATGGGGAAACAAACCAGGCACATGTTTAAAATGGGATCATCTTTTTTTAGTGCTATCAAAATCTGCTGCACTTTACAAGTCAAAGGGAACCTACAAATATAATGACATTAGAGTAGTTGTATATCTAGTCATAGGTGTTGCCTGATGTCGCTAAAGCATTCTTGATGACAGAGAGCAGTATTAGACTTGCTGCTGCAATATAAATTTGCCGATTGCTTAATTTACAAATTTGATTAGCGAAGGTCATGCTAGTAAGTGTTTTAAACATCTTGGGCCACAAGGATGGCTTATGCCAGGGGAAGGTGCTGAATTAGTATTTACGTGATGTATTTTAATAGCCTGCTATTCCTTGCATGACAAATCATTACTGTAGGCAATTTTTACTCCCAGATTCTTTAAATGGGTTCCAAATCTACCATCAAAATCCATGATAAACCAGGGATGCAAAATCATAAATACAGGCACAGTAACTGGTAATTTCCAATACGTCCCCCATGATGGCCCACTTGGAGGATGCCCCTTGACCTCTGTAGGGACAGGAAGCAGAGAGGTTAAAAGCATCCCACCCGCATCCTCCCGCCAGTGTCTTCCTGTCCCTACAGGGGATAGGTCAGAGAGGCTCCTCTCCTCCAAGGGGGGGGGGTGGGGGACGCTTGTTTTTTTAAAGAAAACTTACCGGGGTTACGCCGGCCTATTGCAGGCTGTAGTTCCCCTCCGGATCGGGTCCGCGGCCGGGTCCTTCCCTCCCTGGTCCCTTGATCCGGAGAGCGGTCCTCTCCAGCAGCCGAACGGGGCCTACGCGAGGACGCGCGGAAAGCTCCGTTCCCAGGAGTTCCTTGCGGCCGATGACGACTTCCGGCCGCGACCGGAAGTGAGGTCAGGCGCATCTCGGAACGCCAGAACGGGCGCGGAAGAGCCACCGGCTAGGGGGATGGGCTCCCCAATAAGGTATATAATTCGGCACTATCATGAGGAGTGGTGTCTCGTATTGGGGCATATACCGTTCGGTGGCCTTGCCGTCCCAGACATTCCTGACATGGCTGAGGCAGACTTGGGCCTACTCCACCCTCCTGGTTACGTAAGTGGTGCTGTATGGCATGTTCTAGTAGTAAATCACATTAGAACCCCAAGTTAGTTATTCCTTACCTTTCTCCCTTAGGACAAGGATCAAGGGACTAAGGGGAAAGGTAAAGAGGACAGACCAGAAAGGTCTGAAAAAGCTAGCAAACCTGCAAAGAGCAGAAGCACTGCTAAGAAATGCAACATGTGTTTTCACACTATGCCCGAGGCGTACCAAAAGCCCATTTGCAGAACCTGTATAGAAGAGTTCATGCGAGAAGAGAAAACATCGTTCATGGACGAGTTAAAATCCTTTATTGAGGAGAAAGTGGTAGCTTCAGTGGCTTCGGCAACACAGAAGGAACCCCCTCCAAAAAAACCAAGATTAGCGGACATCTCCTCCTCTGAGGAAGGAAATTATGATTCAGAAGTCCCTTCCTGTTCCATGGTCGACACAGAAGAACTCGATTCCCAGGATGTAGGTCAAAAGACTGATCCACGTCACCTTTTTCAGTTGGATGAGTTAGAGAACCTACTGAAGGCCATACGCGAAACTCTAAATATTGAAGTTCCCTGCACATCTAGAGAGGACGAATTGTTTGGAGGACTGAGAGCCAAAAAACAATGCGTCTTCCCAGTTAACGATACCCTCTTAGGGTTAATTACAGAAGAATGGAAGGACCCAGAAAAGAAGATAACTTCCAAGGGGTTTAGGCGACGTCTAGTCTTTGATCCAGAAGTCTCCAAAGTTTGGGACTCTGTTCCTAAAATGGATGTGCAGGTGACAATGGTTGTCAAAAAAACAGACCTACTGTTTGAAGACTCTGCACAACTCAAGGATCCTATGGACCGAAAGGCAGATGCCCTTCTTAAAAGGGCCTGGGAAACATCTATGACCAGCCTAAAGTCAAATTTATCGGCCACCTCAGTTGCCAGAACCCTCTTCTTCTGGCTAAACCAACTAGATTCCCACATCAGAGAAGGCACCCCTAGGGCTTCTCTGTTGGAAAGTATTCCACTTCTTAAATCTGCCACAGCCTTTCTAGCCGATGCTTCAGCCGAAGGCGTCTGTTTTGCGGCCAAAGAAGGGGCTCTAACAAATGCTACAAGGAGAGCCTTGTGGCTAAAACAATGGGGCGGTGATATTCGTTCAAAAACAGTTATGCAGTATCCCGTTTGCTGGAGATTTCGTCTTCGGTCCAGAGTTGGACGCCATATTAGAAAGAGCCTCTGACAAGAAGAAGGGGTTTCCGGAGAACAAAGCACCTTCCAAGAAACCTTCGTTTCGTCCCTTCAGGAACACCAAGGATTCCTTCGGGGCAAAGGTAAACAAGGTCGCTGGAGCTACCCTAAAGGCGGCAGAGGTCGGGGGTTTCTATTCTCAAATTCCCCTGACAACTCCGGAGGGAAGAGACAGTGACGCCAGAGTGGGGGGGGCGTCTTCTAGGGTTTGTCAATCAATGGTCTCGTATTACTTCAAACCCTTGGGTCCTGAATATCATCAATACAGGATACAGGATAGAATTCAGTACCCCCCCACCGTCAAGATTTATGCCTCCCTTATCTTCTACCTCTTCCTCTACCCATTATCTCATCTGACAGGAAGTTTCATCTCTCATTCTCTCAGGAGTGATCTCCCGGGTTCCTCAAGATCAAGAAAAGACGGGCTTCTATTCCCCCCTCTTCCTGGTCAAAAAACCAAACGGATCAAACCGGATGATAATAAACTTAAAAGCCTTGAACAAATTCATCACCTACAGACGTTTTCACATGGAATCGGGAAAAGCGGAAGATCTGAGACATCATGTTCACTCCTTCAGAAGGAAGATTTCTGTCTCAATCCGAGGAGCCATGAAGATTTTAGGGCTCCTTACAGCCTGTCTCCCATCAGTGGCCTGGAGTCAAAATCATTCTCGTACCCTACAGAGTTGGATTCTGAGCAGTTGGGATCGAAGGCCCTCAGGTTTGGACAAGAAGGTCATCATTCCATCCTCAGTAAAAAGAAATTTACAGTGGTGGTTACAGAGAAAGAATCTGGAGAACGGGGTCCACTGGCACTGCCTTCCGCGTCTCACAATTACGACCGATGCAAGCAGTGTGGGCTGGGGAGCGGTCTTCCCTTCCCACTACGCCCAAGGTCCATGGACACCTTCCCAATCCAGGAAGCCATCCAATTATCGAGAGCTACGGGCTGTCTGGGAAGCCCTAAGGCTAAATACACCTCTTCTAAAGAACCACCATGTACACATATTATCAGACAACACCACGGCGGTGTCTTACTTAAGAAGACAAGGGGGGACAAGATCGACAACTCTTTCCACCTTAACACACACCATCTTCTCCTGGGCAGAGGAGAACGTGCTTTCCCTCTCTGCAACTCACCTGAGAGGAATTCTAAACAAGGAGGCAGACTACCTCAGCAGGGAAGAAATATCTCCCAACGAATGGAGCATCAATCCAGAAGTCTTCATCCATTTGACGAGTCTGTGGGGAGTTCCTCAGATCGATCTCTTCGCCACAAAGAAGAATACGGTATGCCATCGATACTACTCTCTGGAAGCAGGAGAACCGAAGGATCGATTGGATGCTTTCAGCCATTAATGGGTCGAACCTCTTTCCTATGCCTTTCCCCCTATTCCCTTAGTGGCAAGGGTCCTCAGAAAAATCCTTACGGACCAGGCAAAGGTGATACTGATCTGTCCAAATTGTCCAAAAAAGAACTGGTACCCCCTGTTGACATCCCTGGCCCAGCAGCAACCAGTGATACTGCCTTCACGGAGAGACCTTCTACATCAGGGACCGATTCTTCATCCCGACCCAGGACGGCTTCAGCTAACAGCTTGGATCCTGAGTCCGAATTCCTGACATCACGGGGTCTTTCCAGGGCTGTAGTAGCCACTCTTAAGGCAAGTAGGAAGAAGGTTACGTTCGCAATTTATCACAAAATCTGGAAAAAATTTTGAAAAAACAAAGGGAAGAAAGCCTCGAAAAACATCAATAGCAAGATGGCTAAAGTTAGCTACAAGGGAAGGAGATTCCAACGAATCTAAAGGCCCATTCCACCAGGGCTATGTCCACTTCCTGGGCTGAAAAAAGAGGTGCATCACTAGAACAGATTTGCAAGGCCGCTACCTGGGCCTCATCATCCACCTTCATAAAACACTATCGACTGGATTTACCTTGTTCTCAGGATCTTTCCTTTGGCAGGAAGGTTCTACAAGCTGTCATCCCACCCTAGAAATTCCTACTTATCTGGTAGATCTCCAAGTGGGCCGTCATGGGGGACGTATTGGAAATGTAGAATTAGACTCACCGGTAATTCAGTTTCCATCTAGTCCTCCATGACGGCCTATATATTCCCTCCCTAGCTTATTCTGTATTGTATGTGAATATTTAACATACAAAATAAAATGTTGTTGTACCTTCCACCGGTGTAGTTATTTGGTAGACACTGGCGGGAGGATGCGGGTGGGAGGCTTTTAACCTCTCTGCTTCCTGTCCCTACAGAGGTCAAGGGGCATCCTCCAAGTGGGCCGTCATGGAGGACTAGATGGAAACTGAATTACCGGTGAGTCTAATTCTACATTTTCATTGACCTCTTTCCTAATCTACTTTTTAAACCATGCTAATGTGCATAAAGGGCTTTTTTGTGCTGCAGCTTCACAGGCTGTCACACTGCAGGAATATTTCTTACTATGTACAAATACCTGAACAGGCAGTACAAGGATCTCTCCAAAGATCTTTTTATACCTAGGCCTGTGACCAGGACAAGGGGGCATCCTCTACGCCTAGAGGAGAGGCGATTCTACCATAGACAAAGGTTCTTTACTGTAAGAGCAGTGAGACTATTGAACTCTCTGCCGCAGGAGGTTGTTATGGCGAACTCTATGTACATGTTCAAGAGGCCTGGATGCCTTTCTGGAGAGAAAAAAATATCACAGGGTATGGCAGTGATGGTGAACCTTTTAGAGCCTGAGTGCCCAAACTTCAACCAAAAGCCACTTATTTATTGCAAAGTGCCAGTGCAGTACTTTAAGCAATAATGCATTTCTCCTTGTTCATTGACAACTTTCAATCCTTCAGCCTCCCAAGGACACCAACCCAGTTGAAAGGAGGAGGGCAAATCCATCTATCATTGTAGGAAGGTTCTGCAGGCAGATTCTTTGAGTTCTGTCTGGTGAACTTCATTCTGGGGTGATGGCCCGGGTGCCCACAGAGAGGGCTCTGAGTGCCGCATCTGGCACCAGTGCCATAGGTTCGCCACCACTGGGTTATGGGGAAAAAACATTTAATTTTCAAAGGTTGGACTTGATAGACTTGTCTTTTTCTTGCCTTATTTACTATAATACTAAGCTGGTGAGACTTGGATGTTCCTTTAGCTTGCAACATTGTAGATTACTGCAATAGCTGGGACAGTATTTGCAGACATTAATAGCATCACATCTGTCTGCTACTTTGCTTGACCAGTCTGGTCAGCGCTTTTCTGAATCTTCATATGTATAGAAATGAAACCTAGTTATCATGGCACCTGGGATTTGCTGCCTTATACTAGTAGAACCAGTCATTTCCAATGCCCCCACTAATATCTGACAAACTTAACATTTGGTCAGAATTTGAATGTAGGAAGAGATGCAAGGATAAATCCTCTCCCCTTAGTTTAGTATATTTTAACCCCCTAATGACAGCCCTATCGGGAATTTACATTGGTCATGGCGCGAAAGATGATTTCGGAACATCGGGTACCAAAAGTGGCGGTCTATAGCTGTGACATCACAGCCCAGACCTGGCACTTACACCCGGGATCGGAAAAACTCAGATATTTTTGTTTGTATCCCCCTTGAAATAGTTAATAAAATCTCATGAATAAGCTTTAGACCCCCAAAATTAATTATCTATACATTGTATCTCACCTCACAAATAATAATCCCTCATATGTTTGCATTGCCAAAAAAACCTGAACATTTTATGTACATTGTGACACTGCAAATCTGCTGGGAATGGCGCTGCTTTGATCCTATGCCTGGCCGTGCACCCATACACAAGTCACCACCACATTTGGGGTGTCGATAAACTCGGGAGAAATTGGGCATAAAACGTAGCAGAGCGTTTCATCATTTTAGTCATTATGAAATTGTCATTTTTGGCCTACAATGTATTCTCCAAAAAAAGTCAAAAGTTTCTAAATCTCAGGGCCATTTTGTTTTAAAGGGAACCTACCACCCCGATTCTACCTATAAAGGTAGAAGGGGTGGTAGGTGGATGGATGGGACGTGAGGAGAGCCCTTTTTTGGGCTAATCCCCACGTCCCGGGTGTCTTTTAGAAAACTTTATTGCATGTATATGCTAATTTTTTTATGTAGCTACTGGGGCGTGGAGTAGCCGGACATGAGGCTACTAGTCGCGGCTACTCCACGCCCCAGTAGCTACGTTACTCCGCCTACCATGTAATCTGGAGTAGCCGCGACTAGTAGCCTCATGTCCGGCTACTCCACGCCCCAGTAGCCGCATAAAAAAATTAGCATATAACTGAAATAAAGTTTTCTAAAAGACACCTGGGACGTGAGGATTAGCCCAAAAAAGGGCTCTCCTCACATCCCATCCATCCATTAAAGGGTTAATAGACTTACAAGTTGTTTTACATACGTTGAAGGGTGTAGTTTATATAGTGGGGTAATTTTTTATTTAGGCTTTTCCAAATCACTTGAAAGCTGAGTTGTCCCTCAAAATGTGAGTTTTGGCATTTTCATAAAAAAATTTAAAAATTGAGGAGAGGACGGATAAAATATCATTCTAACATAAAGTAGACATTCCGGAAATGTTCGTTTTTTGGCTAGTTTTACTTCCTGTCTGGAATACAGAACATTGAAACTTTGAAAATGAAGATTTGTTTTCCGAAATTTTGCCAAATTTTCATTTTTATTCCAGAATGAAACGCAAAACTTATCACTTAAATTGTACCATTATCATAAAGTACAATTTGTCTCGAGAAAACAATCTCAAAATCACCTGGATACGTTAAAGCATATGTTATAGTTATAACCATCATGAGACGTGTCAAATTCTAAAAATCAAGTCTGGTCATTGAGCTGAAAACAGGGTTAAAATGTTCAAATCCAATTCCTCTGTAGCAGTTCATAGAAGAAACCACTAGGTGGTGCATATACCGTAAGTAGAGATGAGCGAGTATACTCGTCCGAGCTTGATGCTCGTTCGAGTATTAAGGTACTCGAAACGGCTCGTTGCTCGGACGAGTATTTCCCCTGCTCGAGATCGAGCATTTAATTAAACAAACACAGTGAAGAACAATGAAGAATAGAATAAAAACAGTGAACACAGGATCATTTAAGTGAAGAACACAGTGAAGAATAGATTACAGATGTTCGGCACATCTGCTTACTTGTCGGAAGATACACGCGGAACGGCAGCAGGGAGACATCGGGCGCAGCAGGGAGACATCGGGCGCAGCAGGGAGACATCGGGCGCAGCAGGGAGACATCGGGCGCAGCAGAGACACATCGGGCGCAGCAGAGACACATCGGGCGCAGCAGAGACACATCTGGCGCAGCAGAGACACATCGGGCGCAGCAGGGAGACATCGGGCGCAGCAGGGAGACATCGGGCGCAGCAGGGAGACATCGCGCGCAGCAGGGAGACATCGCGCGCAGCAGGGAGACATCGGGCAGACTTCAGTGGAAGAAGAGGAGCGGATCCCGGGACAGCGTATCTCCCTACAAGTAAGCAGATGTGCCGAACATCTGCAATCTATTCTTCACTGTGTTTTTCACTTAAATGATCCTGTGTTCACTGTTTTTATTCTATTCTTCACTGTTCTTCACATCTGATAACTTGTCGGGAGATAATATACGCGCGGAGCAGTGAAGAATAGATTGCAGATGTTTGCATACATCTGCTAACTTATCAGAAGACGTTCTTTTTCAATTAAATAACACATTTTATTCCCGAACCATTGACTTCAATGGGGCTCGTTATTCGAGACGAGCACTCGAGCATCTGGAAAAGTTCGTCTCGAATAACGAGCACCCGAGCATTTTAGTGCTCGCTCATCTCTAACCGTAAGCCATCCTGTAGCCAGTCTTCATACCAGGCTATGTGGATATGAGGAGAGATATTTAGGAAGCTTACAGCATATGCACTGGACAAATCACAATTAGTTTACTGACATTTGGGATCTCCAGTAGGCAAGGGCACTGAGCAGACAAACGCAGACCATTAAAAACGCAATGGAGAAAACGCCATGTAAACACACTTAATCAAGAATCTTATTTCTAAATCCAAGAAGCAAAACTGATGTGTTTTGATATGTGTTAAAAATTCAATGTAGAAACGCCACCTGTTTCACCGGCCTAAATCTACCGTCAGGAATCTACTTAGTAGATAGTGATGACAACCTATTGTACCTCCTAACATCTAGGAAGAGTGTAATCCAAACGAAAGCATGAAATAATACAAAAATTAGTGTGTATTCAATAAAGTTTATTAACCCCTACGGGACGCAGCCTCTTTTGGCCTTAAGGACGCGGCCCCATTCTTCAAATCTGACCTGTGTCACTATAAGTGGTTATAGTTTTGGAACGCTATGAGATATCCAGGGGATTTTGAGATTGTTTTCTCGTGACACATTGTACTTCAAATTAGTTTAAAAATTTGGATGAAATCTTTTGTGTTTAGTTATGAAAAAAAACAAAATTTGGCAAAAATTTGGAAAAATTCTTTATTTTCAACGTTCTAAATTCTCTACTTTTGATGCAGATAGTCATAGCTCCCAAATAAATTCATAACTTACATTTCCCAAGTGTCTGCTTTATGCTGGCATGGTTTTTTAAGATTCCACATATTTTACTAGAATGTTCTGAGGCTCAGAATTTAGGTATTATTTTTCACATTTTTTGTAAAATCACCAAAACCTGTATTTAGATGGACCTGCTCAACTTCTAATTGACACTGAGAGGCCTAAATAATAGTGAGACTCGTAAATTACCCCATTGTGGAAACTACACACCTCAACGTATGAAAAACCACTTTTAAGAAGTTTGTTAACCCTTTACGTGTTTTATAGGGGTTAAAACAAAATGGAGGTGCAGTCTCCAAATTGTAATATTTTTTCACAATACACCCATTTTGGGTGGAAAATTAAACATTTACAATGGATTAAATGAATAAAGGCTCCACAAAGTTTGTTACCCAATCTCTCCCGAGTACACGGATACCCCATATGTGGTGGTAACCTGCTGTATGGGCGCACGGCCGGGCATAGAAGGGAAGGAGGCGCCATCCAGATCAGATTTGCTATGTCACATTGTACAGGCTATAATTTTTTTCTTTTTTTTATTGTGGACCTATAGGGGCTTATTTCTTTTGCCACATGAGATGCACTTTTCTGGTACGTAATTTGGGGGAATCTATAGCTAATTGGTGAGATTTTATTAACTCTTTGTTGGTGGAGGAAATGAAAATCATCACTTTTCAGGAAGATTTTTATGGGGTTTTTTTTTTGGCTGTTTACCATACCATAAAAATAGTATATTATTTTTATTCTATGGGTCGCCACGATTACAAAAAGACCTCATTTATATAGATTTTTTATTTTTTTCCCATTTTTACTGCATAAAAAGTAATTTGGCAAAAATGTTGTTAATTTTAGCATCACCGTCTTTCATATGCATAACTTTTTTATTTTTCGCCTCACAAATCTGTTTAAGGGCTTATTTTTTGCGAGAAGGATTGTTCTTTTTAGTGGTCTTATTTTAGAGTGCATAACATTTTTTAAATTCCTTTTTAGAGCATTTTTATAGGGTATTAATTGAAAATGATCTTTTTTCTGAAGCTTTTTTTTGTTTTGTTTTTTACGGGGTTCACTTTGCGGATCTAATAACGATTCTGTTTTATTATACAGATTGTTACGGACGCAGGGATACCAAATATGTGGGGGTTTTGTGTATTTTATTCAATTGTACTGAATAAAAACCAATTTGGAGAAAATCTTGTTCATTTTAGCATCACCATCTTTTCATATGCATAACTTTTTTATTTTTCGGCTGACAAATCTGGTTAGGGGCTTATTTTAGTGGGCTTATTTTGGAGTGCATAACATTTTTTAAATTACTTTTTAGAGCATTTTTTTTATAGGGTATTAATTAAAAATTATCTTTTTTCAGAACGTTTTTGCGTTTTTTTTCTACGGCGTGTACCGTGCGGGTCCAGTAACAATTCTGTTTTATTATACAGATTGCTACGGACGCGGCAATGCCAAATATGCGGGGTTTTTTGTGTTTTTGTGTTTTTTATACTTTATTAAGTGTTTTTATGGGAAAGTGACATTTTAGGGGCTTATATTTTTATGTATTTATTTTTTATTTATTATAATGTGTAGTGTTAAGTGTTTTTGCATATTTTTACTTATACATACTTGAACTTGAACCAGTGATGCTCTGATCACTGGTTTAAGTTCAATACACTGCTCTACAATACTATTTTATTGTAGAGCAGTGTAAACTGTCTGAGCATGCTTGCGCATGCTCAGACACTTTACAGTTAGACCCGGAAGGGGTCTGGCTGCCATGGAGACCGGGCAGCTCCGGGGCACATGCCAGTCCTCGGAGCTGCCCAGAAGTGGATCGGATCCCCCGGTAAGCGGCACGGGGGATCCGATCCACAGCGCAAACACCCTTACACGCCGCGGTCATGTTTGACCGCGGCGTGTAAGGGGTTAACACCCGCGACCGGAGCCGGCTCCGATCGCGGGTGTTAGCGCAGGCTGTCAGCTGTATTAGACAGCTGACAGCCGCTGCTTCTGGTACCGGCTCCGTTCGTGAGCCGGTGCCAGAAGCAGGACGTTATAGAACGTCCCCGTGCGCTAAGCATCTAGCCCCGGGGACGTACTATAACGTCCTGGTGCGCCTAGGGGTTAATAAGACAAATTACTGGTTAAAAAACTTGGCCCCACGACAGGGGGAACACAAGGCAAAAACAGTTTGAAATCCAGGCAAACAGATCAGGTATTTTAGACAATGTAAGTGGATAATGATGCTATAATAGCCATAGGAATACATACATGGTAGGGAATGGGAAACACAGAAAGGTGGCATATAAGCAGAAGGTAACAGTATAATTGTCAACAGTGTGAGAGCGGCTTACCCATATCGAACCTGATCGCTGCCTGGAAGTCAAACGCCCCGACGCGCGTTTCGGCTGGTGAACAGCCTTCGTCTGGGGGGTAGAGTCTTCAGGGCAGCAAGCCACATTAAAAATCTTTTTAAAACCAATGAGCGTGCTGGATGGTTGTCACGTGACCAAGTGGTTGATCACACTGTGACATCGAAATATCGCGTGATGTGGAGCATGCCGCGCGTGCGCATAATGCTTGATGCGCCCGGTGAATGACGCGGTGTTAGGTACGCTGTGATGTGAGAAAATCGCGAGTCTTGACGTGCCGCGCATGCGCATCACGGGGGGACAGCTGGAAAATGAATAAAGGTAAGTTTTGTCATAGAAAAAACGTATTGAAAGTAAAAAATTGTACATGATCATTAAAAGACATTTCATTTTGAAATACCTAGAGTAAGAGAAATTCTTTAAAGAACCCACAAATGTGCTTATTGAATATATACAGGGGGAAAGACATCGTCAAGCCCCTGTATAAGGGAAATACATATGTTCGTCAAAAGGCTGTCTAAACAGCGAAGAAAGTGCATGATGGATGGTGTAAAACATGTAGTAATATTATGGTTAGCATTATAGTGCAATTTAAAACAAATGTAAAAAAAATTATTTATACCACTACAAATAATAAAAGTAATGCCATGAATAATACAGATAATAGAAATCAAAAATAGAATAAAATCTATCTTTTTACATTATTATAAATCAGTATTCTAGGCCTAACACATAGTGGTCAATTCAGGCTAAAAATACCTGTATAAAGTGCTTGTTATTATTAAAAAACAATTTAGAATGCAAAAAATGCAAAGAATAATGTGAATTAATGCTTACATATTATAAAATTTTTTTGGAAAAACCAAAGAGATTATTGTGGTGTAGGTGGGAAGGGAAAGTGAAGGAGTGATGGACGTGATAGTGAAGGAAGTGAGGTAGGTGCCAAGGGAAGTGTGCTACACAAACAAACATATGATAACAATACAACATAGTTAGTGCATTTCTTAATCAAAATGAGAATTTGTAATGAATGAAGAAGGCCCAGCTGTACAGATGATCGATTTTTCTAATTGTTGAAACACATGCTTAAGGGGCAGGTTATCCACTCAAGACACATAGGATGGTTGTTCATGAAGAATATATAGCGAATGAGTAAAACACTGAGGTAGAGAATTCCTGCAGCGCCCATACATCTAACACGGAAACTCGAATAGCTCAGAGAAAAACTGTGGCAAGACAAATTGAAAAATAAGTTAAAAACATAGAAATACAACAACAAATAAAATATGAGGGGGAACCGTAAACGCGGTTACCTCACTAATACCCTGAGGGATAACTCGGGTCAGGATCGGTGGGGTGTGGTGCACAGAGCAGAAGCAGATATGATTCTATAAGAAAGGAACAAAGCTTAATGTTTCATTTAATCCTTTGGGTTGAAGTGTATTCAGTGTCCAAATCCATCGTGCTTCTTGTTGCGCGAGTCGTTTTTGTATAGGGCCTCCTCGGATGTTGGTCATGATTCTATCAATGCCCCGCACAAAAAAACCACGAGGGTCAGCATTGTGATGGATTTTGAAATGTTGGGCTATTGGTCTGCCCTCCGTATTATAGTCATCTTTTTTCGCCGAAATAATGTCTCTCATGTGTTCCCGTACGCGAATTTTTAACTCGCGTGTGGTGAGGCCTATGTAGATCATGCCACATGGGCAGGTAGCATAGTATATGACTGCCCTAGTATTACAGGTGATTGTTTGAGTGATTTTGAACTCTTTTGTACCTGTGGAATCATAGGTAGATTCCTCAAATATCCCTCAGTTCTTTTTGTAAGTGACGGTACATTTTAATAATAAATACTATCTGTGGGTTCCGGCAGTTCGCACTCAGCGCTGTACTAGTACATGTACATGATATGGTAATACTGCGATAACGTCACCCGGCCAATCAGATCGGTCTCGTCCCCCACGATCACTGGTGTCAAATTAGATAATGTGCACCCAACTACAGCTAGTGGGGATGATGTCCCTTTTTACCTCTCCTCATCTTCCAGTGACCTGGAAGAACCCGCAAGAAGTCGCCATATGGCTTATGCGGAAAAAGTACATGGGTAGCCCCAGATAATTATACTCCTACAGGCCAACCTAGAATTAAATTTGACACAGCCGGGCTCAGAGCTGTGGCCTTTTTTTATGAGGAGCTATTAAATTTAATTGTACTCCAGACCAATCTCTACACTGCACAGCATATTGCCCAAAACCCCTCTTTTATGCACAACCCTACAGGTAGTCCCCTGTCCCTGCAGAAGAGATGGGGAAGTATTGGGGCATAGTACTTTTTATTGTGCTAGTAAAGAAGCCATCAATCAGGGACTACTGGAGCACAGACATTCTGAATCACACCCCTAGAGTGCCCCCAAAATGTCCCCCCTTCCTGGGTATTAGTGTGAAGATCAGGTGCGATTTAGTGCACCCACTACTGGACCAGGGCTACCACCTCTACCTGGACAATTTTTACACCAGTACTACACTACTAAGCTGCAATGCCATGGGCGCTGTCCCGGCCCTCAGTAGCGATCACTGATATGTGTGTCTTAGACACACATATTGTTGTTTACTACGCTCAGCCGGCCCTCTAGGACTCAGGTGCCGATGTCATCTCACAGGCGCAGGAGCCGTCTGGGTCCTAGAGTGGCGGCGGGACGGACCACGCGGTTCCAGGGAGCGCATGTGGGTGAGTATTATTCTATTTTTTTTTTTTTTTTTGCATGGCTTTATACCCCAGGGGGGCAGGCTATATATTCCAGGACGGGGTGAGGGGGGTGGCTATATACTATGGGGGAGAAGGAGGCAGGCTGGCTATATACTCCAAGGGGGGGGGCTAATGAGGGGGAGATTATAAGGTAGTATATATTATAGTATATGAATGGGTCGCAGTGTATTATCTGTATATGCAAGGGGCACTTAGCTGTTATCTAGGGGACATTATATTGACTGTGAGTGTGGAGATCTTTTCCAGAGGCCACAGTTACCCAAGTGGCAAATTCTGCAGAGAAAAATCAGAGCATGGAGAAGTCTCTATGACGTTCCTTACCTGATGGAGAAGGATTGGCAGCAATGAGGAGACTATAGAAGGAAGAGCGGGATAGACTGGACCAACACCGATATAGGAGACAGCAGCAGCCTAACAGTAAGTGATGTCTGCGCCCTAGTGCAGCCCAGATGTGCAGTACATGTATTGCTTGGATACAGTATATTGATGTGTGTAGTAAATTCATTTTGGTCAATATTTATAAGTGCAGGATATTATTATGTGCTGTTTATTCATTGATGGTAAATATTTATATGTGTGACATCTAAGTGTTTGGTATATTCATTGCAGGAATATGGTATTTTCACTGAAGGGACATATTCTATTTTACGCTATATTTATGGCTAGGTGGCCATATTGTAGATGTTTCCATAGCAGTTGGCCACTTAGATTTCTTTATTATTTTTAATGGGGGAGCATTTTATTTCTCCCGGTAGGATCTGATCCGTTTGGGGACGCAATTTTCCTTAGGCAACAAAATTCCTCATCCCGGCCCTGCTTGCAGAAATACTGTGGCATTCGCCACTTTACGCAGAAATCAGAGAGGTCTCCGTATGTCGCTGCTTGGGCAAAAACTCGGAAGGGACAAGAGCAGGTCACTACGCAGCGACTCTATATTGTGTGTTAAGTACAAGGACAAGAGAGACGTCCATGTATTAACAACAATACATGGGCACAACAGGGCACCTCCCCTTTACGAGGTACCAGTACAGAAACCCCCCAAACTTGACTGCTTATTGGACTATAATAAGTACATAGGGCGGACCAGGTGCTTCAGCCATATAACGCCATGCAGAAGTCGAGGGTGTGGTACAAGAAGCTGGTTGTAAAAATCATGTAGATGGCACTTTATAATGCTTATGTGCTACATCGATGTGCAGGCCAGTATTGCTGTACCCCCGGGAACACGCATCATGATGTTTGGGGTGTTTGTCTCCCGTGGCAGAAGCTGGGCACAATATGACATAATGGATATTTTGTACTATGCACTATCCATTATGTATATTATTTGGGATCCACCTGTGGGGTTAAAGAGGACCTGTCACCCCCGAAAAATACCCCCACCAAATTAGTTCCCCCTCATCCTGTCCCCGTCCCTTTATATTTATTGAATTTTTATTAAAATGAGTTTTAAACGATCGGACCTCAAAAAAGATGTCGGATCGTCGTACAGGTCCCCTAGCAGTTGGCCGTATTCATGAGGGGGCCGGCCGACCCACCCCCTCCACTCCCCTGTCAGTCAGGGATATGTAAGAATCGCCGGCAGCAGCGCATGTATTGTGCAATCGCGGCCGGCTCTATGCGATGCGGCGCGCTGACAGCGGCCGCAGAGGGGTTTATTCACAGCGCCAGCGGCGCAATATAAAGGGGCGGGGGACAGGATTAGGGGGAACTAATTTGGTGGGGCTATTTTTCGGGGGTGACAGGTCCTCTTTAAAATGCTAACTACTCCCCTAGATTAATTCATGGAGGGGTGTATTTTCCAAAACAGGGTCAGTTCTCAGGGGTTTCTACTGTACTGATCCCTAAGGGCATCTCCAAATGTCTGTGCTCCAAATGCCAGTTATTCCCTTTTTAGTCCTGCTGTGTGCCCAACCTGTAGATATTGCTGTAACCGAGATAACCAGCAGAAAGATTTTTGGGGTGTTTGTCCCCATTGGCATGAGTTGGGCTGAATACATTTGAATAAACAATGCAAATTTTACACTGGCCCATTCACTTTGTATTATATTTGGGCCACCATTGCAGGGGTTAAAATGCTCATACAACCCTAGATACATTATTTGAGAGGTGCCCTTTCCAAAATGGGGTCACTTCTTTGGGGTTTCTAATGTACTGGTACATCAGGGCCATTCCAACATCAATCTAGTGAAAATATAGCTCTAAAACCCAAATTTTGCTCCTGAGCCCTGCCGTGTACCCAGCCTGTAGACTATTGACACATATGGAGTATTTCCAATGCTCGGGATAACCCGCATAATGATTTTTGATGTGTTTGTCCCAAGTGCCATGAGTTGGGCAAAATACATTGGCAATAACATGGCATATTTGAGAAATAATTTAATTTTTACTCTGCTCACTATAACCCTAGATAAATTGATTCAGGGGTGTAGTTTACAAAATAGTGTCACTTCTTGGGGGTTTCTATTGTACTGGTACCCAGGGGCTCTGCTAACACGACATGAAACTCCAAAACCATACCCGTGAAAATAGAGCTCCAAAAGCTAAATTTTGCTTGTTCCCTTCTGAGCCCTGCTGTGTGCCCAACCTATAGATTATTGGCACTTATGTGCTATTGCCATACTCGGGACAACCCGCAGAATGAAATTTTGGGTGTTTGTCTGAAGTGTCATGAGTTGGGAAAAATACATTTGGCACTAAAATGTCACTTTTGAGAAAAAAAAATGCAAATTTTACTCAGCACCATTTATTTTGTATTACATTTTGGCCAGCATGTTGGAGGTTAAAATGCTCACCACAACCCCAGATAAATTCTTTGTGGGGTGTAGTTTCCAAAATGGTGTCACTTCTCAGGGGTTTCTATTGTACTGGTACATCAGGGGCTCTGCGAACATGACATGGCACTCCAAATCCAAACGTGAAAATGGAGCTCCAAAAGCAAAATTTATCTCCTTCCCTTCTCAGCCTGTCGATTATTGCCACATATGGGGCATTGCCGTACGCGGGACAACCCGCTGAATGATTTTTGGGGTGTTTGTCTAAAGTGGCATGACTTGGTCGGCGTTGCACCTACATTCTTACAAATAAAGTTCAATAGCAATATTAAAATACTGTCAAATATATCATGCAAAATGAAGGGATATCAAAGGGATTGTACCATATTTGATTGTTATGCCCTATCCTGATAACAATGGGATACAGTAGGTGGACCCCCAAAGATCACGAGAATGGGGGTCCTGTTTTCACTAACTGCTGGAGTGGGATGTATATAATTTCACTTCTTTCAATAATCATTAATCATTGGAACTCGGTGATTACATTGATCAGCTATATTTGTTGAGAACAGGATGCCTGTTCTTGTGATCAGTGAGGATCCCAGAAGTCAACCCACCACCAATTAGATTATTATCCTTAACCTGTGGATAAGGGTTAAGAATCAAACTGTACAACCCCTTCAACATTGTGTCACCCCTCAGTAAGGCATAATGGATAGTTAGAGATCTAACCTATATGTTAATCTTCTTAAAGGGTTTTCCAGTGAACCCTAATTCCTTTAACTCTTAAGTCACTCCCCTTAACAAATAACAAAAAGGCAAAATCTCTGTCCATAGTAAAAAAAAAAATGTGAATTTTATGCTGCTCAAATAAAATCTCAATGCTTCAAAATACACAATTTACACGTGTGAAAAATACAAGTCACTAAGTAACCTGCAGACTGCACCCTAACCTCTAACAGACTGTAGGTGTTAAAGGGTTAAACCACAAGAAAGTCGCAGCCACCAGTATTAAAGAGAAACATTCCCAGTAGTTACAGCAGGAAAGCAGAGATCACGTGACTGGGCTTGTCCTGATCTCTCCTCCCTTTCATTTTGTCATCAGTGGTTTAACCCAACGAGCTGCTGTTCAATTTGCGGAAGTGTTCGGATGCTGAGAAGTGGGCGTGGTCGTCGGGTCGGCGCTTAATCGTCACGTGCGAGTGCTAGCTCCAGCTGGTGCGTGAGAGCAGAGAGAGCGGCGGCTGCGCTGTGAGTAGTGGGAGACGCTCATACAATGCAGGGGGAGCACTGCAGAGAAGGCTGCTTCCTCTGATCTAGCAGCCATGCTTACAGCTGAGAGTTTGTTACAATTGCATCCTTCCTAATCTTATTGTATCAGCAGAACAAAGCTCTTCTGGTAACTTGTTGCAGTGTATAAGAGCAGCTGTGCCTCTGATCACATATAGTTACACCCAGTATAGATTCCTCTCTGTATACATATGGGTGGGTTATACTTCTATATACCTGGTATATGTCTATGACAATGTAGTGGGCAGTGTCCAGGACTTCCATGTACAGGTGTACTATAAGCAGGTAGTACATGACATGTCACCTAGTAGACAGTTTACCCCACTATATGTGTATGTCAATTAGTGTAATGTGAACTATGCCTATGGTATGTCAACTTGCAATATAGAGGCATTCATATCACATTGTATTATAGGGTTTATTATATCAATAAATACATTAAGGTGTATATGGAAAAACATACTTTATTTAAATATGCCATACAGAGTTAAGAACAATAATAAAAAAAGAGTAAACTCTGGAGAGGAAACTCGCATTGCTATTGGTCTGGCAAATGGCTATATAATGGCCAAGGTAATGTACCAAACCGACCCCAGCATATATGTAACGTAAGGATGTATAAGAAATTGTATCAATCGCTCTATAGATGGTGAATGATCAACAGCTGGGGGAAGAGCTCAAGTGAGTGCAAAAAAAGTTGCTACAAAATCAAAGAAAATGTGACACATTTCTATGTCTATAATATATTACCAATACATGCAACTCGAGCAGTATGAAATTGCCATATATAAGAAAGATGCCAGACCGGGAGGCTTCTTCAGGGATACATTTTGAGGGAACCTGTCATCTGTGGAGGTTTGACACCACTTATGCCCTTTTTTTTTTTTTTTTTTTTGAGCATAGGGGATCACAGGAACCCATGTTAATCATGCCAATGGGGTGCCTTATCACGTACTGCAGGTGTACATACTTTATCTGTGCTTTATTGACTTCTATGGGACTGTCCTAAGTAACTGTGTAAAGTGAGGCCTGGTGGTTGGGGGGACAGTGCTGTAAAGCTACAGCGATCAATTATCAGTTTCTGGCAGAAGGCTTCACAGTAGATTAGTGTGCATGTGTCAGTAGTTTGGGCAATACGTAACTGCGGATAGTGTTAGTTGTCGGTCCTGGAGATCTGTGTAGCTATACATGTTACCAGAAGCCGGACTGTGAAAAATGCATGTATGTTCTAGGATTAGAATGGTCTAGGTCAGTGGTGGTGAACCTATAGCAATTTCTGTGGGCACCCAGGCTGTCATCCTAGCCCAGAGTTTGCTAGACAGGGCTCAAGGCCTCCATCTGCAGTCCAAGTAAACCCAGGATATACCGTGCTCTGTTCTATTTAATACACATCCTGGACCTGAGACTACTGGAGGAGAGAGAAGGTGTGGACACAGCTGGGTGACCATTAGAGCTATGGATCCAGGCCCAATGTTTCTTATTGATCAGAATACCCTGGAGGAAAGCTACAATGATGCACTGAATTCTTTCTACTGTATTGGTGTCATCAGGGCACTGATACAATGGATAGCTGTGACAGAGCAGGGAGCTATAAGTAACTCCTTAAATAGCCATGTTGGCACTTTGCAATAAATAAGTGGGTTCTCTTTGTCGTTTGGGCACTCGGTATCTATAAGGTTTGCTGGTCTAGGTGTATAGTCGTGCAATCTCTTCACTGATCACAGCACATCCCCCCCCCCCCCCCTTGCTATGAGTCACTGCTGTAGCGGCTTCTGGTTAGACTGCACCAGCATTCTCCAGGTTTAGATGCAATCCTGGAATATAAATATGACTATGATTGGCAAGGCAGATACCCCCCCCCCCCCCCAGTCATGTCCAAGGCTTGTAGCAAGTAGCCAACTTTTCATATTGGCTGTTCATCTGCCTATCCGGCAATATGTCTGGGCCGCGTAGCCAGACCCTACTAAACCTTTGGAACCTCTCATTTTTTTACTGATGACCTTATGGGGCTCTGCTAATGACCTGATGCAGTAACTCAATCTACTTCCCTGTTATAGTGTTGGGGGAAAAAAAAAGAGTGACTGCAGCGGGTGCTGTCACCCTGGACTCTTGAGTGAACCATGAAGTGTCTATTCCTCATATGAAGAAACCAGTAGTAAATGATACATTATGGTTGGGTGGATGGAGGTATAGAGGCTTCACGTATAACGCCTCATATACCCTTGTATACAAGAACCCGTGCCATTGCTGCTGCTCTTATGGTGGCACCCCCCTTAGTCACCAGATATCTGAGCAAACACTGACAGAAGGAGAGAGGCGTAATAATTGCAGGTTCTTCTATTAACTGGTTGATAAAGGATGTTTACAAGGTAAATGTGCAATGCTCTGCAGTTCTGTTTCCTCCCCACAGTCAAGTGTTATCCTGGATTGTCCTTTGGTCTTCTTTCTCTCTACTGAGCACGTTTTATGAATAGTCATTTGAGAATGTTATCTGGTTGCTGCTCAGATAAGAAGCAAGCTGGAAATTCCTTTTTTATTTTCTTTTTCCACTGCTTCTGTTCTTGTGTCATGTGTCAGCAGGCGGAATGTTATAGAGCAGGAGGTGCTGACAAGACTGTACATGGTGTCCTAGAGTCGTGGTAATAGAGCCAAAGAAGCTGAGCAGATTGTATATAGTGTCCTATATACAGGCAGCATGTTATAGAGCAGGAGGAGCAGAGCCTTTTTCATCAGGATGAAGGACTGTATGCAGATGAGCCTGAGGTTTTAATGGAGCCTGTTAGGAAATTTCTAGGATAACTTGTATTTTGTTAATAGAATCGAAATTTGAAATACATTTAGGCTCCAATCACACGCATATACTCGCCTAGCTGTAGCCAGACATGGCTGGGCATGGCATGCTGGTCAGGAGGAGGGTTGAGCGCTGCTCACCCCCTCCCCTTTCCATGGGTACCAACGCTGCATTGCCATATACATGGGGGAAAAATAGAGCATGCTCTCCCAGTGTACACGTATTGGGCACCTATAGCAGTCTATGGGAATGTATTTCTATATGACACCATGACAGTTGTGTGAATGGGCCTAAAGCTGTAGAACAGGGGGTTGGGGTTGATTGTGTAGTAGTGCTGTTTAAGAAGAAAGCCAACACGTTTTTCTAATTCCTCTTTTTCAGTAAATGGTATGCTAACAAAATCTAAAATCATGGCTTTTTTTTTTTTTTTTTTTTTTTCCCCTAACCCTCTCTCTGACGTCTGCTCACCGTGCATCAGACCTTGCACGTGCGCGGTGAGTCCTACACACTTGTGCCTGCACAGTTCGCTCTACCCAATTTCACAGAAGAGGGTGGCAGGGGTTTATATAAAAATCTGCAAACATTTAGTGGTGAATATTCTCAAGCCTTAGCCAGTGTGCAGGCTGGAACGTCGTGGGCCAGTCCACTCTGCTGTTGGCCACATAGGCGTGGCGATGGCCTGATGGGGAAAATGCTCACAATTACTGGCATATTGCAAGTAATTGTGATTATTTCAGGACTTGTATGCCAAAAAAACTGGCATACATTCAAAGTCCCCCAAAGACTCCATTTGCATAGACCTTACAAGGAGTGGTAGCAATGCTTTTGTGACCATGATGTATGAGGTCATCCCTGGTGGAAATTGTTGGGCAATGTGTAATGTTTACAGGTTGTGTAATATCCCATTTCAGTTTTTGTTTTAAACATTTGATGGAGTTTCACATCTACTTTCTAATAACTAATAACAAGAAGAGATTCTGAATGATAAAACCAACGAGATCCAATTCCCCCAATCTGAGAAGTAGTCATTCATTGAAATGGATATAAATTCTATGGAGAGTGGTGTTTACTGTGGTTATTGAAAAGTATCAGTGTTTGTGATAGGTCAGTGATGGCCAACCTCTTGAGCTTGGTGTGTCAAAATATGTCACATCTAAATGTTGTGATAAATTGTAGGTAAAAAATTAATTTTTCAATACAGGCAGTTGCATAAAAGATAGCTTTCATAGGTTTGTTGTTAAGTTGAATTTATATTTTATAACTATAGATCCAGACAAATTTTCTTTTGGCCCCAGTGACAATTGGAGTTTCAACATTTTTTGCTGTAATGGGACAAAGGATTATCAATAAAGCTTCATTACAGACTCTGTACAGCTGATCATTGCAGCCTGGGGCTATAGGAAAGCCTCCAGAGATCTTCACCAGAGGTCACAGGGGCAGAATGGTCCGTGTGTAACTAGGGGTCAGGTGTTTTTTAAAGGAAACCTACCACTTCGGATAGGGCTTCTAAGCAGCACATGCCGTGCATCAGCTCAGGGTGAGCTGGTCCCGGCGCTTATCTTCCTTATGTTTTTAAACTGTTTTAAAGCGCTCTAACACTTTATTCATGTTTATATCTGAACTAGCTTCCCCACATCGTGGGTCGCGCTTGGTGCACCATGCGCGTGGCCGTGTGTGCGCCTGAATAGGAAGTGGTAGCGCGCATGGTGCGCCGAGCGCAGACCACGGTGCGGGGTAACTAGTTTGGATATAAACATTAATAAAGTGTTAAAACGCTTTAAAACAGTTTAAAAACATAACGAAGATAAGCGCCGGCACCAGCTCACCCTGATCTGGTGCACGGTATGTGCTGCTTAGAAGCCCTATCCGAAGTGGTAGGTTTCCTTTAAGTAGGGGACTGCCTGTATATTAGAATTGCTGAGCAGTACCTATATTGAGGTACAGTGGCAGCAGAGTGGGGGCTTGGCAAGGTTAACTGTCTCTGATCTGATGTGTTTTCTACCCCTAGTATTGCTTTGCAGTAACTGTTATGGGTACATTAGTAGCCGTACGTTTTGTGTACTCACGGCCTTACCCCGCTTTCGGGACAAAATAATTAAAAATACTTTGCAGGACACAGTCATGTGAACATTCCCTAAAAGGTATCAGGAGGGCATGCTGTGCGTCTATGAGCCTGGAATTGTGTATTTGCAAATGTACAGGCTGGCTCACGAGTTTGGGACTAGCTGCTGTGACTTTGTATTTGCGTCATGTTTTAATGTTGTTGTTAAGTTTAGATTAAGTTTTATTAAATAAAGTGGTTTGAACCTTTCAGCATCACTTACACTCCTCATCTTCTGTGAGATGATTACATAAGTGCCGCATGATCATGAGAACACTTGCAGTCTGCTGGAGTGTGGAGTTCTGTGTGTTTATTCTGGTTGTTTGACTTGTTTAGAAAACTTTACAGAAATGATTATCGTTTAAAAGGCTGAGTTTCAAATTGATTCCCACTTTAGGCCACATTCAGACGACCGTATGGGGGGAGTGGGTGTGCAAGCCGCCACCAATAGACTGCAATGGCCGGACGTTGTGGCACACTGGCACTGTACCACTCCGTACACTGTTACGGCCTGTACGCCGTGTATCTCTGGAGAGGGGAGGGATCACCACTACTCCTCGCCATCACGCCGGACGTATGCATACGTTCGTCTGAATGCAGTCTTAACCCCTTAACGCTTTGCGCCGTAGCTCTATGGCAAGAGGTGCAGGGAATGTATGAAGAGGGCTCACAGGCTGACCCATCAAAGACCCATCGCTAACACCCGCGGTCCGTGCTTGCACCGATCGTGGCTATTAACCCTTCCGATGCCGCCGGCAACTTTGCATGGGCGCCGCCATGTTTCTTCCTATAGTTGCTCCCCCGAACGTAGTCGGGGGGCGGCGATCAGTTGCAGTGACAGTGGCCAATGGCTCATTGTAACGAATCACATGCAAAAACGCCATATACTGCAATACCGAAGTATTGCAGTATATGGTAGGAACAATCTGACCATCTAGGGTGAATGTACCCTAGATGGTCCTAGAAATTGTGAAGAAAAAAAGTTTAAAAAAAAATGAACAAAATATTAATTCTAATCATTCCCCTTTCCCTAGAACTGATATAAAACATAATAAACGGTAAAAATCACAAACTTATTAGGTATCGCCGCGTCCCAAAATGCCCGATCTATCAAAATATAAAAACGGTTATAACTGGCGGTGACCTCTGAGACGGGAAGTGGCGCCCAAATGTCCGAAATGCGACTTTTACACCTTTTTATATCACACAAAAAATGGAATAAAAAATTATCAAAATGTCGCACAGACCTCAAAATGGTAGCAATGAAAAATGTTAGCAATGAAAACCTCGGCTCATTTCCCAAAAAATGAGATGGACAGATAGATATAGATTTATAGATATATATATCTCCATCTCTATCTTTTTTGTACATATTCGTTTAATTTTTGAAAATGTATTAAAACGCAATTAAACCGGTATAAATTTGGTATCACCGCGATAGTAGGGGTGTTATTTGTAGAGAGGAGTGAAAGTTGTAAAATCAGCCCGCAAGAACGTGACGCACATGCAGGGTTTTTTTTCCCAGTTCCCGGCATGTTAAAATAAATAACATTACGGGAATGTAAAATTTGTTACTTACAAAATAAGTCCTCACACAGCTCTGTACATGGAAAAATGAAAAAGTTATGGATTTTTGAAGGTGGAGAGCGAGAAATGAGCGAAAAAACCCTGGGTTAATACTGTACTGGCAGATTAATGTGAATATATATTTATCTGCCAAAACACTCGATAAAGCCAATAGGAGATCAACAGATACAACTAGTAAGTGGACATATCCCTCATCCTTTAAAGGACACCTACCACCAGATTACTGATGGTAGTCCCTCCTCACATGCATGTTCCTTACCACCAGGGGTTGCTGACAGTGTTGCTCCCCCCCTTTACTTTCAGGACTTCTGAATTCATAAGAAAAGAATTTTGTAAAAATATGTAAATGAGCCTTATGCGCTTGGGCTGATGTCACATGAGTGCCTCATGGCTTGCAGACGGCTGTTGACATCAGGCGGGTGTCTGCAAATCTTGTGTCTGTTTGAGAACACCTTCCTGGTGCAAGGTTACTAGTGCGGCAGCCGGCTGTCTGAGAGTCCGCGCCCACACTCAGTGATGGGACCTAAAACAGAAATAAAACTGAGTAAAATTGCAGTCACAGTTGGCATGGACTTGCAAGTTGGGGGCTGCTTGAGAAGTGAAGTAGCCTTAGCCACGTAGCCTAGAGGCTACACCACACCCCAGTTGCCTCTGCAGCCAATTGACATCTGCAACACCCCTGCCGATGCAAGGCAGAGGGGTTGTTGCGAAAACGTCCCACCTTGTAGCTTGCAGCCTGTGTAGGGTCTGATCAACCCCAGAGCATGTCACTACATAACACAGGGGGACACTGAAACGGTGGAGTCTGCCTGGTAAGGCAGGAGTTAATTGTTTTATGTGATGTAATTCCAGCAACCAATCACATGTTCTGATATTGTATCTGTAAGCTGGGATGCGATTGGAGGAGGAACCACCACCAGACCAGTAGGAGTAATAAAACCCCTGGTCAGGAAAGTTTTAGAGGGCAGAAGAAGAGCTCAGTCAGAGTGAAGAGTCAGTGCAGTCAGCACACCAGACCAGAGCAGGAGAGCTCAGCTCCCTGCCGGAGTGGAGAGAGAGAAAGGGGTGTCATCCTACCTTTTAAGGGTGATATCTGAAGCAACCTAGGAAAAGCTGAAGCATCCTACTAGGACACAGCTATCTCCCAGCCTGCCATTGCATCCAGGCTGATGATCCATTCCGGTGGTTCCCTCTCCAACTGCAGCCCCAGAATTCTACCATTTGTCAAGGCACGTTGCTACTGTTCCTGTCGGTTCCAATAAAGAACTGTAAGTTATTTGTGTTCAACGTCTGCCTCCATCTGGTCCCTGCTACTACGGCTGTTACCATCACGGGCACCCTATTCACCATACAGAGACTCGTACTCCAGACTCCAAAGGGTTGCCCCAGGGAGAACCGCTATAGCAGCCTCTCCCTCATAATTTCTTGCCAACACCACCTGCTGGAGACCTGCCAGGCTGTAGGACAGCCCTCCGGTTCCCCATACCAAGCACCGTGACACTAGTGTGCCTAGGCCGCAACCGCCAGCCACTCCGGTATTCCGGGCCCAGGCTGTCTCTAGGCTCCAAAAAAAGACTAGGCCCCGGTGGGGGATGTTGCACATGTAACTAAACAAGTACGTATTAAAACGCACGTTAGGTTTTAGAAAAAATAATAATAGGTGATTAGGGATGAATTAGATTTATGGATTTTACAGTCAGGATCTACAAAGCATGTAGATTGCTGACGATGGCTTTCCTTTTAAAGGGTCTTTGCAAGTTACATGTTTTCCCATATCCACAGTATAAGGGCAAACAAGCTGATCACTAGGGGCACCAGCAGTCGAACCTTCACCGATCTGTAGTCCTGTTGCTCCATTCAGTACAGGCGGTCCCCTACTTAAGGACACCCGACTTACAGACGACCCATAGTTACAGACGGACCCCTCTGCCCACTGTGACCTCTGGTGAAGTCTCTGGAAGCTTTACTATAGTCCCAGATTGCAATAATCAGCTGTAAAGTGTCTGTAATGAAGCTTTATTGATAATCCTTTGTCCAGTTACAGCAAAAAAATTTTAAACTCCAATTGTCACTGGGGCAAAAAAAATTTTTGTCTGGATCTACAATGATAAAATATACAGTTTCGACTTACATACAAATTCAACTTAAGAACAAACCTACAGACCCTATCTTGTACGTAACCCGGGGACTGCCTGTATAGGAATGTCGGAATATACAGAGTGTTGTGCTTGGCAATTCCTGGCATTCCCATGTGGCAGGACTCGGATTGCTGGACATCAAAATGCTCAACTTCATGCAGGGGTAGCAAGGCACTTCAAAGAAAAAGGACATGGTGTACGATCTAAAGGGTACATTCATACGGCCGTCGGTGGGGATATATGTGCGGCCGCATATGCGTCCTCATAGACGGCAATGGCGGTACTGTGGGACCGTTCTGTGCCGTACATGGGCAAGAGATAGAGCATGCTCTTTCCTCGTGTGTGGCCGTGGGGCGCTTTTCTCTTTTGGAGGGGTCACCACCTCCTCCTCTCCAGCGCACCGCGGTATGGGGCGGGCATACAGCTGTGTAAATGTTACCCCTAGGTGGATGGTGCTAGAACAAGTGTCTGGAACAGATGCTAATTGGGTGAAACATGGGCTGCTACAATGCAAGGTATTTTGGATTGACAAAATGGAAGCATTATACCCATATGGTCTTAACGAGCAATGTAATTTTCATTACAGATTTTTATCTGGTTGATGGTAGATAAGGTTGGTAGGTTGCTTTGATAATCTGTAGATAAATGAAATGTCATGAATATCCTTGATATTATCTTACCTGTGCTTCGAAGATGAGTATTGGACTAGTCCATCTTTTGTTCAATTGCACTGCAATGTTTTATCAAAGGGTTGAAATAAATTTTTGCATACTATTAGTTAGTTGGTTTAACTTGTTGCATAGACTGTTGATTTCCGAGGCTGGGAGGTGCCTCGTTGTAAACCCTGTTTGCCATACACATTGAAACGCATTTTATAGATTATCTCAACTTCATGCTTCACCCGTTAGTGAGAATGGTCCCCTGTTGTCTGAATCCTTGGGGGATCCTTATTTGTGATCCGCAGTTGTAACCTCACTGACCAATTTGGGGGGGGGGGGGATTTCCAGAATCTACAATGTAAAGACTGCGGTGTCTGTGCGTGGCCACATTGGCCGTATTGGCGTAGTGTGAACGGTATGGCATCAGTATCTGATTGTTGGGACCAACTATTGAGGGGGGGGGGGGGGGGTTTGAATCCATGTTATTGTACAGGCCCACAAGGGATCTCTGCAATATTTGGACGGGGAATGATGACATTGATGCTCCCCCGAACGTAGTCGGGGGGCGGCGATCAGTTGCAGTGACAGTGGCCAATGGCTCATACTATTAGTTATATTTGGACGGGGAATGATGACATTGATGCACACAATGGAATGTATGAAAATATTTTCCCTTTACCACAATTGGGTGATAAATATAGAGGTGGAAAATGGCATGAGTGCATCTGTATAAAATCAGCATTTGTCAGCCAAGATGTGGAAACCATTTCCATCCAGGGACATTTTTTAGGGAACAGCTATTTAAAGATTTCCTAGTGTTGTCATGTCCTGCAAATTGATTATTAAATTTACATTGGTGAAAATAAACTTAAGACTTAACAGCTGCTTTAATAACTTGTTCCAAAAGTCAAATGACCACCGTACTACACGGTGTGTGATCATTGGACACTTGGCAGAAAACACAATTTACAATGAAATAACTTGTATTCTTTTGAAGTTTTGTCCCCAGGAATCTATGCCCTTCTGTCGCAGTCCTTCCTGAATGGGTGTATTGTGTGCATGTGTTTTGTGGTCTATATATTACATGGGAGTTAGTGCAGCTTTTTGATCTCTGTAGGTTACTTCTTTGTGCGGTGTGGAGGTTTCAGATTTCAGAACATTAAAGTTCACAAATTCCAGCCAAACACGCAATTTTACCCCAGCGCAGAAGGGATCTGGACTAGCGATGCAGATAAATGCTCCATGGTTTCAGTCATGTGGATTAGTCCTCCTTGGGTCATACAGATATTTTTAGAAGCTAATATAGTTTGTGATCCTCCATTGAATGGGGATCCTTGCAGAGTTTTCACAGCACCCAGATGGGATTAGTAATATTCCTTTCCACTTGCTGTAAATGTAAATCAGTACGGGTTGTGTCCTTCCTCTTATTAGTCCTATAGCAGTAAATTCTTTGGTGGCTATGCACATTATGGCTGTAAATTCTAGTAGCTATGTTTTTGTGACCATACTCATTTTAGATCTGTCTGAAACCTACAGGTTGCATTGACCATGTAATGTGTAAGTGGCCCCCAGTCTGTATCTCTAAATACATCCATCGGGTAAGTAAGAAACAGACCTTAGCCTTTCAGGAGAAGTTTAGTTGCAGCTTTCTACTGTTCACTACTTGGCAGAACCGACAGCCATGCATATAGAGATCTTAGCAGACAGCTGAAGATGTATATCTCAGGTTTCCCCTTGAGCAAGTATTGTCACTTAAATTTTGCAAAAGAGTTTGGAATTTCCCTCACCTGTTATTCTCTTATCTTAGTTCCACCTTGGAGTTTTCAGCATCTGAAGAAACAGTTGATGTATTTTCATGTACATGAGGAAGTGAGACCTAATAGTCTAATATGCACCGCATAAAGTGAAGCTGCTTTCTGTCTGAGTGAATGATTGTGGAAATCTTTCAGGTCGGGGTATGTATTTTATTCATGTATACTGGATATTTGTCACACTTTGTACCACGTTTATCCAGGGAGTCATAAGGTTTTGTCTGTAACGTGGTTTATATAATGCTACAGAAGCAATGTAAAGAGCTATATGGAAGGACCAGTTTTTGGCCCGAAGTCTAAGTATCCCCCCCCCTACAAATTGTGTTTTCCTTGCAGAATTCAGCAAAATAGTTTTTAATGGCTATGCTGGGGAGGTTCCTATAAATTAAAGAGGCATTCCCATTTCAATAACTTGATGTTATTGTTTTTTCTTTCTGTATCGGTTTAGTTTTCTAGATCTCTGCTTGCTGTCATTCTATAAGAAACTTCATTGTTCTTTTCCAGTAGACAGAAATCTGACCACGGTCACACAGGTGCATATTTCTGTCCACTGGAAATAAACAACGACGGTTCCTGTAGAATGACAGCAAGCAGAGATCTAGAAAATTAAGTCGATACAGGAAGTATATTGGAAAATGGTATGCCTTTTCATTATACAAAAAAGTTGTTTATTATTAATAATTAAATTACTCTTTACTAAATGTAGATGGTGTTTTTCTTTTTTAGTGATGTACTCTTATGGGTATGAATTTGGGTTTGGTTTCTCCATAATTTTTTTTAAATTTAATTTTTTTTCTCCAAGCAACCAAAACGGGTTAAGCTTTTTTTTCTTCTTCTTCTTCTTGGAATCCATTTTAATTAAAGGGGACCTGTCGCCAGAAGGCTGAATTTCAGTGGTGACAGATTCCAATAGGCACTGCTAAGTACATTCCATACATGTTCCTTAGTTGCCTTCCGTTTGTGCACTGTGCTCTTCTAAAGTTTACATGGCTCCCTGCAAAAGGGTCCTGCTCAAGTCCCTGCGGAATCCTCATTTCAGATGGTAACGTTCGGTTTGCAACCTTTCCCTTTTCTGTATGTATTCTGCAGGCCGTAAAGATTACATTTCTCCTGTGTATTATAATCACCATTCACTTGGTGTATATTGGCATTGTGGTCCCTTTGCTTCATAATTTTGTTTAAGAATACGGTATGCCCTTGTTATAGGGGGTAACTGCATGGCTGACATGTTTAGCACATGTCGTGGCTTGGGGTAGCAGTGGGGTCTCTTTGGTGCATCTAGTACTTTGTAACTCTTTTTGTTTAGAATCTTTTTCAGGATTCTTCACAAAAAACATGTGACATCTTCTTTACCCTTGTAGGGAGCGATACTGTACTGTAGGGATCCGCCACTGTACATATCCACATATTTGAAAAACTGTAAGTTGTGCTATTGTGATGCCCATGTATATTGTTAGGATCATTTCTTTCATCACATGTACGGTTTGTGGTGATTCAGGGGAATGTATAACATGTTGTAACTGGAAGCCTTGTATCAATGAAGGAAGAGTGTTTGCTAACATCTAGCTTATACTATAGTTGGGAAGTTCCTTTCTTCCCCTTTTCTGAAGTGACCTGCTAGGGCTGTAAGGTAAAATGCTGCTGTGAGAAGTATCTGGCCACTACTTATCTACTTTTTCTGTTTAATGACCCCGGTAGCCAAGATCGGCCACCATTTTCTGGGCGAGTTAGGAATTATGGTTTCTGGCCGTTAAGCTGACCTTACATGAAATAGCTAAAGGAATTGTCTTGCCATGGACACTGGTTTATCCACAAAATAAAAAGTGAATGGAAGGTTCTACATGTACCTTGTACAACCCTACGGAGAAGAACAGCATAGATCTAAAGTTGGATACAAGCCCCATGGATATGCCATAAATGTCAGAGATGACTCACAAAGACAACATAGTGCTCTGTTTTTAAAGGATTTTGACCTTCTTTGTATATGACTACTAATACTTATGGCCTTAGCTATTTTTGTGTTAGAGAATATTACAAGGATATTAGTGTTTAATTACCGCAGATCCCCTACAAGAATATTATAATGGTGTCCTTTAATCATTGAAAATGAGATTTTCACTTTAGAAACCCAACAATCTGTTCCGTTCTTAGAAGTGACAGGGCAGATTCTGCAAAATTCTTCATAGGACGTGCTTAAAGTGGAACTGAATGTAACCCTTTCCCTGCATATCCTATGCAGATGGATTTATATCTGCAGCAAAAAGGCTCATGAAAGACCATTATTTATAAAGAATCATTAAATCCATGGTGCTGTACACTTTGAAATGGGGTTCATATATATAAATTAGGACAAAAGACTCAAAACTAGACTAGAACTAGTTGGGATGTATATTGACAAATATCAGGGGTGAAGAAAGACTTTTTTTTTTTTTTTTTGCCAGTTAACACTTTTGGGTTTTTAGAGGAAGCTTAGATAAGGTGAAGGCCAGCAGCACACAACCGTAGTTTCTGTGATCCCTGGACAGGGGTGTAACTTGAGGGGGTGCAGAGGTTGCAGTTTAGGGGGCCCTTATGGTGTCACTTTCCCATAGGAGAAGACTATTACTATAAACTATACATTATAGTCTGGGGCCCGGCACAGACTTTGCACTGGGGCCCATCAGCTTCTAGTTACCCCACTGTCCCTGAACTCATAATCATATATTTTTAAGGAGTCTCTCCTTCCTCACCAAGAAACCGGTTGGGAGCCTAGGTTGGCTAAAGGGTGTGCCCATTTAGGACAACTTCCACTCAATTACTGAACAAGTTGCTGATCTTTCGGATGGAATTAAATGGGGCCCTTTACTTGCAGGTCAATAGCAGGGAGGCTCAAATGTTGGACCATCCTCCATATCTTATCTTATCTTATTTTACATCTACTCTGTACACTGTGTAGTGGCCTGTTTGGCCAACTGCAGCAGAGTGGGGTAATTGATGATGAAATCCTGTAGCCTCCTTCTTTTTTGGAAGTTATGGGGTAAACTTGTAGGGGTAATCTCACCACCAGTCTAATCTCAAAGGTAAAAATCTTTTGCGAAGTTAGTCTGAGGACTTTCCTATATCGCCACAATCGGAGGAACCCAGCAACAAATTTTTCTGCATGCAAAGCCACAAGAGCAGAGTAAATGTGACCCAGTCAGCAATGCCAAGCTTGTGTTTTTGTTTCGGTGCCCCCCCCCCACCTGCCTTATGGCACTATTGTTAGACACTCCCTCCCCCCCCTTCAATTTCGGCACTTCTGCTATAGACTGAATAGGGGAGGAGGCCAAAGACTGATACCATCCAAAAATATGCACCTACAAAAGTTTTTTACCACAGGGACAAACCACCAAAAGTGCCTGAGCTTCCTATGTGTCGCTTCTATTTTTGGATTGGTTTAAAATATATTATATATATTTTCCATAGCGTCCCCCATGACGGCCCCAACTGGAGGATGACCTTTGACCTCTGTAGGGACAGGAAGCAGAGAGGTTAAATACCCCACCCCGGCATCCGTACACCAGTGGCTTCCTGTCCCTACACAGGGCAGGGAGTAGAGAGAAGTCTCTCCTCATCCCCAGTAGTTGGGACGGTGAGGGGGGACCAGTGTGGCGCAGGGAATCGTCCCTTACCCTAAGGCAGTCTCGGCCTCGATCGGACTTCGGTCCTTTCCTCTGCCACAAGACAGAGATGCCTTCTTCTCCGGCTCTGCCCGCGGCTCTGCGCAGCTAAGGACACCCGGAGCGTGTCCATCGCGGCGGTCACGTGGGCCGGCCGCCGTCCGACTCTGGTGACGACTTCCGCCGGAAATGACGGGACCGGATGTGACGTCACGATGGCGCGACCCGGAAGCAGGAGCGTGGAGCGGTAAGCTTGAAAAAGCAGGTATTCACGTTGATCTGAGGTCTAATAGTCGCACTCTGGTCCTGACGAGAGTAGTCGCTAGAATCGGACGCTATTTTGAGCATTTTCCAGCCAACAAGGTCGGTTAACATGCTGTATGGTTGCCTCATATGTGTCATATGTGTTATATACAATTCAGGTCTATATAGACATGTGTATATCTTTCTTAGGGGCTTGTGCTGTGTAACCCTCAAGATACCTCAGGTACTCCTTTGTTATATTCCACTTGATTAAATGTCACAGTCTATCTCACATTTCTATAAATGTTTAGGCTTGCTGATATCAGTGGTCCCACAATTGGGAATATGGAGACACATGGCATGGAGGCTTCAAGTCTGGACCTCATATCCTTGAACCCTGTAAGTAGGGTCAACCGGGGATAGGGTGGTGGGTCACCCACATATCCCTATATTTTCACATGAGGTGCCGGTTATGGACTAATTACCTCTCCTTCTCCTTGGCAGGAGCCCAGGGAAAAGGAGAAGGATAAAGGGAGAGCTAAAGATCAGTCCGGCACAAAGAAAACCACTTCCAGAAAGTGTAATATGTGCTTAGAGAAACTCCCTACGGACTATAAAAAACCGGTCTGTAAAACCTGCGTAGATAATCTACTCAGAGAAGAGAGAACCTCATTTGTGGATGAAATGCGTAGCTTTATCAGAGAAGAAGTTAAAACATCTATAGCATCATCCATAACAGCTTTCATACCTCAGGAGCCTCCACATAAAAAACAAAGAGTTATAGAATCCATGTCAGATTATACATCAGACTCAGAAGGGACCAAGGAGTCTACGGATATGGAGCCCGGTCCCTCAAATTCAGCCAGTAAGATGGAGTCGAGATATTTGTTAGCATCCGAAGATCTGGAACCCTTACTAAAAGCTATGAGGGATACCCTCAAAATTGAGGAAATAGAAGAGACCAAATCTATTCAGGATGAATTATTCGGACTTCTTAAAGTTAAGAAGAGGCGAGTGTTTCCCATAAATGACACTCTTAAGGAACTAATACTAGAAGAATGGAGAGAACCGGAGAACAAAATCTCCATATCTAGAGAATTTAAAAGTCGTCTGTCCTTTGATGAAACAGAAGCCAAAATTTGGAACACTACCCCTAAGGTAGACATCCAGGTCACAAAAATGACCAAGAAGACGGACCTCCCGTTTGAGGATGCAATCCAGTTAAGAGATCCCCTGGATAGAAAGGCGGACAGCCTTCTAAAGAAGACATGGGAGTGTGCCATGTTAAACCTAAAATCAAATATTGCCACAACATCCATGGCACGGACTCTCTTTCATTGGATTACCGAACTGGAGGGTCATGTCAGAGACGGTACTCCTAGGGAGATGCTATTGAGTACATTTTCAACAGGAGCGGAAGGAGTTAGAATAAGTGCCAAGGAAGGGGCACTATCAAATTCAGTTAGAAGATCACTTTGGCTTCGCCAGTGGACGGGCGATTTCAGATCGAAGTCAAAATTATGTGGTATTCCATTTGAAGGGGAATACCTATTCGGTTCCGAACTTGACACGCTGTTGGAAAAAGCGGCAGACAGAAAGAAAGGGTTTCCGGAATCCAGAAGTAACCAAAGAAAGCAGCCCTTTCGAGACTCTAAGGACAGAAAACAGCCCTTTAGAGGGAAAGGCAAACAGGGCAGGTGGAGCTACCCTAAAGGAGGGAGAGGAAGGGGCTTCCTTCTCAGTGCCAGCAACTCGGCCCCAGCGTTTAGAAAACAATGACGCCAGGGTGGGGGGAAGACTATTGAAGTTCCACTTCCAGTGGACTCAGATAACATCAAATCCCTGGATACTAAGTATTCTTCGGGAAGGTTATCATCTAGAACTAACCTCTCTTCCCCCCAGAAAATTTGTTTTGACAGAGCAGCCCTCAGGAAACCTCTCAAACTCGCTGTGGTCAGAGATACAAAAGCTCATTCAATTGGATGTCATCATCCCAGTACCTCAGACACAGTTAAAAGAAGGACACTACTCTCCCCTCTTCTTGATAAAAAAACCAAATGGCTCTTTCAGGATGATATGCAACCTGAAGAATCTGAACAAGTACATACGATATCGAAAGTTCAAGATGGAAACAGTGAGCTCGGCAGCAGTTCTGATCCAACCAGGAGCGTCTATGTGTACGATAGATCTGAGGGACGCATATTACCATGTGCCAATACATCAAAAATCTCAAAAATTCCTCAGATTCGCAGTACGATCACCTTGGGGAGAAGAGGTCCACTACCAGTACAAGGCGCTGCCTTTTGGGATTTCTTCGGCCCCCAGGACATTCACAAAGATCATGATCGAGGTGATAGCTTTCTTGAGGCGGAAAGGGATTCTAGTCATCCCCTACCTGGACGATCTGTTACTGGTGGCCAGTTCGAAACAAGAGCTTATACACCACCGAGATTTCACAATGAGGATCCTTCATCAGTTAGGATGGATAATAAACCTGGAAAAGTCCAAACTAAACCCAAGTACAGAGGTTGTGTTTCTAGGAACGTTATTAGATTCGATACAGCAGATGTCCTTCTTACCGCCAGAGAAAGCAATGAGACTAATGCAACATGTCATATTGTTTCAAAAAAGAAGTCATTGCACGATAAGGGAAGCCATGAGGATACTGGGCCTTATGACATCTTCCATACAGAGTGTACAGTGGAGCCAGAGTCACACCAGAGTCCTTCAAAGTTGGATATTGGCCTCCTGGGACAAAGATCCCCAACATCTAAATCAAAAGGTCCAGATTCCGGAAGCTGTCAAGCAATCCCTGGAGTGGTGGATAGATGCTTCCAACCTGGGAAGAGGGATATCATGGCATCCCTGGCCAGTGATAAATATCCGGACGGACGCAAGTCAGTCAGGATGGGGAGCGGACATAGCAGGCCTTCCCGTTCAAGGTCTTTGGCCGTCCTCGACCAGATCCCGTTCCTCGAACTTCCGAGAACTGAGAGCTGTTCTAGAGACCTTAAGAGCAAGTGCTCAAAGCCTGAGGGGAAAACATGTAAAAATTTATTCAGACAACACCACCACGGTGGCTTATCTCCGTCATCAGGGGGGTACCAGGAACCCCGATCTCCTCAGTCTTTCAGACGAGATATTCATCTGGGCAGAAACCAACATCCGCTCTCTTTCAGCCACCCATCTAAAAGGAGAATTGAATCAAGTAGCGGACTATCTCAGTCGTCAGACGATAGACCACAACGAGTGGTGTCTAAACGAGAACATCTTTTCAAGTCTCATACAAAAATGGGGACAACCAGTGACAGATCTTTTTGCCACCAGCAAAAATACAAAAGTTCCTCATTTCTTCTCTCTGGATCCAAATACTCCGGTTTGCCAAAGGGATGCCTTCAGCCAGTCCTGGAACGGACCTCTAATGTACGCATTTCCTCCTATACCTCTCATAGCGAGAGTGATTCAGAAGATCAGAGAGGACCAAGCAAAGGTTATACTCATTGTTCCCTGGTGGCCAAAGAGGAACTGGTTTCCATGGCTAGGAAAGATGGCATTGGAAGGACCTGTCATGCTGGAACCTCTAAACAACCTTCTGTTCCAGGGTCCAGTGTACCATCCAGATCCACAGGCTCTCCGGCTCTCGGCTTGGATCCTGAAAGGCAATTGCTGATATCCAGGGGACTATCAAACAAGGTAATTTCCACACTCAAAGCGAGCCGCAAACCAGTTACCCACAAAATCTATGCCAGGATATGGGGAAGATTTGTGTCTTTTTGTGGCAGGACTCCTCCTAACCAAATGTCCCCTAATGTCTCACAGGTGCTCGACTTCCTGCAAGCAGGGTTTGACAAGGGCCTTAAGACGAATTCCTTAAAAGTCCAGATTTCAGCCCTCAGTGCCTTTTTCGACACCCCATTAGCCGAAAATAGATGGATCCAAAGGTTTGTCAAAGCTACGGCTAGACTAAGACCTCAAATAAAACAGAATATCCCCAATTGGGATCTTTCATTAGTACTGGATTATCTCACAAAAATACCGTTTGAACCTCTGGAGTCGGTCAAGCTTAGAGAGTTAACGCTAAAACTCACCTTTCTCATAGCCATAACAGCTAGGCGTTTGGGTGAGATCCAGAGTTTGTCTATTAAAGAACCTTATCTTAAAATATGTGAAGATAAGATTGTACTAATGTTAGATAAAGCCTTTACTCCCAAAGTAGCTTCATCTTTTCATCGTAACCAAGAGATTATTCTGCCTTCCTTCTGTCAGAATCCAAAACATCCCAGAGAACAGGAGTGGCATACGCTAGATGTCAGAAGATACCTGCTACATTATCTGGAAGTCACCAAATCCTGGAGAAAAGACAACAACATTCTCCTACAATTTAGAGGAAAGTGCAAGGGCAGAAAAGCTTCAAAGGCATCCATCGCCAGGTGGATAAGAACAGTCATCAAAGAAGCTTATGATGCCAACAACCTGGACATTTCAGGGACTATTAGGGCCCACTCGACCCGAGGAGTGGCAGCCTCCTGGGCGGAAAAACGGGGCGCCTCGTTAGAGGACATATGTAGAGCAGCTACCTGGTCTACTCATCTAACTTTTGCCAAACACTATAGGCTAGATGTTCAAAGTGCTAGAGACCAGTCCTTCGGAAGGAAGGTCTTACAAGCTGTTGTCCCACCCTAATTATTTATCTGGTACATCTCCAGTTGGGGCCGTCATGGGGGACGCTATGGAAAAGGAGAATTATTCTCACCGTTAATTCGGTTTCCATTAGTCCACCATGACGGCCCATATATATTTCCCACCCTGTAATTTGGAAAAAGTTAAAATTGCCTATTTGTTCTGTGTGCATCGATAACATACAATAAATGGGTTGCATCCAAGGCCGGTGTAGTTATTTAGAAGCCACTGGTGTACGGATGCCGGGGTGGGGTATTTAACCTCTCTGCTTCCTGTCCCTACAGAGGTCAAGGGTCATCCTCCAGTTGGGGCCGTCATGGTGGACTAATGGAAACCGAATTAACGGTGAGAATAATTCTCCTTTTCATGGTTATTACATATCCATTGGTGGGTACAAAGTTCTTTCTCTGTGTTGAGTTTGTAGTGTCATGCTCAGTAACCTTAAACAGCACTTTTCTTGTCTTCTAGGTTGTTTTTTTTTTTTTTTCTTCTTCTGCACTTGACTTGAAGTATGCTGCCCAAGGAGCGAAAAGGGGTAAGAGTCCATTCAAGAGGAGCGTTTCCAGTAAAGTTGTAATATGCTCTTGTTTTATGTGCTAAGTGTCCAGTGATGTAAGCAAGATTGTTATATGAATCATCAGACATTTACACAATCACCTCTCATGTATTGGGCTGGGGGATTCAATGTTCTCTTATGACAAATTTGCCAAAGCTGCCAGTTACAACAAAGAGGACTCCATTCGCCTAAAAGTGGATTCACACTGGCGTAGGTTTCGTGTCTGTTTCACAACCGTTGCGTCGTGTGGTTTTTCTTTTTTTCTTTTTTGTCCGTGTCAGAAATAAACGCTGTAGGTTTAACATTGGTTAGAAAACGCAACACCTGGTTTAAATAACATAAGTAGAAAATATACTTCTCTCGCTCCTCCTGTTATTGGAAACCACCTCAGAATGAAGATGAACCATTGGAAGCAGAGATTGTCGTGGGACTCGTGAATGATAATTACAAGCTTTATTTAGTGTACATTGGCAGACGTGTTACTGGATGACGGTTTGTCTCTAGCTACGAGGGCTTTCACATCCGCTTGGCGGGGCATTGTCAAATAAGGGCTTTAATCATTGGCATTGCCATAGCAAACAACAACAATGGAATAGGTATCCTGTTACCTTAAATCCCAAATAAAAACAGTGGTGCTAAATTTGTTATCCATACAAAATGAATCGTTCCTATTCCTGCTAACTAAAAAGTTTATAAACCGTATTGCTCAAGGTGCACTTATATCCGATTATACAGCAATGTCATAAGGAGGGAAGAGTCTTATAGGAAAACAATTGGATCATTCGGGTCATTCAAGCCTAAATTACCTGTAGCATTTACATCTAATATTCCACTCGGCTTCACAACGGAAAAGGTCCTTTGGGCGATCACTGCCTATTTATTTATTCCCTCTCATTTGTAAGGGGAAAAACACAGGAATTTAACACCAGATGAAGTATAAGTAGGCTGGATCTCAGCCGCATAAAATGGCCTACCGTAAACCCACGCAGCTTTACAAAAAAAAAGTCAAAATACACTGTGTGCATGGTCCAACAATCTTGTGCCAATCCCATTAGTTATATTGCATATTTATTATAGGGCTGAGTGACATTTAAAAAAAAAAAAAAAAAATCACAATTCAACTTTACTTGCCACCAAAAGTCTATTTTTTTGTTTCCTGCTTCCATTTTATGGACCAGTACATCAAGTAGCCAGGTTAAATGTAGTCCTTATGAATTGGCCTCAAAAAAGTAACACCATGAGTGCCAAGGGTGAAATAAAATATAACTTATAATATATAAATACAATATATTCAAATATATTTATATTTTCACCATTTGTACTCGTGCTGCTTCCATTTTATGGTTAATCAATTCTATTAAAAGGAAACATTACAAACATATATTCAGTAGAATATTATGCAAAAAGAAATAACGCAAAGAAAAATAAATCAAAACCATGTGCAAATATCATGATTTAGATTTTGCCTCAATCTGCAAGGCTTCTAATTGGAGAGACATACTTTATTGTACCATATATGTTGTTCATTGCAGCATTTAAGAGATTTTCCCCTTAGATGTTGTGGTTAGACAGTCGGAGGGGTCCTGTCCATAGCTGATGGGTGTCACAACTTAAAACCATTGGATAATAAAATTATCTTTAACTATGGTACGAGTACTAGTCCTGTTATTTGAACGTAATTTTTGAAAAATTTGAGGTGTAATAAGCTGTGGAGCTGATGTACTCCAGAAGTTTAATTTTTTTTTTTTTAAATCCATTCTTAAATCCATTACATGAAAAAGCCATAATTAATACAGCATAGAAATCCTCCCCACCCCAGACCCCAGTTTTTTTTTTTTTTTTTTTTTTATTCATCCAAACCCTACGAAAATTACATTCCCTCCTTTACATACCACATATCCAAACCCAGGACAAAAGGAAAAAAATATATATTCAACTGTAACGTAAGGACATGGCTGTAAATGGGTGCAGGGCCACTGGTCTGGGATAAGGAAAAACCTCGCTAATTTAAGATCTGTGGCTGGACCCACTTACGAATGGATTTAAAACATTGACTATGTAATATGAGTTGTATGGCTGTCGGCAAAGGCTATCATGGGAGAAAGTTGCCCTTAGAGGGGTTCTTCCTTGAACTTGTATGTATTCCATATAAAGTGGACGGAGGCTAAGTATATGACTGCCAGTGGGTCAACTGTTGGGGCCTCCCAGTGATCGTAGGAATTGGGATCTCTTTATGAATGGAGAAGTGGTTTTCTATATGACTGCTGCTTTCTGCCCCTCTGAGATTGATAGGGGGGGGGGGTGCAGTGCTCTGCTGCCTGTTACATAGAATTGAGTTTGTAGAGATGAGTCATTGGTAGGTATAAGTGCTGTGTGTGAGGAATCCTCTTTCATTGACACAGACCTCATTTGTGACTTGCACGTGACTCCTATGTTAGGAATTTGGCTTTATGGCCTCTTCTCTGTATCAGCACATATTTACTTTTCTTAGAAAAACTTGAAGCATAAGTGACAGATTACATTCTGGAAACTATTAATGGTTTACCTTGTGTAGTGCTGGGTATCAATGTTATGTGCTTAGTGTCGCTTGAATCCTATATAATGGTGATGTCCAATGACATATTACATTAGAAGTGCAGTACTCTGCTTTCCATATCAATATCTGATAGTTGTGTATAAAATGTATATGACCCCCTCCCCCCACATCCACCATATGGGTCTTGTAAATTTTTTTTTTTTTTTTTTTTTTCAAACCCTAACCACAAATGAAAGGAATGACTAGAAGCTGCAACAAATTTCCGCAACGATTCTTGCTAGGTTTTTCATGTACCTTGTGACATAGGAAACACCTGCTAAGGCAATTGCTTTCATGATTGGCTGAGCAGCAGTTGCCATATTTATAGGGATTAGGAACTAGAGGTTTACCTATGCCCCATCGGAGTAGTGTTCGAGAGAATCGGTGAGGGTTCACTTCATATTTAGTTTTCATCAGTCTATTTTTATGCAGTGACCCTAAAATGCAATAATTCTACCTATGCAAAAAAGTGTTTTTTTTTTTTTTTTTGTTTTTTCTTTTCCTCCCCCTATTGGATACAAATCCTCACATAGCAGGAAATATGAATTGCTATGTCATATGTGAATATTCTTTATCCTATAGGATATGAATTCAACCATAAGTAAATAGATAACATCGCTTTCCAAGTCAGGCGTAATCGCTTAGTATGTTGAGTGTCTGATCCAACAAACAAATTTTATACATGCAGAAAAAACAAAAATGTAGTTCAGTTCACCAGTCTCCAACGTACTTGGTCCCATGAAGGTATCGCGTCCACGGACAACCCGCAGCCCACTGGTAAAAATGCACAAACTTTAATACTTGTCCAGCGCGATCCAAATATCACTCGGGAGTGGAGATAAAATAACTTCATTATTGGATCACAAATCCTTCCATAAAACGGCAGCAACGGTTGTGTACAGTTAGCAGCACCAGTTTGGTTTGCGCGTTTCGATGCAATCCGTGATTAAGACACATCGTGTTATAATGCGTAAACCGAACTGGTGCTGCTTAACTGTACACGACCGTTGTTGCTGTTTTATGGAAGGATTTGTGATCCAATAATGAAGTTATTTTATCTCCGCTCCCGAGTGATATTTGGATCGCGCTGGACAAGTATAGAAGTTTGTTCAACAAACAAATTTTGTTCCTACAAACTCGCAGCTTTGATTTGATATTTATCAAACCGAACGTAGGACAGCTGGACTGGAGCTGGCACGTTTGTTCAGCAGTTCTAGGTTCACTTTGACCAAATGAATCGGTCACCTCCATGGGACAAGCCTGTCAGAGTTAACTCAATCGTATACAACAAGACTAAGATTGTCAGTATATGAAGCCTGTATATATTTTGTACTACATTTTATATTCTGGCTTTATGCAGTCTTTATGGAGTTGGCAGCTCCTTTTATAATGGGGTTAATTGTGATGAAATCCTGGAAAGACTCTTGTGTCCTCTTGTGAAGAGTACATAAGCCTCAGGCAGAATTTCCGAGTCCTTAGTCTGGTGACTTCAGCAGTGAGGATTTTTTTTTTTCTCTTCTGCTTTGTAATACTATAAGACAAGTTCCTCTGTAACTCTGCATTTCTGAGCTGCTCCTCCTGAAGGTTACCTCGTGCAGTGCTCTGACACTATGCTCTTACAGGAGACCATCAGCGTTTGGGTGCGAGATCCTAAAATACAGAAACGTGACTGGCACCCCTACCTGGATTATGAAATCTGTCTCCATGTAAGTTTATATGGACTTTTCACATTTTTTTTTTTTTTTTAATCTACATAGATGACTTGTTTTCTGTCCTGTTGTATTCGTATGTGTGTATTTGAACAGCTGTGTGAACTTCATACAGTTCTTGTTCTGGAGTGTAATATGATGATTTAAAGGCTCACTCTAAATATTTTCTACCTTTTCTAATTTTGCTTTAATGTAACAATGTATTGTACTGTATACTCTAAAATATGATTTGTTTTTAGTAAATTTTTTTACCGTCTAATTGTCCTAAAAATATTAATCCTGTCCCTTCAGACAAACAGTATGTGTTTCACTGTGAAAACCTCCCGTGTGCGAAGAAGGTTCCGTGAATTTGTCTGGCTGCGGCAAAAACTTCAGAGTAATGCGGTGCTCATGTAAGTGTGTGATGTGTGTAGTATATACTTTGTGCTTATTGTGTGTGTGATGATTTAAAAAAAATTAGCTCTAAATATAGCTCTAATTATTGTTAGTTATTATGTTTGGAAATGGAGTTTAGTAGATCCACAAGAGTTTTTTTTTTTTTTCCCTTACATTTTATAAGACTCGGTTCAGTGCTTTTGCTGTGCTGTACATGAGACCTTTATCGAAACATGGAAAAATTCATTGTAGATCTCTAAGTTTTGCAAACTTCTGCTTTGCCTTAGTGTTTCAGTCAGAAACTTTAATGGGGCCCTGATTGCTGACACCCTCCAGGGCAGAAGTGATCATCCCAGAGCATCTTATGAACTGCCCAAAATGATGTTTATTTTGCTTCTTGGTCCTTTTTATATATTACACAGGATTATACAATAAAACCTAAACTTTTACTTCACACGAACGTATGGGCGGCATATACTCACAACGACCTACCGGGAGCTGTACAGTGCGGCACCCTATCGGCATCCTTTCTTTTGCTGGAATACGGTGCAGTGCGACATATTTTACTATGGAGAGGGAAGGGGGTGAGCGCTGCTCACACCCTCCTCCTACTCTCCCCGAAGCCGACGTGTGCCCGCCATGCTAGGTTACGGCGGGCACACGTAAATGTGAATGTAGCATATTGTATACTCCATTGTGCTTCTGAGAAACCTACATTTTTGACACCCTTAAATTCCACAATAGCAGCCTATATATATATGTTTCATAGTACAGTATTGCATTAATGTTGAATAAAAATGCACAGTCCCTAATCTTTCCTTTTTTTGTTCCTTTTTCTTTTCTATCCTAGTGACCTACCAGAACTGCCACCCAAAATCCCATTCTTTAATATTAACAATGCACAGATGGTGGAGCAGCGGGTCCGAGGCTTACAAGAATTCTTAAATAAGTGAGTGTGTGAAAGGAGACTTCATGTCCTGTGTTACAGAGCCATCTAGTGGCTGCCTTGTGTTATCTGGGCTATTCATTGTAGATTTTGCTTTTCCCCCTTCCCCCTCGAGGACAATTGTACAGCGCAGATTGCCTATATTGTGGGTGGAGCTCACCCAAATAACATGCCGTGCACTCCGTCCTTTATATAACCCCATGTCCTTGTTTCAACCCATATAAAATGAGGGTAGATAAGTGCTTCCTCTTTTGCCTCTATTCGAGCTGCGAACCTCAGGATGCAAAGTACAAGGAGCACTAATGACGTGTAGAAGCTCAATGACCTTTTATTGTCAGTTCTTCTTTAACCATAGTAATACATAGTTAGATTACTGATGTATATGACTGCTACATAGGAATCTGTCACCTTGTACATTGTCTTATCTTTCTTTATAACAGAACAACCCATGTCGCTTTAGTAAAACATGTAATCTATTTGGTTCCATTATTGCCTATTCTGGGCTTAGGAGTCCAGTAGGTGGTCTTAAGTTTTTTCTTGTATGACTTTACATTCAAAGATGGTTGTCAATCGCTGACTTGGGCGCACCCAATGGAAATGAACATTTTATAAGTATAGTAGACTACATAAGGCTGAAATGTATTGTGGATTAATACAAAAGACAGGTGGTCCTTTTCTGCCCAATGTGCACCACCAATAGTAGTTTAGTATTTACAGAATGGGAAGGGAAAATTGGGAAAAATTGTGGCAGATAAAATATAACGTTTATTTATTATTATTACAAACATATATATAACATCTAGGGCAAGATTAGGAAGCTTGCCTTCCTGCATGCATATATTGACCCCTTTTAATATTAACTTGTTTGATATTCTTTTATTACTTTCTTCTATTTTTGTGCATGCTTTTACTTTCAAAGAAAGGGACAGGAATGTATAGTGTTAGAGAATTAAGAAATAATTTGAAGAATTAATTCTCTAACACTATACATTCCTGTCCCTAGATGTTATATATATGTTTGTAAATTTTATCATTCTTGTGTAAAGACATTTTAATAATAAATAAACGTTATATTTGATCTGCCACAATTTTTCCCAATTTTTCCTTCCCATTCTGTAAATACTGAAATGTATTGTGGTTTATGATAAAATACTTTAAAATACGATAAAGAGCATATTCTTGCCCTGCAGCCGACCAAATTTTCGGGTGGAAACGCTTCATCCACCTCACTGGGTGGAGCGGGTCCTGTGACCCAATTCTCCCTGGAATTTCTGGAATTATTTGCTCTTTTGTATGTTTGGCAATTTATACAGGCTTTACGGAACCTAAATATTAATACTTTGTTGTCAAAAGCCAAAGCCGTTGTGGGATAACTCTCAACAACCATGAAAGGCTTCAGAATAGGCACAACTGTGTGCGTTGTATAGTGGCCATAATTGGTACTGCAACTCTTTACTCACTGGAATGAGTGCTGCAGTGACATTTTATGGCCATTATGCATTTTACAGATTTTTTTCCACAGCCGATAAATGGGGCTGTTTTGGGGTAAATGTTCATTTTAGCAGTTTATTTATTTTATAAAATTTAACAGGTTGTAAGCAAATGATACCCCTCCTAATGCATATCTCAAAGCTAAACCTTTTAGTGACAACCAGTAGCTTTATGAAGGCTCTCCGTGCTGTAGCTTCACAAGCTGTTAAACTGTGCAGAAGCACTTACCCCTCCTACTGTGTGAGATTAGAGGGAGGATGAAGTGCCCAGGGCAGTGAGATTTGCTGCTGCACATTGTAACAGCTTGTGAAGCTACATCACACAGGAGCTCTGGTAACGCCCCCAGAGGACTCGTGGCTCATAAACATAATTTTAAACTTTGATTTTAGAAGGAAGGAGAACATGGACACATATAGAAGAACAGTAACAGTGCCTGGATCTATGAGTGGTTTATCATGTTGGATTTTGATGGTAGATTTCCTTTTTGATTGGAACAACAAACTGCAGTGATAAAGACATTGGCTATTCAAGTCCCCTAGAGGGATGGAAAAAATAAACATGCCTTATTAAAAAATCTTGTTTTGGGTCAAAAAATTTTACAAAAAGAAAACTATTTACCCTAAAATTGTATCAATAAAAATCGACCCAGCATACCATGCAAATAAATTGAACTGAAGAATGTAACAACTCTCCAATGCACTATATGGTACGTGAGGCGGCACCCTTTGAAACGTAATTTAAGAGGATCATGTCTGTCTATGGGAAAAAAAAGTTGTGTTTTGGATAACCTGGTCCAGTAAGTAGACCCTAAGCCACTATGACATTGTGAAATGTACCTCCAAATAACTGATACGTACGGAGATGTGAATTAGATCATGGTGGAACATGGACACCTGTGTCCGGGTTTGGGGTTCAAAGCCTCTTGGGATACAAGAAATGTGGGCAGAACTATAGCACCATACAGAAAACATTATTTCTATATGGCGCTTTTTATTGGCAGGGACTACTAACATTATGTAGAACTGTGGTGCATTAACGTGGCAACATTGAGGTTCATGCAAATAAAGCCAAGGACTCTTCTTGGTTTGGCTTGATACCAGCTGGCAGATCCCAGTAGTATTGAGTATCCCAGAAGGTTTCTACTGTTTTCTGTTTTCTATTTTACACCCATAGCCACAAGTATTGATTGTGAGTCTGCTTCTCTCATAGTAAATCGGTCCAAAAAGTCCAACCTTTTACATTGATCCAAAAGAACAACAAAACCCTGCAAGGCTGATGCCAATTGGCCCAAAACTCGGGGAAAAAATTCCTTCCTGACCCATAATATGGCGGTCCAAATAAATCCTTGGATTAACCGTTTTATTCCCATATGTTGAGATGTTGTAATGGATGAGCAATTGTAATTGCTCGCTAGTCTCACTGCTCACACTGTAAAAAAATTACCTTGTAAGATCACCTACAGCAGGAGAGGCTCGATGTGTTACTTATCCCTACGTTTGTTAGATGTTAACTTCTAATTTGTGGTTTTTATATAGAAAGTTTCATTGTATGTCGCATAAAATACCACCCTGCTATACTTGGTGTAGCCTGTGCACTGTGACTCATTACATGTAACGGCTTCTCCTCCTCTTACACTGCTGGTGATATAGTCCATAATGGATTATTGTATGGGGTATTCTATAGCTTTTCTGTCTTTGACTTGCCATGGAGCGTTTTATAGAGGAAGTGACTATTTTGGATACATTGGCCATTGCCCTAATCACTTAGTGATTGTCTGGGTTTATAGGGTTTTTAATTATTGGACCTAAAATGGAATATAAGTAACAAAGTTGCTATACGCAGTGTTTCCGGGTGCTCCTATTGTCACAGCCAGCCTCTGTTAGTATATAGACATAGGACAGCTCATTAACAAACATGCGTCTGCTACAGGGATTGTCGACGTAGGGCCAAGCGGTGACTCTCTTCTCTGGTGCTTAGGTTCAGTGCAGCTCCTGCAAAGTTTAATATATTTTATGTTTAGTTGCTGAAAGGGTGTGAAAATAACAAAACTCCTGATCTCTGACAACCTCCTTACAGGAAGTCTACCGCTAACTAGAAGTAAAATTACACTGAACATGCTCACATATTGTCCTTTTTATCTTCATCTCTTCTGCAAGCTTGACATGCTGGGATTGCATGAAAAAGACTTAGAAAAAGTATTGTCTGGCGCCCATGCTGGGAGAAGAAAGTGATGTCCCTAGAGAGGACTGAATTAATGCCTCCTGTGTGATACTAGATACCTCCCTCTTCGATGTTGGAGAGGGAGGTGACGTTACACAGGAGTGAATGATTAGCAGCCCGGAGAGCCGGACATCTTGTTCCAGCATTCTGGGCTGCTTTTTATAATTTTAAGTGATCCTGGCATGGCAAGCTTGAAAACCACCACCAACGACAAAAAAAAACTTTGTCTGAAGTTACTGAAATTACAATTACAAAATATACCTGTTCTGACTTGCATACAAATTCAACTAGAGAACAAACTTAAAGAAACTATCCTGTGAGTAACCAGGGGACTGTTGTATATAATTCTTAGCCACCACAACATGCAAACAAATGAAAATTTGTTTTGTTTGCATAGTTTCTCTATTTCCCTATTGTGTCTCGGATTACAAGTAGATTGAAGATTAGGGCATGTTCACATGGCAGTATTTCATACCGATTTATATTGGTGAGGTCTTATGATGCATAATTGCCGTAAGGAAATCGGTGCCAAACTTTGGTTGTCCAGTACTTTTAGCAAGTGCATGTTTGTTTTGAAGTGTTGTACAAATTTTCTATATACCTCATAATTTATAGACCTCTTACACACAAGTGAGTTTAATGTATCATACTCACAGATTGTATGTAGGCTTAGATCTCTGCTTGCTGTCATAACAAGGCTATGGTCGTGTGACTGAGACACAGACAGGACAGATCTGCTGCGTGTCTACTGAATTGAGCAATAATTTTGTCTATTTTGGGCACCACCCACTTATCATAATCCATTCTGTATATAATAAAGGCTTTTATTTTACAATGTACAGGCAGTCCCCGGGGTTCTGTAGGTTTGTTCTTAAGTTGAATTTGTATGTAAGTTGGAACTGTATATTTTATAATTGTAGCTCCAGCCATAACTTTTTTGGTCTCTGTGACAATTGTATTTTAAAAATGTTGGATTGTCGTAAGAACCAGGATTAACAAGAAAGTTTTAATTACAGACACCTCTGATAACTGTTATAGCTGTTTATTGTAGCCTGGGGCTAAAGTATAGTAAATTGCCAACATCCAGAGGTCTGTGTGTAACTAGGGGTCGTCTGTAAGTCGGGTGTCCTTAAGTAGGGGACCGCCTGTACTTGCTTTAGAGGAGCCCAGTGCTACCATTGTTATACAACTAAACCATAAAGGAATAATATTTCCAAAATGCATAAATCATGGGCATAGGCTGATGATACACCTACAATTGGCTACTGAGATCTATAAGTCTAATGTCGGTCTATAGATCAGGGTGTGTTTAAGCACAGGTCTGTACCAGTTCTACCCAGTAGAGGGCAGCAGACACTGTCTGTTCACCCTCCACCTCGAATTTACTGTCTGACTTTGCTCTCACATTTGGAGCTTTCTCAAAGATGACATCATGATGGTTACTGTGGATTCTAGACAAGGTAACTTGCAACGGAGCAGAATGTTGTATGTATTTGTAATTGACAACTTATGGGTTGTGTTCCTCTACACTTCATACACTTCAGTGATCACACACCAGTCCCCCCCCCCCCCCCTTTTTTTTTGTGTGCAAATCTCTTAACTATGAACTAAATTCTGCTTCTTTGAAAGTTATCATAAATAAATAGTTCACCCGTTGTAGCAACACCTGGAGTTTTCACCCATCTTTCCTAACTTCCTGAATGGCAGATGGAATTGGGGATGTCTGACCTAATTAGAGGCCATTGACTGGAGGGTCCAGTTAACGCTGTTGGATTGGTTTTGACCCCTACGGCAAAGGTAATTTATTGAATAATGGTGCAGGGCCTCATAGGAAGAGCATGAATCATTTCTAGGTTCTAGCAAGGCTCTAGGAATACAATCGTGTCCTGCTTCTCCCATACAGGCACTGCACAAGTTATAATTCAATGTTACTGGAGTGTTCCTTTAAGTGCCATTGCTTTTACCGTAGGGAAGCAAAATTCATGATGAGGAAAGATGCTTTCTATTGTAGAATGTTTAAAGGGGATGGTAGCCTTGTGAAAACTGAACCTCCCCTGCCTTTGCGCTATAAACCTCTACACGACTGATCTGCTGAGCCATGCACATGGCTTTATATTTTGCCATCTGTCATTAGACCACAGTATAGTCGCCTTGATAAGTCATTGTTTTTGATCCTATGTAACTTGTTGTTGTTAAAAGTCAGGGCATTTAACTCCTGCTCTTACATGCAAACTTTTGGGTGAGATTTCAAAAAAAAAAAAAATATTTTTTTTTTTTTTTTTTTTTTTTTTGAGTGGAGCAAACTAAATTTGCTGCTTATTTAGTACCGGGTTTAGTTGCCCCTGCCATATCTTCTATCTCTGCACCTCTGATTTCAGACTCTTCTCTTCTGTTACACTGGTAAATTAACCCCTCACGCTCCCTCCCGATAGCAAATGACACATTAATGAGACCTGATAAAGTGGAGATCTGCTTTCCAGTGATTGACATCAGTTACCTTCCCAACCATGTCCACAGATGTACAAATATTGTCATCTTTACATTTTAGTAGATTTTACTATAACTATATAGTAGGCAGCATTTGGCAGATGAGAAGTGCATAGATCTTCCTGGCAATTGTCAGTGGCTCCCGCTCTGGAAAGGGTAATAATTTCTGGTCAGTGCAGTCTGGCAAGATAATTGGTCTAATATTGAAATTACTCGCACCATCCTGGAGCTTTTCCTGGTATTTTATTGCCATTATGCAGATGAGGTTTCCCCTATAACAATGAATATTAGATTTTGATTCTTTAAGGCTGTAGCCACAATGGTAGTTTGCTTACATGTACTTAGTATAAAAGAGATGTAGGTTCTTTATAATTATACATTGAATGCGGTATACACACAACATCCACAGACATTAGATTAATATCTAATAGTTCATGAGGAGCTGATGATTAGCACCAACTATGTCTGATACCGTAATGCGTTTTCCTAGGTAATTGTGTGTCTGTCTCTTGGTTCTTTGTACAGTAGATAAGTCGGGGTGTTGTATTTTTCATGCCTGATCCTTTAGTGCTTCAGGAGATGTTACTACCAGATGACTCCTGCTTCTGAGTATACTGCTCTGATCCTATGATGTAGGAAGGGTTAATTATTTTCTGTGATCAAACAGATGCCCCTTTACGGTAGAATACATTATAATCAGTTCACCATTCTGGAAGTGGCCTTATCGTATGTGGAAATGTTGTGGCTTTAAGAAGGTGTACTGTAGATCACACTGATGTTTGAAATATATGTGTCCTTCTTTTACTCTGCCTTTCTTCCTTACTTTAGCAGTAAGTGGATACAGGACAAAGAAAATTCACACCACAACTGAGAGCCAAGTCATTAGACGCCATCCGATTCCTTTAACGGTTTAGTGACAAGTTAGGAAATTCTCTAGGTATGAAAAGTGTTTGAATTTTTATCCTGCGTTCCTTATCTCTGCTCACTGCAGGAGAAAGAAGCTGTGCAAAAGGCACCGAGTATATGAAGTCCCGTACACGGCTTTGAGAAGCTGAGCATAGTAAATGTTGTAATGTACTTTATTATCACCTGCACAAAACAAAATTCCTTCAAAGCTTTAGAGTCCCATCCAAACTTTATTTTATTTGCAACTAGTATTAGTTTCTGGCAACGAGTACCATATTTTTATGTACAAAATAATGGACAATCTGTGGCCTCCATGGTTGGCCGGTAGTATGGAAACTAAAGTCGAGTGGGCTGATTTTGTTTCTTTCCAGACAGATTCTCTGAGCACATATGTAAAATGTTAGGAATACCCCTTTTTACATGAACAAATAAACATTGCATACTCGGGGGTTAACTGGTGCTGGAAGTCCCTAATATTATGAAGAAGATAAGCCTTCTGTAGAAAGAGGATACATGTGTAATAAGAAATTTTAAGTACCTATTATTGGCCCCTAACAGTTATCCAGTTATACAACTTTCACTGTAAGGTTAAAGAGTCTGATCTGTGAGGGTCCAACTGTTAAGACCCCCCTGAGAATGTGGTCCTGTTTGAATAGAGCAGCACTACAAAAGCCATCCCTTTTTCTATAGGGATAACCTCCTTTCCAAAAAATTGGGGAAAACTAGGACTGACTCAGTTTTTAAACCTTCTCCATGTTAGGTCAATATTTGACCCAGATAGTTGGCACTCAAGTCTGATATAGGAGAAAACTGAATACCATGTGTTCCGCTCTACACAAGAGTATGACTCCCAGACTTGCTGATATAATTGATATTTTAGTAATTTACATTACCTGACACCTTGGTATCGTATATATGTCTCTTCTTATGCTATGCCTCCATCATGAACTGCATTTCCAACTTGCAGCTTGCCTTATGCAGTTGTCATTATATATCATGGTTTCATATGTGCATCTTGGGTATTGCGGTAGAAGTTCTTTGGTGGCTGGTAAATGATCTCTCTCTCATTCTTCTTTTGCGTTCCTGCCACCGACTCTCCAGGCTCCAAATTCTTGCTGTCCTGCCTCTGATTCATGGGTGCACATGGCTGTTGTAATGATTTAGTCCCGGCTTTGCCCATACTTGTTTTTAAAGAGACTGTTTGTTATGATGTGGCACACTATTTATTTGAAGTAGATATATAGATTACGGTGTAGTTAAGATGACAGAAGTATTATTCATCAGAAACCACTACAGCTCCGATAATTTGCTCCTGTATAAATTTACATGATAAATACGACCCTTGATGTCTTAAGAGAACCATTACACTGGAAGGATCATTTATAGTCATTTGTACATGTAGGATGTGGACCAGCTTTGCAGTGACACCATGTAGCAGCAGGTGATGCTGATGAATGGAATCCAAGATGCATGGAACTTGTTAACCAGGTCAAGTTCTGCACATATCACAATTGAAGTTTTTTTGCTGGTGGCTTCTATATGTCAAAGAGCTTTCTGTGCTCCCAAGTCCTCAAAGCTCCAAAGTAGAGATGAACAGACCCAATGATTGACCAGGGGCCCCCAGTGACCCTATGCTACCGGCATGTGCCAGCGTGTGAGGCCGCAGTAATTAATATGCCGCTGGTGTCTTTGACAGTGGCATGTAAACAGTTACACGCAGTTGGTACTGGCACAGATTATGGGTTGGGGGTTGTTCAGTTGCTCGAACAGCATTTGGGAAATTCGGGTTCGATCATTATTCAAGATCAGTACCTCTTGAAATCTTTTAGATTTGGTTTGCGTCAAGTGGATGTAGTAAATTAGCAAATTTTCCCCTATTCGTAGGAAAGGGAATAACAAGCTGATAGCTGAGGGTCCTACTGCTGGGACCACCAGCAATCTGACTGGGATCTCATTCTCACTAATGGGTGGAGCAGCAGGATGAGCATGTGTCTTACCGTTCCATTCAATGAGAGTATTGGAAATTGCTTAGCAATTTTCTGCAATTTACAATGCTTGCCTACTATTTCGACTAGTGGCTGGGCGCATGATCGATCTGCTGCTCCACCTATTGGTCAAAACAAGTCCCCCATGGGTGAGGATCATTCCCTTGTGTGCAGTGAAGTTCCAACTGCTGGTACTTCCAAAGATCAGCCATACATGTCCATACTGGTGGTTTTGGCCATTTAAATGGGTCCAGTGACTTTGGACGTAGACCGAAAGATCTCCATGAGAACATTCCTTCAAATATTATTCCTATGCAAAAGCTCATTCATCTATTGGGAAAAAGTTTAAACACAGATGGCTTAATTCTGGTGACAATGATGGTCTCTTATCTGTGGAATGAGACAATCTGTTAAATTAAACTTACTGTCGATTGACACCGTTACAAATGTTTCTCATCAACCTTCTAGATTAAGGATTCCCATACATATATCAGCAATCCGTGATCGGGCACATAAAGGGCATGCATGTTAGAAGGGATTTTTTATGTTTAAGTAATCCATAATATATATATATATATATATATATATATATATATATATATATATATATATATATATATATATATATATATATATATATATATATATATATATATTAGTATGGTGCTGCTCTTGGTAGAGTGTGTTATGACTGGGACTGAACTACAAACGGACCATTTGACCGATGGGTGTGACTTCATAGGCCAATGAGGTGAAAGTGTTCAGAGTATTTAGAGTTTGACTGATTCATGGAGCTGATTATTGGATGTGCCAGTTCCCAGTGATTTGTATATTGATGATCCACCCTAAAATGGAATTCCTGGAAGTTGGTTTAAGTGTGGTGTGTGTGTGTTTTTTTTCCCTCTGATAGTTATGGCAGATAATTATTGCCTATACCAATTTTTTTATTTTTTTTTCTTTTGTCCTTATTAGAACTTTTAACCATCAATTTACGAAAATATGATTTTTAATTTCGCCAGTTAACATATCAGTAGTGACTAACATGTACTTGTAAAAAGGATGACCAGAGTGAAACACAAAGCAGGGGGAAAAAAATATTTTATTTGTGATGTGCCCACACCGGTCGACATTCCATATTGGTGCCAGATGTTGGGCCAATTATGGTACATCTGGGTTTTGCTTACCTTTCAATAAATTTTTGGACTTGCCATATATTGGGCATTCATTTCCTTCCCCCTGTGTGTAATTATTTTACCACCCTGCAGAAAGTGACCTTTACCAGTAATGACTTCCGCTTTGTGCTTTTCAGGGTGGTGCAGTGCCCGCTGCTGCTCTCAGACAGTCGCCTTCACCTTTTCCTACAAACTCAACTCCCACTGGAAGAAATTGAAGCCTGCGCCTCCGGTCAGACAAAATACTCAGTTTCCGAAGCCATTCATAAGTTTGCCACCTCGATTCGGCGATTTCCTGCGGAGGAGGAAGAACAAACAAGTTGTCACTTACTTCCTGAGAGGTACTTTCATGTGTGGTAGACCCTCTTATTCTGTTGTTGCTGTTCGACTCCGATAATGAAAAAAATTAATTGACTGAGATTTTATTGAGCTGTGACAGCTTCTCATAAGAGTCCTCGCACACCTCCACACTGAATTAATGGATGCAGTAGAAATTCAATTATCTGCATTCTGATTATGTGAATTTCATTTAGTCAGACTTGAATTATTCGCGTTTAAATTATCTGGTTTAAAAAAAAAAAATCCAACCACACTCCAAATGGCTAATTAAAAGTCCAAATTTCCTGTCTCTCTTTTTGAAGGGAGATAATTAAAGTTCTCCTCTGCTACTCAGCCTTTGAGTGTGTTGTGAAAACCAATTTCCTTCCCCCCTCCCCCTTTATAGTACAACTGCCTGAGACCTCTATTTCTATAATATTTTTTTCTTCTTCTTTTGTTTCATATTTGTATTTCTAATTTTAGTATTTCTCCCAACAGTTCATCGGCACCTTTGGGGACCAAAATTGGTTTTCTAAATGGTTGCAAGCCTGCTGAAGAGCTTAAGGATTCATTGAAGACTATTTTGGCTCCTTCACCTCCAAAATAGACATTTGGTCCTTGGCTTTATGGACACCCAAGTGCGATTCGAAATCTCGAAGGGCCATTTCTCATGGGCGAGTTCACAGCGTGAGACTTTGTGTGTCCGTGTGATGTCCGTATATACTGGCCTGAACTGACTTGTCGAGGTCAGCCGATTGGGGTAAGGGGCCAATTCATCCAGCTGAGACTTGGATGAGTTTTATGCTGTAAACTAGGCCTTGTAGTATGACTCTAAAGGAGAGCATCCAGTAATAACAAAATCTTTTCTTAATGGGTAGAACATGTTGCCCCAAAGGGGAACCAAACTTCTAGATTCTGTACAAAGTTCATCCTCTGGAAGGCTGACCTAGTCAATCCTAGTAAATGTTACTGATGCCAATAATGGAGCTGGAAAATGACTTCATGGATTTAAACACATTTATTTTATTCAATTTTTGTTAGATTTTCTTAATAGTATTAATAGTGTCAAATTCTTTTTGAGCTGCCTTAAGTTATCAAGCTGGAGTTGGGTCCTGGTATCATAACCAGACTCTATGTAACGTGTTTGTTAGAATGTTCTGTATTTGTTTTGTTTACTATAAGCCATTTTTGCTCTGTTTTTACACCATTGACTACTGATATGTTTATTGTGCTGTTTTGTAGCTTACCAACCATTTAATACAGTTTTTATAGAAACTTCTGCTTGTCCTGTAAGTTTTTGTATTTTTACTTTTTGGCCTTGGAAACGCTAAAAGATATTCGATCCAATTACACATGATCATTCGACACATGTGGTATCTACAAACTTTATGCAATTTATGTCAATTTCGGGAAGATTATATGCACTTTTAAATCTGTCAGTAACTGACTGGAATGTGAAAACCTATATCCCATGTACTGTTCTGTATTTGTCAGTAGTTGATACTAGCTTATATTTATTGTTTTCTGACATATCAGTTTATTACATTTGTAACCTGGAAATGTTTCTTTCTGTGTTGTCTAAATAAAAATTTGTGTGCATTAACATTGGTAATGTGGCTTTAGATTTATTCTACGACCCTTTTAAAAGATGTACTTTTTTTTTTAATTTTTTTTTATGTGTATGTTTGAACTAATTATTTTTGTGGTTTCCCTCTACCTATTTTTTTTTTTTCTCCTTTTTATACATATCCTACATTTATCAGCATGGAGATATAATCTATCATCCAGCTCCATAAATATGTTGAGGTTTTATTTACAATTTTTTTTTTTAGTTTCTTTGCTTGGGAACCTGAAGCAGAGGAACTTTCAACAGGTGGCTTTGGGCAGGACCTGAAGAAGTGAGTTTTTTTTTGTTTTGTTTTTCTTTCCCCTCCAGTGTTACCTCGACACTTTTTGCACCTTTTAATGGCATTTTGTTGGGATTTTAATTGTTTATTTTATGTGTATATATGTAAAATATTTATATTTATGGAAATATATTCTTTCTATGTTCTCAAACAGTTGGACTATGCCCCAAAATGGAAAAAAAAACACTCCAAGCATTTAATGTAGAATGGCAGATTTTCTTTGCATCATGGGTATATGTATCACATTGATATATATATATTTTCATACTGATGTAGAGTTAAAAATGTTTACCTCCATATGACATTTCTATTTAGAAACCTAGAATTACAATAACCTACACAGCCATAACTAAATACATTACAGGAAGAGATGCCATACCTGCATAAATAAAAGTAACAGTACAGAATTCATTCAGTAAGAAGTCATTACAGTATACAACTTTTTTTACTCCCAATTAGTCTGTTCTTAATCTGTGATTTAAAAAAAATTCTTATTCACGCTGAATCTTTATATAAACTGAATTCTCTTAAAATTGACAACATTACTGTTTAATAAAACTTGCATAGGAATGGGGCCTATGTGTACATTTTGAAGTGTCCTGAAACATCAGTCTGACTTCAATAGAAAAGACAATGCAGCAGAAAAATGAACCAAAGTATGAAAATAGCCTCAGATGTAATATATAATTTTTAGTAAATTGAATGTGCCTGTGTCTATTGCACATGTGATGCATTATGTTTTACACTATAATTGTATAATTTGTATATAGATAATGAAATTAATTTCATAAAATGTATGGGTCATCCACTTACCTGGGCTCAGAGCAGTAACAGCTGCCGAGGTTGTATAGGATCATCCTGCAGGCTCCTCTTCACGCCTGCGCTGCAGCGTCTCCTCCATCCTTCCTCATTGCGCAGGTCTGGAGGAGAAGCAAAATCTTCAGCGTCTTCGCTCCAGTAACCTGAGCAGCCTGTGACACAGGGAGGAATGAGCTGCAGGAGAGGGAGTCACCATTGTCTTCCACAGAATAAGACGTTCATGATCAGCTGGAGCCTATGAGCAAATCACTATAAATGCAAATCACTGTATTGTGAGGAATGGGGCCCAGGCCATTAGCATGAAGCCGCGCAATGTGTTCAGTGCCCTGCAGCCTCTGCCTGACCCGCCTTGGGGCAAACTATGGCATTATGGATTCATCCTGGGTACAAACCACTGCATCCTGCATGTAAACTGCATGGCATAGCCCACACATACACATCTGTCATCAGATCTGTAGTGTCTAAGGGAATTATTATATATATGTCCTTGTTATATCCACTCATTCTTATAACCAATCATTCTTACCTGAACGCAAAATTATTTAAGACTTCGAAAGCTTCCCCCTACTTATAACACTGCAAACAGATCATGTCTATACCCATACAATCCTAGTGTGGCTGTGAGGTACAATATTAACATATTCCGTCTGGTAATCCGACAAGTCTGTTGTTCCAGCACAGGATTTCTAAATAGGATACAGACAGTCCCCGACTTGGGCGACCCCTAGTTACAAACGGACCTCCGGATGTTGCTAATTTATTGTACTTTAGCCTTGGGTTTCAATAAACAGCTATAAGAGTTATCCAAGGTGTTTGCAATTAAGCTTTACTGTTAATCCTGGTTCTTATGACAATCCAACCTTTTTAAAATCCAATTGTCACAGAGACCAAAATAAATTCTGTCTGGGGTTACAATTATAAAATATACAGTTACGACTTGCAAACAAATTCAATTTAAGAAGGGTTCTGTAAGTTCAATCTTGTATGTAACCCAGGGACTGTGTGTAATGGAAAAATTTGGCCTAAAGTCCGTTTTGGCCCCTATACAGGCGGTCCCCTACTTAAGGACACCCGTTTTACAGACAACCCATAGTTACAGACAGACCCCTTGCCCACCGTTACCTCTGGTGAAGCTCTCTGGATGCTTTACTATAGTCCCAGACTGCAATGATCAGCTGTAAGGTGTCTGTAATGAAGCTTTATTGATCATCCTTGGTCCAATTACAGCAAAGATTTTTAAATTTCAATTGTCACTGGGACAAAAGAAAAATAAATTGTCTAGAACTTCAATTATCAAATATACAGTTTCGACTTGCATACAAATTCAACTTGAGAACAACTATCTTGTATGTAACCCGAGGACTGCCTGGTATATATAAATATATATATTTCGAGCATCTTTTGCTTTGCTTTTTCTTTACCCTCCACATGAGAGACTACACTTAATGTTTTTTATTTTTTTCTAACATTATTTTTACTATTATTACGGTATTTTTTTAGTCATGATGTTTATATAGTCCAGAATCAAATACTTGTTAAAGCGCACTTTAAGGCCCCTTTCACATGAATGTTGTGGGGATAATTTTGCGGCCGAATATATGCCCCTATAGATGTCTGGCGCCTGGCCACAGTACCGTACCATGCAGGGGAAAAAGAGCATGCTCTCAGTTTACAAATGCCGTTGGAAGCCCTATGAGAGGAGCTTGGCCTGATTGTATTGCATTTTGTAAACATGCATTTAAAACATGTTTACACATGTTGTAAACATGTTTTAAATGCAAAATTAATGTCATGCAATCGGAGAAAGTTCCTCCACAAAACGCAATTCAAAAGCAACGTTTGGTGTGAACGCAGTCTCGGTATAAGGAAAAATTCAGATGAATTGTACCGTAGCGCGGCGGGCAAACGTTGGTGTCCGGGAGAGGAGGAGGCGGTGAGCAACGCTCTTGCCACCCCACTCCATAGCGATGTATGGCACACTGCGCCGTATTCCAGGGAAAGATAGGACATCTTTCTCTGGTGTATGGAACGTTACAATGCTGCACTGTACCGCTCCATACAGTGCCGTGCGCCCATTGCCGGCCTATGGGGGACGTATATCTGACGTATATGCATTCCCCCAACGGCCGTCTGAATGCAGCCTAACCAATGTATGGCAATGTTGATTAAACCCTACTGAGGGCAAGACTGCACATTAATTTTGGTAACCACAAGGGGTGCCTGTTCAATTTTGCTGAAGTTTTAGCAGTTGAATCACCAAATAGTCAAACGGTTCCATAATATATCTACATAGGCCCAAATATTGATTAGTAATATTACTAGTACTACAGAGTCCCTGACCTACTGGAAGAAATAAGTCTATCCTAAGATGTGCAATGGATGTATAGTTGGTGAATAATATCACTGGACATTTTTGTTTGATGTAACTTTCCATAGAACTTTCTGATCTTTTGTTTGCAGTCTTAGCAGCTGAGAGAGTGTGATGGGTCCCGCCAGTGTCACTGCTTCCTGTCTGGATGTGTGAATCTCTCAGCTCGGGGCGGGTGACAGCTCGATGACAGTTCTGCAGATTGTCAGACCTCCTGTAGTAGTGGGTTTAATTGGATTACCCGTCATATGAAAAACATATCATCTTCACACTGAGCCTGTCATACAAGCAGTGACAAAGTCTCATAATGGAAAGTGACACCATGTTTTATTCATTGTTTTCTTTTAAGTTTTTGTGTAAACTATACAAATCTGTCTAGCTTCTATATATTTTTAAATTTGGAAATCATCTAACAAAGAATTTCTTTCCTGGGGTATCACTGCTGCATCTGTTTTTATATGTATATGATGTGTTAAAGGACATAATAAGTTATATATATATATGTATTGAGGGGCTTCAGGCTCCATTAACACCAATTTGCATATAGTCCTTCATCCTAATGTAGAAGCCCTTTATTGAAGGGAGAGATGACATGTCCTTAAACTAGCATTGTTATGACATGTCCTTAAACTAGCATTGTTCAATGAGTATTCCCATCTGAACACTGGCATACGCATAATACTATATCACGGACAGTAGTGCCTACCTGTGTAAAAAAAATGGGCTAGGCAGTGACAGGTGGCACCATGCCAGGGTTGGACTAGTGTGCCCCATCACCAAGCTATGTGGCAGGGTCCTCTGTTCCCATAGCAGGCCCTTGCAAGATCTAGTAATTGTATAGGATGTGACCACCACCAGTCACTCATGTACCATAGCTGAACCAAAAGCAATCAATGGCATCAGCGTTTGTAAGATGCAGATGACATTGACAGTCACAGTGCCACGCCCATAGGAGGCTTCCCAGGCGTATGTCGAGCTACGATGCGTGGCTGCTTGATGACATCACAGGGCCACTCATCCTGTCCCAGCCTGTTCCGACCTCTGTGGCGCTGAAGAGACCAGAAGACCTGCTGCTATAGGTAAGGGGCTGGAGGGGGAAGAATTGTATGAGAAATATCCTGCTGGAGGATCACATGTGATGATAGAGAATCAATCAATATTTACCATAGATACTTGAGTATAAGCCGACTTGAGTATAAGGCGAGCCCCCTAATTTTACCACAGATTACTGGGAAAACTTATTGACTCGAGTATAAGCCTAGGGTGGGAAATGCATTGGTTACAGACTCCCCAGTAATTAAATGCCCAATGGACCCCCCCCTGTAACAAAATGCCCTGCAGCCCCCCATTAATGAAATGTTCTACAGTCCCTCTATTAATAAAGTGCTCTGCAGTCCCCCTATTAATGAAATGCCTTGCCTCCCCATTGTGTAGGAAAAAAAAAACAAACTTACATACTCACCTTCTGATGCTCCGTGCTGCTCCTCTTATTCTTCTCTTTGCTCTTAACAGCGGGCAGATGTGTGTCTATGCGGGCAGAGCGCATGGACACATCTCTGCCCGCTGTGTTACTAAAGAAGAGAACAAGGAAGAGTAAGTTTATTTTTTATACACTCATGTATAAGCCGAATTGGGGTTTTTCAGCACATTTTTTGTGCTAAATAACTCGGCTTATACATGAGTATTTACGGTATATGGAACGCGGTCAAAGTCATGTAGTAAGATGACAATATCTAGGAATAAAACATTATGTAGAAAATAATTAATTAAAATGGGCATTATATAGGTAAAATACTTAATTGGAGGGGCTAAATATAAAACTATTAATTGGCAAGGGCACCGTATAAAATAATTAGAGGGGACATTATATAGGCAGAGTAATTAAACAGTGAGTCATGCTGTGCCCCCGACGTGATTTCAGGGGCTATAGTATATGTTGAAATTTATTTAGGGGTTGCAGTGTAATTTTTGATATATGTAGGGGGAAGAACATGGTTTTGTTATTAGGGGTGTAAGATTGATATATGTGGGGGGCACATAGTGGTCAGTTATGTTGTTGGGGTTGATATTTGTGACATTACTATTTAGATGACATACTGTAAGTGACTGTGGTAGTTTTAGTTGCACAGTTTGGAGATGTGCTGCCGGGAGCAATTGGTGAAAAAAACTGCAGCAATAAGTCATGTCAGGGAGAAGTCATCAGCATGTCCGATCCGAAGGATAAGACATGTCACCTGTGAGGTACCAGATCCCATTTCTTTTTTTTTTTTAATCAAATTTATTTTTATTGTTTTTTATAAACTTTTACAAAAACATACAACAATTATCCATTTCAGGCGATCAAATGTACATTATGAGGAAATACATACTGATTCGGCCAAGCATGGCCTATATCATCCCACAATCCTGGAGTACAATAGACCTAAGGATATCTGCTATATCATAAATTCCAAGTGAACAACATATCATAACATAGCAAAAAAGAAACCCAACAAAAGAAAATACCATCCCCAACATTAATGCCCTGACAGCATAAGCTGTAGGTACGGTGGGTGTTTAATGAAGTTGGGAGGTCCCGGCACTGGATCTCATCGGATCACATCCAGGTTTTTTTTTTTTTTATTGTGGCCAAGCAAAGCTAATATAAAGGTCTATACCAGTGATGGCGAACCTATGGCACTGGTGCCAGAGGTGGCACTCAGAGCCCTTTCTGGGGGCACTCAGGCCATCAGCCTAGGACACAGTTCACCAAACAGGAACAAATCCATTAAATCTTCCTGTAGTCCTAGGCAACTTATGAGATGCTGCTTGACTTCATTGACTGTTTGGAACTGCTTGAAAAGTGAGAAGGTGTTAAAAGAAGTGCATTGTCTTTGGAGGTTCTCCTGCTGGACCCACCATTCTTCCTGTACAGAGAGAAGCTACAATGATAATCTGAATTTGCCCTCCTTCTTTCAACTGTATTGGTTGCCTCATGGGGGCGATACAATTGAAAGATGTGGAAGAACAGGTAGCAATAAGTTACTGCTTAATATGGCAAATTGGCACAACAGGGTAAATAAATGGGTTTTGGTTGTAGTTTGGGCACTCTGTCTCTAAAAGGTTCGCCATCACTGGTCTATACTGTCCTGTAGTTTGTTTAGGGTCCCAAATGAACCTAATAGGTCTTTTTTAAGAAACACTAGTGTATTTTTGTAGATTGTTACATGTGACTAAGGGACTTCTTTGGCCATAAACCCACAGGGTTTACCTCAATAGTTACTAGAATAAACTTTATGATTGCAAAGCTTCTTTGAGTCTATTATAAAGTGTATTTCGAGCTGCAGACAATTGTTTTGAGTGTTCCATTTGTTAGACTTGGAACTTTGCTTGTAGATTGTACAAATTTGTATACACCATACTATACTTTCCAATATATTCAAAGTTTGTAGTCTCTTCTTTATCTGAGTCATACAGAGCGCACACGGAAATCGCTGAGGACTTTTAATTTGATTTTTTTTTTCCACAAAAGCAATTACAGAAAAGTGCAAATTTAACATCTGACATTTAACATTTTGCAATGGCAGGCAGCCTCCGCTTAAATGGGGCCTTTCCATGCAACAACAGGAGCCAAAAGGCCTTGTGTCATGAAGTGATGTAAGACACAATCTCAGCTGAAAATGCACAATGAATCGGGAAGGATTTATGTAATTAATTGACCAGTCTTAACCTGTTATCGTGATGTAAGGAATTTGGAACTCATTAATTTGGGCTCTGACAGATTTCATATTAGGCCTGGCAAATATGGATTGAACCTCTTATTCATTGTAGCAGTTAGAATTTTCATGACAGTGAGGATTAGTGAGGAAGACCTATTGCAGGAGTCAAGCTGCCTCCCTTTGTAATCAGCGCCACTGTTTTCAGTTAACGGATAATGAAAAAAAAAAAAAAGGCAGAGGACATCTTTGTGTTGCATGAAAGGGTGGAGATAATGCCCAATATGCTGAAACGTACATTGAGCGCTAACACTCACAATTACAGCCACGGAGTCTTGTTATCTGGAAGCCTGGTAATTACGTGTCTACCATCTGATGGGCAAACAATTTTTGTTTTGCGCTTTTGAAAATGAGACTGTAATTTAAAGATACATAATATCAGAGGAATCCACCAGTCCTATGACTATACCAGGCAAAATCTGTATAAATCACAACAAAAGAGTAAAAGAATAAGAGAATAATTAAACACAAAGGATTCCTAAAGCACCACTGGATTCCTCTCTTTACTATATGTATTATATATATATATATATATATATATATATATATATATATATATATATATATACAATTTTGACCATCATTTTTCTGATCATACTTCATTTCATATTACCGTACTTTCATATTTACTTAATGTTCATATTACTAATGTACAATTTCAAAACTATATGTATTGTCATAAATTTCTGTGTAATATTAGTACATAAAATGCTTTTCTATTTCACTGGAAAATAATTTTTTCAAGTTAATTTGCATAACTCATTTGGACAAATAAATATGGTATGGCTCTCTGGGGTGGATATTCCCATAAACCATCCCATGCAACTGTTTGGGATCCCAAAGATCAGGTGCTCCCCTTAGGCCGGTTTCCCATGTGCCGTTTACGTCGCAAGTGGGAGGGGGATTGGCCAAACAATGAAACGCATGCATTTTGGCCAAACCCTCTCCCACTTGCATTTTGGATGCATATAAAAACACGACGAAAACGGCACGTGGGAAACCGGCCATCCAGTGGTGGTATGCAACTGGCTCAAGCAAACTTTGGACCCTTCTCATGTGCTTAAAGCGGTATTCCCATTTCAGCAAATAAATGTTATTGTTTGTATAATGAAAAGTTATACAATTTTCCAATATACTTTCTCTATAAATTCTTCACCGTTTTCTAGATCTCTGCTTGCTGTCATTCTATAGAAAGCTACTATGTTACTTCCAGTGGACAGAAATCTGACCAAGGTCACACAGGTGCACGGCTCGTTATTACCTACAGTTCTGATTACTCTCTGTGATATAATGAGCCGTGCACCTGTGTGACCATGGTCAGATCTCTGTCCACTGGAAGTAACATAGAAGCTTCCTATAGGATGATATCAAGCAGAGATCCAGAAAACTGCGAGGAATTGATAGAGAAAGTATATTGTAAAAATGCATAATTTTTTAATCATGCAAAATGAGAATATCCCTTTAAGGCCTCTTTGACATTCTAGTTCATGTTCAGTTGCGCATCCGTTGCATTTTGTCTCCGTTGTGTCTCAGTTTTTCTTTCTTTTTGTCTCTGTGATGCATCCGTTTTGTCTGCAAAAAAATCCGAACGTTTAACATTGCTTTGAAAACATCACACCTGGTTTTTCAGCCTCATCAGTGATAAAAAAAAACTGTTGTTTTGCGGACACATTTCTATTGCCTTCCGTGATCCACATCAGTGAAAAAATTAGGACATGTTTCATGATTTTACAGATAATAACGGATCAGTGAAAATACAAGCCAGTGTGGAAACACCCATAGAAATCAATGGCATTGTGAGGCATCCATGGAAATCACTGAACTATGGACGTGAAAAAACGTGCAAATGTGAAAGAGCCCTAAATCGGTATTGGTGTCCTCAGGGATCTAACACAGGGAACCTGTCATGAGGACTTAGGTGCACAAATGGCTACATATTTGTTATCAAGGTGAAGTACAGGATTGCAGTGATGTCACTCAATATCCTGGACGATTCGTCATTACACAAAAAATTTTTGAACCCTTGGTGGTTGTGTCTGGATCTAAATCCTCACGCAGGGAACAATCGACTATTTATGAGTCTATTCACAGTGGTGGTAAGTATTAGGGTGCCCCAGAAATACCAAATCTGTCTGTGATAACTCAATTTACTATGTTTTATTAAAATAAACCTTAGAGTAGTGTTTTGCTATCATTTGTTATTGTCTATCACTGCAATGTCTATTAGTATCAATCATTCTATGTAGTATTTCCAAAAATAAGTCACATTTCCAGTCAAAAGTAGGCATTGGGTTTTACTACTGAAATTTAACTATGACAGTTTTCCCATTATTGAAACTTCAATGATCCACGGTTCCAATTACCATATGGATTTTCACTAGTATCTGACCACATCTCTTCCTGGAATTCGAAGCTTATTTTATCTTTCAGCATCAGGTTACTGGGCTAACCTCTCTTATAGAGTAACCTAAACTGTGGACATGTCACTATGGTATGTGCATAGCCGTGTTCTCTGGTTCCCATGCCAAGAGATAATAGATCTGAAAATAAATGTGATCAGTGTATGATGTCAGTGTGAGTTACAGTGAGGTATACTCTCATCAGGTACTGGTTAAAGGATATTGGTCCCATTTATCTTCAGTTCAGTTGTCCATAAAAAGGTATTAAAATTATCCTAATATATTTCACATGACAATTCCTTTCTTTATTTTATTATATTCCTTATAGACATTTCGGTTACAGAATCATATCAAATAAGGATGTGTTACAGCCCAAATTCCTGATGATGATCAAGTCTGTTCCCTTTTTCATAGAAAAGACCTCCTCTGTGTCAGAATTATTTTAAAGGGGTATTCCCATCCACCACATTTAATTTAATTCACCTGCTATATATACATATATACATTTCTTCAATGACATTTAATTAATTTTTGTTTTTATCTGTGTGAAGATAATTCTCCATAAATGTAGCCAAGATGGCCTCAGATACGACCACCCCCACACCCTGGCAGCGGTGGCCAGACATGATCTATTGAGTCCTGCCTGGCCACCTGGATGCAGTTTTCATTACCACAGGACGACTGTGGGACATGCAGTAAGGGCTCATCCATTATGGGGGCCGATATCCGGCTACACTATTTGCGGACAGATATCGGTCACCATCTTAGTTTTTTTCCTTTGGTGTATAATTGAGACTTTTGGTAGGTCTTTCTTTTTTGCGCCTTAAGTATTATGATGTCTTTTTTTTGTGATATGTTTACCTATCCTGGTAGGTGCAACTTTTGTTGCAAATGTGTTAAATCCACAAAGACAAAAGCAATGTGAGGGGGTTATATACAGGAGTGGACACAAGCCATGTGAGGGGATATATACAGGAGTGGACACAAGCCATGTGAGGGGATATATACAGGAGTGGACACAAGCCATGTGAGGGGGTTATATACAGGAGAGGATACAAGCCATGTGAGGGGATATATACAGGAGTGGACACAAGCCATGTGAGGGGGTTATATACAGGAGTGGACACAAGCCATGTGAGGGGGTTATATACAGGAGTGGACACAAGCCATGTGAGGGGGTTATATACAGGAGAGGATACAAGCCATGTGAGGGGGTTATATACAGGAGAGGATACAAGCCATGTGAGGGGGTTATATACAGGAGAGGACACAAGCCATGTGAGGGGGTTATATACAGGAGAGGATACAAGCCATGTGAGGGGGTTATATACAGGAGAGGATACAAGCCATGTGAGGGGGTTATATACAGGAGTGGACACAAGCCATGTGAGGGGGTTATATGCAGGAGTGGACACAAGCCATGTGAGGGGGTTATATACAGGAGTGGACACAAGCCATGTGAGGGGTTATATACAGGAGAGGATACAAGCCATGTGAGGGGGTTATATACAGGAGAGGATACAAGCCATGTGAGGGGGTTATATACAGGAGTGGACACAAGCCATGTGAGGGGGTTATATACAGGAGAGGATACAAGCCATGTGAGGGGGTTATATACAGGAGAGGATACAAGCCATGTGAGGGGGTTATATACAGGAGTGGACACAAGCCATGTGAGGGGGTTATTTACAGGAGTGGACACAAGCCATGTGAGGGGGTTATATACAGGAGTGGACACAAGCCATGTGAGGGGGTTATATACAGGAGTGGACACAAGCCATGTGAGGGGGTTATATACAGGAGTGGACACAAGCCATGTGAGGGGGTTATATACAGGAGAGGATACAAGCCATGTGAGGGGGTTATATACAGGAGTGGACACAAGCCATGTGAGGGGGTTATATACAGGAGAGGATACAAGCCATGTGAGGGGGTTATATACAGGAGATGACACAAACCATGTGAGGGGTTATATACAGGACAGGACACAAGCCATGTGAGGGGGTTATATACAGGAGAGGACACAAGCCATGTGAGGGGGTTATATACAGGAGTGGACACAAGCCATGTGAGGGGGTTATATACAGGAGAGGATACAAGCCATGTGAGGGGGTTATATACAGGAGTGGACACAAGCCATGTGAGGGGGTTATATACAGGAATGGATACAAGCCATGTGAGGGGTTATATACAGGAGAGGATACAAGCCATGTGAGGGGGTTATATACAGGAGTGGACACAAGCCATGTGAGGGGGTTATATACAGGAATGGATACAAGCCATGTGAGGGGGTTATATACAGGAGTGGACACAAGCCATGTGAGGGGTTATATACAGGAGAGGATACAAGCCATGTGAGGGGGTTATATACAGGAGAGGACACAAGCCATGTGAGGGGGTTATATACAGGAGTGGACACAAGCCATGTGAGGGGGTTATATACAGGAATGGATACAAGCCATGTGAGGGGTTATATACAGGAGTGGACACAAGCCATGTGAGGGGTTATATACAGGAGAGGATACAAGCCATGTGAGGGGGTTATATACAGGAGTGGACACAAGCCATGTGAGGGGGTTATATACAGGAATGGATACAAGCCATGTGAGGGGGTTATATACAGGAGTGGACACAAGCCATGTGAGGGGTTATATACAGGAGAGGATACAAGCCATGTGAGGGGGTTATATACAGGAGAGGACACAAGCCATGTGAGGGGGTTATATACAGGAGTGGACACAAGCCATGTGAGGGGATATATACAGGAGTGGACACAAGCCATGTGAGGGGATATATACAGAAGTGGACACAAGCCATGTGAGGGGGTTATATACAGGAGAGGATACAAGCCATGTGAGGGGATATATACAGGAGTGGACACAAGCCATGTGAGGGGGTTATATACAGGAGTGGACACAAGCCATGTGAGGGGGTTATATACAGGAGTGGACACAAGCCATGTGAGGGGGTTATATACAGGAGAGGATACAAGCCATGTGAGGGGGTTATATACAGGAGAGGATACAAGCCATGTGAGGGGGTTATATACAGGAGAGGACACAAGCCATGTGAGGGGGTTATATACAGGAGAGGATACAAGCCATGTGAGGGGGTTATATACAGGAGAGGATACAAGCCATGTGAGGGGGTTATATACAGGAGTGGACACAAGCCATGTGAGGGGGTTATATGCAGGAGTGGACACAAGCCATGTGAGGGGGTTATATACAGGAGTGGACACAAGCCATGTGAGGGGTTATATACAGGAGAGGATACAAGCCATGTGAGGGGGTTATATACAGGAGAGGATACAAGCCATGTGAGGGGGTTATATACAGGAGTGGACACAAGCCATGTGAGGGGGTTATATACAGGAGAGGATACAAGCCATGTGAGGGGGTTATATACAGGAGAGGATACAAGCCATGTGAGGGGGTTATATACAGGAGTGGACACAAGCCATGTGAGGGGGTTATTTACAGGAGTGGACACAAGCCATGTGAGGGGGTTATATACAGGAGTGGACACAAGCCATGTGAGGGGGTTATATACAGGAGTGGACACAAGCCATGTGAGGGGGTTATATACAGGAGTGGACACAAGCCATGTGAGGGGGTTATATACAGGAGAGGATACAAGCCATGTGAGGGGGTTATATACAGGAGTGGACACAAGCCATGTGAGGGGGTTATATACAGGAGAGGATACAAGCCATGTGAGGGAGTTATATACAGGAGAGGACACAAGCCATGTGAGGGGTTATATACAGGACAGGACACAAGCCATGTGAGGGGGTTATATACAGGAGAGGACACAAGCCATGTGAGGGGGTTATATACAGGAGTGGACACAAGCCATGTGAGGGGGTTATATACAGGAGAGGATACAAGCCATGTGAGGGGGTTATATACAGGAGTGGACACAAGCCATGTGAGGGGGTTATATACAGGAATGGATACAAGCCATGTGAGGGGTTATATACAGGAGTGGACACAAGCCATGTGAGGGGTTATATACAGGAGAGGATACAAGCCATGTGAGGGGGTTATATACAGGAGTGGACACAAGCCATGTGAGGGGGTTATATACAGGAATGGATACAAGCCATGTGAGGGGGTTATATACAGGAGTGGACACAAGCCATGTGAGGGGTTATATACAGGAGAGGATACAAGCCATGTGAGGGGGTTATATACAGGAGAGGACACAAGCCATGTGAGGGGGTTATATACAGGAGTGGACACAAGCCATGTGAGGGGGTTATATACAGGAATGGATACAAGCCATGTGAGGGGTTATATACAGGAGTGGACACAAGCCATGTGAGGGGTTATATACAGGAGAGGATACAAGCCATGTGAGGGGGTTATATACAGGAGTGGACACAAGCCATGTGAGGGGGTTATATACAGGAATGGATACAAGCCATGTGAGGGGGTTATATACAGGAGTGGACACAAGCCATGTGAGGGGTTATATACAGGAGAGGATACAAGCCATGTGAGGGGGTTATATACAGGAGAGGACACAAGCCATGTGAGGGGGTTATATACAGGAGTGGACACAAGCCATGTGAGGGGGTTATATACAGGAATGGATACAAGCCATGTGAGGGGGTTATATACAGGAGAGGATACAAGCCATGTGAGGGGGTTATATACAGGAGTTGACACAAGCCATGTGAGGGGGTTATATACAGGAATGGATACAAGCCATGTGAGGGGTTATATGCAGGAGTGGACACAAGCCATGTGAGGGGGTTATATACAGGAGTGGACACAAGCCATGTGAGGGGGTTATATACAGGAATGGACACAAGCCATGTGAGGGGGTTATATACAGGAATGGACACAAGCCATGTGAGGGGGTTATATACAGGAATGGACACAAGCCATGTGAGGGGGTTATATACAGGAGTGGACACAAGCCATGTGAGGGGGTTATATACAGGAGAGGATACAAGCCATGTGAGGGGGTTATATACAGGAGAGGACACAAGCCATGTGAGGGGGTTATATACAGGAGTGGACACAAGCCATGTGAGGGGGTTATATACAGGAATGGATACAAGCCATGTGAGGGGGTTATATACAGGAATGGATACAAGCCATGTGAGGGGGTTATATACAGGAGTGGACACAAGCCATGTGAGGGGTTATATACAGGAGAGGATACAAGCCATGTGAGGGGTTATATACAGGAGAGGATACAAGCCATGTGAGGGGGTTATATACAGGAGTGGACACAAGCCATGTGAGGGGGTTATATACAGGAATGGATACAAGCCATGTGAGGGGGTTATATACAGGAGTGGACACAAGCCATGTGAGGGGTTATATACAGGAGAGGATACAAGCCATGTGAGGGGGTTATATACAGGAGAGGACACAAGCCATGTGAGGGGGTTATATACAGGAGTGGACACAAGCCATGTGAGGGGATATATACAGGAGTGGACACAAGCCATGTGAGGGGATATATACAGAAGTGGACACAAGCCATGTGAGGGGGTTATATACAGGAGAGGATACAAGCCATGTGAGGGGATATATACAGGAGTGGACACAAGCCATGTGAGGGGGTTATATACAGGAGTGGACACAAGCCATGTGAGGGGGTTATATACAGGAGTGGACACAAGCCATGTGAGGGGGTTATATACAGGAGAGGATACAAGCCATGTGAGGGGGTTATATACAGGAGAGGATACAAGCCATGTGAGGGGGTTATATACAGGAGAGGACACAAGCCATGTGAGGGGGTTATATACAGGAGAGGATACAAGCCATGTGAGGGGGTTATATACAGGAGAGGATACAAGCCATGTGAGGGGGTTATATACAGGAGTGGACACAAGCCATGTGAGGGGGTTATATGCAGGAGTGGACACAAGCCATGTGAGGGGGTTATATACAGGAGTGGACACAAGCCATGTGAGGGGTTATATACAGGAGAGGATACAAGCCATGTGAGGGGGTTATATACAGGAGAGGATACAAGCCATGTGAGGGGGTTATATACAGGAGTGGACACAAGCCATGTGAGGGGGTTATATACAGGAGAGGATACAAGCCATGTGAGGGGGTTATATACAGGAGAGGATACAAGCCATGTGAGGGGGTTATATACAGGAGTGGACACAAGCCATGTGAGGGGGTTATTTACAGGAGTGGACACAAGCCATGTGAGGGGGTTATATACAGGAGTGGACACAAGCCATGTGAGGGGGTTATATACAGGAGTGGACACAAGCCATGTGAGGGGGTTATATACAGGAGTGGACACAAGCCATGTGAGGGGGTTATATACAGGAATGGATACAAGCCATGTGAGGGGGTTATATACAGGAGTGGACACAAGCCATGTGAGGGGGTTATATACAGGAGAGGATACAAGCCATGTGAGGGAGTTATATACAGGAGAGGACACAAGCCATGTGAGGGGTTATATACAGGACAGGACACAAGCCATGTGAGGGGGTTATATACAGGAGAGGACACAAGCCATGTGAGGGGGTTATATACAGGAGTGGACACAAGCCATGTGAGGGGGTTATATACAGGAGAGGATACAAGCCATGTGAGGGGGTTATATACAGGAGTGGACACAAGCCATGTGAGGGGGTTATATACAGGAATGGATACAAGCCATGTGAGGGGTTATATACAGGAGTGGACACAAGCCATGTGAGGGGTTATATACAGGAGAGGATACAAGCCATGTGAGGGGGTTATATACAGGAGTGGACACAAGCCATGTGAGGGGGTTATATACAGGAATGGATACAAGCCATGTGAGGGGGTTATATACAGGAGTGGACACAAGCCATGTGAGGGGTTATATACAGGAGAGGATACAAGCCATGTGAGGGGGTTATATACAGGAGAGGACACAAGCCATGTGAGGGGGTTATATACAGGAGTGGACACAAGCCATGTGAGGGGGTTATATACAGGAATGGATACAAGCCATGTGAGGGGTTATATACAGGAGTGGACACAAGCCATGTGAGGGGTTATATACAGGAGAGGATACAAGCCATGTGAGGGGGTTATATACAGGAGTGGACACAAGCCATGTGAGGGGGTTATATACAGGAATGGATACAAGCCATGTGAGGGGGTTATATACAGGAGTGGACACAAGCCATGTGAGGGGTTATATACAGGAGAGGATACAAGCCATGTGAGGGGGTTATATACAGGAGAGGACACAAGCCATGTGAGGGGGTTATATACAGGAGTGGACACAAGCCATGTGAGGGGGTTATATACAGGAATGGATACAAGCCATGTGAGGGGGTTATATACAGGAGAGGATACAAGCCATGTGAGGGGGTTATATACAGGAGTTGACACAAGCCATGTGAGGGGGTTATATACAGGAATGGATACAAGCCATGTGAGGGGTTATATGCAGGAGTGGACACAAGCCATGTGAGGGGGTTATATACAGGAGTGGACACAAGCCATGTGAGGGGGTTATATACAGGAATGGACACAAGCCATGTGAGGGGGTTATATACAGGAATGGACACAAGCCATGTGAGGGGGTTATATACAGGAATGGACACAAGCCATGTGAGGGGGTTATATACAGGAGTGGACACAAGCCATGTGAGGGGGTTATATACAGGAGAGGATACAAGCCATGTGAGGGGGTTATATACAGGAGAGGACACAAGCCATGTGAGGGGGTTATATACAGGAGTGGACACAAGCCATGTGAGGGGGTTATATACAGGAATGGATACAAGCCATGTGAGGGGGTTATATACAGGAATGGATACAAGCCATGTGAGGGGGTTATATACAGGAGTGGACACAAGCCATGTGAGGGGTTATATACAGGAGAGGATACAAGCCATGCGAGGGGGTTATATACAGGAGTGGACACAAGCCATGTGAGGGGTTATATACAGGAGTGGACACAAGCCATGTGAGGGGGTTATATACAGGAGAGGATACAAGCCATGTGATGGGTTATATACAGGAGAGGACACAAGCCATGTGATGGGTTATATACAGGAGAGGACACATGCCATGTGAGAGGTTATATACAGGAGAGGATACAAGCCATGTGAGGGGTTATATACAGGAGAGGATGCAAGCCATGTGAGGGGGTTATATACAGGAGTGGACACAAGCCATGTGAGGGGTTATATACAGGAGAGGATACAAGCCATGCGAGGGGGTTATATACAGGAGTGGACACAAGCCATGTGAGGGGTTATATACAGGAGAGGATACAAGCCATGTGAGGGGGTTATATACAGGAGAGGATACAAGCCATGTGAGGGGGTTATATACAGGAGTGGACACAAGCCATGTGAGGGGTTATATACAGGAGAGGATACAAGCCATGTGAGGGGGTTATATACAGGAGAGGATACAAGCCATGTGAGGGGGTTATATACAGGAGAGGATACAAGCCATGTGAGGGGTTATATACAGGAGAGGATACAAGCCATGTGAGGGGGTTATATACAGGAGAGGATACAAGCCATGTGAGGGGGTTATATACAGGAGAGGATACAAGCCATGTGAGGGGGTTATATACAGGAGTGGACACAAGCCATGTGAGGGGTTATATACAGGAGAGGATACAAGCCATGTGAGGGGGTTATATACAGGAGAGGATACAAGCCATGTGAGGGGGTTATACACAGGAGTGGACACAAGCCATGTGAGGGGGTTATATACAGGAGAGGATAGTACTGTAAATTTCAGATTTGAGACCATGGCCCGTCTTTTTAATACTCTAGTCCAGTGGTGGCGAACCAATGGCACTGGTGCCAGAGGTGGCACTCAGAGCTCTCTCTATGGGCATCCGCACAATCACCCGAGCACAGAGTTTGCTAGACAGGACTTAAAGCCTCTTGCAGTCCCAAGCAGCCCAGAACCCTGGAAGGAAACTACAATGACAATCCAAATCTTCTTCTCCTTTCTACTGTATTGGTGTCCTCAGGTGCCTTTGCAATTTAAACCTGTGACAGAGCAAAGAGTAATAAGTTACTGCTTAAATTGTCCCATTGGCACTTTGCGAAAAATAGGTGGGTTTTGGTTGTAGTTTGGGCACTCGGTGCCTAAAAGGTTTGCCATCACTGCTCTAGTCTCACCCCAGGGAGATGATGACATTGTGGGCAGCATGGTGGCTTACTCGTTAGCATTACAGCCTTGCAGCACTGGGGACCTGGGTTCAAGTCGCAGGTCAACATCTGCAAAGAGTTTGTATGTTTTTTGCATGGGTTTCCTCTGGGTCCTACGGTTTCCTCCCACACTCCAAAACATACACGTAGGTTGATCAGATTGTGAGCCCTATTGAGGACAGGGACAGATATGACAAGCTCTGTGCAGCGCTGCGTAATCTGTGTGTGCTATATAAATAGCGGAATTATTATTATTTATTATTATTTATGAGGCTGTGGTCACATGTGGCGTTAACGCATGCATTTTCAAATGTATCACAACAGCCGAGAAGAGGAGATTTGCCCAGTTACATTTCTGTCAAAATGGCATTTACAAAATGCATCTGTTAACAAGCTGTTAACAGCCATGTTAATATAGTGTGAATACATGCATGTATGAACAGAGGATTAACATATGTGTTAACATTGCATTAATGCATGCGTTTTGTAAATCTGCTCTTTTCAATTAGTGTGATGCATTTGAAACTACATGTGTTACCAATACATTTCAATAAAATGTTAATGCAAAAATTAGCAAATTTAAAAAACAAAAAACAGCCTATACTTTCAATGCCCAACAGGTTTATGTGAAAAACTTAAAACATTTAAAGCATGGGAAAAAATTCCAATTTACATTTTAATAAAGGATCCATTAAAAAAAAAACCCTGCTTTGCACCTACCCTGGGCAAGGTGCAGATTTGCGCCAAAAAAGTAGCAAAAATAAGCAAACAAAGTGATACATAAGTCAAGAGTCGCACGGAACATCTTGAAAATAAAGATACATATGGCACTGCACAAGGTGCAGACAAAGGCGTACTTGAAAAACAACAACAAAAGTTGCAAAAATGAGACAAACTAGCAGAAATAAAGATCCATGTCCCCCATGGCACCTAGTCAGGATGTGTTGAGCACACATTGTCCCATTTCACCGCAACCGTGCACGGAGGAATATACGACACGTTATATATTTCGTTCTGTTATGGCGCCAGCCCTGCACTTCTCCATGGAGAGGTAAGGGACAACATGGCTACTTTTATGGGAATTATCTTCATACAGGTACATTTTTTAAAATAGCATCTAGAAGAATTCAATTAAATGTCAATGTACAGATGAGAATACGCCTTTAAGACCTTGGTCCATATACCATCCTAGGAGTTACACATTTTTTTTGGAGATGGACCACAACAGTCCCTTAAAGGAACACCTAGTTATGTGAATGGCCACATTGTAATGCTGGAGTGTATTTTGGTTAGATCATCATTAATTTTCAGAACAAAGATGTTTTTTTAGAGGTTTCTTTACTTCATTGAGCTGCTTATCCCCCATTATCAATTAAATAGAAAAACAGTTAAAGGGGTATTCCAGGAATATGAACATCTGATACGAAAACCCATGATGCTATAAATAAATGAATACAACAAAACCCAATGTCATTAGTCACAAAATGGAGCTTAAATAGTTTGATTTTATGATTCAAAAAATGTAATGGCCTCTCTAAAGTAGGCAGAGTTATCACCAAGATGGCCGCCACTGGAAACTACAAGTCCCATGATCCTTTTTAGTTCTCAGTAACTCCTCCTCTTCCCTTTTATGCTCTACTCCCAGTGATGATGTAATAGACTGTCCTCCTCTGTTGCCATAGTAATGATGTGTGTAACTGCCATCACTACACATTACCTCACTGAGATGACGTCTCAGCACAACACCGGCCGTACTGGATGCACTGCAACCAACCGACAAGGTGCAGGATATGATATGGACATGTGCCTGATTAAAGGGCCAGAAGCATTTTAATTCTCCATTACAGTCTTTGTCAGTAACATTTTCTGCTAACGGGTGCAAAATTTTAAATTAAACAACTACTGTACTTACATATTAGGTTTTATTTTAAGGACCCGTTTTTATATGAATTATGCTGATTCCTGGAAAACCACTTTAACTACTCAGTGTATTTGGAGTTTGGGGGAAAAATAGAGCACTTGTTTAAAAAAGACCTACAGTTCGAAACGCATGAAAGAGATTGTGTGATACTTTCACCTCTGTCATGATTTTTCACCTTTTTTCTCACTGAGCTGGTGAATAATACACTATCCACTAACACAGAACTGTAGGGGGATCCTTAGACTGGGTCCTCCGGTTTCCTCCCACACACCAAAACATACTGTTAGGTTGTTTAGATTGTGAGCCCCTTGGGGACAGGGACCAATGTGAAATGCTTTGTGCAGCGCTGCGTAATCTGATGTAAAGTTGTGAAACGTAAAGAGATCATTTTTGGCTGCAAGATATATACACAAGGCATATAAGATGCTTTACATGGCCTTTAGGTATTATTTGTGCTACCATATGGTTACTCCAAGGGGGCCCAAATCTGTAATCTTAACACAGCTATTGTAGGACCTGTAAAAGACTTTCTGCTGGGACTGTTTGAAAACAGTTCTTTTGGGCTACAGGCACTTGAATGGTTTACCATTCAGGGTGGATTGCACCTTTAGTGCATTGCTGTGGCCTGTGCACACAAGGTACTTCCCAAAGGGCCCTCTAGCTGAAGAAACAACTTTTCACCTCTTTTGGTATTGCCCATGTGCACAAACCTTGTTCGATGTCTTGGAACTTCTATCCCAAAATGGTGTCATAAAAAAAATACAGCTTATCATGCAAAAAACAAGTCCTGGCACTATTCACTGATGTTCCCAAGAGAGTGAGTCATCAATTCTCCAGAGAAATCCAGAGATGCCCCTCGGAGTAGTCCCTTTCCAGGCGCCCTTACTCCTGGGCTCCACTTTGTGTAGTAATTACTGTAGGCACTTACATCTGTAGCAGTAAAGGGACTGGGGAAGCAGTCATCAGCCAATAAAATGCAGCTTCTTTCATGTATTTTCTTCAATTCAACCTGTCACAAACACATGCTCAGTAAAAGAATTTTATCAACATCTATTCTTCTATTGGAACTTCCCATATGAAAGCAGTCATCATGCCCCACAATACATTGTATTACAGCAGTGAACAATTGTATAGAACAGAAAGCAATGTCACTGTGTAGGTCACCGTGTTCCAATGTTGTACTTCAAAGGTTATCATTGCAATCTGTCTAAACATTCCTCTAGTCCATGGGATCTCATCTGAGACTGCCAATTAGCACAATCCGAAATGAGACATGGTCACCTGATTCACGTCAAATGAGCTGACATCACCAACTAATTTCACACTCTGTGCCTGGAAGATGGCAGTGATGACTCTCCGCCGCTCTCGCAATTACACAAAAAGTGACTTTTTTATACAAAAAAAGAATTGCATTTAACTCACTCTGAACCAGCGAAGTGAGCACAATAGGCAGTACAGAAAGATTTTATCACAATAACAAGAGGCCAGGGCTACCGGAGAACGGTGACCGTGTAACGTTGTCTGACCTGCGCCGCGCTGTGCACTAGTGCATGGAATTGGAAAATATTAAGGCACAAATGTTTGTGACAATGTGACCACAAAGTGACTATCCCAAAGGGATGCATTTTCAGGCAACTTTTCCGGATCGTTGCCCATTAAAATGTCAGGTGTTCCCGATAGGCAGTAAAGGTTTCACACCATTTAATGTCATTTACTCCCTTAACATTTGTTTTTTTTTTTGTTTTTTTTTTTACAAAATAAGAGGGAAAAATTGTTTGTAGGAACCTGGGCACAGGCTGTTTGATCACATTGAAGTCATCAAGTTCAACCAACGTTAATCAATTATATTTAGACGTGATGATAATATCAAAACATAATACCTCATGAACATAATGGGGCACATTTACTTACCCGTCCCTGCGCGATCCCCACGTCGCGTTGTCCAACGATGCTGCACAGCTGCCGCGATTCACTAAGATCGTGCGACCGATTTCCTGCATGTGTCGTTTCCCTGCTCAGTTTCGCTAGAGTTCACCTTCTTCTTCCTGGTGCATGTAAATGCTTGGTTTAGCGACACAATTTAAATGTTAAATCCCGCGGTTTGTTCGAATCAATGGGATCGTCCGACGGCCCGTCCCCCCGAAGCGTGCTTGCGACACAATCCCCGACCCTATCCCTGAAAAGTCGGAAAACCCGATGAAAATGTGGCACTTAGTAAATAAGCCCCAATGTAACCTAATGTAACCAGGCACCATAGTCAGCATGTATATGTGTATATGTGCTTAGTTTAATGTTCATAACTGAATCTTTTCTTTAAAGGGGTTGTACCAAGTTTATAAGTTATCCCCTATCCACGGGCGATGGGTGGGTCCTACTGGTGGGACCTCAAATTATCCTAAGAATGGGACCCCCACGATTTGGTAAACAGGTATCTAGTTCTCACTAATTGATGGAGGGACAGCTTGAACGTGCGCACAGAGACACACCTTGAGAGAAAATAAAAGGTAAGACCCTATTGGTTAGTAAGAGAACATTCATATTTAACAGTACATTGGGAAGTCATTGACTACGTTAAGTGAGTGTAATTCTGTAGGTTCTGGACGATGGTAGGTCTGAATACCTGAAATAACTAAACCTTTGAAAGATTTGTACATTTCACGTATTTATGTCCTAATTGTCCTCTTGGTTTTGGTAAAAAAAAAATAGTGTTCCAAAATACTGATCAGAATACAGGCAGTACAAGTACGGGTAACGTACAAGATAGGTTCCATAGGTTTGTTCTTAAGTTTATTTGTTTTTAAGTCGAAACTATAAATTTTATAATTGTAGTTCCAGACAAAAAAAATTTTTTCCCAGTGATGATTGGATTGGATTACATTTTTTTTGCTTTAATGGGACCAAGGATGATCAATAAAGCTTCATTACAGACACTTTACAGCTGACCATTGCAGCCTGGGACTATAGTAAAGCATCCAGAGAGCTTCAACAGAGGTCACATTGGTCAGAGGGGTCCATCTTTAACTAGGAGTCATCTGTAAGTCAGGTTTTCTTAAGTAGGGGACCGCCTGTACTGTAATTTGAGCACTGTTTATGTATACATCTCAATGGGCTACCAGGTAATAATATACAATCCATCACAAGACAAATGTCTGACTGGTCATGACTTCTTAAAGGTTCTCAGCTGACCTTTTGTGGGTGCTGAGTGGCAGACCTGTGGTTGTTATCTTATTGATTTTACTGTAGGCTAGTGGTCAATCTACCTTTATGATATGTGTGTTTGAAAACATTTGTCCCTTAACCACTTCATGACCGGCCTGTTTTAGCTATGTAAGCCTCGGTGGCTTTAATTAAAAAAAAAAATCTTTTCAAGATTTTATACATTGCAGCAGTCCAGACTCTGTACATACCGGTGCATCCTGCAGAGTTGCGGAGGTTATGCTGCATTCTGTAAATGAAGCTGCAAGGTCCTGCTGTCTACAGAAAGAGATAGACTACAAAGCTTCACAAAGAAACTATATTTCGGGGTCTTCAAATTCATAGCCTTTAAACACAATAGTGGAATTGCAGGTTTTTGAACCCCTTAACGCCTTTTTTGTTTTTGTGTTTCCATTATTTGCTCCCCACATTCAAAAATCGATAAATTGTTTATTTTTCTACGTACAGAGCTCAAGTGGGAAAAAATTTAGAATGTGGGGAAATTGGCGAAATAACACATTTGCACCACTTTCTTGTAGGCCCTGTATTTATGTCTTTCACTTTTCGTTCTAATTGACACCTCCACTTTATTCCTTGGGTTGGTACGATCACAGGGATACAAAATTTATATAGGTTTTAATATGTTTTAAAGGATGAAAAATGAAAACGAATTTTGTCGCGCTAATAACTTTTTATAAAATTTTTATGAGTTGCGAAATGGTGGAAAAGTAGCGATACAGACATTTTCCGTTACAGGATTCAACTTTGGGAATAACCGTTTTCATTTTTTTATTTATTTTTATATCGGTTCTAGGGAAAGGGGGGTCATTTGAACGTTTAGGTTTTTCTATTTTTTTTCTTTTTTTTGACCTCTAAGGGTACTTTAACCCTTGGGAACCTATTTGCTTCTACCATATACTGCAGAGGCTTAGAGATCAGGCTGAATGTATAGACTCCCGGCTGTCATATTAACAGGTTGCAACCCCCTGATGACTTCACAGGGGGCGGTGATTGAATCCAATATGGCAGCTTTGTAGGACACATTTACATGGTGGACACCCATGATCAGTGCCAGAACATTTATTCACTGATATATACATTTATACAGTTACACAGATCTGTCCTAGTAGCTTTATACTGTGGTAGATGTGCACTGTTAAATAAACATTATTCTGTACAATGTGTAGCATAATATTCATATAATGGTGTGCATCCTCCATTCTTTAGAGTGTCAGTTCTGACGTTGGGCCCCCTGACACTATGGGCCACATAGTAGCTGCTATGGCTGCTACCACTGTAGTTATGCCCCTGAGCATAAAATGCCAATAAATTCTAGGACTTATCGTAAAAACTATTACAAGTATAATTACATTGACAACATTTACAGTGTGACAACAGATGAATCCAAAAATGTCACAAAGTGGTTAAGAGTCGAATGTTTTCAAGCACACCTATAATAAAAAGGGTGCTACACACCAACCACTGGCCTAGAGTAAAATAAAAAAACTTTACCTTTGTTTATTAGAGCTTTTTTTCATTTGTTTGTATTTTGTCTTTTTATTGCCACAATAAAATCCAAAATAAAAAAAAATCTGTGTGATCAGATTGACTTCTTAGAGATGCTCCAATCAAACATCTGTTGTTGAGTAGATGCCTTGTTTCCATCAAACCATTCTTCTCCCATTGTACGCTATTCATATAGGCAAGGAGTCATTTGCCTTCACTCAGAAAAATGAATGCAAGATCCTGGAGTGATCATTCATTGCCTCTTTCATGAGTCTTCCATGTGTTGTGACATGTAAGGACTGTACAGCATTCCCTGTCACCCTTTGCAATGTTCCATCAGATCCTTTGTCACCCTCCACAGAGTTCCATCAGATAAGTGTCATTTTGCATAGACAGCACATGTTACAAAAGATCAGTTTTAATAAGACCTCAGTGGGGTCCTGTGTCTTAATGGTGAGAAGACAGAAGCATAACGGCGGAACCGAGAATATCAGAACACATTCCCGCTGGGAGGGATCAATGTCATCCCACGGAAATGTCAGCAGACAATAGCTGGTGTCTGAGAAGACTATTTCATTTGTATTGAATTGTTTCTGTAGTTTTTGTCTCTCTCTTACGTGAAATCCTCTTTTTTTTTCTTTTCTACTTTTTTATATTTCTGTCAGAATCTTTTAATATAAAAATACTGAACGTAAACTTGTAAAATAACATAAATTCTTTTGAAAAGAAAATAATTACCCTTGGGACTTATTAGACATCAAGGACATGTCTTGTGGGTTTGCCAAAGATTCCAAATATGGAAATAACCCTTTAAAGAAAATATTTCTTTGGTTTATAATTGCCACATTATTAATATTATCATTACATGTCTCTGCTCTCTGCAGGTGGCATATGGGTCCGCTGTGTCCCCACATGGGAGATAGGGCCATAGCTTCATACTTCATACTACTCATACTCTAAGAAGGTGTGTAATTGCCATAAGTGAGATGTTCTTCACATCTCAAGCATTATGATGACCTCAGATCTCTTAAAGGTCCTCTAAGAAACCTTTTTATGGGTACCGGGAGCTTCAACCATCAAAGGCACAATTCTAGCTCTAGTTTTCTTCATTTTGCTGACTTGAGATCCTTGAATATGATGAATATGAGCTACTCTGCTCCTTTCAGCATGACGTTTAGGTCATCTGGAACAAGTATGTTTTCTATTTTTATCGTGGAACACAATGGTCTATAGTAGAACTTGTGCAATCAGTCTGCATTGCTACATCCCACAGAAATTATTTTTCTTATATAACAACTATATCAGGCATATGCTTGTTCCATTATTTAGCCACATGCCCACCAAGTTGTTCACAAATCGACCACTGCAGGTACATTTGGGTTGCAAAAGCATTCAAAGCCCTTAAACTTTCCTTAATTTTAAAGGGAACCTGTCAGGGGGATGTGGGACATTAAGACAACAAATTGAACTGTATGATTTTTAAGCATTTGGTTAAAAACAAAATTTATACTCGGGGGACGAGGAGAGGTGACTTTACCATTGTGCTAGCAGAAAACATGACAGGTCCTCTTTAAACTACAATTAAGCCCAAAACTAATATATGGGTAGACAGGCCCAGAGCCAGTACCCGGTTTATCCGGGCAAGTGTGCTTGGATATCGAAAAAAATTTCGGCCCTCGGATCAATTGTACCACTGTCACCATTGTGGCTACGGGGTAGACAGTATGGCTACGGGGGTGGACAGTGTGGCTTATGGGGGGACAATGAGGCTTATGAGGGGAGGTGTGGCTTATGGGGGAGGCAGTGTGGCTTATGATCTGACCCCCCCCCCACCTTGTTCAAATCTAAAAAAATTGGTGTTGAACGTTTGTGCTACGTTTGTGCAGCAGAAATTTTCGTTTGTGCTACTATCGTTTTTAATGTATTGATCATTTTTTGCAGAGGTCATCAGAGTTCATTCCTTCCAAAGTACAATGGGGCACATTTACTTACCCGTTCCTGTCGTGATCCCCGCTGTGCGTTCCCCGACAATCATGGATTCCGTCGCGATTCACTACGATCGTGTGCCCGATATTCTGCATGTGTCGCTTCTCTGCTCAGGTCCGCCAGACTTCACCTTCTTCTTCCTGGTGCATGTAAGTGCTTGATATTGCGACACAATTTAAATGTTAAATCCCGCACTCAGTCCGAATCCGTCAGATCATCCGACGGCACGCCCCCAATTTGTGTTGCATGAAAACAAGCCTGCTTGTGCCAAAATCTGATCAGGTGCGCGACAATACCCTTTTAAATCTGAATATCCGCCGTTTGTGCGGATCCTTAGTAAATGAGCCCCAATGTGTTTGCTAGCTCCCACTGGTGATCAAACCAGCGAAGTGTCACTAGGTTTGTTTTTTTTAGCAGTTCATCCTAAACACCTTAACTTACATAGACATCTAAACATACCTTATAAACGATAGCAGCACAAACGAAAATTTTTGCTGCACAAACCAGCACAAACGTAGCACAATCGTTTGATGCGACTTTTGTTTGATTCGGTTAATGTGGGGGGTCTGGTTGACCTTTTGAACTTTACGAATTAGTTAATATCTTCAAAACAAAGCATCACATTCAAAAATTTGAGCAGTACAAATGTAACAGAATTGATTGGGTTTGATTTGGGTAATGTGGAGGCTGGTTGACCTCTGATTACCTATGGAAACTTTTAATTAATATCTTAAAAATGATAGCGTCAGTAGGACCCTCCCTACTATCCCTTTTATCCCTAATTGATAGATTTGGCTCATTTTCGGGTCTTAGGGTCAACTGGAGCAAGTCTGTGTTGTTCCCACTATCAGAAATAAATGTCTCATCCATGTCTCTCCCAGTTTCCCTGCAGGTCGTCTCTCGTTTTAAGTACTTGGGTGTGTGGGTCTCTAGGAATATTCGTGCCTACCCAGAACTTAACCTTGAGCCTTTAATGGCAGATACAGAATCCCGCCTGCGTAGTTGGTCTTCTCTACCGCTCTCCTTGCTGGGTCGTATCAATCTTTTTAAAATGATATACCTCCCCAAATTCTTATATCTTTTTCATGTATGCCCGGTTCTGCTCCCAAGGAGGTTATTTAGACGCATTGAAAGCATGTTGCGTGCGTACTACTGGCAGGGGGGTTCCCCTCGTTTTAGTTTGGAACTGTTGCAGGCCCCGAAAGAGAGGGGGGGTATGGCAGCCCCAGACATGTACCTTTACTACTTAGCCTCTCAATTAGTGTACGCTAGATGGTGGATTGATATAGATAGATCAAACGCGGCCACTGCGCTGGCTGGGGCCCTCCTGGGATCGTACGAAGCCCTCACTAGCTTATTATACAGGTGCAAGTCATCTGCATCTGTTCTTACTCCGTTGAGAGCAGTTGCAGTGAATTGGCAACGGGCTCAGTGGTTGGTTCAGACTGCTACCCCTGCTCCTCGGTCCCCTAGAACTCCTCTTTGGCGAAACCCGTGGTTGGTCCACTTTGTCTCCCTCCCTGGCTGGACCATGTGGGGCTGTGTAGGACTCAAATTCCTTGGTCAGCTCTTGTCTACAACCTCTGAATTTCTCTCCTATACCGAGTTGAGTGAGCAATTTAACCTACCGGCCATAGCTTCTTTTCACTACCTTCAGCTGCGTCATGCATTCCAAGCACAGTTCGGCTCCCTTAACCTGGCTGTAGAGTTTACTTCCCTAGAAAAACTACTGAGTGCCCCGGAGCTGTCTAGACCACTCACCCAATCTTACACTCTTCTTCAGTCCACGCGCAGAAGACCCTTCGATAAGGTACCTTCTGCGCTGGAGGGAAGATATCCCAGAACTTTTGGATGAGGAATGGAAAGAAGTTGAATCATCCTTCTTTGAAAACATTGTAAGCGCTAGGGACTCTCTGGTCCAAACAAAGTTCCTTCATCGCATATACTATACCCCTGAAAAACTACATCGTATAGGCGTTATAGAGGAGGACACATGCTTCCGATGTCAGGCTGCAAGGGGGTCCTTTCTCCACTGTGTGTGGTCCTGCAGCAGGGTCCAGCCGTTCTGGGCCGCAGTTATGGAATTTCTGCATTCAAACTTTGACATGCCCCGAGTCCTGTCACCCAAAGTTTGCCTCCTGGGTATAATTAATGAGTTAGTTTATGGACATTATGATAAGATCTTCTGTAGATTTGCCCTTTATTATGCACGTAAGGTAGTTGTAATGTCATGGAAAGATCAGGACACCCCCGCCTTGAAGCGGTGGATCCTGCTAATAAATAAGTTTGTACCCCACTACCGTACAGTGTATCAACACAGAGGTTGTCCACAAAAATTTGAGCTGATTTGGGCAAGGTGGTGTAACACCCCGCTTACTGCTGTGTAAGGGTATTGACTCTTATTTCTAATACTTTTAATCCCACTTGTTGTGTTGAGGGGGGTGGGGGAGGAAGTGAATGTATGGTGTTGTTGTTGTAGTATGTGTGTTGTATGAGTATGTAGGTAGCATGGGACGCGGTTGCATTACATTTATATTGTATCATATCTAGCAGCAATACTTGTGTCTAATTATGTTTAAAAGGCCAAGACACGCCACTCTTGTCAAAATATTGATGCCGCAATGTATGTCTGATAGTGTGTTTCTGTATTTATGTTGGACTGCTATTGTTCTTATAAATGTTCCAAAAAAAAAAAAACCCAATAAATAAACACTTTTAAAAAAAAAAAATAATAGCGTCACAAACGTTTGACGCCAACTTCACTCAGGTCAATGTGGCTATTGGGATGGACTGTGGCTTATGGGGGGAGAGTGTGGCTTAATGTTGGGACAGCGTGGCTTATGGGGGGACAAGGTGGCTTATGGAGGGACGATGTGGCTACGGGGGTGGATAGTGTGGCTTATTGGGGGACAGTGTGACTACGGAGGTGGACAGTGTGGCTTGTGGGGAACAATGTAACTTATTGGAGGGGACAGTGTGGCTTATGCGGGGGCAGTGTGGCTTATGCGGGGGAAGTGTGGCTTATGGGGAGAGAATGTGGCAGCATCATAATATGGGAAAGCTTTGGTTTAGCAGGATCTAAATAGGAAGGATTTACATGGAGTACAAGCTTGAATAATACCAATTTGAACCTTTTCTAAAAGTATTCCTTAATATTTTAGCTTTTTATGGCACTAAACTAATGCAGAGTCTGATGGTAAGTTAATTATTTAGAACATAAAGAAATTGATGTGTCAAGTAAATAATGAAAAGCCTCTGCACGCACATATAATGAGGCAGGCCGCATAGACTGCAGGCTCACTTCTTACTTGTCAGGAAAGAATTTATTAATTATCTAAATGCTTCCTCCAAATTTCCCATAATTCCCCCATAAAAGCTTGTTTGCGAATGACTTATTATTTGCACTTTAAGATGTTTCTCTTCTATTAGTTTTAATCTATTCCCCATCTACAGAATATGAATGTGTACGACTATAATTAACATATTCATGACTAATGTATTCATTATGTAACAAAAAGAGAGATCATACATTATATGACAATGCAGAACTTATATGTTGTTGAGTTGGGTCGTGCACATTTTTATGACCACTTTACTACTATTACAGAGGTTGTCTCCTACCTTTCTCAGCAATGTTCTGTACTATAGGAAAGCTGGCAAACCCCCTGCAACTGTAATGGTAATCAGCTTGAATCTCGCCTAGTAGATCCCAAAAACCACTTACTTATCCACTTACCTCTCTACTCCTCATTTGTGAAAAACCTGTTCTGCCCGAGATGCCCTTACAAGGAGGAAACTTCTTTGCACTTGTTTTGGAGGTGCCAATTTGCAAAGGGTGTGTTGGATGCCCTTGAACACGAATTCAAAGAGGGAGATTTATCATGCTCCTGCACCGGCATATAATTGGAGCCACCCCCCCTTGTCACACTGGATACATCAAGAGGCTTAGGCCTCTTAGGTCCGACCTGGTGTAGTTCTGCGTAAAAACAAGTGAATGAAACTTTGCTGTTTTTTTTTTTTAAAGGCCTGAAGGTTGGCGTGAAGGTTGGGTAGTCGCTATTGTAGTCACAAATTCTTGCACTGCGCAAGATAAATCTCCCCCAAAGAATCTGTGCCCCAGAGATCCCTATTCCCTTCTGCCCACATCACATGTCTGAAATGCCTTATTGTTTGACATGTTTTAATGGATGTATGCAGGAATGTTACAGTAGCATTTGTGTCATGTAGCGTGTAAGTTAGTCTTTATTTTGTGTTGCACCGTAGTGCTAGAAGTGTATCTTTCTGCAACATGTGGGAGGCAGGATATTCATTTACCAATATTCATCTATTAAATATTCCACACCAGTTGAGCAATTCCTTTTAACTCATCTGCTGCCAATCCTGTCCATCAAATGGCAGGAGACGGCGGTTAGTATAATTCTCACTGTCCATGAGCAATTTACCTTCCAGGACCTTAAAGAGGACTTTCACCCTTAAAAATGGCACTAGGACAGTGATGGCTAACCTATGACACGCGTGTCAGTGCTGACACGCCTAGCCATTTTCAGTGACACGCGGCCGCCGGAGAGTTAAGTTTCATCCTCGGCTCCTACACGGCCAGGTGAAGTAGCCGGGAGGCTGAGAGATTGTCATGCACTGAGCTCACAGCACTTCCTCCTCCTCTTCCTCCACCGGTCCGGCCCCTCCAGTCAGCACAGGTATCATCCCGGGGCTTAGCACCAGGAGAGGTGACCCGGCCATCAACTCCCGAAACTCCTCTGCAGCTCCTGATAGTTGTGCTGGGGGGAGTTGTTGTAGTAGGTCGCCTCTACACTGACCATCTCCACAGCAGGCATGAGGGAGGACAACCACTCTCATCATACATACAAGACATCATACAGTGAGTAATGTCAGTGTACTGTATGATAGAAGACATCTGGGCTTGTGTGTCAGTTTTGTGACGTACAAGCCCTGAAATAATCACAACGCCTTGCAAACCGCCAGACATTGCGATTATTTTGCTCCTCATGAAGGAGATGTGGACAGCGGCACCTGCGCCCTCGCTATAACCTGTGAACTTTCATGACAAAGTTTGCAGGTTACTAAGCATTTTCACATGTGTCTGATTGTAACCAATCTATTACAATGTGCGATTTGCACATAGTAATAGATGATGTGGAAAATCCCCATATACTGCCATACTGTAGTATGGCAGTACTGTACATGGTAGGATCAATTAGACAACCTAGTGTTAAAGTACCCTAGAAGTTAAATAATTATACATGTTTGTTATTTAAACAAAATTATGTTTTTTTTCTCATGGTGACACACCACCCGAGTTATGCTCGGTTTTCTGGTGAATTTTGACACAACAAGCTCAAAAGGTTGCCCATCACTGCACTAGGAGCTGCTTATTGAAGCTTTGAGAGCGGTCCGGCATTTGTAGTGTACAGCACAGCAGTGTTTGTTAGTGTTATCGAAGGTTTCTAATAACGTTAGTAGTGTAACGTTGCTGGGACTGTTGTAGCAGTAAGCAGTGCTTACTTTAGTAAGCAGCTCCTAGTGCCGTTTTTAAGGGTGGCAGGTCCTCTTTAAGCTTGTACTCATGAATACCATCATAAGGTCCTGGAAGGGAGATTGGTTATGGACATTTAGAGATCACATGATCCTCTATCTGCTGATATTTTATGGACAGGAATGTCTGGCTGATGGGGCATTATTTTATATTTAAAAAAAAATAAATTCAGTGCAGAACCTTTGATAGATGTATATTGGTAAATTACCTAATAAGCTACACCCAGGTAAAGTGACCAACCCCTTTATTTTATTGTATGCTGTGTCTCTGTTTTTCCTTTTCCAGTCCTGGGTGAATTTTCTCATACCCAGCTCCCTAACCCAACTCTCATACTTTGATACTATTCCAGCAATTTACTCTTTAGATGCTGTTGTCAAAGTGACCGCGGCATCTAAAATAGTAAAGCTACAGAGGAAAGTGTAATTCTGCTAGCACCCCACAGATGGAGTACCCTCTTTACAGGGGGACAGCCATGACTGCTGAATGACTGCTAGATCCTGCGTGTTAGGCCATTTATACTTAAGTATTGCAGTACATTAGCAATAGAAAGACTAAAAGAAAAACTTAAAATATATATATATAAGAAAATTCATAAAAATGTCCCAAAAGCCCACACAATAAAATGGAATAAAAAGTGATAAAAACGTCATATCAACTCTGAAATTGCACCAATATAAAGTACAACTCACCCCGCCGAAAAATCCCAACACATAGATCCATAGAATAAATAAAAATGTTAGGACTCCGAGAAGATGGTAAAAAACATGTGATATTTCCCAGCGCAAGTTTTAATTTGGAAAAATTTGTAAAGCATGATAAAAAGACCTCTATACATTTTCTACATCTGGAAAATAAATAATTGCTACATCTGTAAATTAAAATTCTCCCCTTTACCCTTTGATAAAATCTTTGAGGGGTTAAGATTAAAAAATGAGGGTCACTCTCTAAGGGGAAGGGGTTTCCACTGTTCTGCAAACTTGGGTGCCCTTAAAGCAAGCTACACCCATATACACTCACCGGCCACTTTATTAGGTACACCATGCTAGTAACGGGTTGGACCCCCTTTTGCCTTCAGAACTGCCTCAATTCTTCGTGGCATAGATTCAACAAGGTGCTGGAAGCATTCCTCAGAGATTTTGGTCCATATTGACATGATGGCATCACACAGTTGCCGCAGATTTGTCGGCTGCACATCCATGATGCGAATCTCCCGTTCCACCACATCCCAAAGATGCTCTATTGGATTGAGATCTGGTGACTGTGGAGGCCATTTGAGTACAGTGAACTCATTGTCATGTTCAAGAAACTAGTCTGAGATGATTCCAGCTTTATGACATGGCGCATAATCCTGCTGAAAGTAGCCATCAGATGTTTGGTACATTGTGGTCATAAAGGGATGGACATGGTCAGCAACAATACTCAGGTAGGCTGTGGCGTTGCAACGATGCTCAATTGGTACCAAGGGGCCCAAAGAGTGCCAAGAAAATATTCCCCACACCATGACACCACCACCACCAGCCTGAACCGTTGATACAAGGCAGGATGGATCCATGCTTTCATATTGTTGACGCCAAATTCTGACCCTACCATCCGAATGTCGCAGCAGAAATCGAGACTCATCAGACCAGGCAACGTTTTTCCAATCTTCTACTGTCCAATTTCGATGAGCTTGTGCAAATTGTAGCCTCAGTTTCCTGTTCTTAGCTGAAAGGAGTGGCACCCAGTGTGGTCTTCTGCTGCTGTAACACATCTGCCTCAAAGTTCGACGTACTGTGCATTCAAAGATGCTCTTCTGCCTACCTTGGTTGTAACGGGTGGCGATTTGAGTCACTGTTGCCTTTCTATCAGCTCGAACCAATCTGCCCATTCTCCTCTGACCTCTGGCATCAACAAGGCATTTCCGCCCACAGAACTGCCGCTCAATTCATGTTTTTTCTTTTTCGGACCATTCTCTGTAAACCCTAGAGATGGTTGTGCGTGAAAATCCCAGTAGATCAGCAGTTTCTGAAATACTCAGACCAGCCCTTCTGGCACCAGCAACCATGCCACGTTCAAAGGCACTCAAATCCCCTTTCTTCCCCATACTGATGTTCGTTTTGAACTGCAGGAGATTGTCTTGACCATGTCTACATGCCTAAATGCACTGAGTTGCCGCCATGTGATTGGCTGATTAGAAATTAAGTGTTAACGAGCAGTTGGACAGGTGTACCTAATAAAGTGGCCGGTGAGTGTATGTGGCCATAGGGATACCTGGAATAACATTGAATGTCATATATGTGTGTATAAAACACTCTTTGAGATCACAGCAGGACACAGAAAGCTATTGGATCACACACAACTTGGGTTTTGGATACCTCTTTCTGGAAACAGCACCCTAAGGGCTGATTGACACGACTGTAATGGGCCAGATCACGTTCACAGTCCCCATTGGGGTCTATAGTGGTACTGGATCATAGTGCGGTAAGCACACAGTGGGGCAGATTTACTTACCTGGTCCTGTTGCGATCCCGCGGTGCGTTGTCCGACAAGGATTCAGAGCTGCCGTGATTAACTAAGGTCGTGCGTCCAATTTCCTGCATGTGTCGCTGCTGCTGCGAGGTCCGCCGGAGTTCACCTGCTTCTTCCTGGTGCATGTGAGTGCTGATCTTGCGACACATTTCGTTTTTTAAATTCCGCGGGTTTGTCCGAATCCATCAGGGTTGATTTATGTCGCGTGCAAGCTGGCGCCGGTGCGCCACAATCCAATCGTGTGCGCCAAAAACCCTGGGCAATTCGTCGCTAAACAGAAATATTCGGGAAAACCCAACAGAATCGTGGTACATAGACCCTTAGTAAATGTGCCCCAGTGTCTAACCACACTGTGACTGAGACGGGGGACACAATGCAAAATATCGGACATGTTTTCTCCTCCCGGCTGGAGCACACGGCTGTCTGAATGTGGCCTGGTGTAATTGGGGAAAGCATTTCCTCTTTAAACCCTCAAGAAAATAAAGCAATGTTTATTGGAAACAAAACACTATATATACATGTATTGGATAACAAATTCAATGGAATAATTTCATTCGCATATGGATGTATTGTTTTTTTAAAAACTCAATAAAAACTTTATTAAAAAAAACTACATTATGTGCCTGCACAGTCCCTCCCCACTACGTAACTGCTGCAGTATTACAACAGAAGCTGCTACTAGTCGCGTAACTAGGAGAGGCAGGGCCCCATAGCGGACTTTGGAATGGGGCCCCAATTACCCCTTAAAAAATATACATACTGTATATACACACCATATACATATTCATACACATTTAGAGCATATATACATCACAAATACACACATGCAGCATATTCCCATCCAATACCCCAGATGCCTGGGCCCCCTGACACTGTGGACACCATAGCAGCTGCTACGGCTGCTACCCCTGTAGTTACGCCCCTGGCTGCTGCAGCTAAGGACAGGGGTTGTGCAGCAGCACATTGGAGAGATCTCACGCACCCGTGCACCAGAGGGCTATGAAACTGTATTTTTTAGTATTTATTTAATTTTTATTTAACTAATTTTGAGACATTCTAAGGGCCATATTATTTTATTATGTACTCCTAGTGCATTTTGTCTTTCATATGAAAGTATATCTACCAAAATGGTCATTTGAGATATTTCCCTGTAATAGATCAGACACATTTCCCATTGACTTCAGTGTTACGCTGGTTGAGGATACTCACATTTCTACCTACACATTTGCTTGTTTTAACTTATGACTGTTGGGAATCATCAAAGTCACTGTTTGTGAACTTGTATTCTGTGACAGATGGGACAGGACTGTAGGAATTGTGACAGACTTTCTGGTTATTTGACAAGTGAGTTGTGCTTTCTTCCATGTTGCATTCCCAATTAGCAGTCTGTATCAGTCAGATGGGGATCTCAGATGGGGATGGTATGCCCAACCAAGCAAAACTTTCAGAAATTAATTAGAAAGGAAAAATCCTGTTGCTCTATGTCCTCCAAAACATATGTTGGATTAGGAAATTCAAAGACACAACCAGAAAGTCAAAGCCAACCATTAATCTTTAGTATCTCTCCACTCATGGGAGCGGTGTTGTTCTCCAAGTTAGATTTTGAAGATTACTTGTGTGTGTCTCTCAGGGCTGCAGCTCAGGGTTGGATAATCGTTATGTTAGTTATTCATTATGATCTTTGATATAATACTGAACCCCCTACCATATAAGTAGTCATCAAGCTGTTTTGAGCTCATAGATAAATATAAAACCATAAATACTTCAATACCGACCTGCCACAAATGAGGAGTGAATCTTATGCTCCCTTAGATAAGATTGGCAAATCCCAAACTAATGTAATTCATGCAGGGCCCAGGTTAGGGGTAGCCCCAACGCTATTCTGTATCCGCCAGGCACTATCGGGGTGTCACCGTATGTTGCTGCTCTCGAATGCAAGGTAAGTCGTGGTGCAGCCCAGTCCAGAGAATTAGGGTCTGCAGTGAACTGCTACCGTCTTTACTGAAGAAATTCAGGTGCAAAGCAACACAAGCAAATCAAAGGGCTAACTTCTCCAATCTCCTCCCTGGGAGAAGAAGGGTTGGGAAGAGGAAAGGCCTGGGCTATTTGTCCCTCTCTTTCTCAGAAGGCTGGTACCCTGGTCACAGGCTAGGAGCCCAGGGTCTATGGTAGAGTATCTCTGTATCCACAAAAACAATGTATAGCACAAAAACAATGACAAATTGTTTCCCATAGACTTTGACTTTGAGTCCCCATAATATTCTATGGCAGCAAGATTCAAAAGTGTAAACAACTTTCCAGACAGCACCTGTCATTCTAAAGGTCAAGCTGTCTGGTAAACAGGTCTGTTTTTCTTCTGCAGAACAATGAGTACCATGTCAATTTACATTGACCGTTTCTACTAGTATATAAAGATACAGTATAATGTATATAATAAAACACTATTGATTAATGCAAGTTAACCCTTGCTGTAAAATAAAGAATTGCTGAGTTTGCATAGTGTAAATATGACAATATCCACAAATGTCCAATGGATATGTCCTATCTTTCTCCCAGGTACGGAACGGTGCCGCACGTATGGGGGACATAAATCCAACAACGTCCGTCAACGACCGCCTGAATGCAGCCTTAGACATTGTTTTATCTGCTTTCTTTTCTTACATGTGTATAGACAATCTTGATCACTTATTTGTCCTTCCTTGTGTATGGTACTTGCAATAATAGTAGTTTTTCTAACAATTCACTACTGATAAATACTCCCAATCCAGGCTGCAGATACATGTTGCAAAAGATGTGTGATACATGTTTCATTGCATTAAATTCAAGAAAGCAAACAAGATGTGACATTTACAGAGATAATGCCATGATAAACAATGCTTTCTAAAATGGCACATCAGTTATATTAAAATGGATATTAACTCTTTGTTGGTTGATGTAAGCCTTCAGCTGCTGTAACCCAATTGCATTTTTTTGGTGCTGCCCATAAGTATAGGATGTCTATAGAATCTTACATACTCTTACATGCTATACATATATGTTTAACATAATTGGAGCTAAAACTCTAACCTACAACATCATTTTCAAGATTGGGATTCAACATGGATTCATTTAATACCTGAGCAGAGATCAGATGTTTTTTGGGGGATTTTTGTATTCCCACAAAACAAGTGAGGCCCTATCCACAAGTTAGGGCCTAACTTGCTGATTGGTGGAGGTCTCGGTGATGGGACCCCCACAGTTCACAAAAACAGGAGTCCAATGGGGACTGATGTAACCCAGTCGGACCCCTTGTTGCTCCCCCAGATAACCAGTACAGTATGTGAACCACATTCAGATAACATTATTATGGGGGTATTCACATCTGAGCATTCACATTAAATTTAATTCACCTGTCTTATACTGTATATACACTGGAGATTCAAATTAGAGAACAATTAATGATCACAGAAATAATGTATTTACATTAATCAACATTTAATGGATTTTTTAAAGGGGTACACCATGCCACTAGAACACTGTTTTATCAAATTACCAGAGGAATTATCAACATAAAACCTATTTTGCAAAAACATGAGGATCATTATTAGAGAGCAGCAATGACTGTAGCACAGAGATAGATCGTAACTAAATTTTCAGAAGTTTCCAGCAGCCACCAATCAATAGGAAGTGACTTTGAATAAGCTCAGCACATCTAGGCCACAAAACATCACTAGTCTCTCACACTGCTCTGGTGTGATTTCACTTCCGCAGTTCTGAAACTGTTGTAGGGTTCTTGACCATATCATTGTCACCAAGGATTTTCCAGAGGCATTTATCGTGGGCTCTGGGAAGGCCGTTTCATTGTTTCTCTGAACTACTTTACCCATTTTGCTTTGTTTCAAGGGGAATTGTCCTGCATAAAAATTGCTGGATGATTGAGTGAAGAATGCAAGGAAGGAACCACGTGTTGTTGAAGAAGGTTCAGATACACACTTGTATTCACTCTGTCATGTAGCTGTATGGGAGGTCCAAATACTGCTGGGGAAAACATTCCCCAATCCATGACACTTCTTCTACCACCTTTCAGTGACTTCTTTATGCGCTTTGGGTTCAGTCTTTCAGTGTGTCCCATCTGACCCAAATAAATTAAACTTGCTTTCATTACTAAAATGAACTGTGGACAACTTCTCATCTGTCGACACAACATGTTCCTTTTGACTTTTTTGCTAATGAGAGGTTTGGTTACTGCAAAGTGGGATTTTAGTGCAAATGCTCTTAAACACTGTGACACTGTATGATGAACAGATTCTTACCCTGTACAGTGCTGAATCAGCGAGCATCGGCAAGTGTTGAACCGATTACCCATGGAGATTCTTCACATTATCCTGTCCTCTCTTGCATTCTTTCAAGGTTGAACAGCTTTCTTGGGGGACTTTTATGAGTATGTGATGCTGTAAAGATGCAAAATTCTAGAAATCACAGACTTGGAAGTACCAACTTCTCTTTCCATGACTGAGAGGTTCACCCCTTTATCTGGACAACCTGTTGATGAAGGATTTCAGTCTCAACACGGCATAACATTTTTGCAAAGTCAGTGCAAACTGGAAAGTTAGGCTGTCAGTTAAATAGAGTTTGTCCAATAATTAAGGAAATTCGCACCAGGTGCCAGAGTGACATCAATAACTTGCAAATATCTTAATGTTAACCATTTGTGCTCCATGCCCGGACTTCACTAGGCATGGACACTTTTAGGGATACTCCTAGGATGGCAGAATATATCTATTGGTTTAGGGCGGTTGGTGTGATGCACTGAATCCCGTTAAGCCAAATGGGTGAAACATGTCATGTTGGAACATGCTTTGAATTAATGTACACCGACTTCTAATAAACCTACTTATCCCTACTAATAGCTCTGCACTAGGGCCAGTAAAGGCAGGTTCAGGTTCTAATTGGAGCTGCAGGTTCATAGGACTGCAGCTCTCAGGTGAGGCATATTGGGGTGTGATATGTCTTATGTCACTCCAGGGTGGATTAGGGTGATGCCATATGTCCTGTTTTCAGTCCGTTTTAACCCATGCGTTTTCAGTCTGTTAAAAAACGCATCCGCTTTTGACCGTTTACCATGCATTTGGCTGCTTAGAACCTGATTATCTATTAAGATAAACAGGTTCTAAGCAGCCAAACGCATGGTAAACGGTCAAAAAAGGATGCGTTTTTAAAACACATGCGTTTTTTAACGGACTGAAAACGGAACGTCACCCTTAGGGACAGTCACTGCAGTACCACAGTGAATCCTATTTTAGCAACCTACGAGCGACTATTGTCCACCTGAATCCCCTCTTTCAGTTTGCACTAAATAAAACTACAAGTAATGAGGCAGAAGAAGATGTTTGTCCCAGAGGAACATTGAACATACTACATATTTGCTGATGACGTCCGATCGGTGAGACCCCCATACTGGGATTTAAATATTCTGCTATAAATCCCAACTTTTAAGAGAGGATTCTCAAGGTTCACATAAGAGACCACCCATACTGGGGATCATTTTTCCTCAAATAACTTAGCCAAGTTACTTCTGATGATTTTAGGCTATGGCAACTTGGGACACCAGTAGCATAGTGAATGTGATCTTACCAAATTTCATCCACAACCAGCAGTTTGTCAATTCATGCTGTAGGTTATGTTGAAAAATGCAATCCATGTAATGAAATGCAAAGGCTGAAAGTAGCCAAAGTTCCATGATGATTCCTGTAATAACATGTATACCCCATTTCAGATGTAAGTGCAAATTCAGCAGTGGAATCATTGCTAACCCCTAGGTGAAAATTTGCCAGCCAATGCCTGCCATCATGAATACATGAAATTCATTTTCATGAATATTCATATCCCTGGCCTATTCACTCTGTGGTTATGTAAGAGCCGGCAGATTCATTACATGTGCAGCTTACAAATATTGGAAATATTCTACAGACAACACTTCTGAGACTTGGGTAGCTCATTTAAATACTCAATGTAGAATTCCAGAGACTATATGCTCTGGCGCCTTATTATGCTAATAAGAATGTGACAGGCTCCCTTTAATTGCTTTACTGCCATTTGTAGGAAACAAGGGTTGGACTATGGGTTCTTATTAATGCTCATGCTCTGTATGTTACCAGATATGTGTAGGAAAAAAAAAAACTTACTTAAAGAAATGAAAAAAAAAAAAATCAAAAATTAAGCAAATCCAGGCACTGTGACTGCGGTGATCTTCTTTTATGTGTTAATCATGGCCTCCTTCCTTCTAAAATCAACTTTTAAAATGATGCTTATAAGCCTGAAGGGCTCTGGAGATATTACAGAAGCCCTCTGTGATCTGGCTTCGCAAGCTGTTGTTACACTGTGCAGCAGCACGTCTCAGTCTCCCCCTTCCCCTGCACTTCCTGTAATCTTGGCAGCAGTGAGCTCACAGTGGAAGGGGAGGTGCTCCTTCAGAATGATACAGCATGCAGCATGGAGGGGCTCTGGTAACACCCCAGGAACCGTTCTGCCTTATTATAATAACTGTAATAACTTTAAAAGTTGATGTTAGAAGAAAGGAGCCTAAGGATAACAAATATAAGATTACCATAGTCACATTGCCTGGATGTATGAGTAAGTGTCCTTGGTTTATCATGCTTGATTTTGATAGGAGATTTTGGTTAAAAAGTTGATATATGGCTGGGGGTTGTAGTAAAGCAGTGCTTTGAACCAGCTACAGCATTAGTTTTAGGCAGTAGCAGGTGAGCGGCAGTGGTTGGGATGGAAAACAGAGACTCACAGCGATGAACTGCACAGCGGCTGAATGCTAGTTGGGATAATGGTAAATATACAAGTTTTATTGTTTGAATTCACTCCACAATCATATATAACCCTGTTGTAAATCCTGGACAACCCCTTTAAAAATATGTTAAACTTGGACAGTAATAACCAGAGTATGTTTCAGGAGACCCATTACCTTTAAGCATATAGATACTCAGTAGAACATTACAAAGACACAAACATACAGAGATGATTCATGCTAAATCAAGTTTTAATGAATTCTCACATACGGCTTAGTAAAATGAATGTTATATAAATTTAGTGCAAGATACAGTAACCTGTTAATGAGCCAATGTCATCAGATCACAAATGCTCTGCCATCACATTTTGCCATTGTACCACTTTAAAGAGGTGTTAACTAGCAGTGTAATTCTCCCGGGTAGTCATATTGCTCCATTATGTCTAATGAACCATCTGTTATGACATGAAATATAGGAACCTGTAGAGTTATTGTGTGGTTAACTAAATAAAGAGCGGGTGTCATAGGTGTCAGTGTCAACGAAAAATTTCCAAATACATATATAAAAGAAAGAAATGACTCCAAAATAATGAAAAATCAGAGAAACTCGGCTACGTTTCAGCTTCAAAGTCTATCTATCTATCTATCTATCTATCTATCTATCTATCTATCTATCTATCTATCTATCTAGCATTTATCTGGCTGACCCTATGTTGTGTATGACACTGGGACTGTAATATAGGTTCTGGTATAGGACATCTTGATCGAAACATATATTCACAGCATTCCCTCAAATCTCTCTTCTATGTGTGCAGTTCACTTTTATAGACAGCAACGGGTTAAGGTTGATGGAGATGGGCTCAAAATCTGGAGGAGGCCCCCACTGAATGTTGTCCAGACAGTGGTACACATTACTAAGTGGTAGAGTTGTTAGCCTAGCTGTTGGACTGGCTGGCACAGTGGCAGTAGGACGGACTACTAGTCCCAGTTACCCCACCATTGGCGCCCCCTGATTCTCTGAGAGTTCTCTCTCCTCGTCTCACAAATCACTTGGCAGATAGGTGGAAGGCAAGTGATCTGCAAGGAAGTAATCCAAACATCGATTGGCTAGGACCTGGCTGGAAACCAGTGTTAGGTACTAATGGAGGTGGTGGTGGTGGGGGGGGGGGGTTGTCAGGGGTCACTCTGCATGAAAAACGTGCTGCATGCAAAATGTGATTGAGTACAGCTGTGAGCTAATTGTCAAATATTGATGGATGGGGCCCCCTTATGAGTCAAACGGTGGGGGCCCCGGGGTGCGTCTATAGAAATAGAAGAATGTAACTGTTTTCTCCTAGAAAGTTCTATGGCATGGGATATGTCTATAATAAAAGAGTGGAGCTTTAATACTATATATAGCTTACAGATGAAACCCAGCAAAAAGCTATGTTAAAAACTGAAATTAATAAATTTCTTTTCTACACTCAATATAGTAGAATAAACTTGGATCAGAAAACCAGTGGCATCGCATTCTCTCCTCTCCCCATTCATGGTATATGCACTGATTAGCTGGGCCAAGCATGCATGTGTATGGAGAAGCCTAGGGACATAGCTATCAGCTAACTTTATGGTAGACATCTGAAGTATTTGACCAACTTTGAACTGGACTTTATAGCAACTCATAGATGCCCAGGTCTCATGATACAACTGTGCACATATTGAGAATTTACTGTTCTAGGAAGAAAAAGTCATATGTAGTAATTTGTACCAAAAAAAGTCTTGCATCACATTTATCAAGGGTTTGTTACAATTTTTAGGCATTTTTAAAACTGGCAAGACAAAGGGGTGTGGTGTTCAAACAGGGGGCATGACTTAGAGTGAAAAAGTCTGGGTACCAAAAATTATGTTAATGTGACAGAATTTTGTACCAGTTTTCTGGCATAAACTGAGCCAACTAAAAGAAGGTGAAAGTACAGGTAGACATTTATAAACTATGCTAGATTTAACTTCCAGGATCAGACAATCTGATAAATCTGGCATAGCCTCAGACTGTCTAGTCTTACCTTGAGACATTTTTGATTATACTGCCCCAGTGTTGGAGTCCACGAGACTGTGTAGGGATCTGCAGTGTTCCCTATTCCCACCCCTCAGGATAGGTGAGGATCCCAGAAGTGGGATAACCACCCATCATTAGTAACATCCAGTTAATATAGATATGCTCGTAACTGTTTGCCTATAGCAATGTCAAAGTCACCCCAGCATGGCACCCCTGAGTGTACACAACTTCATCAGCCCTTCAAATGTTTGCCAGAAAGTGTTTAATTGATAGAGAACTGAGAACCAAACCATCATTTTATTTCTTTTCAGAATCGGAGAGGTAATAGTGAGAACTTCTGCGTTCCGATGAGTAACACATATTGATGCTTATGTCTAATTTAATCATTGTCAAGGGAAAGGCCTGTTCCGTTACCAGCCGTAATACAGCGCTTCAAGGTGATAAATCCAATCTGCCGAATGATATTCCGCTGGCATTTCTATAATATTAATTAGATCACCTTGTCAAGTAATGTGAAATTTCCCCAACATTGATTAGAAATTCTCTACAGATAGGCAAAGGCCTCAGCATTGCCTCCTGTCTCTTTTCTCATTTATGACTGACAGCTGAGGTCAAGACGAAGACATCAACCCCTTAAATTTCTGAAAAGGCTAGGTCACTGGACCCCATAACAAATGCAGAGTGGGCGGACTATTGCTTGAAGATATCTTATTAAATTGGACAAAAGCTGTCTCCCTCACAACGGTGTCTCCGAATGCCCTCTGCCTGACTGCCGAATGCACCAGTGTGACGGAAAGCCATTTGCATTACCCTGCAGTCATTTTATATGCGGAGGTAATGAAGTTGTCAGAGGAGCCCAGAGTGTGGCAGAGCCTGATATTCAAATAGCGCCATGGCTTCTGTTTCTTCTAATGCTTCCTCCCCACCCCCCTCCTATTTTCACACGCCAGCTGATGGGCGCTTTGCATTCACAAAGAGTTTATTTTTGAGTCTCCTGATGTACGCCTCTCACAAAATTTGTGTTACAAAGAAAATTCTGCAAGAATAAATGGTATTGGGATCTTATAGGGTTTTTATTTTTTGGGGGGGAATTTAGTCATAGTACATTTTCTTCTAAATATCCATATGCACCATAGATTATTATCCCCCCCCCCACGATGACACGCGTTTTTCCGGATCTACTACCGTATCCTGGTTAGGTCTCGTAGTAGATTCAGATGGGATCTCTAGATCAGATTTCATCTATAGTCTCTGCTAGTTCTCTGGTGAAGACTATAGTAAAGACCGTTTTCCCCGAGCCTCCTCTTGCCGACCCCATCCTTCCCCACACCCAGCCCAAACTGGCAGTGATGGGGCTTTGTATATGCTTTGTATGCCAGTTTTCTGGCCTTAGAAATTCCCCACTGTTATGTATATATATATATATATATATATATATATATATAGTGATCAATAGCTGAGTATTGTTCTAGAACTGCATAACATGTACTATAAATTCCATTGCTAGCACTCCATATCCATTGAATATATGATGAGTTATATGATAACAGCTTCATTTCAACCACATGGTGTTGCGATGTGGATAATTCAACAGTTTTGTGGATCCCTGTTACTGGATTTTATGTTCTTGTGGATATGTCTATAGATGTCAGCTATGAAAAGTTATTTAAAGGAAATCTACGACTTAGGATTTCCGTTTATTTACCTCCGTTACTCTGTTACTCCGTAGGGAGTACACATAAATGCACCAAAAGTAGCAGAGTGGTGAATAGATAATGTCCAGTTGGGTTAGGGTATATGAGACTCAGTGGTCGTGCGGTATTACCCTATGCAGATCCCTGATATGGACTATAAGTCTATCACACCCTGAACGCCTAGCCTCGGAACTGGGGTCCTATTTAACCGCAGTCCCGACTGGAACCTGACCCTGCAATAACTGGCCCTGTTATTGACCTATTATAGCAGGTAACGTCAGGTATGGCGTTAAAGAGCATTCACAATAGTACGTGTTATGACCCCTGTGTCTTTGACAAGCATATCATGGCTGAAGTCTGAATCCCATGTCCCGATTAATATGTTTTTAGGTCTTGACCCCTGATCCACTCATTGCTGGCCAGTTGCCAGACTTGATGACCAGGCTTGATCAGATGCCCGACTACTCCATCTTCTGTGGCTACATAATTGTGAGTAATACCCTTTGTTGGTAAATATCTTATTATATACAAAAAGGACTAAGGGTGGGAGGGCTCAGGATAACTACTGAGATGTCCCTTGAAAATCACTTTAACGAATTGCAGAAGAAGTACAACTAGTGATTTGTGAGAATATATACCGTATATATGTACGTTAATTTACAGAGATTGACAAAGACACGTAAATTTGAATCTTTGCTGTCAAGATGTGGAGTTCCTCGGCATGGATGACCAATCTCAGGAGTTGTATACAACTCAGATCTCCCAGTAGGGGCATTTGTGTAACTCCTTTGGAGATGGTGTCCAAGAGGCTGGTGCTCCAATGTGCAACAGGAATCAATTTGTGGACTCAGTGGGGTACAAAAAGAAACCGTAGGGAGTACACATAAATGCACCAAAAGTAGCAGAGTGGTGAAGAGATAATGTCCACTTGGGTTAGGGTATATGAGACTCAGTGGTCGTGCGGTATTACCCTATGCAGATCCCTGATATGGACTATAAGTCTATCACACCCTGAAGGCCTAGCCTCGGAACTGGGGTCCTATTTAACCGCAGTCCCGACTGGAACCTGACCCTGCAATAACTGTCCCTGTTATTGACCTATTATAGCAGGTAACGTCAGGTATGGCGTTAAAGAGGAGTCAACATAGTCTTTGACAAGCATATCATGGCTGAAGTCTGAATCCCATGTCCCGACAAGACTTGTTTCGCCCTATGGGCTCATCAGGGGATTGTTGGGTTCATACAAAGAGACAGCCTGAAAACAATAAGGAATTTATGCAGTGTAAGACCATGAGGAATACAATAAATGTAATAAAACTATGAACAAAGACTACATATTTTGGTGATCTTACCTTGTCCCTAGTGGGGGCAAGTGCGTGATAGCCAGGCAGTTGAATAAGGTTGGCTTGTGGGGTGTATAACCTCTCGATGAAAGCCTTAGGAGACCAGTGGGTTCTCTGGTGTGGTCCCTGGTGCCGCGGCTTTTAAAGAGCGCGCCGTGATGTCAGCAAGTGTGATTTGTGTCCCGCCCACCTATCTCCAGATATTGGCCTAGTGTGCGGCGCGGATGCACGCAATGGAAACATGCATGATGCCGGAAGTCAGATTGAATGGGGTTTGAGATGGCAAAAGGTTAAAGGAAGCATGCACAGCTTAACTTTTCGTTAAAGACCAGTGGAGATTCGGTTTTAAGTCTGAAAATCCACCGTGTTCCTTTTTGTCCCAGGAGGCGATCCCAATCGCCTCCTCTCTCGGGGGGTCTGACCAGGTCGATGACTGTGAAGGATAGGCCTGTGGTGTTACCCTGGTGTTCATCGTGTATATGCCTGGCCAGTGGTTTGTCGCGGTTGTGTTTGATGTCACCTAGGTGTTCTCCTACCCTCCTGCGGAATTCAAAGAACGTTTTGCTGATATACTGCTTCCCGCAGTGACAAGTGGCCAGGTAGATCACACCTAGGGACTTGCAGTTAATAAAATGATTAATGTCGTAAGTGAGTCCTGTGGTATTACTGGTAAACTGCTTACAGCTATTCATTACTTTACAAGCAACACACCCACTGCAACGATAGCACCCTTTGATGGCTTGACTCATCCATGTGTGGGCAGGTTTGGGTCTTACAAAATGACTATGGACTACTCTGTCTCTTATGTTCCGACCTCGCCTAAAAGTAATCGTAGGGTATGTCGAGGTCCCGGATGATATGTCTGGGTCCATTCTTAAAATGTGCCAGTGTTTGGATAGGATCTTACGTATGGTGTTGGTGCCACCATTGTAAGTCCCTATAAGTCTGATGGTCTGTGGTATTGCCGGTTTCGCTTGCGTGGTGAGAAGGTTGGAGCGGTCCAGAGATACTGCCCTCTTGTATGCTGATTTGAGGATAGTGTCTGGGTACCCCGTGCTTTAAATCTGGACATTATCTCTTCACCACTCTGCTACTTTTGGTGCATTTATGTGTACTCCCTACGGTTTCTTTTTGTACCCCACTGAGTCCACAAATTGATTCCTGTTGCACATTGGAGCACCAGCCTCTTGGACACCATCTCCAAAGGAGTTACACAAATGCCCCTACTGGGAGATCTGAGTTGTATACAACTCCTGAGATTGGTCATCCATGCCGAGGAACTCCACATCTTGACAGCAAAGATTCAAATTTACGTGTCTTTGTCAATCTCTGTAAATTAACGTACATATATATATTCTCACAAATCACTAGTTGTACTTCTTCTGCAATTCGTTAAAGTGATTTTCAAGGGACATCTCAGTAGTTACCCTGAGCCCTCCCACCCTTAGTCCTTTTTGTATGGTGTGAGTAGAAGGATAACACCCGTTATACTTTGTTGCTGAGGACTGTGCTGCTGAATTATTTTTTTCTATCTTTCTATCTATCTATCTATCTATCTATCTATCTATCTATCTATCTATCATAAATGTCATCTACAGATGTCCCATTTCTACCTACCTATCGACCTCGCTTTTCTATCTATCTTTTCTTTCTCTACCTATCTTTCTCTCTATACCTCACATTTTTCTATAATCTATCTAACATCTATTTTTCTATATATATTAACTATTTACAGTATATCTGTCTATTTCCACTCACAATTGCTATCTGTCCCCTATGACTTCAATGTAAAAGATACCTCAAAATAATAAAATATAATAAATATTCAGCTAATCCTGATATGTCCTTACAACTAAGGGCTTAGATGTATGTCATTGTATGAACATACAGTTATTCCCCTCCCTCTTGAAAATGGAAGTGAGGAGTGAACATCAGAAGCAGTCAGGGATTGGCTGTTGCCAATGTTCAGGGTGTTTCCCCAAGTGATGTCACTGTTCTTATATGGACATCAATGAGGATCTCCCATAGCGTATGCACAGAGGAGGCTGGGGGCATGGTGCCTCTGCAGAGTATATATGTAACTCAGCAGGGTGGGGAGCCAGATGGAAATATTTTACCTATTGAATTTTTGAATCCTGAATTTCGCACAGTATGTGACGTATACTGGCCCGATGGTGTCAAATAGGATACTCCATAATCTACACCCCAAAAAGTTCTAAAAGTATAATATTTTTTTAGGATAATACAATATAGGAGTCACAATATCATACATTACAATGGAGACACACCAGAGAGCCAAAAAAAACCCAGCACAACACAATGAACAGTGGACAAGACAGCAATGGGCCCTGATACAAATCTTGGATCAGGGCCCCATCATACTGCCACCAACTTCCCACTCATCAGACAGCAGCCTTCATTCAAAATATCCAATAGTAGCCTCCACTCAATAAAAATGTCCAGAAGCAGCCTCCACTCAATAAAAATGTCCAGAAGCAGCCTCCACTCAATAAAAATGACCGACAGCAGCCTCCACTCACCTCAATGTCCAGCAGCAGGCTTCACGCTCTGAAATATCCAGCAGGAGCCTCCATTTACCTAAATGTCCAGCAGCAGCCTTAACTCTCTGAAATGTCCAGCAGCAGCCTCCATTCACCTAAATGTCCAGCAGCAGCCTCCACTTTCTGAAATGTCCAGCAGCAGCCTTCACTCTCTGAAATGTCCAGCAGCCTGCTAGGGTCGATGGGGGCCCCGCCTGGGGTACATGTACTCCAGTCGTCTGTGTTCCTCCCGCCTTCTTCAATCTTAACCCTGGTTGCTGAACATAAGAAGCAACCAGGGATTGGCTGTTGCCAATGTTCAGGGTGTTTCCCCAAGTGGTGTCACTGTTCTTATATGGACATCACTGGGGATCTCCCATAGCGTATGCTCAGAGGAAAAGATTGGTTACAAAACTGCTCCAATGCACGTTTTCTGTTGTGCTGGGTTAGTTTGTTTTTTTGGGGTGGCCCCATTATAATGTATTATATTGTGACTCGCATACTGTATTATCCCAATCAAGGTCTTTATACTTTTAGATCTTTTTCGGGTGATAGTTGTTTTGGTTGTAAAGTTTTTGTATGTGTAAGAGTAAAAAAATAACTTCCTCCGTCTGCCAGGTTACGTCTATGGATTTGCTCAGCATATGCACTGAGAGCTTTCCTGACATTTATGGTGCAGAAATCAGACGAGGATGTAGAAAATAAGTAAGTGTCAGAATAGGGGGATGAGGCAATCTTTGAGTTGAGTTCTTTTATCCTACCTCTCTTTGACGCTGTAGAAATTTTTACATGATTTTATTCTTTATACTTTCCTATTACTTAAGAATTTAGTTGTATGAGCCAGTGATGACTTTAATGGGGTATCATAAAATAATCTGAAATATCAAAGTAGGATAATGACTGCCTATGTATTGCATTAGGGAGTCATTTCCATATAGTACACCCTAGTGAGTCCACTTAGGATGATCTTAATAATTGCCTCTACTAATAATATATTGCACCTATATTTACAAAATGTTACATTTAGTTTCCTGCTATTCACCACAGCATTAAAGACATAGTCCCTAATATCACCAAGGCAACAAAAAGGAAAATTACAAAAATCACGGCTGGATCCTGCATCCGAACAACAGGACTTTAAATTCTCTTTACCGACCAATTCATGGATCACTGATCACTATTCTGTTTGTTTCTGCTCCTTAGTTATACGATACATTACAACTATTTCTACTCTTTTAGCCCATAGTTGTATTAAGACTATGATGTCATCAGGGGAGGAGACGACGGAAAATCTTTTTTGATAAGAAAAATATTGCTTTTCAGTTCAGAGTCTTCATTTTTTCATGTCCTGTAATTATGATCTTTTAATATCAAAACTGCTACTTGGGGCAATTTTCCTATGTCAAACTTATGGTGAACTCATTTCTCTTTCTGTGAATTTTGGGTAATGAAATACAAATGAACAGTGACCGAGTTCATGCTACATTTAACATCTGTCAGTGAACATGGAATGAGTCATTTTAATGGTTCTGAATCAGGTCATTACATTCTGTATATTAAACATGGATATTGAAGCAGATTTCTAATGGCATTTTTGCATGAAGGTTTTTTAGAGCTAGGGTTAGGAACATGTGCCTTTTTAGGTAAAAATCATCATCAATTCTATAAGGATAAATGTATGTAAAATTGCTAGGAAAGTTGTATGTCATTTTATTGAATTAAGGCAGGGTGGCCAGAATGTGGCTCAGAAGTCTTGTGAGTCAAATGGACCTTTTTCATTAGGTTCCTGACTTCCAAACACATTACTATACATGTATCTGTAGCACAGATCCCTGACTTTACATATTGCTATAGGAGGAGATAGATATATGTGAGTGATTTTTTTCTCACAATGTAGACCTCTGGATTTGAACTACACTATAGGCTGTTCTTATATAGTATACATATACACTACACTATAGGCTCTGGTTTTGTATGGTATAATTTTCTCAGAACAGGAAAGGAAAGGGATGGTAAGCCCTAACACTAAACCTCCCTAAATGTCCCTGCCTACTTGACCACCTCCCAAATTCAGGGCCCACAACCGAACAATATTCACTACAATTATTAATGTGTAGGGAGAATGGGAAAGAAGAACAATGTCAGGAAGCCAAATCAATGCCAGGATTGTACACTAAGATCTTAAAGGGGTATTCCAGGAATAAGTATAATTCATAGTCAAACAGGTCCTTTAAATAAAAGCCAATATCTAATATATCTAATATGTAGTTGTTATTTAAAAGTTTGCTCCCCATAGCTGAAAAATGCCGTGGACAAACACTGTAATGAAGAATTAATATGCTACCAGCGTTTTAATCAGTTCTGTGACTTTGTCCCTGTGGAGGAAACACAGGACAGAAGATGGCCGCTAGTCACATGTTCACATCACATGTCCTGCACCTGCCTGAGCAGGTCATGTGATCTTCACTATGTTTGGCTGTAGTCGGTTGGTTGCAGTGGATCCAGTATGGCCGGTGTTGTGGTGAGATGTTATCTCAGTGAGGTAATGTGCAGTGATGGCAGTTACATATATCATCACTATGGTAACAGAGGAGGACAGTCCGTTATATCATCACTGAGAACAGAGCATAAGAGGGAGGAGGAGTTACTGAGAATTGAAGCATCATGGTAGTTGCAGTTGTTGATGGTGGTCATTTTGGAGATAATTTCGCCTTTACTTTAGAAAGCCCATTACATTTTTGTTAATCATAAAAGCAAACTATTTAATCTCCATTCCGCAATTTACGACATTAAGTTTTGTTGTATTCATTTATTTATAGCATTATGGGTTTTTGTATCAAAAGTTCTTATTCCCAGAATACCCCTTTAATCACTAGCCAAGAGATAATATAAGTCCATGGCAAATTCACAACTAGAGGAATAAATAAATGCCCAAATCAGAAATCCACAGAATAGTCAAATACAGGCAGTCCTGGGGTTATATACAAGATAGGGTCTGTAGGTTTGTTCTTAAGTTGAATTTGTATGTAAGTCGGAACTGTATATTTTATCATTGTAATCCCAGCCAGAACTTTTTTGGTCTCTGTGACAATTGTATTTTAAAAATGTTGGGTTGTCATAAGAACCAGGATTAACAATACAGGCGATCCCCTACTTAAGAACACCTGACTTACATACGACCCCTAGTTACAAACGGACCTCTGGATATTGGTAATTTATTGTACTTTAGTCCTATGCTACAATAAACAGCTATAACAGTTATCACAGGTGTCTGTAATGAAGCTTTATTGTTAATCCTGGTTCTTATGACAACCCAACATTTTTAAAATCCAGTTGTCACAGAGACCAAAAAAATTTTGACTGGGGTTACAATAATAAAGTATACGGTTCCGACTTACATACAAACTCAACTTAAGAACAATCCTACAGAACTACAGATCTTGTATGTAACCCGGGGACTGCCTGTAAATCTTCATTATAGACACCTGTGATAACTGTTATAGCTGATTATTGTAGCCTAAGGCTAAAGCACAATAAATTACCAATATCCAGAGGACCGCTTGTAACTAGGGGTCGTATGTAAGTCGAGTGTTCTTAAGTAGGGGACCGCCTGTAGTCAAATGCACCACAGGGTTAAAACAATAGTCCGTCCAGCAACAATCACACATAAAGAAAGGAACCAAGTGGCACCTTAGCAGGCTCTGGCAGAGATTATACTTGACAAGTAATCAGCTGAAGAAAGATGAAGGGCAGATCTCAGGGTTGTAACTGCAGCTTGCCTCTCAGCGTCATACTGCCAGCTCCAGACATGACACCCCTGTGCATATAGTACATGTTAAGTCCCAAATCCCAAATTTCTGGTCCCTGGGCTATTACTACAACAGAAGCCAGTGCTTCCAATACAAACAGGACAACATAATCACTTGATGAAGTGATTTACTCCTTGATTGATCCTGGTAATGAAGAGGGATGTTCCCTGTATACACTGAACTGGAGTTCCTGTGAAGTTATAGGAGTAAGGAGGCGCTAAAGTAGGACAAGGGGCTTGGATGAAGTGTTAACCCAAGGCACAGAGAGGATTTGGCTGAATGATTGCAAAGTGAACTTTGACAGGTATCAGTTAAAATACAAGTTATCTGTGGACCCAATGAAGTACCTTCAGTCTTGGGACTGGCTAATCATCGTAGTCCAGACGTCTGGGTCTTTTTCCTCCTTTTTTCAGGGTTCTATTAAACTGTCTGTCAGAAGTTTGATGTGTCACTCAACAGTATCTTTTGGAAAAGCCTTCCCTTGATATAGGCCACCGTAACCTCAATTTAATGAGTGACATAGGATTGTACTCTACATATGTCTACACATAGGTGTGGGAGCCAAGGGAAGGGGCTGAGGAGCATCTCTATGCAGAGAGCTGAGAGCACAGCAGTGTGTGTGCATTTGGAAAAGCTTCAATACATTTTTAATGGTCCTAAACCCTTGTACAGGCCCTCCGGGGCCGATACCTAACACTTTCTGCAGTTTGGTCGATACAGATTCCTTCTATAACGTTAAACAGTGTATCCTGAAGTGTTAGCCTAGACAAGTATCAGATAGTTTTGTATAAAACATATCCCTACTATTATATACACTCACCGGCCACTTTATTAGGTACACCATGCTAGTAACGGGTTGAACCCCCTTTTGCCTTCAGAACTGCCTCAATTCTTCGTGGCATAGATCCAACAAGGTGCTGGAAGCATTCCTCAGAGATTTTGGTCCATATTGACATGATGGCATCACACAGTTGCCGCAGATTTGTCGGCTGCACATCCATGATGCGAATCTCCCGTTCCACCACATCCCAAAGATGCTCTATTGGATTGAGATCTGGTGACTGTGGAGGCCATTTGAGTACAGTGAACTCATTGTCATGTTCAAGAAACCAGTCTGAGATGATTCCAGCTTTCTGACATGGGGCATTATCCTGCTGAAAGTAGCCATCAGATGTTGGGTACATTGTGGTCATAAAGGGATGGACATGGTCAGCAACAATACTCAGGTAGGCTGTGGCATTGCAACGATGCTCAATTGGTACCATGGAGCCCAAAGAGTGCCAAGAAAATATTCCCCACACCATGACACCACCACCACCAGCCTGAACCGTTGATAAAAGCTAGGATGGATCCATGCTTTCATGTTGTTGACGCCAAATTCTGACCCTACCATCCGAATGTCGCAGCAGAAATCGAGACTCATCAGACCAGGCAACGTTTTTCCAAACTTCTACTGTCCAATTTCGATGAGCTTGTGCAAATTGTAGCCTCAGTTTCCTGTTCTTAGCTGAAAGGAGTGGCACCCGGTGTGGTCTTCTGCTGCTGTAGCCCATCTGCCTCAAAGTTCGACGTACTGTGCGTTCAGAGATGCTCTTCTGCCTACCTTGGTTGTAACGGGTGGCGATTTGAGTCACTGTTGCCTTTCTATCAGCTCAAACCAGTCTGCCCATTCTCCTCTGACCTCTGGCATCAACAAGGCATTTCCGCCCACAGAACTGCCGCTCACTGGATGTTTTTTCTTTTTCGGACCATTCTCTGTAAACCCTAGAGATGGTTGTGCGTGAAAATCCCAGTAGATCAGCAGTTTCTGAAATACTCAGACCAGCCCTTCTGGCACCAACAACCATGCCACGTTCAAAGGCACTCAAATCACCTTTCTTCCCCATACTGATGCTCGGTTTGAACTGCAGGAGATTGTCTTGACCATGTCTACATGCCTTAATGCACTGAGTTGCCGCCATGTGATTGGCTGAATCGAAATTAAGTGTTAACGAGCAGTTGGACAGGTGTACCTAATAAAGTGGCCGGTGAGTGTATAAAAGTGAATACAGGCAGTCCCTGGGTTACATACAAGATAGGTTTCTTGGGTTAGTACTTAAGTTGAATTTGTATGTAAGTCAGAACTGTATATTTTATCATTGTAGATTCAGAAAAAAAAATTCTGCTCCAGTGACAATTGGATTTTAAATTTTTTTGCTGTAATGGGAACAAAGATTCTCAATAATTCTTCATTACAGACACCTCACAACTGATCACTGCAGCCTGGGACTAAGGTAAAGCATCCAGGGAGCTTCACCAGAGGTCACAAGCGGCAGAGAGGTCCGTCTGTAACCAGGGATCATCTGTAAGTCAGGTGTCCTTAAGTAGGGGACCGTCTGTAGTACCCATAGAGCCATTTATCTCTATCCTATCCCAGAGGATTAAAAGGAACCAAGCTGTGATTTTCCTTTTAAGAAAATTAACCTCAATACAAGTGACTGTACAGGTGTTTGTAAACTTGTTGTAGAAGAACCTACGTCACAGCCTCTGGTAACATTTTATACATAAGATATAAATAATACTGTAATAACATCAGTGTTGTAGTATATACACACCCCAGTATATAGGAAATGTGAGGTTAAGTGCATGCTAAGCTTTTCTCTCCAGCCTCCATCACCAAGGTTTACATAAAGATAAAATGTGTCTGTTATTAGGACTGAGTTTGGTAAAATACACATTTTAATGATTTTAGACAAAACTGAATAATGTTGTTGACCATATCCCTCACTTGATTGCTGAAGCGCTCGATATTTTAGAGTGTCAATTCATCACTGTCCACCTGGTTGTACTTAACACTTTCTCCTGCCTCCAACATGTCCAATGAAAGACATTTTCTGTGTCATTTAATATATGCTTTTACAAAGGGGTCAACAGGGCGTCGTGTAGGATCATGCATCGTGATTTCTAGCCGCTCATTTACACTCATTATTTATACTTATTGTAACATGTGTTCCTGTTCAGCATAGGAAATGTATACCCTGCAAATGAAATCTATTGCAACCGGCTTCTAATGAGACAGTCACTTACTTTTTAATGGTTTTCCTTCTAGAAATTAAAATTAAATTACCATGACCTTGGATAGATAAACTATGGTCAACATGGTGTCTTTCAATGGGTATAAGACATTTGGACAACAAGAGAGGGGTTTCCTGTTCTTCAGGACTCCTTTACTTGCATATGATAGTAATATGGGGTGCCAACGTAAAAGTTAAAAAAAGAAAACATCACTGATAGATTATAAATTAAATATACACTAAATTTCCATTGCAAAATAATATGAAACAAAAGTTTAAAGCATAACTAAACTTTTTTTGTCAGAAATGAATAGCAGGTGATAATAGGAAACTTTGTGAAAGTGATTCCCTATGTCTTTTTTCTGCTCCTTCTTTCTCTTGTAGTGAGCAGTGAATCTGAAAGCAGGTCTGTACACCTGAAAGAGCTAGCTTTATCACGTTCCTTTATCTTTTAATCTTTAGTGTGCAGAGAGAATATTAATATGAATTATTAATTACTATATAAACTCGAGTATGAGCCAAGTTTTTTAGCACAAAAATAAAAGGCCTACTTGACTTTTACTTGAGCAACCCAGCAGACTGTGGGTCTATCCTGTTAGGTGGGACAAGGGCAGGACACAGAGATGTTCCTGGCATGCTGTAGTTCCCGGGCCGGCACCTCCTCCTCCTCACCTAACAGTGAACATGGCTCATCCTGCTCAACAGAGGGAGAGGAACCAGCAGGCTGAGCACAGGGGCAAAGGGGAGGCTGAGGAGAGGGCTGAGATGTGGACATGTTGTTGCTGTATGGGAGGCTGTACTGGGAGTCTTCCGCACCTCCTCTGCTATATGGGGGGGGGGGGGGGCAGTGCTCGACATTTTATCAGTGATCGGTGGCTACTGCTAGACATTTTATTAATGTGGGGAGGCTGCAGGTCTTGCAGGTAGAAAGTTATAAAGCAGGTGGTATTTATGGTTTTCTTTTTGGAAAAAAAATCAGTTGAACTTGTTATTCATTGGACAGCAGAGATTTTGATCAATAAATGAAAAGTTGTACTAAATAGTCTTACAGCAAACTGTCAATATGTTTAGCTTTGACACATATACTTTAAGGGGTCAATTTTTCTGGTGGTCTAGGGTACCATTTTCCTGTAATATCATCCAGACAAGCACAAACTTTTTTATTAGGCTAAAAAAAAAGTCAAGAATATAGGAGACAAATAAAATGAATTGAAGTTCATATTTATTAATTCTTTTTTATTGTAAAAAAGGCACCACTGGATTGCTTATTTTTCTAATCCATTTGTGCAAAACATTTTTGTTTTCTATAAATGGTTCACTGAAGTGACTTGGCACTGAAATGTGATAATTGTTTAAAAAAAATTATAAAACAATTTTCCTGTTTCATTTCATCATGAGTGCCGGGTTACTTTAGTGAATATATTAAGGAGTAGTGCCTTACTCAGGCACCATACTAGCCATGATGTGTCTTACATTATTATTTATAAAGAGGACATGACTAGGGCAGGTGGAGCTGGATCTACTAACTGGAAAGAAGAAAAATGTCGTGAAGGCATACAAAAAGTTACAACAAGCACCTAATGGGGTGAATTGTAGCAAACCTTGGGCCAGATTGATGGCGCGAACTGTGCCACGTCATGAATAAGGATGACACTGTACTGGGCTAAACGGGGTGACAAGACCATAAAAATGGTGTTCTTGATAAATGTCCACCATTGAATGAAAGCAAGCAAGCCAATTGTGCAAGTTCTCCCACTTAAAAAGATAAGAAAGATGAAGAGGCTTGTAATTGACATCAAAGGTAGACTTCAACTATGAGAGACAAAATGTGAGAACAAATCCAGAAAATTACATTGTCTGATTCTTAAAAAATTTATTTTCAAATTATGGTGGAAACTAAATATTTGGTCACCTACAAACAAGCAAGATTCCTGGCTCTCACAGACCTCTAACTTCTTCTTTAAGAAGCTCCTCTGTCCCCCACTCATTACCTGTAGTAATGTCTCCTCTGTCCTCCCCTCATTACCTGTAGTAATGGCTCCTCTGTCCTCCACTCATTACCTGTAGTGATGGCTCCTCTGTCCCCCACTCATTACCTGTAGTGATGGCTCCTCTGTCCTCCACTCATTACCTGTAGTGATGGCTCCTCTGTCCTCCTCTCATTACCTGTAGTGATGGCTCCTCTGTCCTCCACTCATTACCTGTAGTAATGTCTCCTCTGTCCTCCCCTCATTACCTGTAGTAATGGCTCCTCTGTCCTCCACTCATTACCTGTAGTGATGGCTCCTCTGTCCCCCACTCATTACCTGTAGTAATGGCTCCTCTGTCCTCCTCTCATTACCTGTAGTGATGGCTCCTCTGTCCTCCTCTCATTACCTGTAGTAATGGCTCCTCTGTCCTCCTCTCATTACCTGTAGTAATGGCTCCTCTGTCCTCCTCTCATTACCTGTAGTGATGGCTCCTCTGTCCTCCACTCATTACCTGTAGTGATGGCTCCTCTGTCCTCCCCTCATTACATGTAGTAATGGCTCCTCTGTCCTCCACTCATTACCTGTAGTAATGTCTCCTCTGTCCTCCTCTCATTACCTGTAGTAATGGCTCCTCTGTCCTCCACTCATTACCTGTAGTGATGGCTCCTCTGTCCTCCTCTCATTACCTGTAGTGATGGCTCCTCTGTCCTCCCCTCATTACCTGTAGTAATGGCTCCTCTGTCCTCCACTCATTACCTGTAGTGATGGCTCCTCTGTCCTCCTCTCATTACCTGTAGTAATGGCTTCTCTGTCCTCCACTCATTACCTGTAGTGATGGCTCCTCTGTGCTCCACTCATTACCTGTAGTAATGGCTCCTCTGTCCTCCTCTCATTACCTGTAGTAATGGCTCCTCTGTCCTCCACTCATTACCTGTAGTGATGGCTCCTCTGTCTACCACTCATTACCTGTAGTGATGGCTCCTCTGTCCCACACTCATTACCTGTAGTGATGGCTCCTCTGCCCCCCACTCATTACCTGTAGCGATGGCTCCTGTGTCCTCCACTCATTACCTGTAGTGATGGCTCCTCTGTACTCCTCTCATTACCTGTAGTAATGGCTCCTCTGTCCTCCTCTCATTACCTGTAGTAATGGCTCCTCTGTCCTCCACTCATTACCTGTAGTAATGTCTCCTCTGTCCTCCACTCATTACCTGTAGCGATGGCTCCTCTGTCCCCCACTCATTACCTGTAGTGATGGCTCCTCTGTCCTCCTCTCATTACCTGTAGTAATGGCTCCTCTGTCCTCCACTCATTACCTGTAGCGATGGCTCCTCTGTCCTCTACTCATTACCTGTAGTGATGGCTCCTCTGTCCTCCTCTCCTTACCTGTAGTAATGGCTCCTGTGTCCTCCTCTCATTACCTGTAGTAATGGCTCCTCTGTCCTCCTCTCATTACCTGTAGTAATGGCTCCTCTGTCCTCCCCTCATTACCTGTAGTAATGGCTCCTCTGTCCTCCTCTCACTACCTGTAGTAATGGCTCCTCTGTCCTCCTCTCATTACCTGTAGTAATGGCTCCTCTGTCCTCCTCTCATTACCTGTAGTGATGGCTCCTCTGTCCTCCTCTCATTACCTGTTTGAACTTGTTATCAGTATAAAATACACCTCTCCACAACCACAAACAGTCACACTCCAAACTCAACTATGGTGAAGACCAAAGAGCTGTGGAAGGACACCAGAAACAAAATTGCAGACCTGCACCAGGCCAGGAAGAATGAATCTGCAATAGGCAAGCAGCTTGGTGTGAGGAGATCAACTGTGGAAGGAATAATTAGAAAATGGAAGGCATACAAGACACTGAAAATCTCCCTTGACCAGGGGCTCCACGCAAGATCTCACCCTGTGGAGTCAAAATGATCACAAGAACAGTTAGCAAAACTCCCAGAACCACACAGGCGACCCAGTGAATATCCTACAGAAACAACAAAACAAAGGCTACTGTCAGTACCACACTACACCTCCAGGGACTCAGATCTTGCAATGCTAGATGTGCATTTGGATGTTCCAGAAGAGTATTGGGAGAATGTCATATGGCCAAATGAAACACTCATCTTGTTTGGAGGAGAGTGAATGCTGAGTTGATTTCAAAGAACATCATACCTACTGTGAAGAATGGGGGGTGGCACCATCATGACGAGGGGCTGTTTCACTGCAAAGGGACCAGGACGACCAATCCCTAAACATAAAAGAATGAATAGGGACATGTATCATGAGATTTACATCAGCAAGGGCATTAAAGGCAACCTGTCATCAGGAGACCTTTTTTGGCTCCCACATGGCCCCATAGAGAACAGTGATAAAGAATTTTTATAGTAAAACTGTGTTTTTCTGAAAAAAAAGTTGTTCAAAGTATACCTTTCTGTATGCAGAGTTGTGTCCCTAGTCCCATGGGAGTGGCTAGTGAGGACAGGTCCCCCCCCCTCAGGAAAATGGTCCATCATGCATCGATTTATAACAAGTTTATAACATTGATGACAAGTTCCCTTTAAAGATGAAATTTGGCTGGGTATTTCAGCATGACAATGATCCCAAGCACACTGCCTGGGAAGAAGCATTTCAAGGTCCTGGTCCTATCCAGTCTCCAGATTTCAACCCAACAGAAAACCTTTAGAGGGAGTTGAAAGTCTGTGTTGCCCAGTGAAAAACATCACTGCTATAGAAGAGATCTGCATGAAGGAATGGCCCAACATATTAGCAACCTTGTGCGCCAACCTTGTGAAGACTTACAGAAAACATTGCCAACAAAGGATATATAAGAAAGTATCGTTATTAACTTGTTATGAACCAAATACTTATTTCCCACCATAATTTGCAAATATTTAAAAAAAAATCAGACAATGAAATATGATGGCACTATATAAATAAAGATTATTATTATAATGTGATTTTCTGTATTTGTTTTCTCAGATTGTCTCCCATAGTTCAACTACAGGCCTCTCTCATCTTTATAAGTGGGAGAACTTGCACAATTTGCGGTGAAATACTTTTTTTTCCCACTGTAAATCGAATCCATTGGTCTACACTAGGCAATATCAGATATCGTAAGAATCCCGTGTTGGTAAACTGTTTAAAATTCAGATATAATGATACAATACTCAGTAACGCTTGTAGTTTATTTCTGTGAAAACTAACCCATATATTACCTGGAAGGACCTATCAAGCAGACAATACATTTACCAACATAGATGCTTTATATTAACTTTAAAATCTTAATTCATCAATCCAACAAAGTCTGTAATCCACAGCCGCGGCTCTTGCCACAGACAAATGGCTCCGCAGATTTAGAATCAATCATTAACAGATTAGCTGTTGGTGCAAAGTAAATAGCAATCACCTTATTAGGCATCAGTCAGAGTGAGATAAAGGAGCGGCGTTATTGGGAATGAGGATGTGTGCTATGCTGATGGTGCAGAACAGAGGGAGCTGTTTCTTTGTTGCAGCTGTCGCTGGCTCTAAACGCGGAATAAGCAACACCCAATCCGGCCCCGTCAAACGGCTGCGAGGCACTTGTTTCCTATCGGTATATATTTTAATTATAAAGTCATTTCACTGACACTTTATTTCATTAATTCGCTCCTGAATCATTGCTGTCCTTAGCGATGTTGAGGGCCGACGGGTTTTATGACGATAGAAAGCTTCAGGCCAGTAATATAATACAATGTCATGTGGTGGGTTCATTTTCTGTAACACTAGCATGCACTTATTCAAGCTAATTAACTAAATTCAGCTCGACATAAGAGTGCCATGCATGCACTCCCTGCCTCCACATTGTTTTATGCCGCATTCTCCTGTCTCTGGAGGCACAATGTAATTGAAACACTAACTTATTACAGGGGGAGTCATAACAAATTGCTTCACGAGGTTTTACTTAGAGACTGGCATGGCATTCTTATGTACAGAACAGAAAACAATGTATGGCGTATAAATCTCTCAGCTAGACCAGACATATAGCTTTAAATACTACACACTCATTAGGGAATTACTGTCAACAGTGCCCCTTTGATAACGTATGTAGTGTCGAGATTTGTAAATTTTCACATAAGGTGTTATGAACACAGCACAACTATACGTATGCTGCATCAAACCATACTCCCAAATGTACCGATTCAGCATCTGCCCCGCCTTTCCAGGAGGCTGGAACTATGTCCCAGGAAGCAGGAGCCACTCTAATGCATCTAAATCCAACCTGTGCCGCAAATACGTGAGACTGAAGTAGGCAGGTGTGATGTGATGATGTCATCATGCCTGCTGGCTTCAGAGCCGCACACAGAGAGTGCTGTGGGGGAATGGGGTAAGAGTGAGTATATATTGTTTTTGTTCTCTAATACTACAGCACCAAGGAAAAGGAGAAGCAAAGACAGGGGCTACAATGTGAGAAAGGGATCATTTTATGAGGAGAAGGGGAGAACAACGTGAGTAGAGGCCACAATGTAAGAGGGTGCTACAATGTGTGTGGAAGGGTGGCCACAATGTGAATGGGAGGGAGACCACAAAATGTGAGGGGGAGGGCGCTTTATTATGGTAGGGCATTATTAATAGGGGGATGTTGGATAAATAAAAGGGCTAGCTATCAGGGAAAATTGAAAAAGGGGTATTTTGTGTGGGGGTGGGACACAGAAAATGGGACATCAGTGTAAGGTGCAACTGAAAGGTTTTTAAAAGGTTGCTAAAATAAAGAGGGGGTATTATATGTGTGGGTGTTACAGGAAGGAGGGGCATAGTATGTTCATGGGCCACATTAGGGGGTATTATATATGGGGTCCACATATTTGTCATAGGAACAGGTGGCATTATACAGGGTTTATACACAGGAGGCCTTCTCAACTGTCTTTACCCAGGAAAATCCCCTGGTGGAAGACACAATGAGGAATAATGTCAATTCTTTTTATAATGTCAACAGTTTAACCCAGGAAGAGGTACGGCGCCGCCTCGCAACCACTAAGATAGATAAATCACCTGGGCCAGATGGCATACACCCCCGGGTTCTGCATGAATTATGTACGGTGATAGACAGACCGTTATTTTTAATATTTGAAGATTCACTGAGGACTGGTTATGTTCCACAGGAATGGTGCATAGCAAATGTGGTACCAATATACAAAAAAGGATCAAATAGCGATCCTGGAAACTACAGACCCGTAAGTCTAACTGCTGTGGTGGGGAAAATATTTGAGGGGTTTATTAGAGATGCTATCCTGGAGTATCTCACTGTGCACAACCTTATAACCCAGCGTCAGCATGGGTTTATGAGAGATCGGTCCTGTCAGACTAATCTGATTGGTTTCTACGAGGAGGTAAGTTCAAGACTGGATCTGGGGGACGCTGTGGATGTTGTATATCTGGACTTTTCAAAGGCATTTGACACCGTGCCACATAAAAAGTTGGTATATAAAATGAGACTGCTGGGAATAGGAGAAAATCTGTGTATCTGGGTAAGTAATTGGCTTAGTGATAGAAAACAGAGGGTGGTCATTAATGGCACATTCTCAGATTGGGTTGATGTTACCAGTGGAGTGCCACAGGGGTCAGTATTGGGGCCACTTCTTTTTAATATTTTTATTAATGACCTTGTAGTGGGTTTACACAGTCAAGTTTCAATATTTGCAGATGATACTAAGCTGTGTAAAGTAATAAATACTGAGGTCGATAGTTTAGCATTACAGAGGGATTTGTGGAAGCTTGAGGGATGGGCAGAGAAATGGTTGATGAGGTTTAATGTAGATAAATGTAAAGTTATGCACTTGGGCCATGGAAACAAAAAGTATAATTATGTTCTAAACGGTCAATTACTTAGTAAAACTGAAGCTGAAAAGGACTTGGGCGTATTGGTGGATGGTAAACTTAATTTTAGTGACCAGAGCCAGGCGGCTGCTGCTAAAGCAAATAAAATAATGGGATGTATCAAGAGAGGAATAGATTCTCATGATAAAGACATAGTTCTGCCCTTATACAAATCCCTGGTCAGACCACACATGGAATATTGTGTACAGTTTTTGGCACCAGTATATAAAAAGGATATAGTAGAGCTGGAACGGGTGCAGAGGAGAGCAACCAGGATTATTAGGGGAATAGGGGGACTAGAATACAATGACAGATTACAAAATTTGGGATTATTCAGTTTAGAAAAAAGACGACTGAGGGGAGACCTCATTACAATGTACAAATACCTGAACGGACAGTACAAGGATCTCTCCAAAGATCTTTTTATACCTAGGCCTGAGACAGGGGCGTAACTAGGAGAGGCAGGGCCCCATAGCAGACTTCTGCGTGGGGCCCCCCTTCCCCTTAATATATATATATATATATATATATATGGCAGGCACACGTCGGGCGCGCTGGAGAGGAGAGGTGAGTGCAGCTCACCCCTCCCCTCTCCATAGAGAATAGACCCGCATGGTCGTTCTTACGGCCATAGATAGAGAAGCTCTCTATCTCTTTTGCTCGAAACAGTGAGTACTCCTTGTGCTCACCGCCCCGAGCCCCGGCGTATAGAAGCCTATGGGGGAAGTATATCCAGCAGCAAATTTGCGGCCAGATATACGTCCCCCATATGTTCTTGGCAATGTACCCCTATACAGTCATGTTTATACAATTACACACATTTATACACTAATACACTAACACACCTTTATATATACACACACACTCGTATACTCGCACCCATATACATACAAGCATACACTTATACACACACATTTATGCAATCATATACATTTATACACTAATACACAGAGTATATACAAACTCATACAGTATACACATTATATACATATAATACATTTACAATACACACACACATACAGTATACACTGACCATATACACACATACATGCAGGATAAAAACACCATATACACACATGCTGCATATACATACAGAATATACACACATACAGCAATTACACAAACATTCAGTATATACAGCATACATACTTATCATATACAAAAACACGCATACATCATATATATATATATATATATGCGCATATATTTAAATGTGCACATATATATGCTTATATAAATATATGCGTGTATAAATACAGTATTTGCTTCAATGCATTTATACACAGTATATACATACATATACATAGGATTTACACATATATATATATATATATATACAGAATATGCATATATAAACAGTATATATACACATATACATACAGTATTAACGCATATACACGTATTTACATTTATATATATATATATATATATATATATATACACACAGAATATGCATATATAAACAGTATATATATATATATATATATATATATATATATATACATGTATACACAGTATATACATATACACAATAGATGCATATACAGTATATACACAGTATTAACACATATACACAGTATTTACATATATATATATACACACATGTATACACAGTATATATACAATATATACACATATACACAGTATTTACATATATATACACACAGAATATGCATATATAATCAGTGTGTATATATATATATATATATATACACAGTATATACATATACACAGTAGATGCATATACAGTATATACACAGTATTAACACATATACACAGTATTTACATATATATATACACACATGTATACACAGTATATATACAATATATACACATATACACAGTATTTACATATATATATATATATATATATATACACACAGAATATGCATATATAATCAGTGTGTATATATATCTATATATATATATATATATATATATATATATATACATGTATATGCATATAAATACATACATACAGATAAATACATCTGTATATACTTACCTTTTAGGAAGGTTGGGGGCTGTATGGGTCTTCAGGCAGGTGTTGAGGTGGGTGTCCGATGGCATTCAGGCGCGAGCGGGGGGGGGGGGCGCGAGCGGGGGGTTGGCGCGAGCGGAGGGGGTTTGGCGCGAGCGGAGGGGGGGCGCGAACGGGGAGGGGGGGGCGCGAACGGGGAGGGGGGGGGGGCGAGAGGGGAGGGGGGGGGCGCGAGCGCAGGGGGGAGGGGCGGAGGGCAGAGTGTTGACTGTGCAGCCCTGCAGGGTGCTAAGCGGGCGGGTCAGCGAGGTGGCTGTTGGGCGGGTCAGGGAGATGAACGGGCAAGTAAGGGAGAATTGGGGGCGGGTCTGGGAGATGAGCGGGCGGGCGATCCTAGAAAGAGGTGGGTGGGCGAGGAGAGATGTGTAGCTGGACAGAGAGTAAGGGGTCCGGGGGCACGATCCGGCAAACACCCGGCAGTGCATCCCGAACCACTTACCGCAAGCCATGGCAAAGCACTGCAGTGAGCTTGCATCCCCGGGCCCCTGAACCTCACGGGCCCCGTAGCAACCGCTACGGCTGCTACGGCGGTAGTTACGCCACTGGCCTGAGACCAGGACAAGGGGGCATCCTCTACGCCTAGAGGAGAGACGATTCTACCATCACCATAGACAAAGGTTCTTTACTGTAAGAGCAGTGAGACTGTGGAACTCTCTGCCGCAGGAGGTTGTTATGGCGGACTCTATGTACATGTTCAAGAGAGGCCTGGATGACTTTCTGGAGAGAAAAAATATCACGGGTTATGGGGATAAAACATGTATTTAATTCTTGAAGGTTGGACTTGATGGACTTGTGTCTCCTTCCAGCCTTATATACTATGATACTATGATACTATGATACAGTGTGGTTACAAATCTCAACTATACGCTGCAAATAAAAACATACAGCAAAAGCTGAATTATATAAATATTACTTTGGATTATGGTTGTGGAATCCAATGTAGTAATACCAACCTTAAAGTGTAATCGTGATTTTAACAAACTTTTGATATATTGTAGGACATGCAATTGATTTAGTTACCTGAATATTGCTCCTTACACTTCTTTAAAGTAGTCTTCCCCCTGCTATCAGCCTCTGGCAAGAATCCCTCAGATGGATGTTGCTCTTTATGTCCTCACTGTGCTGAAGACAGAATGAGAATTTACATGTTAGCCCGGCCCCCTCTCCTCTCTGCACTGCTTCTGATTCTCCTCATCACTTAGTCATGTGCTGCCTGGAGCTTTACCCAATGTAATAATAACATAACAACTACACTCTTATCTCTCCCTATAAACCCTCAGTGTTTCTTCTCCAAGTCTCCAATCTGCACCATGTGCTGTGCAGCAGTTTTGGATAGATAGACAGACAGATAGATACAGTATATAGATAGATGGATAGGTAGATAGATAGATAGATAGATGGATAGGTAGATTTTCATTTATTTTATGTACATGATTCAGCCTCTTAGCTACAAGCTCCTCACTTGCCTGTGTGGGTGTGTCTTAGATGCACAAGCTATGGTTTCATTGGTCAGCAGCATGTATTTGTGATGATGTCACAGGAAGCAGGTTCCGTTGCCCCATTTTGCTGATTGTAGGTTTTTGGCGAGCTGAAAAACATGGTTGCTATGGGTCAAAAAGGGTACTAATCGGGACTAAGAGGCAAAATACTCAATAGCAACCTCAATGTGTATGAGGCTCAAATAGTCATTTTTGGACTGGGGTTCACTTAAGGTCCACAAGATAAAAGGGTTCTGTGGGCCTACTCTCCATCAACCTCAGTAGTAACAACAATAGTTTTTTGCTAGATGTTTTTCTAGTGTCCATCCTCTGGTTCTCTGTTGGGCCAGTCCATCCCTTTAAAGTGTACACCTAGGGAGACTTTTCAATATAAATGACAAAACCAAACACCCTATTTGGTAGAGTTGTGCCGTTAAGAAACTGTATTAATATCTCTTATATCAGTGCACAAGGAAAGTTACTAGATATTTGAGATGACACTCCCTTATTTCAGGATGTAGGAAACTTTGCAATTGCTCTTGGTTAAAGATCCCAACAATAGTCAAAAGGATCATTTAAGACAACAACTTTAAGAATGAAATTGTAACAATGTGCTGCACACTGTTTTCTCATGGGAGCTACAAACAGCAAAGGACCGATCCAACCAAAGTCCAAAAATGAAACATTAAAACGTTACTCTGACCGAAGCCCCTGAGTCTTCTTACTGTCTATTTTTTTCTCACCTCAAAAACGAAGGCCGGTGGCGGCACAACCTGTATCTGTTTATCACCTATATTCAGTCTGTTTCAAGTGACTACAGAACAGTGGGGAGTTAAATACCCGCGGGGGGGGGGGGGGGGGGGGGGGATTGCACGCATCATACCTGCATCCAATAGCGCGGCAGAGGTATTGGTAACTCCCCACTGTTTTGTAGTCACTTGAAACAGAGGCCGGAAGAAGCGCATTGTTTGCGCGAAACGGCCATCGCCTCCTGTGGGCGTCCAACCTTCACTCCCTCCCCTGTCTACCACTCCTGTAAGTAAATGCATATACCACAATAAAGAAAGAAGAAAACTTTAATGAAGACCGGTGAGTGCCGTCCATTTTCTTGTTTGTAGTGGATTGTCTATTTTTTTCTCTATAAGAAATTCAGCAAGTTTTCACTCAATGACCAAATTGGCTCCAAAGTATTGGCACAACTTAAAAGATCCTCTGATTAGAATAAGCCACCATTCAGACGAAAACCTCTATGTTTTATCTTCCTCCGTTTCCACTGGTGATTATAGCAGATCGCTAGAAGAAATTTATACATAGATAGCGTATTACGTTCTAGATAGCTGAATAAATTTCAATTCGTCATCGAGTAAAAACTTGATGAATTTCTTATAGAGAAAAAATGAGAGGGTAAGAAGAGCTCCGATCAGAGTCACTTTTTAAAACTTTAAGAATGATTGCAGTGCATCTAAATGTTGGAACTGGAGTCTGTGAGAAATTATGGAATTTTCCAAGAAAAGGCTAGTCAGGCTAGACCGGCTCTCAGATGAGTAGTCATCGATATAATGCTTAGATGACTTAAGTCCTTTAGAAAGAGAACTCTTAGCTCTGACTCCTAGAATGGGTCAAGTAAGGCCCTAATATGACATCTGAACAGGTGTTATCTTCATGAGAAAACCTACTTATGAAGAAGATCCCTTTAAATATAAAAGTGCCTTCTGTAGGAAGTATATAATGAACAGTGTAGTCATAGTGGTATTATTGGTGTAACATGCCAATGGTTTTTGAGATGTCCTATTACAACCCCCCCCCCTCCCCCTAAGAACTAGATAAAACACAACTGCCTAGCCAGCTGAACTATAAGTTCAGATTTGCAATGTTGTCAAGTAGGGCAAGGACATCATGTTCAAGAAGAATGTTTCTTAATTAGTCTAATGCATCACGGAGGTCAGCACTAACCATTCCCAGGCGCCTCTTTAAAACAACATTGCAGAGAGTAGAGTATAACATTTTGTTAAATGTTAAGGTATTTACTCACTGAAGAGGAAAAAGTGGTAAATGTCATGAAATCTTGTTTTTTTGCTCTACAATCCTAATCCTTTTGAAGAAAGTGCAAAACCTCTTAGTCTACTGGATAGATATCAAGCTGAAACGCAATGTGTATTGCCACTGGCCCCAGACCGGTTCTCCTAATAGAATCATATTTCTGAATTCTGCCTCATTGTTGGGTATTTCAAATTAAATGGACTATTATCGTTCCAAAAAATACATGAAATTATTAGTGAAAGACATTTTTAATCCACTTGTGTCCTACAGGTGTTTGTTGGTGACCAGACTCAAGCTCCTAAACTCGTTGTCACTAAAGTGAAGCAAGGAATAGGGTACACAGGCTTCTTCTCTTCTCCATGCTTTACCTGCAGAACAATCCCGACTTGGTGTCCCTGGGTTATGTACAAGATAGGTTCTTTAGATTTGTTCTTAAGTTGAATTTGTATGTAAGTCGAAACGGTATATTTTATAATTATAGCTCTTGACAAAAGTTTTTCTCGTCCTAGTGAAAATTGGATTATCAAAATTTTGTGCCGTCATGGGAACAAGCATAATCAATAAACCTTCATTACAGACATCTTAGAGCTGATCATTTCAGCTTGGGACTAATTTAATGTATCCAGAGAGCTTCACCAGAGGTCACAGTGGTCAGAGGGGTCCGTCTGTAACTAGGGGCCGTCCTTAAATCAGGTGTTCTTAAGTAGGAGACCACCTGTACTTGAGTAAAATCTGCTAAACTTCTTCATAGTGATGATATTTATTATACCATGCCATGCACTGGGAAGCAGGACAAAAAATTCCAAATGCAGTGAAAATGGAGAAAACCGCATTTGCGCCATTTTCTTGTGGGCTTTGATTTCACTGTGCGCCCCAAATGACATGTCTACTTTATTCTTTATTCCGGGGCGATCACTGTGATACCAAATTTGTATAGGTTTTATAATGTTTTCATACATTTACAAAAATTAAAGCCTCCTGTACAAGAAATATTTGGGGTATTTTGCCATCTTCTGGCGCTAATAACTTTTTTATACTTTGGTGTTACGGGGTTAAGCGCAGTGAAATAACGTAATCATATTTTGATAGATCCGGCATTTTCGGTTAAGGGGTTAAGGGTGGATAGCTCTGGTTCTGTGAATCATCCATACACAATCTATATATCATGTTTATTATGACACCTGGATTGTGTTTTTAGGTGCCAGGGTTCAATGGCCGTTTGAAATTGGTCACTGTCATGATGTTTATAAACATCCTTTCGGCAGGGGGCATTTGCAAATAGGGCGTATATAGCCACTTGGCAGCCGTGAAGAGATTAAAAAAGCAAAGTGGCTACTGCTGAATTTCATTGTTGCCAGCCTCATAGCGACTTTGTTGATCAGGACAGACCCATAGTTAGGCTCACAAAATGACAGTGCCCACTGGATTCATATATTGTGATAAAATAAGATATTACTATAGACTATAATATACCCCAGATGAATACAGGCTTGTACATGCTCATCTTCTCATCTTAAGCGATTTCATGTGTTTCTCTGTATCTGTAGGGTTTCTAATACTTGAATGTTGCTTTGAGATTTATAATGGTGTCTGGATTGAGGGGGGATTGAATATAAGAAACTTCTAACAACATCTGTTGCCCATTATACCTTTCCCTTGTAAATTGCAGACTCCCAAACCCTGTAACCCTGCAGTATTTCAGTATAATATCTGATATATAAAGCTAAGTGTATATGTGAGTGTGTGTATGTATGTATGTCTGCTTAAGGATTGGCACCATTGCATTTACAATCACCAAATTTTGCACAGCTACTCTCGGGTGACTCGGGGAATGTCATAGATTGGGTTTTGAGCTGAAATTGTAACCCTACTCTTTCCAAAATACACATATTAACCACCATATACAGGAGCCATTGTCTGCTGCTGCTGTGGCAGTTAGAATCCGAGCAGTGATTGGTTGCTATTCTGCCATGGGTCATTATTATGAGCTTTTATTGGTTACTATAGGCAATGAGTACAAGACATCTTATGTGTGAGGTATGGTGCATAGGGATAGAGATAGGGGGAGATTTTTATAAGAAATGTCTGAGTTGCCCATGGAAACCAATCAGAGATCAGCTGTCATTTTATAAACAGCTGTGGGAAATTGAAACTTGAGCTCTGATTCGTTGCCATGGGCAACTAGAACAATTCTGCTCTCAGACACTTCTGATAAATCCACCCATGGACAAAATGACAGTCAAAGACAAATACAGTGACAGTCACAGACAGTGACAGTCAGATAAAGTCAGAGACAGTCGGAGGCAGCCAGAGAAAATCGGAGACAGTGAGAGACAATCGGAGACAGATAGTGTCACTGACAGTGAGGACAGAGACAGTCTAAGAAAGTCAGAGACAATCAGAGACAGTCAGAGAAGCCCTGAGTCAGAGACAGACACAGTCAGAGACAGTCGGAGGCAGTGACAATCAAAGACAGAGACGGTCAGAGACAGTCAGTGACAGAAATGATTAATGCTAGAGACTGTAGGAGACAGAGACAGTCGGAGACAGAGACAGATAGACACAGACAGAGACAGTAAGAGACATTCAGAGACAGAAGTGTTCAGAGGCAATCAGAGAGAGATAGATACAAATAAAATATTTTTTGTTAACCCATTCTATTATGTTATAGCTAAGAGCAGTTATTTACTATCCCGGGCAACGCCGGGAGATACAGCTAGTGATTTATATATGTGGGTAAGTGTATAAATGTATATATGAGTGCTTATATGTGTGCATATAAGTGTATAATTGTGTGTAAGAATTTTTAAATGTGTGTGTATGAGTGTAGAACTATATATGTGTATATAAATGTATGTATGAGTGTATAAATGTGTATGATTGTATAAACATGGGTCAGTATACAAAAATGTATATTTTTCTAAGGGGAAGGGGGCCTCATTCAGATGTCTACTATGGGGCCCTGCTTCTCTTAGTTGGGTACATACTTACCATATATACTCGAGTATAAGCCTAGTTTTTCAGCACAAAAAAATGTGCTGAAAACCCAAACTCGGCTTATACTCAAGTAAAAAAATATAGGTTTTACCAGGTTTTTGTGGTAAAATTAGGGGTCTCGGCTTATACTTGGGTCGGCTTATACTCGAGTATATACGGTATATTTCCCAGCCCTCCAGCACAATAATTGTAATGTTAAGGTAGATAGATTTTTGTGGCTTGACTTATTTGCATTGTATGATCCTGTGTTTTATTGTTACTAAGGCTTCTTTCTATAAAGACCAATAAATATTGCACAAGTAGTTGTAAATCTATTCAATACCTATTGAATAGTATCTAGTGTGGGAGTGGTTATTAATTGGGACATTTGAGCCTCTTTGTTGTATGTTAATATACATTTTTATTACAATCTTACAATCTTGATGAAATAAAGTGTGCAATTTTCAACTTTATTTTTGCACGATTTATCGGGGAATAGGCAGTGGCGGAACTAGAAGCTGATGGGCCCCAGTGCAAAGTCTGTGCCGTCCGCCCCCCCCCCCCAATTATAATGTATGGTTTATAGTACTAGTCTTCTCATATGGGAAAGTGACACCATAAGGGCCCCCTTAACCTCTTGGGCCCTGTTGCGAATGCAACCTTTGCACCCCCTAAAGTTACGCCCCTGGGTATAGGATGTCTATTGGAGCATTCTTTGTAGGTGTTTATAATTTTGATTAGGGGGGTCATAGGAGTATGTAGTAATACCTGCCCTTACTGATCGTATTGGTTCATTTAGATACAAAAGGGGTAAATACAAGGGGAAAAATCTGCTGCAAGAAGAGACCTGCACTCTGGTAGGTCCTATTTGGGCCTCATATAATGCCTGATTTTTCATGCTGCTCTGTCGCTATAGAGATGGAGATTGTCTGAACCCTTTCCCTGGAGATAAAAGCAATAAATATCATTATTATTCATTTAAATTATGAAGATGTAAGCTACGGGCATGTTGCCAGAAGGGGGCTGTGTCTGCTCCTGATGCCACACATATAATGTACTAGGGACAGACAGCGTCCACGTCTGTTTTATTCTGTGTTTTACTTTACATAATTTAATGCATGTATTATTACATTTTTATACATCCATATACAGGCGGTCCCCTACTTAAGAACACCCGACTTACAGACAACCCCTAGTTACAAATGGACCTCTGGATGTTGCTAATTTACTGTACTTTAGCCTTAGGCTACAATAATCAGCTATAACAGTTATCACTGGTGTCTACATTGAAGCTTTATTGTTAATCCTGGTTCTTATGACAATACAACATTTTTTAAATCCAATTGTCACAGAGACCAAAAAGAAATTTGATTGAGGTTACAATTATAAAATATACAGTTTCGACTTACATACAAATTCAACTTAAGAACAAACCTGCAGACCCTATCTTGTACGTAACCCGGGGACTGCCTGTATAATTAATAATACCTACATAATGACTAAGAGAGAGCGGTATTAAATAGGAGATAATGGACTTATGTAAATAATTGTTTACTGACTTGTATCCATTTGTATGTATGTAGATAATTATTGTCCCTATTGAATCTTAACATGAATGATGATAATAACCATAAAAAAGGATAAAACCATAACTCTAAAGGTGGACCTTTTTATGTAAGGATATATGGTGGAATTCAATTTACTTATAGGATATATTTGCTTCTCATCTATTTGCCTAACTGGAATTGACTGTACTATAATAGCCAATTTCTTTGGTCTATTGGTTGTTAACCTTGAAGTGAATAGGGTAGAGCTGGCGAGGCCTTCGCTGTCAAGCCTGACCTCTCACTGTGCGCGAAAGTGGCTACCATGACAACGGCGACAGATGTCAGCTAAAGCAATATGTACCATAGAAAGACTCCCGTATTGAGAAAATCGATCTTGCCGTGGTACCAGTGTGCACATTCAGTGAACTGCCAACCATTCTAGGTTTAATCATTTATTTCATCTAACTGAGGAAAGAAAACATAAAAGAAATGAAATGAATTTGACCTCACTTTCAGGTTGACTCTCATACTACACTGAATTAAAAAAAAAAAAAAATTACATTAAGAAAAACATTTTGAAGTGAAATGACTCTTATAATGCCAAACCCGGCAAAACATGTTATTTCAAATGTCAGATACATAATAGACGTTTGCTGTTTATACAAGTGTCTGGAGGCTATCCGCAGTCTTATATCCCAAGCAGGCTGCTGGAAAAATAACGAAAATGCATTTTATTAACGGTATGATTATATTACCGCGCACAAAATGCCGCAATTGTATTACTCCAGAAGCATATTCAACCATCACTATACCTATCCATTACCCGTCCCCATTATGTTCATTATTAAAAGGAATTAGCTGCCTTGTGAGTCTTGATAATTGGATTTTACCATAGACAATAAAGGAAATCTGCAGACTTTAACAGGTTCGAAACCCTACGCTGCTGCCCAAAATATCCTCCCGTCTTCGATGGTATCTACAGTGAATAATGTTTATTAACACTGGAAATTATTGCATGCCTAGTTAAGCACCAACAAACGTGTATTCCCACAATTCATTGCTCTTCTGACCCTTTTACAGACAACAGGGCATTGGAGGAAAATAAGATTCGCAACGTAGAAGTGAGATAACCTTCAGAAATAAATAGCACCGAGTCATAGGGTAAAAAAAGAAGCTGTAGAGATGTTTAGCATGATGTGGGGGATGTAGGATGTTTTATTACACGTATGCCCTCAAGTGAAGCCAATGGGAGCCAAGCTTGTAATTTAAATCAATAAGGACTCTTTTACTACGGCTATAAAATACTTGGATAAACCATGGAAGAGGCCACAGTTGAATGCACCGTGATCACCACATAAACACTCCAGGAGATATATCTTTCTAATAAAGTGATCTGATACCTCGGAATAGAAATCCAGTGGTTTTTAGCCCCTTTTCTAAAGAATGGGATATAGTCCTGGCCCTTTTTGATCATTTTCCTTCACCGTTCACCGTTGGCATGTAAAGCTGTTAAAAACAAGCAGTCGTAATTGGCACATTACCCCAGCTGCAGCTGTCAGCTTCCTCCGCTGAACATTCTCTCTCTTTGACAGCTTTCTTGGGATCTGGATCAAGTTCTAAACCAATAATCCACATCTGATATGTTTTTATGTCAATTAGCTTTTTTATATTTCGGTGATGGCTTGGGGAATAGAAAGAGGATATCTCGCTCGTAGCGTGTGCCGTGTTACCAGTCTACTGTGGTTAATGCTTCCTCTGTTTTCTCGCCACCTTGTTTGACTCTATGATTGAAATAAAGCTGTGCTATACAGTTTATACATTTATTCTAGTGGATTGTATAATTGTTGGAAAAAGAATGATTATGAAATAAGATGAAATTAAACAGGATTATGAACGCGATAAGCTGTTGTTGGCAGCCATTGGGCAGGGTGTAATTGGATATAGATGTATGAGATAATACAGGTAGAGATGCCTTCCCATCATTCATTGCTTTGCCATATGCACATGGGATTTTGGGTAAATTGCACACACACCAGGGCAGATTTATTGATGTGTGGCAGCTGTAAGACTGGAGAAAGGCCAAGTTGTAATTTGGCATTTTACCCTTCCTAACAACTATAGCAGCCAAATGTTATAAGGAAGCAAAACTCAATTTTTTTAAAGAAATTTTTTTTTTTTAAAAAGGAATCTAACGGGGGAAGATTAATGTAAAAGCTAAATTGTATTATGAACTCAGTCTCTGTGCTATAGATCAGGAATTTTTTGAGGATAGGTGATTAATATAAGATTGACTGGTGTTGGATCCCTAAAATCTTTATATTGATGACCCCAGACTGTGGTGGCTTTGTGCATAATATACCCTCTGGAACCCTTCTCCCTCGCCTCCCTGCTTCTTAACATGCTCCTCCACTCACTCTGTGCATGGAAATCTTGGCAGATAAAACAGTGTGTTGCCGCAAGAGTGATGGAGCGGGACGATTGATGAGCAGGGAGGTGCGGGAGAAGGGCTCTGAGAGGTGTGTTAAAGCCAAGTACAAGTTTCCTTTAAAAGTTATTTTTAGGAGCAATGGTCCTAATAAACATACCCAGCAACATTAATAGTTATACTACCACAAGGGGAAGTTGTACCCTCAAAATCAAGCATAATAAACCAAGAATACTTACTCATAGATCCAGACATTGTGACTGGTAATCCTCTTATATTTGTTATCCATGGCCTCTTTCCTTCAAAAATCTACTTTTAAAATTATGCTAATGAGCCTGAGGAATTGCCTTAGCCACTCTTTGATCTCGCTTTACATGCTGTTACACTGTTTCACCTTCCCTCCTGCTGTGCAGTGAGTAGGAAGTGCGCACTGCGCAAGCACTTAGGAATCAGTGTGGAGGGTGAGACAGTGTAACAGTCTTTAGAGCAAGATCACAGAGGGGTTAGTTTAGCCCCTCCTATTTCTGCTCGTGTTGACATCACAGTAAGTTGGTCCAAGCATGAGGCTGTGGAATCTACCACTTGTGCGTGAACCGATAGAAGTGAATGGGGACTTATACTAGCTGTAGAAATAACAGCTACCACACCTCCGAAATATGATGTTGTGTGTCCTAAGAGAGTGTGTTAAAAGGCTTGTTCCTTTCTGATCATGATGGCAGAACAGGCAAAAGGTAAGGGGTCTGGATACGCCATCAATGATAGTTATCAGTGAACCCTGCCCCCCCCCCCCCATATTGTGCTGTCATTTATTTTTATCTTTTTCTTATCGAATATTTTCCTTTTGAGATAGAAAAAACACTGGATAGTCAAGACATCTCAGATATTATAACTTTGTATCCTTACATCACAGTGGGCATAATTTACAGTTATAGCAAGAACCAGAGAGAGCGATTCCAGTAATAGACTCTAAAGATTCCAATTTCTATTCTGCCACACAAGAGTGAAAATCCACTTGTGTTCAGTTATCTGTATCAGTACCTCATCTTCACACCACATCAAGACTCAGGTTCAGGTGTAGGTTAAAAACATGCATTTACCTCCGGAACGTATTAAGTGTCTGCTCACAATTAGCATTGCAATATCAATAGGAATTATCATTGCCCGCTGTCAATCATGGGCACAATTTCGCTTCAGGGAAACAAAACAATTTAAATGATAGCAAAAGCCCCTCCTCTGTATTTCCCTGTACATGCTTCCCTTTAAATTGGATAATTATCTGGCTTTTCATTAGCTTTCTATGTGCATAATAGATCACGATTTTCACCCCATGACCTGAGTGATGAATGTTCACACCGAGAACATGTGACAAGCAAACTCTTGTAATGAGGACAGATCTCAAAATATCACTAAAATCTGTATAATGAAAGCAGAGGGCGAGAAATGTAGATTTTATTATTAAAAAGTCCAACACAAACCAAGACAACCGAAATATTGTGCATCTGTTTGCCCTGAAAGTGCTTTTCTTATGTTTCCAATTATTAAAATTGCAACTAATTCCGTCTTTCACATACGCCAAACCTTTTTATTATACAGACGCACGGCAGGGAATGATAGATAATTTTATTGTTAATGTCTAGGATAATTTAATTTCAGCTGAAAATAGATTTTTGTCTGCTGCTCCTCTTCATAATTTAGTGTCTGGTGCAGTTTGGTAGATTCCAATGTCTTCCATTATTTCTGCTATTGATTGTGATCCGCAGCTAAACTCATCTTATTTAGAAGTAATGTAATATATATGTAATTATCGTTTTTGTATTGGGTTGTAATTCCTGTAAATCAAATAGTGTTCAATGGCTAAAAATTCTATTATTCACTCATTTACCCATCTAAAATACGGTACTAAATAAAAAATGTAGATTTTAGAAAAAAACCTGTATGTGTATATATTAAAATACATGGAAAGATATAATTACAGTGAAAAGTAGGGTAAGAGTTGTACAGTTTTATCGGTTATTTCACCGTGCCCTTACTGCTTAGGCAATGTACAGCACAGGCTAGGGAATAAGCAATGGAACAGGTCATGGACTCCACAGGACTAATATTAGTTATTTATCGATCAATTTGTGCTTTTGTATGTAGCACAGAGCGATACAAAGGTGCAGGGGACTACCAGGGTTACATAGAGTGCGGGAAAATGCATCAGCGGGATTGGTGGAAAAGTGCCAGAGGTGGGGAAGAAGGCGATGGATTTAAAGGGGCTTTCCCATCTAGACTATTTATGACATATCCACAGAATAAATGGATCAATGTCATAAATGGATCATAGCTGCAGATCATAGATCCAGATGGCCCCCTTTCTGCAGCCAGGCTGAACAGAGTGTACACTGCACATAGGGCAGCATGGTGGCTGAGTGGGTAGCACTACAGCCTTGCAGCACTGGTGTCCTGGGTTCAAGTCCCACCCAGGTCAACATCCACAAAGAGTTTGTATGTTCTCTCCATGTTTGTGTGGGTTTCCTCCAGTTTCCTCCCACACTTCGAAACACACTGGTAGGTTGATTAGATCCCCATGGGGACAAGGACCAATTTGGCAAACTCTGTGCAGCACTGCATAATCTGTAGGCTCTATATAAATACATAATTATTATTACGTGCTCACTCTACATTAACCTGTTTGGGAGCAAGGCTGCCACTAGGAATTATGGAGCCCTTGATGCAAATTTTGCCCTATCCCTTCCCCATGCGTATTAGTTTCCCATGTAGTAATATAAATTTAAGACTTTCGGGGGCTACCGGATGTAAACATATTGTTGTGCCCTCAATGGTCAAGAGTCATAGACATGTCACCAGAACCAAGATGAATATATAGATACGTTATCAGATCCAAGAGTACTATATAGAATACTATACAGATACAGGACCTTGATTACTACATAGATAGAATCCCATAAACAAGCTAGAAAACAAGACGTAATATAAGACTCTCTATGTAGGTCACCCTTATAGGAGAAGATAACATAGATAACACAGAATAAAGGACAAGGTACAGAATTGTGCAGAGCAATACAAGCATTTCCTGTACATCTGGTGACACACACAATATGGGGCAGATTTATCTTAGTCTGATGCACCTTTTTTTGTTGTATTTTATTCCCTTTTTGAGCACATTGGGATAGTTACATAATTTTCTGCGCCTTTTTCCAACAGTTTGCCATGTAGCAGCTTCCTGGTTTGTGCCTAATATAATAATTTGTCTTATATTTCTCCTGCTTCCAGATGTTTGTGCTTTATTTAACATTGATCTGTGCCTACATGGGCGCAAATAATTATGCAAAATCACGCCAGTCCTGACCATGTTTAGGAAAGGCAATGGTATGATTTGCGCAACAAAATTACGACTTTTCTTAAAATTTGTGCCTAATAAGGCTAAAAAAAACCCTGCCAAAACACAAAAGACAAATGAGGTGCAAAAAATAGGCTTACAAAAGGCACAAAAATGCTCAGTGAAGGGGAAAATAAGATAAATAAAATAAATGACCCACAATGTCTTTGATTAGTGGAGTCTCTTTCATTTTCTTCTTCTACCAGGCCGCCATGTCCATTTCTTTTAGTCATAACTTGTTTCGCAACTTGTCTCACAACTTGTCTTCTTAACACAAACTTAATGCTGTTCTGCAGTAACCAATATAGTCACAGGGCCCCCACAGTAGCCAATATATAAACAATGTCCACCTACTGTAGCCAATATAGTAACATTGCTCCCACAGTAGCCACTATAGTCACAGGGCCCCCACAGTAACCAATATAGTCACAGGGCCCCCACAGTAGCCAATATATAAACAATGCCCACCTACTGTAGCCAATATAGTAACATTGCTCCGACAGTAGCCACTATAGTTACAGGGCCCCCACAGTAACCAATATAGTCACAGGGCCCCCACAGTAGTCAATTTAGTCACAGGGGCCCCACAGTAGCCAGTAAAGTCACAGGGCTTAGATACCCATGACCACTGTATACAGGGAACATCATTTAGGTCTCCCAGTTTGGATGTGCTATGACTCAGTGCTTGCCCTTGGTTGCATTCATTGTTTAGTGTTTTGGCTGGTCATGTTTAGCAAGGGTACCATCAAGAAGGCCGGTCGTCTAAAAACCTCCTTTCACAACTGCTTTCCTCTTTCACTACATCTACAATACATTTTCTGGTCAGGACCATTCTCTTACTGGGCAAAGGATACTAATCACTATTAGAGGTTACATTTACTCAATATGAAGATGAGTCATGGATCCAGGGTTTTATTCTGATTTAGAGCTTTGGAGTGGGAGATGTATGCTTTTCCTTAGGTGAATTTTTTTTTTAGATCCTATTGGATGAATATTGCCAAATATTAGACTAGACAGGATGGACTTACATTATTATGCTATTTTACTATGTCATGTTACTTTGTTTGAGTATTCCGGGGAGTTACATTTCCTTAAATAGTTAGACAAATAGTTCCATAATGAAGTGTTCCTTTATTATCTGGCTGTGACTAAAATATCTTATTATCCTACTTTTCTTCGATACATTTTGTAGCGCATCTGAACTGCAGTTCGTTCAGCATAGAAATATAGCTGATTTGCGAATGAAATGAATTCTTTGCTCTTCTCATCATCTTCACTTTCAATACATGCATTCTATGATACAGAGTTTTCCAGGTTCAAAGCTTTTCAAAGTGGCTGACATCTTCTCAAGCCACTTGCCATAAAACCAAATACAAACAGCACATGTTTTAGAAAAGCTCTGCCAATCACCTCTCATTCTGCATGTTCTCCATGACACTTCTCTCCCTGCTTGATTTATTTCATATTAAAAAGGCTGTCAATCTACTTCAAAATAACATTATTATGAAAAATTCCAATGGATTTTAAATCAAAAATACTTTGTCCGCCCACTGGGGGAAGTTAGCTAATAAAGTTCAGGCACAGCAGCTACTGTATGAGAGGTAATCATATACAAGTACAGAGGAATAGAATATGACATTATGTTATTAACATTCTCTTGGTGGTGTATTATAGCTATTTCTAGGGTAAAATATGTACAGGGAGCATATTGATTTTCTTATTAAGATAAATAAGTATTCACATGGAGGATCAAAATATTAAAAGAACTGACCACCAAAATTGGATATTAAGTACTGTAGAGTTCCCACCCTCCTGGTAAGTATAATAACAGTGTATTGGTTTTACTATTTGTTTTTTTGTTCCTTTGTCTTTTTTACACTTTACTGTTGAGGAATGAACTTATAATAGTATTATGTAGAGTTAAAGGGGTATTCCCACGAAGACAAAATTCTGAAATATACTCAGGATAACAATATCACATTCTCTACTTTATTGTTATTAACAAGAATACAGCATTTCACAGATATAATTCCAACCTATCTCTATCAGTCCTTTTGATTACAATTTTGGTTGTCCCTGGATATGATCGTAAATCTTCTGAATAAGGTCGGATGCTTCTCATGAATAGCTTCTCTTTTCCGCACACTTCAGTGCTTTCTGCCTCCTGCCCCTCTCCCCTGCATCACAAGAACAGCTCAGACACAGGCACTTCCTGCCAGCAAGCAGTGTCCAGAGACTAACTCTACTAGCTACAGACAGTTAAGGTCTTTATTTGATGGGAATGTGCATATAGCAGAGATGAAGTGTATCATTGTGTTTTATATCCATCTCATGACTCTGATCTTTCTCTTTTTTTCATATGTGTCAGATACTAGTAGAATGTTCAGAAGCTAAATTAAACCCAAGATAATCTAAGCACATTGTCAGCACACAGCATCTGTTCCCATAGAAACAGTACTCTATATCCCACACATGTTTAACATTTAAAATATGTGTTCCTTATATCATTATTAATATAAACCATATGAAACTTTAACTGACTCCCTTCAGATACCTCTGCCAAGTCCGAGAGGAAGGAGGGGGGCATTTCAAATCATAAAGTTCATCTGCTCCTGGATGCCTCAGGCTTTAAGCATCTATCCAACAGCCCCTCCCGCATCCTTTCTCTCTCCTCCTCCCTCCCCCTGATGTCGAAGCCCTTGCTAGATAGTGTGCCATGGCTGGTACACAAACGCCGCAGGTGCAGCTGAACGGCTAGAATGGCTTGCCGCTGTGAGCTGACATCAGGGGGAGGAAGGAGAAAGCATGTGGCAGGGGGCAGTGGGCAGTGAGAGGGGCTGGAGGAGTGACGCTGATGGGCCGCGGCATCCAGGAGCAGATGAAGGTTATGATTTGATATGACCGCTCCCCCGGGACTCAGCTGAGGAATCTGGCAGGGAGCCAGGTAAAGTTACATATTGTTTATTTCAATAATGATATGAGGCACATATTTTTTAAAACATGTGTGAGATATACAGTATTTTATCTGTGGGAATCTAATTATAATAATAATTGGTGACAAGTTCTCATTAAAGGAAATCTACCATCAAAATCAAGCATGATAAACCAGGGGCACTGAACGGAGGTTTGAACGGTAGTTTGAGTTATAATGTATTTTGTATTATAGTGAATAGAGGTAAATGTAATGTATAATGTATTATAGTGTATAGAGGTAAATATAGAGCAGTATTTATGACGTGATATATTACCAATGCAATGCACAATATAACAATGCAGTAATAAAGAAATATGGAAGTGTCCCTCTTCTGAGACGTCAGCTGACTATCAATGAAATAGTCCTATCAGTGGATAGACTGCAAAGGCTGAAGGTTTATGGGTGTAGGAGTTTCCTTAAGTCGAATTAATATGAAAAATTGCAATTTGCCAATTAATGGATAGTAAAGATTTCTCGGTATCACTTTACAAGTGTTACATTTCCCAGTGTTAAATTGCTGTGGATTTTCTGCACACAAATTATAGTCACATTAATACCTAATGAGGTAGCGGTGATAAATGTTATTACTACAAATACCAGAGGAACCACCTGAGTAATTATTTATAGTGAATAGTAAAGTGCCGCCATGCTGTGTGTGTGCTGCCAGGGTTGTCATAAAGAAATAGTGGCAATATACAGGTAAATCCTCCAGCATGTGTTCCTTCTATGGTGCCCAGCAGGATTCATACATCGCACCATTCATCTGGCTTCTGCACCGGACAATGGGTCATACTGGACCCACAATAATATCTATTGTATGCTTAGCATTAAAGTCTTTTTTAAGTATGAAAGAGTTATTTGTATACATTTTAGATTTTTTTTCATGTCTGTGCTTATTTTCTATGGATGTAGAAAAATTTTACCTTTCTCTTAGAAAAAGTTCTGTGGCATGGGTTATGTCTGAACTAAAAGAGTATACCACTGCGGCTCAGTCACTACAGCCTTGCAGTGCTGGGGTCCTGGATTCAAGTCCCATCCAGGTCAACATCTGCAAAGGGTTTGTATGTTCTCGCTGTGTTTGCGTTGGTTTCCTCCGGTTTCCTCCCACACTCCAAAACATACTGGCAGGTTGATTAGATTGTGAGCCCCATGGGGACCGGGACTGATTTGGCAAGCTCTGTGTAGCGCTGCGTAATCTGTGTATACTATAGAAATAAAGGAATTATTATTTATTATTTTTTAATGGCATGCTCTTACTTTTTATTTATCATAAGATCTGGACATTTGTTACCCGCCTCCTTCCTCCTGGAGCTTTCCCTTCACCATTGCAAAAAACATTTACATATACAAAGAGCACTTGCCCATACCCAGCAAGTTCCATAGGACAGGACACTGCTGTTACACCTGTTTTAAAGGGGTTGTCCAGGATTGAGCTATTGTGACTGCTGCGGTTTCTCCATTTTCTACAAAGAATACTACCATACATAAGAATCAACCATAATAAACTAGAGGCGTTTACACAAATATCCAGGCACTGTGGTTGTGGTTATCTTCTTATATTTGTTATCCATGGCTTCCTTCCCTCTAAAATTATATGTGAGAATTATGCTAATGAGCCAGAAGGGCTCTGGGGGGACATTACCAGAGTCGTTGTAGTTTCACAGCCATTACTGGAGCACTTTCCCCCTCCCACTGTGTTTTGAAACCTTCTTTGCTGCAGTAAGATTACAGCAAGCAGAGGGAGGGTGGAATTGCTGAAGGAGCAGGGGAAATGGTAATACAGTGTAACAGTCTGTGAAGCTGCAACTTGTAGGGCCTTTGGTAACACCCCAGAGCTCTTCTGGTTCATTAGCATAATTGTAATAGTTGAATAACAAATATAAGAAGATTACCACAGTCACATTGCCTGTATCTTTGAGTAAGTGCCTCTAGTTTATCTTGCTTGATTTTGGTGGAAGATTTCCTTTAAAGAAGGCTGAGTTGTAAAGCATCCAAGTGACAAAAGAACACCATACAACTGGTCTGTGAAGTGGGGCTAGCACTCATTAGAGTGCTATAGCCAATATAGAAAGTTTATCAGCGAGGTGCCCATTGTCAAATCCCAGAGCTGGGGTCGTAACTACCTCGGTAGCAGCCACAGCTGCTGCTATAGGGCCCACAGTGTAAGGGTGTCCCAGCATATGGGGTATTGGGTGTGTGTGGTGTGTATATGTATGGGTGTATATCTGCATATCTGTATATGGTATTTTATGCATGTGTGTACACGTGATGTGTATATGCTGCATGGGTGTATATGGTACTGTATGTATGTGTGTGTAAATGCTGTATATATATATATATATATATATATATATATATATATATATGTATATTTGGTTTGTGTATACTGTATCTATGTTTATGTGTTATGTCTATATAATATATATATGAGTATATTAATATGTTTTTATATGAATGTATTCTATGTATATGTTTTAAGTGGGAAAGTGGGTCCCAATTCACAAATCTGCTACGGGGCGCAGCCTCTCCTAGTTACACCCCTGTCCCAGTGATCTGTAATTGATCTCCCATACCAAAGATAGGTCCTTAAAAACTGGACTATTCCTTTCACACGGGGAGATTGTTATCTACTAGAATGTCACCTTCAAAGATTCCAACCATATCAAGTAAGTCAACCTTTTTTTAAATGATACCCATGGGATGAATAATTTCTGCTCCATAAAATTGTTACCCAATATCCTGTGAAAATGATAAAAATATATTTATCTATATTACTATCTCTGCACCTTCAATATTTATCCTTAAGCCAGATCACCAAAAATAAAAGGGCTGTTTCCCTTCACTCCTGTCCATAATAGAGCTAGATGAGCGTGACCAAGCACGTCACTCTTCATCCTACTGCCCTTCTTCAGAGAGGTAGAGATGAAAACAGACTGAAGGAGTCATCAGACTCAGATTTACTGATCAGTGCACTTAGGGGAATGGAGGGGGGGGGGCAGGGGAAAATGTGGAGAAGAAGACACTTTTTCTGTAATAAAATATATTAAAAAGGTTTTTTTTATCACTGCTTGTAATAATGATTTTTGACAAACTTAAAGCCAATGTTACAATGTACAGTTAGTGAGCAGGACCCTCACTCCAATTGTGTTATCTGATCATGGTATTAATCTGTAATATTTGTGTATGTATCTCATGATCTGTACAGCGCTGCTGAATATAATAGCTTTATTATTGTACCTATGTACATTTTATTAGCCAAAATCTTGTTTGGAGTGAGCTATATATGGTTGGTTACAACTGGTATGTTTCGGTTATCGGCAACTGATGGTAGATCAAAGACTTATTTGAAAGTCTTCACTGCGAAATTATATGGGGTTATCAGTGGTTTTGGTTAGTTCTCAGATTTTTTTTGCAATTGTTTTGTCAATGTTGTTTTTTTTGCTGATTTTTATGTGGCATTTGAGCAAAGTACTAAGTTCAAACTTGCCAAGAATAATTTGCCCCTGAGGTCACAGCATTTTGCCTCAAATGCTGTAATAAAAAACACAATTGCTAATTGTTGTGATTGTAAAATGTTCTCATACAAAGCCGATTTATCAGAATTAACAATATGTAATATCTGATAAACATTTTAAGGCTATATGTTCTTTGGAGTCATTATTAGGACCCTTCATCTCGGATGGGAAAGCACAACAACCCAATGAACCATTGGGATCCAGCTGTATCCATCACATGATAAATATATCATTTTCTAGTTTCGTTTTTTTTCCTCCTATAACAGAATAGAAAGATATCCTGACTTTTTTCAGCGGCAGATGTTGGGGGAGTTGGGGATTGGGCAAGTTGAAAAGCAATTTTCTTCTTTCACTATACATGACCTTTTGTCTTTCCAGTGTATGACCCACATTTATTAAAACCCCTGCACCAGTTATTGATCTGACTTTGCGTGTTCTTTTCCGTACAATTTGCTTGAACATGTAATTATAAAGTATCCACGACACACTGCACTATAACCGATGCAACACAAAATTCTGCACTGAAAGGGGTGTTCCGGTGCGATGGACCATGGGTCATATTTATGATGCAGTATCCAACAGAATTTTAATGTATGCCCTATGTTAAAGGTGCTTCAAAAAAGTTGGGGCACTCTGTCGGGGCAGTGCAGGGCAGCCAGAATCACGAAGAACATGTGCCAAAGTTCATGAATCTGGCGCCCCCTGCACACTTCACAGGCACTCTGCACCTGGAGCAGTTTGCACCATTTTTGATAAATGTGGGCCCATATGTATGAAAGAGTTAGGAAAAATAGGTGTCAGCTGAAGGTTTGTTTGGTCAAAACAGTCATCAATAGGAGCCTTAAAAGTAAACAATTAAGCACCTGGTTCTCTACCTGTATGCATTGATAGGAAAGAACTGTGTCAATAATATTTAAGAATTTTTTGTGGATGCAAATATTGATTATTGATCCTATAGATCAATGGGTCTGACCTCCACCGATCAACTGTAGAAGAGACCACAGTGCTTGGACATGCACTTCTGTCACTATACTTTTCACACGCATTATACAAGCATATTGGTTGAAAAGAGGTTGAGTTTGATAGTTGAATCCCATTCAACCATGCCAAATGACTGATATATGTGACACCATTGGAGAGCGGCTGTCGCCATCTTTCTCCATTTAGAACATTGGAAAACAGCAATTTTATCAATTAATTACAAATAAGAATAAATGTTGCGCACTTAGCTGGAGACACCCTTAGTAATGCACATTTCAGTTCATTCATTATTTTGTCATTGACAAACTCTATGAGCTAAGTGGAGCTTTGGGCATCTAAAACAGATTAAGTGTTCATGGTTCATTTGAGTAGACACAGGAATTGCCCTGGGAAAGCAGGGCCAAAGAAAAAAGGGAAATATGAACATGAAATAAAGCATCGTAATGTTCCCTTTTGGGTCAACAAACATGACTTTATAAACAGCCCTGCCTTATTTCATGCCAACTGGAAAAATATTACCATGGAAGAAGTTGTAGCCTACAGTCACATGGTTAGTTGAAAATAAATAATAATCAATAATTTATATATAAAAATATATATAATAATCAAAAAGTTATCTGTGAGATTTGTCTAAACTATCAGTGAACTTGTGGATTTTTTTCTCAGATGGCCTGTGTTAGTACCTTCATCCAGACAGGAAGAGGAAGTATGTAATAAATTTCAATATTTGTGGATAATACTAAGCTCTGTAGAGTAATCAACACAGCAGAGGATAGTATCACATTACAGAGGGATTTTAGGAATTGAGAGTCATTCTGGGAGACAAAAAGTAAGGTAATGCACTTTGGTATGGAAAACAAAAAGTATAATTGTATATTGAACAGTAAAACATGTTTGGCCTAGTTTTAAAATAAATAACTACACAGCAAAGTTTGACATTTGTTGTTTGCTTATTGAAGGTTATATATACTTTATTTTAGGGACTTCTAGGGACCATAAGTCTATTTGTTCTTATTATGTCATCATATGTAAAACAATCAACCCTATCAACCAGGTATTGTCCACATGTGGCTAGTCAAAAGCAATGAGCAGACCCAAACCACAAACCTGAACCTGAACCAGGACTTCAGCTAGGAGTTTTGGATTCCAAAACTGAAATCTTTGTTCAAGGTGTGGCCAAACTTGCAGATTCTGAACCCAACTGAGTCCGCTCATCCCTAATAGTCATCTAAATGCTTTTTCTAAACTTCAAGTATTGTGGGAGCTCAGAATACAGATGAAGCTCTTAGGCAATGGGATTCTCTTTTATTGAACCACTTCGCCCAGGTCTAATATGTATAGTGGTATAGAATTACTAAAACACACAAGCAAGGAAGTGAGAGGCCTTCTTTTGCTGTCATTGAGCAAACTCAAATAATGCAATGGCCCTATATGGGGTGTCCAAATGCTTACCCTCTTACCTCACTTTTCCCTGTATAATTATTCTTGGTAACAAAATTAAAAAGGTTTGGTCATGAAATACATTTATCATCTCTATAGGATAAGGGATACAAGTCTGATCCACCAGGGAGTCAATGGAGTGCAGCAAATATTCTAATTCTTATCTCCTAATCCTGTGAATCGGGGAGAAATGTAAATTCTCCTAGGATGTTTTATATTGTGCTATGGTACCTCTCTTTCTATGTAGCCAAAAAACAACACAAAAATAGCGGTAAAAAAGTCATATTAAAAAAACGAATTAAATGAAAACATTAATAATATTATGTTATTAACTATTTGGTGGCTCTCATAATGATTGGCTCTCATAATGAGCACATTGCTCTTACTTATATCTTATCTAGTTGCTATATTTAATTCTACCGCAAAATGCTGATAGATTCAAGAATTTTACTTTGGTAAGTAATAAGTATTTTCAATTTAGACTACTAATGTCTTTCCTTCAAGGGAGCTACCTATTTTAGACAATCACTTTCCATATAAACTATTAAGGCCTGTCGGGACCTACCTCTATTAGCCGGAGCTGACAGCCACATCAAGTTCGGCTCTACTCTGGAGTACCATTAGCCTCTTTTGAAATCAATGGACCAGTCAAGTAGTACTAAAATACTGTGTTCTTGCAAGGTTATTAACTTATTGCATGGTCAGCAGGGAGAGTCTAACAATCAGCGTTATACTATGGGACCCACACTAGGGGTTATCTAAAGTACTAAATATAAATATATGTATATATTATATAAAAAATAGGCAGCACACCAAAACAGGGTCGAACTGGGGGGCTTAGGAACCACCAGTGAAATTGATTCTTGGGGTCCACCTACAAGGTCCGGAGTGTCCGACGATCAGGCAGTCGTGCACCCGATATCCTACATGTGTCGCTCTCCGCTCAGGTCCGCCGTAGTTCACCATCTTCCCCCAGTGCATGTAAGTGCTTAGCTTGCAACATAATGAAGTTAAATCCCACAGTTTGTCTGAATCCGTCGGATCAGCCGACGTCCCGTCCCCCGATTTGTGTTGCATGAAAGCCGGTGCGATTGCAACACAATCTGATCGCGTGCGACACAATCCCCTTCAAATTACCCTTAGTAAATAAGCCCCAATGCTTTCTTATTGCGTCTGAAAAGTCCCCTTAGTATATAGCCTGCTAGCCCCCTGCAGTATATAGCCAGCTAGCCCATGTAGTGTAAAGCCTGCCTCCCCCCTGTAGTATATAGTCTGCCTGCCTCCCCTGTAGTATATAGCCTGCCAGCCGCCTGTAGTATATAGCCTGCCTGCCCCCTGTTGTATATAGCTTGCCAGCCCCCTGTAGTATATAGCCTGCCAGCCCCTGTAGTATATAGCCTGCCTGCCCCCTGTAGTATATAGCCAGCCAGCCCATTAAGTGTATAACCTGCCTGCCCCCTGTAGTATATAGCCTGCCAGACAGCCCCCTATGGTATATAGCTTGCCAGCCCCCTGTAGTATATAGCCTGCCAGCCCCTGTAGTAAATATCCTGCCTGCTCCCTGTAGTATTTAGCCTGCCAGCCCACTGTAGTATATAGCCAGCCAGCCCCCTGTAGTATATAGCCAGCCCTTAAAAAAATAAACTCCTGTTCTATCTCCATGTTGCGGTGGGTCCGCTGACATCACAGAGTGCGCCGGCCGGGCCATGCGCATGGAGGTGTCGCAGACCCTGCCTCGGCCTGAAGAAAGAAGAGGCGCTGTTGTGGACCCACCATGAACATGGAGATAGAAGAGGAGCTGCCCGGGCCATCGGAATGGTGAGTACTCAGTTTTTTATATACCCGAGTATAAGCCGAGTGAGGAATTTTTGTGCTGAAAAACTTGGCTTATACTCGAGTATATACGGTAAGTACGTTTTCCAAAGGTAGAAAAACAAAACTGCCGTGCAATCTATAATATGTCAGCAGTCCTCTACATGAATGTCTGACTTTTAAGAAGCCTAGTGACATGATGCAGCATAATGGCCAAACCAGGAAGTCTTTTCCAGAAGTAACAGACTCCCAACTGTGGACAGCGCTGTTTCAATAACCTTACAACTCATCAATACAGTATAGGCTGTAAAGCCAATCTCCATCAGTATAATTAATTCCTTCCTGATCTACATCTATCTATGGTATACACAAGCTGCCATCATATTCTATTTCATAGTAACCGCAGATAGGAGAGATAAAGGCTCTTGCAGTTGAGTAGTTATTAGTATACTTGTCAGTATTCCTTGCTGCAGTCACTGCTATTTTCTGTCCCAGTAGATGGGAACTACTCCAATGGAAAAGGTCAGCAGAGATTTCATGGAACAGTAATTCTGAAAGTTACCAGATGTCTTGCTGCACATTTGTCCCCTGTACTCTATATTATTTCTTATCACTAGGAGGTTACCGGCTCCTCTTGGGTTCTTCTTGAATTTCCTTATTTCTATAGTGTTTTCCTTTTTTCGTAATATATAACATTAACCATTGCTGTGAAATGATTTAATGATTTCTAAGGTAACCTTTTTTCATCCCAGTGCCTTTGTCAGATAAATTTAGGAGCAAGGTCAAAGGTACAAAGTAGTGATACAGTGTATGGGGAAGATTCATCCTAAAGTTTCTGAGGTAAAACTGTTTTAGTTGCCCATGAAAACCAATCAGAGATCAGCTTTAATTTTATAATCAGCTGTGGGAAAATGAAAGCTGAGCTCCGATTGGTTGTAATGGGTAACTAGAACAGTTCTACTCAAAGAGACTTATGATAAATCTCCCCCTTTGAACCTATACTGTCACACCCAACTGGAATTGCCCTTTTTTCATTCTTTATGACGGAGATGTAGCGAGGGGGCATTATTCGGTGAACGTTACATCTTGGAACACGGCACAAGACAGTAATACAGTGGTCGCTACACGGAACATTACAAGCGTCGCTGCGCCTGTGATGGTGTTCTCTCCCTCCTCTGTGATGTAACTGAGTGATTTTTGCAGCAGAAAGCTCCAAAAATTAAACGTGAACTTTCCAAATAGCTTCTTAATAACTGTTGCCCAAATCAATGGCGCTCCATGAATATTTTGACACTGTTTAAATGGGTTTGTATCCTCGGCAGTGGGATTCTGGTTATTTAGTCTGTCAGGCTGCAAATGTGGAAATATCACCTCTCACTGAGCAAAGTCCAATATCTCATTAGAAAATGAAAATAAAGGAGAAGGGAAAGCACAAATGCTGTCAGTGGCAGTGAGGAAAGAAATTAAACCTCCGGAGGCTTGTATATCTTATACAAAAGATTATGCACTGCCAGGTTGTATAAATCATACTGAGGCGTACAGGCTGCAATGGGCTAGAAAATAAAGAACCATAAAAGTGTCATATTGAAATACAGTCCCTGAGAATTCTTTTATGATCAGTCTAAATTCGCATGACATTCTCTCAAATTCAGGGGTGTGTTTGAATTGTTTATACCCAAGCTCTTAACCGTCAATGACAAAGTCCCGGTTTCCTTAGGAAATTGGTGTAAACAGGGCTTATTAGGAAGGCATAAAAAACGGTTAAAACACACACATAGGAAGTTGTGTTGTTTCATATAAATGCCCCATGGCCCTCGCCAGCATTAGCCTGTCTCGTACCAGATTTACTATCCATAAATTGGTTGAACTTAGATATTGCGGTTGTAAGGCGACGAACGGGAGTGTTTTAAATGGAATTAAGCATGAAGAAATTCACGACGGTGTGCTATTGCCCATGAAATATGTCTCCGCCGATCATATACAAGGCGTGGTATTTTATGGACATGCTTAGCGGAAACAAACCTGGACAGAATGAAACCACTGAAAGGAAATGTACCAAGGCGCTGACAAATAAAATATTAAGGCGTAGAATACATTACACCTTTCTTCTTTTATGGCAGCTCACCTATTTTAATGGAAATATATAATAGGATACCGACTTCCCCGGTCATGAATTACGCAGAATCACAATGTGTAAATGATGTGTGAGACTGGAAATGACTAATTGGTCTCAACAAATAGAAATTATACTACCTGCCATGCAGAAATGTAATATATGGCTTCACTTGTTGCTGCCACTAAGAATGATGTTATTACCGAGCCTCATAGAGTACTTCAGAAGACAAGAATATGTTCAGGTGAACTCCTTGAATATAACATTTCTTGTCAAAGGGATTGTTTTATTGAAATGTAACATAAAATTAATTTTTAATATACTTTATAAATCAAATGTGCTCATCGATCCTATCTTGGACCCCCTGTCCTGGCCGTGGACCACTCCCTCCCTCTACCTGTATTTGTTTTAACATAACTAACACTACTGGGGGATTAGAATTATGTGAGCAGGTCTAACAAAAATATCCGGACAATGCCTTGTCCCGTCCTGGCATTGCTAGGATATCAACAGTGTCAACAATATGGCTGCCCAGAAAAAGCCAATCACAGCCAATAGGAGGTGAAATCAATCCCCCCAGTGTGTATAGCTTGGGGAACACATGATGTCATGGTTCCGCCTATGGGTGACAGATGCAATAGTATTACATCAATCCCTGGCCTCCGCTGAGCATCCCCTCAGGGAAGTTGCTAGAGATGTACAGTGGGTACAGAATGTTTTCAGATCCCTTTAAATTTTCCACTCTTTGTTTCATTGCAGGCAATTGGTAAGATCAAAAAAGTTTTTTTTTGTTCATTAACGTACACTCTGCACCCCATCTGGACAGAATAAAGCAAAAAATGTAGATATTTTTGCTTATTTACTAAACAAGAAAAGCTGAAATATCACATGGTCATAAGTATTCAGACCATTTGCCACGAAACTCATATTTAACTCACATGCTGTCCATTTCCTTCTAATCCTCCTTGAGATAGTTCTACGATATATTGGAGTCCAGTTTGGTTTAATTAAACTGATTGGACATGATTAGGAAAGGAACACAACAGTCTATATAAGACCTCACAGTGCATGTCAGAGCACAAAAGAATCATGAAATCTAATGAACTGCCCAGGATGCTCACAGACAGAATTGTGGCAAGGTACAGATCTGGCCAAAATTACAAAATAATTTCTGCAGCACTCAAGGTTCCTAAGAGCACAGTGGCTTCCATAATTCTAAAATGGAAGAGGTTCAGGACCTGGCCATCCAGCCAAGCAATTGTGGGAGAAAAACCCTGGTGGAAGAGGTAGAGAAGAACCCCAAGATCATTGTGGCTCAGCTCCAGGAATGCAGTCAGAAGATGGGAGAAAGTTCCACAAAGTCAACTATAACTGCAGCCCTCCACCAGTCGGGGCTGCATGGCAGAGTGTGCGAACCGAAGCTCTCCTCGGTGCAAAAACACATGAAGGACTTTGAGACTATGATAAATAACTTTTAAGTGTTAACTCTAAGCGGAGCAAACCATGCACTGCTCATCACCTGCCAAATACAATCCTAACAGTAAAATATGGTGGTGGCATCATGCTATGGTAGTGTTTTTCAGCTACAGGAACAGAAAAGATGAATGGGGCCAAGTACACAGATATCCTTGATGAAAACCTCTTCCAGAGTGCTCTAGACCTCAGATTGGGCCAAAGGTTCACCATCCAACAAGACAATTGCACAATGGAAATCACGCAGCTAAAATAACAAAGCAGCGGCTTCAGAACAACTAAGTGGCCATTCTTGACTGACCCAGTCAGAACCCTGGCCTAAACCCGAGCATCTCTGGAGAGACTTGAAAATGGCCTCCACCAATGTTCACCATCCAACTTGAGGGAACTGAAGAGGATCTGCAAGGAAGATTGGCAGAGGATCCCTAAATCCAGGGGTTGCATCACGCCAAAGGAGACTCATGTCTGTACTAGCTCAATAGATGAATCTACTCAATACTGAGCAAAGGGTTTGAATACCTTTTCCATGTGATATGTCAGTTTTCTTTTGTTTAATAAATTAGCTAAATTATCTACATTTCAATTTTTTTCTCTCAAGATGGGGTGCAGAGTGTACATTAATGAAGGGTCTAAATACTTTCTGTAGTCACTGTAACTGTCCATATAACAACAGTTATGTTACTCAGCAGAAGCCAATCACAGTTCGGGCTCAGGAATTTGATCGACATAAACTTTCATTACCTTTGTGAAGACAACATTTTTAAATTTTTCTAGGGAGGACACTGGGATTAAAGGGGTTGTCAGGGATTTTTTCATTTTTATTTATCAACAGGTTGTCACTAAAGATGAGCGGACACCCCTGGGCCATTGTAGCCATAGTTTGTTGCTAGGGAGGTCAATTTAATGGATTGACTTTTTAGCTGCCAATCAGGCAATATGTCTGGGTCATTTGGCCAAACCGAACCCTGAAAGTTGAATCCGCTCATCTCTAGTTGTCACTATTGATCTGTATACAAACAGAACCAATGCGAAACAGGAAGAAAACAATGCAGGACCAGAGAATCAATATAGCTATCATTAGTTATAAAAAATCACCTGGAAAGCCCCAACTTCAAAAAATCAGAAAGAAGAGAAAGAAGGGGGTGACTGGAATCTTACCGAGCCCGTTAACCCGTGTTCTGTCATTGAATCAACCCTAAAATGTAAAATTTTTGAGTACTCTGATCATTGTATGATTTTTCAGATTTATGTTATATCCCTTTGTCTAATAAATCTCTGTCTTTTTATTATTGCTACTGGAAATATATAATTTTTGGACTGTCTATTGTTAATATCTTTTATAAAATGCTTCTACAATGGATGACCCTCTGCTTTACTAATCCTTTCTGATTTCTGTAAGAAGTAGCAATATTCCATTGAGCCCGTAACTCAGCTGCAGTAATGTATATTAATTCATTGGATGAATATCAAAGGCAGGATTAATGAACAGTATTGTTTAAAGGTCAGCCAGTGACAGCGCGCAACTTCAACTTTGGACAATTAGATTACTTGTTGGGTACGTGCCACAAGAATGCATAATGAAGGGGAATTTGTTTTGTATCATATTTCGCTGCTGCTTATTCCCTGGGGCTTAATCTACCAAGGATGTTCCCTGCAATGTATAGAAACTAATGGTAAGGAACCGATAACCTATAATACAGATCATGGTTTGTTAATTTTATATCAAGGTCATATTTTGTGACTACTTTAATCAAATGGAATCAAATCAGCAAAAGTTAAAGCCATGAAAAAGTATCCAACACATTGGGGAGATTTATCATTAGGCGGCTCCTTGGGACTGTTCTATCTCTGTCTTTGAAGCTTCGTTGGCCGTCAGATTCATTAAAGTGGCTTTGGCCCTTTAATAAATGTTCTTTTGCTCTACTTGTGTCTGGGATTTTTCTTTCAAAAGGTGCAATAAGGCGCAAAATGCATAAAAAGCACACACAGCACATAGTCCATCAGGGGACTGGCATGACTATACAACTTTCTTGTGTTTTTTTGTACGCCAAAAAAGACCATCAAAACCAATGGTAAATCTTCCCTATTGACTAACCTGTGCCATCTATAGAGAGCCCTTAACCATAACATGTGATTTATCATACTTGGGTATTCACATAGGACAAGGTGTCTAATTGACTCCTTTGAGTCCTGCCCTATGTAATATTTCTTTATTCTTTTATTTCTGCTAAATAATAACATAAACTCAGATTTTTTTTCCTAAAGGGATTGTCCGACTATTAGAAAAATTTAGCAGACGAACTGGGAGGGCTTTGTTTTTTTAGAAAAAAAAGCTTTAATCACCTCCTCCAGCGCTCCTTGTGTCCCGCGTCATGGTCCGTTGGAGCCAGGCCCTGTTTGTTTACAGGGGCATGGGAGTTCCGCTCCGACTGCTTTTGGGCCCTGGCAGTTTCCGGAGCAGAGCTTCATGCCCCTGTAAACAAACCAAAGCCCAGGACACCGGGAGTGCCGGTGGAGGTGAGTAAAGCTTTATTTTTTAAAAGCCCCCCCCAACCCTTCTTTTTTTTCTAATAGTTGGACAACCCCTTTAAGATGTTCAAACAAGTCCAAAGGAGGTCAGTGCAGTTGTGAGATGTATTTTCAACTCTGGATTAAAAAGAAAAGTATAGAAAAGTAGCTCAGCAGAAAGGAGAGGAGTGAGCAGTAGCTGTTAGAGCAACTAGGTTCCCCCTGAAAGGCTCTGAGAAAGCTGAGAAATAGAGATAGTTAGATAGATAGATACTGCAAAATGTTCAATGCACGTCATTTAATGGCCAGAAATGTTCTATAATATGCTGTAATATTATTAGTTTAGGTTTTCTTGTCTACGTTGAAAACAGCTCTATAAGTTCAAGTAAAATAGATTAATTTGTAGCATTGGTGCAAAGAGATTGGTTCCAAAAAATAGAAGATACCAGGAGGAACAATACATAGTTGGGAATAAAATAGTAGAGCAAGGAAAGTGAAAGCCTATTGACTGCAGTTTTTAAACCCTAGGAGGGAATAGACCGCTATATCTTTAGCTATGAGCAGTTCCCATGTACCATTGCCTCAGCACCTTGCAGGCTGAATACATAGTTTAGGGTATTGATAGAACAAAAACAAATATAAGTCTAAGCCCAAACACAATCATCGCCTCCCTAGACATTTCCTTTCCACATTCCCTTCCTGCGCCAATTTTTAAAATTATTTGCTGTATTTATATGTAATTGTGCCGTGTTCCATTCGATGTGTAACCCTGAAGTTCTTGGCATTGCACAGTGATATACGGTAGTTATGTTTGCCAACAAGTCATGACCACACAGCACCAATGCACACGACTTCGAGAAAGACCAACAATAATAACTATTTTGTTGTATTCATCATCAGTGTAAAGTTCAATCATTATATATTTTAACATCATAAGCATTGCATGGCCTCTTGTGGCAAATTATATCTTTTTTTTCTTGTAGTCAGGAACATTCGCAATTTTCAGATGCAAAAGCAAAATTTACCTTATGTTCAAGGCTATGTGTTGTCAGGAGACAGCAGAGAATAAGCCCCAGATGAACAGAACAGAGCATCGTCCTGACTCAGCAGAGCCGGATATTTAGCTGAATTGATAATCATTTACTTTATAGCAATTAATTGGTGTCTTGTGTGATTATACAACATTATTTTATATTTTTAACTTTATAAATCAAAGGCTTAAGCACTTTACAATGTAATCATATGAATAAGACATTTTACATCTCATTATTATAATGCAAATAAGGTAAGTACTGCAATATGTTGGATCTCCCTGAGCTATTAATTAACCTTGTTCTTCTATAGCTGCAGGGACAAAACAATAGGAAAATGTGATTCTAATTTGTATAAGTAAAATCCTGTATTCGTACTAAACCATGCAAAATACATGTATAGGGGGATATTTATCATACGCTGGCGCTCGTGCGCTGCAAATTCGCAGCCCTATACATCAAGAGGCTTCTGCCTCTTGATGTATCGGGGTGGGAGGCTGCGAAGCAGGGCCTGGCGTAGAAAAAAGCGCAGCCGGCTACTTTTCACATATGAAAAGTCGCCGGCAGCAGCAAGTGCGCAGGCGCGGGGACAGTAACGCCCACTCCGGCCGAGCCCTCCGCTCGGCCGGCCGCGCCCCCCCTTCACGCCCTTCACCCCCTTCACCCCCCACTGGCATTAAGGTGGCGGATCGTGGCAAATAATCGCAAAAGATAGCATTTGCGATTATTTCTGGAACAACATGTCCATCTGGAACTATCCTCCTACCTTTCCTCCAACTCCCTCTTTGACAAACTACAATCTGCTTTCTGACCAAATCACTCCACTGCAACTGCCCTGACCAAAGTATTCAATGACCTCTTGTCTGCCAAGGCAAAACACCGCTACTCTATTCTCCTCCTCCTTCATCTGTCCGCTTCCTTTGACGCTGTCTACTATTCTCTCCTTCGACAAACACTACATTCTCTTGGCATCACTGACCTGAAATTCAGTGTCTATCACTCTCATACCACCTTTTATCTCGTCTCCTCTCTGTTGGCATCCCGCAAGGTTCTATCCTGGGACCCCTACTCTTTTCCATCCACACCTCTGGCCTAGGACAGCTCATTAAGTCCCATGGCTTTCAATACCACTCCTATGACACACAGATCTATATTTTTGGCCCAGAATTCCAGAGTGTCTATCAGCCATACCCTCTTTTCTTCACGTTTTCTAAAACTTAAAATGGAAAAAACAGAACTCATACTTTTTCCTCCAGACCCCTTCTTGACCTAACCATCACAATTCATAGCTCCACACTCTTCCCGGTTCCTAAAGTCCACTGCCTTGGAGTCATCTTTGACTATGCCTTATCCTTTTATCCTCACATACAAGCCCTTCTAAAACCTGTCGCCTCCATCTCAAGAACATCTCTCAGATCTGAATCTACCTAATTACTAATCCATATCCGAATCATATTCCTCTTGGACTATTCCAAGATTCTTCTCTGTAGTCTCCCAGCTAACTCTCTAACACCCGACCAATGTATCCTTAACTCTGCTGCCCGGCTCATCTATCTGCATTGTTGCTTCTCCTCTGCCTATCCTTTCTGCCGCTCTCTCCACTTGTTACCCTTTACACAGCGAACTCAATCTAAAATACTTACCATGACTTATAAAGCCACCCACAACCTGTCCCCTCCATATATCTCTGATCAGCCAATACCGTCCCCTAAGTAATCTCCATTCCTCACAGGATCTTCAGTTTGTAACCTCTGTTACTATCGGCTCTTTTCACAACCGTATACTGGATTTCCCCCCGTGCACCCCCATATTTAGGTACTCTCTACCAAAATGTGTCATTCTGTCCCCAACCTTCCAATACTTTCCTCACACAATACAAGTCATCACATAGCTCTTTACATGGATAAATAAAAAAGTGATAGATTTGTGATGGTGGGGAGTGAAAAATAAAAACCCAAAATGAAAAAGGGCTTGGCTGTTAAGGAGTTAAGAAAGCCAGGAAAGAGTAAAGCAGTGGTCAGACTAGTAAGGATATAACTTAACCTAAGAACCAAATCACAATCATTGGCACCTCCTCAGCTGTACTTTACAGATCATTGCAGCCTGAACAGACTCAGCTATTACAATAATGTGACTAAATTTCCCTTTACACGACTTATGTAACCTATTGCTTCAACATTTGTCATAGAAATAAGTATATTATATCACTACAAACTAAGTGAAGTGACAAATGCTACTATTTTCCAGCTAATATTGACATGAGGTAAATGTATGATGCTCCGGCATATAAGAGACGCTGGTATATAACAAGTGTTTTCCCATAAATACTCCATCGCTCCCAGCATTTTCAGAACGTTTCCAGTGAAGAGGTGACGTATAATGGATATTTTCTGTTTGCTTTAGTTAAGAGGGTAATATTCCTCATTTAATAGGAAAGCAGCCCATTTATTCCCACCCCTTCCCATTTTGTTGACGTTCTCTGGAACCGTTCCTACACAAATAAACAAGCCCTTCTAAAATATTAGAGCCATAAATGTCCTTGAAAGTAGCAAAGTGTGTATAATAAGAGAAGAAAAAGCAAAGAGAAGCTGCTGAATTACTACTGTAATAAAACTGCGGTAATTACTGTCATTTAACACGGTCATTGAATGCTACGAGCTCCTGAATACATTAAAATATTTATGATGAAACAATTATCATTCTTTAAAGCTGTAGATGTCACCTCATTTAGACGGGAGTCTCTATAAAGCATTGCTAAGCGCTTGCCTATGGTTAGATTTCTTGGATGTATAGGTACAATACATATATATATATATATATATATATATATATATATATATATACAGGCAGTTCCCTACTTAAGGACACCCGATTTACAGACAACCCTAAGTTACAAACGAACCTCTGGATGTTGGTAATTTATTGTACTTTAGCCTAGGCTACAATAAACAGCTATAACAGTTATCACAGGTGTCTGTAATGAAGCTTTATTGTTAATCCTGGTTCTTATGACAACCCAACATTTTTTAAATCCAATTGTCACAGAAACCAAGTATACAGTTCCAACTTTATGGTTATTTATGTTTATTTGTGGGTGTGGCTTGTCTTTGTTTATTGGTTTGGTTTAGGATGTGATCTGTGTGGGGTGGTTTGTTATTGGAGGGGGTGGGTTTATGTCTATTTATGGTCATTTATGTTTATTTGTGGGTGTGGCTTGTCTTTGTTTATTGGTTTGGTTTAGGATGTGATAATCGGTTGGGTGGGGGTTGTGGTATTTAGTGTTTATTTATTTTGGTGTATTTTAAGTTATTGTTTTTGCTAGGTGTGAATGGGGCTGGACCAGCAGGTAAGTTAATGTATATGTTGTATATTATGTTTGGTTTGTGTTCTATATTATTATGTTTTTTTACTTTTATATAAAATAAAAGATCTACAGGGGCTTCTGTGTATGATGAGGAATAAGTGAGCATGAGGAGACAGAGTGGATATCTTGGTTTGCAATTACAGGGGTTGTTCAGTCACAACCAGTTATTCGTGAACGAGATTGCTGAGCGTAGTCTTCAGCTACTTCTGTTAGTGGCATAGACAGTGAATGGAGCAACAGTGTGCATACTCAACTTGCCCCTCAGATCATATGGGGTACAACAAACTGCTCTTCTTGTGGCCCGTTCTGTGGTTACAGACTAACTTTTTGAGCCTGAGTAACTCCTTTAAAGGGGCTTTCCCTGATGAAAACATGGCTGACACCTGACCATGGTATGTGCTGCAACTCAGTCGTAAAGAGATGAATGGAGCTTAGTTACAATACCATGCCATGTTTTTGATTCCCTGGACAACCCCTTAGAATGCCCCATTGTAATTCATTATACAGTAACTAAACATCCATTAATTAATCTTGAATACAAAAATTGAAGGACTTATATAAGGTACCTGTCAGGTATACAGTTCAAGTGCCATATTTAGCATTTATGTTGTTAAACAGTATATCAACTTTGTAGAAATCAGTAGTGCATGGTGTATGCATTACTATCATTATGTTATTATGTGATCTGTAAGCTTGTTCTTTTTAACTTTGCAACCTTTATCTTTAGTTTGTAGTTATCTCTGAACTACTAAGTGGAGACCTAGCTGCCGAGACCTACAGCGCCAACTCCCCTTAGAACTCATTTCAAAGTGAACATCTGTTTGTCTTGCTATCAAGAAAGAATTTAACAAAAATTTTAGATTAGGCGATGTCAGGATCACAGATTTAGGTTCAGGAAGGGAGTCTACTGGGTCACACTGGACCGTGCTCTGACAGCTCTCCGCTCTCCAGAACCTGAGTGAATCTAGCTGCCACCACTTGTCATATATGAGGCTGGCAAGACAAATTATTACACTATAACATTAACAAGTTAAGCAATTACTTAACTTGGAATTGGAATTGTTAGAACACAAAAAAGTTTTAATATTAAAGAGGACAGTGTGTACAGACAAAGGAGTTATAAAAAGGGTAACAAAATAAACAGATATATACATAAAATACAAAAATTCCAGTTTGATAAAAATAAAATGGATAGAAAAGTGAATTTAAATGAACTTCGGCTGCGTGGGAAAGCTGAAATAAACGATGAATCTATCTTCTAGGGTTCCCCAAAGAATGACAATCTGTTATATGGAAACCTCTTCCTAAGAATGCTTCCAAAATCTCCCCCAGCGAGAGAACGGCTTGGTATATGCTAATGTTCTTTAATGACCATGTGTAATAACTGATGATATCTTGGTCTTGGTCTTACCTTCATCTTTTCCCTCTGAAAATGTCTCAAATCTGTCTTGTTGTACCTTCCATCCAATCATAGCACTTCTTTAATATTTTAAGAGAAGCATATGAAGTGAAAGCTGCGCTTTGATTGTTTGCCTGGGGCAACATAGACATCTTATAAATATATTATATAGCCACATTCTCACTAGATGGGATTTTGTACCTGTAGTTGAAATACATTATTGTTCCTTATATTGTTCAGATTTACCATTTCAGTGTGTCCCTTCCCTCAGCTAAAAATATAACAATTTTCCATCATTTGAAAATGCCATGGATGTTCTGTTATCAGTGTAGGGACTTTTCCTGCAGGGAGGTTAAATGACCCCTGGAAGTTTCTTGTAGTGCATTGTAAATTGGGATGCGATGACCGAATGTTGAACTCATCCACAATTTAGAAATGTGCTTGTAGTGTGAATAAGCCACTTATATAGTTTTCTTTGTCTGATAATACCATCCTATGTTACCCAATGCATAACCCAATGTCTTTTGATATTTAAATGAGTCATAAAATCTTATCACTTTGAGGTCTTATAGTTTATATACATGCGATATAAACCATATTTTACAGAAGAAATCACCATTCCAAAAGCTTTTCCTAAAACTCCCGAATTATTATTTTCCTCTGATATTTTTTCCATTCTTGGTAGAGTTGTTGTAACCCAGCTTGCTTTATTACAACTCTCTATACCTGCTGGTAGTTGTGGTACATATGTTTTAGTCATTTACTGCAGTAAGTTCCTTTTACAACAAGTCAACCTAATTCAATGTTCCCCTTGCTTTAAAGCGTAATTAAATTTTTGACAAGATTGCATGAATAAATAGTGCTAATGGTAATAGAAAACTTTGTAATATACTTTATTAAAGACATCTGTTTCTATGTCCTTTTTTCCCCCCAGCCTTTCTTCCTTATTTAAGCAGTTTGTGGAAATCAGCTTTCTGACCTTTATCCACTGAGAGCTGAGAGATAATGGAACCTGATAAAGTGTCTAATAACTTATCTCTTTACAGACAGACAGGATATCCAAAATCCTTACAGAGTTTAAACATCAAGGTAAATGTTCTTTAGGTATGGAAAGAATTAAAGAAGTTGTCCGTTGTTAAAAAAAAATGTAGGGCTGGGGAGGGCTTGTGAAAAAACAAGCATGTACTAGACTCAACCGGCGCTCCTGGTGTCCCATGCCACGGTCCATTGGAGCTGTGTACCTGTGTGCTTACAGGGCCACGAAAGCTTCGCTCCGACTACTTCTGTGAGGCTGGTCACGCCCACCTGTCCCCTGTGCCAGCGATGTAACAGGCACTGGGACATGGTAAAGGGTGGGCCCTGATAGACCGTGGAGCGTGGAGTAGTACATGTTTACTTTTTAAACAAGACCTCTCAAGCCCGTGTCCTAGATGTTTTATCAAGAAGACAAGCCCTTTAGTTTTTGCCTGCTTGTCTGAACATTTAGTTTACCTCCTTCTTTCTACTGAAGTGAGCAGTAAATCTGATGTCCTGTACACAGCATCATGCAGATGTTAATGAGGTATACCACAAAGATTATTATTGTTTTCTGCACAAAGTCTCAGCTTCAGAGTTTTAGTTATGATTTAAAGTTGTGTTAAGTCCAATCATATCCTTTCTGCAGATAGATTAATCATCAAGGGAAATATTCTCAAGTTGGGAAATATTGTGTAATTTTTTTTACACAGTGCATTGTGTTACATTCTTGTCATGTGACCAGGGTGACATCATCTATGGTCCTTTAGCCTCCTAACATTAGCAAACTGTACCCCATGTATGTATCTGATCACATAAAATCCCACCAACCTCCATGGAGGATGGGGAGGAGCAGAAGTCCATACAGGCTTGCTGTGATTTAATGTGATCAGATACATACATGTGGTACTATTTGCAAATATAAAGGGTATAGGACCTTAGATGATATCACCCTGGTCAAATGACATGATCTGCTGCATAGTAAGGAGGCATAAGGCATGGGGAGGAGAAGATAAGAGGGGCCAGTTGAGCAGGACATGCCCCCTCTAATGCCAGGTAATATAAGATAACTTTTATTTATGGGGATTTGAGCAAAAACAATGTTTTGCTAAAAGAAGGGTGTCAGTTAGTTAATAGGGATCGATAGGAACTTGTCACTAGCTGTATATGTGAAAATGTGGTGATAATTTCCCTTTAAGTCCATGGTGCTGCACATTCAGTTAGGGGTTTACATACTTTACATAAGATAAGAAAAGGTAGAAGTACAAAAGATTGAAATGGCACAGGCGGAAGGAGAACCCAGCAGTGAGGCCTCACAATCTATATGGGAGGGTAGATGGAAGCACTAGGTGAAGGAGCATAGTAGTGACCTAGACATACGGTTTGACATCCTTTGCCTGTAAGAAACATGATTGTGGCTGTTAAGGAGGGGGATGATGAAAGCCCGACCCCTCTTGCTGGGTGTAGATTTGCATTATTACCATTATCCATGTCTATTGATCTCTACATATTTCTAAGCAACAAGTTACAATGCTAAAAATATAGTTAAAAATATACTGTGTCGGATTGGATAGATAAATCCAGATAAATAGATTCCAAAAGAAATGTCTCCGAAAATGTTCTTCAGCTTCCTGGCTAAGGTAAAAAGGTCTTCTAATTCTTGGGTTATGTGAAGTATGGGCTCTGCAGATTTGACATTGCCTGTGTTGTTGTACTGTCACCTCTCCTGTACGTCTCCTGCATAAAAAACAAGAGATACGCTGTCATCACAGCTAAAGGTTAGTCATCTTCACTGATGCCATCTGTAACTTTTATAGCTGCACCTGTTTCGAGCAAGTACTTTGCATATACAGCTGCCCCTATTTACTGTCAGAATAAGTAATGACCAGGCTGCGGCTTGAGACGCATACATAATGCACCCAAAAACCAAGATTAAAAGACTTTCCAGTGTATTTCTTAATCTGAGCTATGAATTGTTGTAACCATTAACCCCAGTTACATCTTCTTTGATGGAGAGGAAACATAACTCAATGCACTCTTTTTAGTTTTGAGAAAAAGTATCCAACAAATTTACCCTTCCAAATGTTCTCTTATTGCATATTAGTTTTTATCAATATTTTTGGCTTTGTAAAATTTATGAACCTCATTACCTAAATTACATTTTTTGGTCAATATTACATTTTGGGTTTACCTAGGCACTTGGATGCCAGTGCTTGCCCACAAACTGTGTCTGCTGTAGAAAGTCTACCTGTTGGCCTCCTGATATGAGGGCTGACTTATCATGCAACGTCATGGCGTTTGCTGCTGTGTAGTTCCATTGTATGCTGTGCGCCACTTAAAAAATTGCTTGGATGTGGCAAGGCGGGGAAAAGGGTCACTATGGCCAACCAAATTTACTATAATCTGTTTCAAAACAATAGTATAGATTTTAATCACGGAGCGCAAGTGCTGTACTGGAATTACTAAGAAGTCAGAGCTTCATAGTAATTCTGCGATGTTGAGCACCATGTGTGCCCATTATTGAGAGTTGCACACAATTTGCCAGCCTAATATAGCAGCCCCATAGTGTATCCAGGTCAACATCTGCAAAAAACTTGTATGTTCTCTCCATGTTTGCGTGGGTTTCCTCCAGGTCCTCCGGTTTCCTCCGACACTCCAAAACATACTGGTAGGTTGATTAGATTGTGAGCCCCATTGGGAACAGGGACTGATGTGCAAAGCTCTGTGCAGCACTGTGGAATCTGTTTGCGCTATATAAAGGAATTATTATAATTACTGTTATATGTGATGTACAAATAATTCTATAAAACAATACCTCATCCTAAATAACACTTCAATAAAGTTTTTTTTAAATAGTTATGCTATACAGTACCATTGCCATAAATTGGAAACAAAACATACAGTACAGTGACCACCAAACGGGACAACTAACAAAAATACATTTTTTTGTACTCCATCCTGTTGTAGTTGTTCAGAGTCTAAGGAATCTCTTGATTCTTCACCATCCAACTCTTTGAAGGTGTTGGCTTTAGAGGTGCGATTCCCTGCTTTAAACAATAATAGTCGCTAATTTTAAGGTGCAGGAAGGGAAGTTGTAGCATAGTCAACAATGGAGCAAAATATTGCCAACATAAATAACAAAGTAGAAAACTGGAGGACAAGGGCCAGGCTAGGCAAAGATCAGGAGGTACCAAATCCAATGGGAGGCAACAAATCCAATTGGAGTGACAGGAGTTTAATGGGGAAACAAAAGCAAGATTAAGGTCAGGATCCAGTAAAAACACCTTGATATACAGACAATGTAGATATCTCCAAAGATACCCAGCTTGACTGATGGCTGGTTACTACAGATAATGCATTGTACATGGAGCCATTGGTGAAGACTTAGGCTTCCCAGTTGTCGAAGCAAACAGGCAGTGCAGGCCGTTCCTTGAAGAGCCATGGCTGCACATGGTGAAACTGTCACCATAAAATGCAGTGTAACCTACAGACAGCATGTTACAGAGCAGGATGAACTGTGCACACTGTACATAGAATCCTATCTGGAGACAATGTTATAGAAGGGGAGGAGCAGATTGCAAATTGAAGGCTGGGGAATTGTGCACAACTCTTAATAATGGGCACACATGGTGCTCCACACCTCAGAATTACTATGAAGTTCTGATTTCTCCGGAGTATTGAGAGAAATCCAGGAGCCCGGCATATAAACCTCATACACATGCCCTTCTTGGATTACTTAATGCTTAAGAGAGTTTTTTACCTTTTTAAACATACCCTTAATTCTCCACATGTAAAAATAGACTTGATAATAAACTGAACATGATGGAGGCACCTTTAAACTTCTAAAACACGCTGTAGGCCAAAGTCACTTCTTGAGCTAGATTTGTTACTTATTAGGCCATTGAAGACCTTGTAATTCATTAGAAAACAGGCTCTTAAAAAACCTAATCACCGGAAGGCAAATGTGGTAGGTGGGTAATTGAGAAACACGCAGAAACGTTTTTAAGAGCACATTTAATAGTGCAGTCACAGTAATTTAGTAGCCAAAATTAAAATGCAATTCACCTCAAATCAACCGAAAAGGTTTAATCCCAGGAAGGCTCAAACAGTTTTGGTAATTAACTTACGGAAAGGACAAGACAGTAAAAGAAAGTTTAGTGGCGGATCAGAAATGGAAAGGACTTTGCTTACCCCTATAAGTGGGTCATCATGTTTTGCCAACCTTTATCAACCTGTAGTGGATGGGGTTCTCAAATTCTAACTTTATTAACCCCATACTATGTGCAGCTAACTCTGGAGGGGGTGTTTGTCCAAGAGGCAACCTTTACAGGTGGCGTCTCCTTGGCCAGGCATGCTCTGATACGAATATTGAGAAAAAAATTTGGTTTGACTCAATGACAATAAAAATTATGGGACAAGGCTTCTTCAAAGTCTGGTGTTGATTTATACAGAGCTGCCTTCCAAAATGTGCTACAAACATACAATATTTCCTTCTAGGAATATGGATATACATATACTTATGTAACTGATGAAGAGTCCTGTGCAGGCTTGAAATGCGTTTGTGAGGTATTTTTTATTGAATATAGATTTTTAATAATATTTAAAAATATAATACCATAAGTTTTTAATACGTCTATTGGATCTGGCGTTGACACCAAGCAAAAGAATTACTTCTACCCATTGCCTCATATAATTTTACCAGAATTCCTAATTAGGTGTTCATGGTTTATAAGACCCAACACTTCTGCAGAGCTGAACATACAGGAGATTCACTCATCTGTATCAGTAAGAATCGAAATAAATGATGCAATAGGGCTCATTTACTAAGGGTCCGCAGACCGCATTTTCCTCGGGTTTCCCCATGATTTCCGATTAGTGCGACATTTAACAGGGGTTTTCGGCGCACGCGATCGTATTTTGGCGCATCGGCGCCGGCTTTCACGTGCCACAAATCGGAGGGCGTGGTTGTCGGACGATCCGACGGATTCAGACAACGCGCAGAATTTAACATCGTAAATTGTGTTGCAAGACATGCACCTACAAGCACAGGGAAGAAGCTCCGGCGGACCTCAGCGAGGAAGCGACAGATACAGGATCTCGGGTGCACCATGTTGGTGAATCGCACCGGACTTCATCTTTGTCGTAGGATCCGGATTGGGGATTGCGACAGGACTGGGTAAGTAAATGTGCCCCAATGCCTTTATGTTAAAGAGAACCCGACACCAGGTTTTACCCTGTTAAATTACCATCCCCTTCAGGTAGGGTATGAAATGTCCTTTCTAGAATTCCCTCTTTTATGTAAAATCTCTGCCAATTTCACAGAAAAAATTCTCCCCCAAAAATTCTCCCCCAAAAATTCTCCCCCAAAGTCAGGCAAATGTGACTCTTCTCACCTCATTTTCCGTTTATTGGTTGCAGCGGTAGTGCCACTTCAGAGGCCCTTATCTTCTGTTCTATAACAACTTGAAACACTTTTTGTGTCACATTAAAGATAAAGAAGAAGAACTCATCTTTCGGATCACATCAGGCTTATGGCTTTGTCATCCACAGATACAGATCCAAAGATACAGGCAGCTAAAAACATAGTTGGAAATACAAGCTGCAGATAAAGATCCAGTTTTAACTGCCTGTATGTCCAGTTCTTCTGCTGGCAGAACTGTAATCTCTCAACCATGAAACTTCACTAAACTTAAGTGAAAATGAAGAGATTTATCATAGGTAAACGCTTGAGTTTTCACATAAAAGAGAGAATTTTAGAAAGGACATTTCATACCCTACTTTAGGGGGTTGTAGGTTAGTGGGGTAAAATCTGGTGACAGGTTCTCTTTAAACATTCATATGTTCTTGATGAAAAAGTCATTGGGGGAGATTTATCATCAAGCTTCTGAGGTAAAGTTCTACTTAACCATGGAAACCAATCAGAGGACAGCTTTAATTTTATAAACAGCTGTGGGAAAATGAAAACTGAGCTCTGATTGGTTGCCATGGGCAACTAGAATAGTTATGCCCTAAGAGACAAATGACAAATCTCCCCCATTAATTTTTGTATTAATTCAGGTCCTTTAGGAAATTTCAGAATATTGTTTAGCACACATAGCAATATTTCAGTCCATTTACTTGTCTTTGTTGTCCAAGTTGTGATTCATATGCCATTACCAAAATAAAGAAAACACTTGCCCAGGTTTGGGAAGCACTGCATTAGATAGTGATATCTTTATGATATCGTATTGTACTAAAATGGAGCAATATGTACTTGTAATTATTTATTTTAGGCCTTTTTAATAATCAGAGTGAAAATTTCATTTTAGGAAGGAAACAAACGAGCAGAATGTTTTTTTTTTTTAGATTAGAAAATTTTTATTTGCACATAAAATCACAGAATAGAATAATTCCAATAATACATATACAATACATATAAGTGCACAACCTTCAGTATACAGGCAGTCCCCGGGTTACATACAAGATAGGGTCTGTAGGTTTGTTCTTAAGTTGAATTTGTATGTAAGTCGGAACTGTATATTTTATCATTGTAATCCCAGCCAGAACTTTTTTGGTCTCTGTGACAATTGGATTTTAAAAATGTTGGGTTGTCATAAGAATCAGGAGTAACACTAAAGCTTCATTACAGACACCAGTGATAACTGTTACAGTTGATCATTGTAGCCTAGGACTAAAGTACAATAAATTACCAATATCCAAAGGTCCGTTTGTAACTAGGGGTCATATTCAAGTCGAGTGTTCTTAAGTAGGGGACCGCCTGTATAACCCACCCCCTCTCTTTTCCCTTCCCCTTCTTCTTCGATTTTTGTTATATATCCTTGTATTAATATCCATGGCAACAGTAACAATTACAATTACGTATTTCCTTTATTTCTTTTCTTTCTTTTTTCTTTCCCTTTTCTTTTCTAACTTCCTTTCACCATTTACTTTCTCTTGCCCTTCTTATTCCTTTTACAAATCCTCTTTCAATGGATTAATCCCCGTTACCATCAATTTATCACCGTTTCTCCCCTTTCCCCCCAATCCCCTTATCCCCCCTCCCTCTTACCGACAGAGAGTAAAAGAAAAAACAAAATAGCTTATTTGCTATTAGAAAAATGGATATTTGTCTATTTATCTATGAAAAATGTATCCATCTATCTATCTATAACATGTGTGCCCATTTGGGCTACAGAATCATCCTCTCCTTCTAACGTACAGCAGAAGATGCAGTGTGCTGCTCTATTTTTGTACTTCTTTTTCAATCTGTCCTGCGCTAGCCTGAACACTGCCTTATTCCTGGCTGTCTTAAAGGGGTTGTCCACTATTAGCAAATAATTGATATGGTTTATGTAAGGAAAAGTTATACAATTCAATACAATCCAATCTGCTTTATGTATCAATTCCACATGGTTTTCTAGATCTCTGCTTGTTGTCCTGCTATAGAAAGCTGTTTACTTCCAGTGGATTGAAACCTGTCCATGGTCATGTGATGTCACACAGGCACATGAGCCTTTAGTATTAAAGAGAGTAAACAGTGCTGTGAGTTATAATGAGCCGTGCACCTGTGTCTCCATCTCAAGACCATGGACAGGTTTCTATCCACTGGAAGTAAACAAAGAAGCTTTCTACAGCAGGACAGAAAGCAGAGATCTGGAAAACTGTAAGGAATTGATACAGAATGTATATTGAAAAATTGCATAGCTTTTCCTTACACATGTTTAGTATATCAATTATTTGCTGAAAGTGGACAACCCCTATAATTGATTTCCATCATCTGAATCCTGTTGACTTTGCTCTGGGCTGCAGACAGTTAAGTTAGCTGTGATAGACAAATGTCTCCTCTTTTCACTTCTCCTGGACAGATGCCTCATCCAAGTACTCTGATATCTGATAAGAGGTTTGTCTGTCCACATTGCAGTGCTTGCTATAAGTATTTTTTTGAGACTACTAACATTTCCTGGACTTCTGTATTTTCATTTCTTTTACCCTTTGCCTGTTTTCTGACCGTCAGTTTGCCTCTTCATTTTGTACAGCATTATCTTCTTGGTTTTGACTTGTATCTGTACAACTGTTCCGTATTTGTATTGCCATGTTTTTGTCTCTGTGTTTTCACTTCAGTGCAGTAAGGGAATATTAGCGGTTCATGGCATCTGCTCATGTAGCGCTTAGGGTAGGATGAGCAAATAGGGGGGGACAACTGTGTGAGCTTTTCTTAAAGAAGACCTGTCACCCTCAAAAAAACGGCTCCAGGAGCTGCTTACCATCTCCTTATCTATCCCCTATCTATCTATCTATCTATCTATCTATCTATCTAGTAATATCTATTTATTTATCCATGTATCTAGTAATATCTGTCTATCTACCTATCGATGTAATCTGAATGTTTTATAGCAGAAATCATTCATTGTCAGTCAGTTGTGAATATACTCATAGGACCTCTAGTATGTATTTCATTTTTATCCACAGTGCAATATATTTAGAATCCAAACTCAAGTGACTTAAAAACTGTGTTGTGAAATTGGCAATGAAACATTTCTTATAATAGTGCAATCTGAATGACTCCACTTGTTGAATTGAAGATCTAATCCCGACCTGACCACCGGGGTATGGAATGAGAACTGTATAACACATTATATTAAACAGAGCCACAGACAAAGTGAAAGATCTTGAATCTATTCAGGGCATGTACTTCATTACAGGCTTTGCAAATTAAAACACAAATAGGATTAGAAAAGAATAATGTAACAATCTCACAGTATGGTCCCTGGAGCATTAAGTCATAAATTGGGTTTGCATTAAATTGTGCCTGCAGTATTGAATTCAGGGAAAGTGCTGTAGGCCAGAGATAAAGCACACGAGCTATCCGCCGAATTCGGCATGTTCATGGACATGCATTAAATTTGTTGAACAAGATACAAAAATCTCCTATTTCATATCTTAATGCAAAACGTGGGTATTACATGTCAAACATTGAGGGATGTTATGAATTTAAATAGCAAGTCTCATACATAATGATAGCAGAGAATACCTGGTGCCTGCTTGTAAAGCTCTCCTGGTAGAGACTGGAGAAGAGAGAAAATGAACAGTATAAAAAACACTTATTATGTGGTTGTACAATATACTTACATCACAGTATATTATTATTTATATAATGTATGCGTAATTTATGATGTTGGTGGAAAACTTTAATTTCTGTATTATGTATCAATAGAATGCCTTAACATTGTCCTTACAATTGTGGGATGCAGAGGTTTTAATGGACAGAATAATCCATATTCTCTCTTCATGTAACAGCGGCCACCGGAAGCTAATACACTTGCTCTTTCTAATGCACTGCCTAGTTATCTACTATAAGAACTTTTGAATGTTATGAAAACATTTTGGTTATTGCCACGTTGGTTAAAGCCTGCCCTACATGTTTAGCACAATGTTTAGTTCACATGTTAAAAGTCATAAAATAAAATGTAAAAATTGGTTATTTTTATGTTTCTTACCGCTCTTCCCTAAAATGACCTGATGTGGGAAACTGTTGGGGGGGACTGTCCTTTTTTATGTTGTAAATGAAGTTAGCGATTTGTATTATACAGGAATAAAATTCTATACATACAAAAAAACAAGCTTGCTAACATAATTCAACAAAAGATTGTAGAGACAGGGGGGCACATTTACTTACCCGTCCGGAGGAGTTCACAGAAAGTGCGTTATCCAATGATCATGCACTAAGATCGTGCGCCCGATATCCTGCATGTGTCGCTTCCCCACTCAGGTCCGAAAGAGTCCACCTTCTTCCTGGTGCATGTAAGTGCTTGATCTTGTGACGCAATTTGAAAGTTAAATCTCGCGCTCAGTCCAAATCCGTCGGACCGTTCGCTGCGCCCATCCCCTGATTTCTGTCGCATGAAAGCCTGCGCAGCTGTGCCACAATCCGATCACATATGACACAATCATATTGTGTCATATTGTTCAGTACCTGTCACAGCCATACAAAACCCGAAAACATTGGAAAGTCTGACTTTCGTCTTTCGGACTTTGCCTGATTTTTTATGTGTCGCACTCGTCCCATTTTTGTGTCACAGCTGCACTATACCTGACGTGACACAAATGTCTGCACTGAAATGGGCGTTCCAGTGCTCAGTTGGACCATGTGCCACATTTAACATGCAACAGAAGTCAGAATAGTGTTAAAGGTGCACCTAAAAAAGTTGGTACAAACTGTCGGAGCAGTGCTGGGGGCAGAGTCTTATGCACCCTGCACAGGCAAACCGTACATAGTGCGGTTTGCACTGGTTTTAGTAAATGTGGGTCAATTGTGAGACCGATTTATGAATTGTGTTGGCTGTTCTGCATGAATCTGGCGCCCCCCTGCACACACTTCTAGCAATAGTTGGTAGGATTTTGGGCCAATTCTTCCTGACAAAACAGGTGTAACCGAGCCACGTTTGTAGCCGCCTTGCTTGCACCAGCCTTTACAGCTTTGGCCATAAATGTTCAATAGGATTGATATTAGGGCTTTGTGATGGCCACTCCAAAACATTCAATTTGTTATCCTGAAGCCGCTTTGTAACCAGTTTGGCAGTAGTTTTGGGTCATTTGATTCATGTGAAACCCATTTGTGCCGAAGCTTTAACTTCCTGGCTGATTTCTTGAGATGTTGCTTCAGTATTGCCACATAATGTTATTTAGTCATGATGCACCAGCAGTAGTAAAAAAACCCATAACATATGTTGCCTACCATGTGTTTTGTGATGACCTAACATTTTTAATTGTGAGTATTTGGGGTTTGCTGGGTCTAGACTCAGCAGCAGTGTTTCAGTACCAGGATCCCGGTGATCCCCTGTTCAGTCATGTGAACGCTGGGTCATATAGAGGCAATGCTCCAGTTGCTACCTCTTCTACCGCTTCTTTCTTCTTTTTGCGGGTTCCATGCAGATGTTGGTAGTGGGGGACCCAATGATTAGCTGCCAAATCGCTTGGGCAGCCGCATAAAGCCAGACCCATAAATAACCACAGGTTTTAGGGACCTCGACTGCCCACTGTAAATACACAGCAGACAAAAAATAAGTGAAATAGAAAACATTTTTTAAAATAAATTAAAATAAATAATTCCCAGTATTCAAAAATACAAATGGGCCAAATTGTTCATCTGTATACAGGAAGTCCCCAGGTTACGTACAAGATAGGTTCTGGAGGTTTGTTCTTAAGTTGTTTTTGTATGTAAGTTGGAACAGTATATTTTATCATTGTAACCCTCAGCCAAAATTTTTTTGGTCTCAGTGACAATTGGATTTAAAAAATTTTGGGTTGTCATAAAAACCAGGATTAACAATAAAGTTTAATTGCAGACACCTTTAATAGCTGTTATAGCTGTTTATTGTAGCCTAAGGCTAAAGTACAGTAAATTACCAACATCCAGAGGTCCATTTGTAATTAGGGGTCGTATGTAAGTCGAGTGTTCTTAAGTCGGGGACCACCTGTAATTGGAATGATCCAATAATTTACAATCCTATAATTCAATTATAGTACATGTAATGTTATTAATATTGATAACATATCACCTCGGTAACAATATGATTGGATTACCGATAAAAATCGTTAAACCTCCATACAATCTCAGCATATCCCTCCGCTCTGTGCACGGCTGGAGATTTTATTCCTTTTATATCATTCACTGCCCTTTATAGTTGAAGCTTCTTTTTTATTTTGCTTGTTAAAATATGAAACCATATGGCAACTGTCATGGCAGTAATTCTTCATCTGGTTAAATTATGGACTCCTGAAAGGACAGCAGATACAATATTTGATTTGACAGTAGTTAGTTTGCGGTGTTAGAAAATTAATGCAGCGTTACACTTCCTCTGTGCAGGGGTTATATAATCACATATTGATTTTGCACCTTGCTTTTCCAAGAAAACTTTGTGATATATCTTTTGCTTGCTCTGAGTTCTGAGGAAATGACGAGTACATTAAATATAATTGATGGCTACATTTTCAAACATAAGAGGTTTCATAAAATAGAAGGGGTTTGAGAGGTATAGGAAAAAAATGGTTACAGACAAAGTAAAAAAAATAAAAAATCTCTGTCAGGTATTTTGATATTCATAGCTATTGCTTCTCTAGCTGTGCTTCATTGATTTAATGGGATTGTTTCATTATACAATATTGTAGCTGAGATTGGACAAACATGTTGACTGAAAATGTGCAAGAAGGAAAAATAAGTTGATTTGTAGGACTTTGGAGAAGTTTTTGTCCCCATAATTTGTGTTTTTATCTTAATTTTAATATTAAGTTTGAACAGTTAATCTTTTTTTCAAGTTCCTTAAACAGGTCGTCCATTTTCATCCAATAATTGATATTGTTTGCATAAATTTATACAATTTTCCAATATACTTTCTGTATCAATTCCTCATGGTTTTTCAAGATCTCTGTTTGGTGTCATTCAACAGGAAGCCTCGTTGTTTACTTCCTGTGGATAAAAACCGGCTCTTGAATAATGAGTTGTGCATCTGTGTGACATCATATGACCAGGGATCGCCTTTTGTCCACACTAAAACAATAAAGCTTCCTGTTAAATGACAGCAAGCGCAGGCCTAGAAAAGCTTGAGCAATTGATACAGAAATGTTATTGAAAAATTGTAGAATTTCTGACAATGGACAGCCCCTTTAAGTTGGGGTTGTCCAATTTCAGAAGTGCATTAGTTGGAGCCACCTTACGTTAATGGAGTTGTATTCTCAGGATAAGCCATATCTAGATCCCCTCATATGGGTGTCACTACTGATTGGAACTTCCAACCATAAAGCAAAGAAGAAACCAGCTATGGAAAACATACTTGCTCTGCTTATTTTGGTTGACAATATTATACAATATCACTAAGTGGGGTTCTTGTTCCTGTCTTGGGAGCTTTTAGTATGTCAGATTAATCATACAGGCATACAATTCTTAATATATATCATTTTGCATATCATCTGTAGTGTATTTGCGACTTCTTTTGCAGATTATTGTTAGCCTACACAAAGAGGGGACCTACACCTTTTTTGCAACTTTTCAGGTGTGAAATACTTTTCAGGAGGCGAAATACAAAGATAAATATAGTGCAATCAAGGATTACTGATATTTTTCAAACTTCTTCATGCACAGGAGTTTTTTTCAATTGGCTGACTCTTTTTTTCCCTTTGACACTGAATGAGGACTTGTTATTTGCATGAAGAGCTGTATTTGTTAGAGTTCTTATTTACTAATCTAACAAAACTTGTTATATTTTTTGCATTTTGGGCTGATCAGTGGCGGATTAAGTGTCCATGGGTAGTGGGCTGTTCACATGACTAGGCTCCCCCCCCCCAGTGTCCAAACCAACATGTGCAAGTGCAAAGTGTGTAAGTCTCCACTCACCTGTAGAGGAAGCTTTAAATGGCAAAGTTTCCTCTAAGAGTCTTCTTAATTCTCAATACTATCTTACTGGGTTTGATGGGTAAGTAGATATATGATACAGCAGATACAGTACATAGTATTTTTTTTACAAATTAAGCTATAACATAGTAACTTGGTTAAGTTACCTATTATTAACAATCTTTAACATCCAAACTATTCCAATGTAACAAATTCCATTACAAAGCTCTGATACTGAGGGGCCTATTTTAGGCATAGCAGCACATAAATACAGTGAGAAGGTATATAAACTTCCAGTAAGAAGATTTGCACAATGAGATAATTTGAGCACAATGAGGTACAGTATTTGGCCATAAAAGCATCTATTGTTGTATAATTTTGACACTTGTGTCCCGATACTGACCCTCTACTTCTAGTTGTATTTCCCTAACTCACAGAACATGACAATAAAAAAGGAAACACCTTCATCTCAGCGAGGCCACACATAAACAGAGCTAGAGGTTACATACATGTGTACCCATCTATTATTATACACAGAAGGTTCTGGACTGAGTGTAGCGTGTCTATTCTCCAAGTGCCCTCTCAGAAAGTAAACTCTGAAGAGATGGAGACTGGGCTGTGGTCCAAGGGTTTCATGAACAATCAAACATCATAAAAACAATTACGTCTATTTAGAGGGGTATTTATAGATATGCTATGAGGAACTTTTTGATGCATCTTCTGACAGTAATTTCTCACCCTCCTTAGTATTTTGCACGAGTTTTCCAGTATTGTGGGACCTATGTACTTTAATTGTGGGCATAACAATGAGCTTTCACTTCCTTCACCTACTATAACTCTTTTTAACATGTGGCACTTCACTAACATTTAAAGGAAACCTACCATTGGGAATCTACCTATTAAGGTAGATCCTATTGAATGTTCCTCCTGACATCCTAAGACATAAACTACCTTTGTCTAATTCTTTAAAACTTCCTAGCCTGATCTAAACTCTATCCAACTAATATGCACATTTTCGGCAGAGGCTACTGGGGCATGAAATATCCTTTTTTCCCACAGCCCAGAGAGGCTACTCACCACCCAAGTAATCTCTGCTGAATTTTGCATATTAATTGGATAATTAGTTTAGATCATGTTAGTTAATATTAAAGCATTAGACAAAGTTAGTAGAGGGCTCAGAATGTTAGGAGGAACCTACCATCAGATCTACCTTACAATATAGATAAAATAGTCAGCTCACCTCGACGTAGAGGACTTAGTGCGTTCACGTGTATGCAGCGAGCACAGACAATCCTCGGCTATTGGAACAGCTAAAAACAGCTTGTGACACATAGTTTGGACAAAGGTATGAGCATAGAGTAGCGAGGAGACCACAATTGCCTACGCGTTTCGGAAAACACTTTCCTTATTCATTATTTAATATTAGGTAGATTCCTGATGGTAGGTTCTCTTTAAATCTAGTCTCCATTGTTCCGGAGAACCAATAGATTTGTCAACCTATATGCTAATATCTGTCTATGGTCAGGTGGGCCGTACCATGCCGTACCAGGTTGTCTCCTGGACCATTCAACTGACAATAAAGGGTGAAATTGAAACATTAGGTGTAAAACTAAAGACACATTGGCCCACATTTATTAAAGTGACAGTTTTCTGTTTGACTGTGCACTGATAAAAACCTGCAAACTGCTTGTACATGTATTTAAGAATTCTTTGCTCCAGTTTTGTGTCGCGGCTGCACTGTGTCCACTACGCCACACAATTCTGCACATAAAGGGACGTTTTGGTCAGACCATTTGTAACATTTATTACTGCGACATGACAAAATTGTGTCACACGCTCTATGTTAATGGTGCACCCAAAAAAAGTTGGTGAAAACTTCCCGAGCAGTGCAGGGGGTGCCAGATTAATGAAGACCTGTGCGCAATTATCTGCCACATTAGTGAGGCAAACTGCACATAGTACAGTTTGCACTACATTTGATAAATGTGGCCATATTGTTTAGGACTAGTGGTAGGGATAGAGAAAAAAATTCCAACTTTGCCAATATTGTGTGAGCATCAGCTATTGACAGACACTGTGAATGGCCCAGATTCACAAAAGTAGTGCTAACTGCACTTGGTGCAGTTTGTCTCGCTAATGTGCAGAGTGAGTTGCTATAAGAAATGTGGTGCACGTTCCTACTCTGCACCCGAACGCCCCATTAGGCACAGAATTTTGTGGCACAAAGTGCAGCCACGACGCAATACTGGTGCAAACACTTCATAAATACATGTGCCAGCAGTTTGCATGTTCTTTTTGGTGCAAACTCAACGGCAAAAACGCATTAAAAAATTTGGGCCTATGTTAATTTACCCTTATCCAAAGCTCAATGGTTAGACCTTTCAGGATAGCCATCTGCTATGGCTCCATAGACCACCAGGCAGTTCCTGTTCTCCGGGGGTTTATAACAATCAAACACACATTGATCAGACATGGGAAGGGAATTTATCAGCTGGTTTACTGATGTATTTTGGGGGTTTTTGCAGGTATTTATCTGACATTTCAGTGAAGTGCACTCAAAATAAAGCACTGAACAAGCCAAAAATAGTGATAAATGCTACCCATAATTAGCACAGCGCTCTAAGTGAAAGAATTTGTTCAACCTTAAAGATGTGTATCGCCCTGCACATTTTCTCAATAATTTTTCACTTCTCCAGTGAAAATTAAAAACAAAGCAGCCGCAGCCTTTCTGGAATTGGATATAGTCATAGTGCAAAACAGAAAAAGTGATGGTCCGAAATCCCAGACTAAGGAATGTATTCATGACTGGTGCAGGAGATCTGGTATAACAGAAGGTTTTTCATTATATTGTCTTCTTGTTTTGTGGATTTGTGGGGCATGACTGATCCCCTTAATAAACACATTACTACTAAGTACATTAAAGGAAGAGACAAAAAGACTTTTAGTCCACAAAAGCCGCTATGTATTACAGAGGATTCCGATCGTAGGTCACGCGTTTCACTAGTTTTCGCTACTGTCATATGCTCATTATCAGGATTTACAAAAACAATGGTGAAATCTTTATTTTACAAACTACTTCTGTTATGTGAGCACTGGAATTCTTGGCAGCCCCTGGGTTCCTGGAACAGTAAATGAAGGAATTTTCCTGAGGCCTGTGATTTATGTGAGACTCAGTTTACACAAGTTCAAATAAAAGTCTTAGTGAACAGTGATCTAGGAGACATGATTTAAGTTACTCCTGAGAAATAAGAAGATATATGTGTAGGAGGGAAAAGGCTTCTTCAATATCATTTCTTCCCAGTTTGACAGAATTGAGATAAACTATGAAAACAAGAGAAGATAGTACTTTACGGAGAAGAGGGAATATTTCAGCCACGGTAAGGTCAGTTATTAGAGAAAGCTATATTTTCAATTATTTTTCTACTTAGTTGAACTTAGTTGAGAATGATACTTTTCTTGTGTAATTGCTTTTCATCATTAAATGTTGTCTAATTTAGAAAACCCATAACCTTCTGGGGATTTGGGGACTAATAAAGGTGGATTGCTCTTTTCCGGATACTCATGTATCAGCGACAATAAAGATTGGCTATAAGGTGTGATGATCCAGATGATCACTTTTCTTTTATACCGTGTAATGGTACATTCTTCCTGTGGGGGCACTGCAGGGAAATTAAAGGCTTATCACAGCAGGAGGACACTCTACTTCTGATGCAAATTTAAAGTGTTACTTGCACATATGCAATCTGTGCCAAATATTGTGGATTCTGGTCCCCATATATAATAATAATAATAATCTTTTTTTATATTGCGCCATCATATTCCATAGAGCTTTACAAATATAGAACACATATAGAAATATAATATTACATTACAGCTTAAAGTCTAGGAGGATGAGGGGATGACACAAGAGCTTACAGACTATGAGGATGAGGGGGTGACACAAGAGTTTACAGTCTATGAGGATGAGGGGGTGACACAGGAGCTTACAGTCTGTGAGGATGAGGGGGTGACACAAGAGGTTACAGTCTATGAGGATGAGGGGGGTGACACAAGAGCTTACAGTCTATGAGGATGAAAGGGTGATGCAAAAGCTTACATTCTGTGAGGATGAGGAGGTGACACAAGAGCTTACAGTCTATGAGGATGAGGGGGGGACACAAGAGCTTACAGTCTGGGAGGATGAGGGGGTGACATGAGGTATAAGAGCTTGTATAATGGTCCAGCCATTAAATAAGAGAACAGAAAAAAAGAATTTAATAAATAAAAATGCTGCTGCTTGAACCAGCCATCAGCCGCCATCTTATATACAGAGTCCAAGGTAAATGGGACTGCAGAGAAGCCTGGAGCTTGGTACCTGGTGTTGCCGGATAACAGACAGGAGGAGGACACAGGATGGGTTAGAGTGTGAGTGCGGCTTTTCTATAGAGATAATAATAATTCTTTATTTATATTGCGCACACAGATTACGCAGCGTTGCACAAAGCATGGCAAATCGAGATAGGTTTTAAGAGCATGCTTGAAACTTAGGAGGTTGGGTATTAGTGAGATAGTCCTGGGAAGATCATTCCAGAGAAAAAGCAAGAACATGGACAATCATTTATGTCTTTATGAAAATTAAAGGGCTTGTCCAGTGTTTGGGTTAAAACACCAATGACAAAGACGCCAAATAAACACTCTTAAGCCAGTGATTTTAAACCTTTTTTGAGCTGCGGCACACTTTTTATACTTAGAAAATCCTGGGGCACACCACCAACTAAAATAGCACAAAATTACACTAAAACAGTCATAAAAGGCCTCCCTTTACTAATAAAAAACCCCTAGCGGCCTCCCTTTACTAATAAAAACCTCTAGCGGCCTCCCTTTACTAATTAAAAGACCCGAGCGGCCTCCCTTTACTAATTAAAAGACCCTAGCGGCCTCCCTTTACTAATTAAGAGCCCCTAGCGGCCTCCCTTTACTAATTAAGAGACCCTAGCGGCCTCCCTTTACTAATTAAGAGACCCTAGCGACCTCCCTTTACTAATAAAAAGTCCCTAGCTGCCTCACTTTACTAATAAAAAGCCCCTAGCGGCCTCCCTTTACTAATAAAAAGCCCCTAGCGGCCTGCCTTTACTAATAAAAAGGCCCTAGCGGCCTCCCTTTACTAATAAAAAGGCCCTAGCGGCCTCCCTTTACTAATAAAAAGGCCCTAGCTGCCTCCCTTTACTAATAAAAAGCCCCTAGCGGCCCCCCTTTACTAATAAAAAGGCCCTAGCTGCCTCCCTTTACTAATAAAAACCTCTAGCGGCCTCCCTTTACTAATTAAAAGACCCTAGCGGCCTCCCTTTACTAATAAAGAGCCCCTAGAGGCCTCCCTTTACAAATTAAGAGCCCGTAGCGGCCTCTCTTTACTAGTTAAAAGGCCCTAGAGCCCCCCCTTTACTAATTAAAAGGTCCTAGAGCCCCCCTTTACTAATTAAAAGGCCCCAGAGGCCTCCCTTTTCTAAATAAAAAGCCCCAGCCTACCTTTACTAATAAAAAAAAAGACCCTAGCTGCCTTCCCTATACAAATAATAACCCTATATACTTACCCTTGATGTCTTCTTCCACGTACCTTCACTCCTAATGGCGATCCGCCCACCTTCTGTAGCTCCTGCACCGTGCGCCTCTGGTCACATGACTTACGCGACCTGACGTCAGGTCGCGTCAGTCACGTGACATGGGCCGCGCGGTGCAGGAGCTACAGAAGATGGGCGGATCACCGACGCGGGGCTTGGAGGTAAGTATGGGCACAGAAATACGGGGCAGCTCTACACAGGGGCAGCGTAGTTCGGGGAACTTTCCCAGCGGCACACTCAACCTTGTGTTGCGGCACACTAGTGTGCCGCGGCACACAGGTTGAAAATCACTGCTCTAAGCAACATGTTTATGTAGCAGCAAGCTGCTTTATTAGTAAACATTTTCCCAGACCACCCCTCTAGGGAAACACAGCTCTACAATGTATAGTTTTAGGTGTACTTTACCTTGCAACAAACTTTGAAAGTGGAATGTGCATACATGAGAAATAACACTGTTATCTTTTTGCTCAGTATGTAACTTGTATTCTGCATTTTCTATACTTTCACCTCTGTAGCTTCTATCTGTAATTTGCAGTTACTTTTAGCCGCTGGGTGGAGACCTAACTGCCGTGACTATGTTTTTGCTCCTCTGCATAATTTTTTTGTAATCTCATTGAGCTTCTGTCTGTGTTTCTAGAAAAATCTAATTTACGGGAGCTACTAGAAGTGAACATAAGGAGGACATTTATTATGCCTTGTCCGACAATTTTTGATGCACAAGACATTAAAAAAGTCACAATTCCTGACTCATGGCCAGGAGTTAGGACCGTTTGTCACTTTCCCAACTCAAGTTGCATTCTCTCCAAAAGTAGACGCAATGGGGATAGGGGTTGGCGGGTTGTTCATGCAGCATTCTACCTATATACCGTTTTTACAGAAAAAGTAAGAAAATACTGTTATAACACAAAGGGTACAAAATATACAAAACTAAAAAATATATGAAAATACTTTTACAACAAAGAGGGTACAAAATACACAACATTTGTTCAACTATTTGTTTAAACTAAAAATCAAAGTGTGTATTTAAAATGGAAAAAATTGTTGGAAGGAACTAAAATACTTATAATGTAAATGATTAATAAGGAAAATGCTTACATATTACGGTACTTTCTTTTCTAGTTGCTTTGCTTTGTGTTCTCATATACTAAATGTCCATTAAATACAGAAAATGTACCGAATATTACGAGTGAAATATAAAGCTGGAAAATATTAATAGATTACTTTTCTTACAACTAAATACAAGAAAAACATTAGTTATTTCAATGAACTTAAGTGGCGGTCATTACTATGTACTGTATACAATGAATTCATCTAACAAAGAGATTATTTGTGTAGCGTTGATAAAGAAACTTTTATTCAAACCTCGGCCATTTAGGAAAAACTGTCTGCCTAGGTCTTTATCAAGGACCCGACAAGAAATCTGTAACGTGGTGGCACTTAACCTAAACATTCTCCTAGACTTAAAGATAACGTCTTGTAAAATCTCCTGACAACATTCCAGCCAACCAGTAATTGTTTTTATCCCCTGGAAGCATTTCCCTCGAAGAAGAGTTCAGCCTTTGTATGAGTGGCAGGTAATAAATCGCAAACTCTTGAGAATAAAATAAAAATACAATACATTCAGAGAGCCAGACCTTTCTGGCCATAGGTCGAGGAGAGATGACTTGTAAAAGTCTGGATTATCATTTAGCACTTAGGCAAATCAGTTGGAACTCAAGATAGGTTAAGCATTCAGGGCATGAATTATCTAGCTGCCAAAATAAGAGCGGCCCATGAAGAGAGGAATTTCCTCTATGTAAACAGAAGCCAAGATGGTCAAACACTAGTCTTTTCAAAAAGACTCCATATGTTTTAGTCAAACTGCCTTGGTCCACCAATGGTCTTATTTTCTCAAATAGACAGATGTTTTCCAATGGTTAACAATATTAGTTTTATTTCTCCAATGAGACCACACCTCTCATAAAGGAGCCACCAGGGGAATGCTGGTTTTAAACAGTAGGAGCCCCAACAGAGTGACAACTTCAATTGGTTATCTACAAAAAAAAAAAAATAGAAACAAAGTATATGTTCATAGGAGTATATTTAAATATTTGGCTGTGCTGTGTTCTTCTGCCCCTTAACAAAAACAAGGTCGAGGCTCCTATGATGTCAAATATTCTTATACTTGATCACATGAGTTGTTTTTACTGGCAAGTCCTGCCCCATGTGGGAAGGAGGTAACCAGCAGAGGGGCTTCAGAAGAATAAGGTCATGAGCTGGCATGGTGTATGATTTCACTAGAGATGAACAAATCTGTCATGAAAAGCCCCCCCCCGTGCGCACCACAGTCCAATCACAGGGTGCACTTATGCCAGGGAACCTTGCAAATTACCCCTTATGCTCCGCCCACATATGCAAAATGGCATCCTCATGCTAATTCCTATTCCCAACCGCTCAGCACACCCAGTCCACCCAATTTTTGCATTTATTTGTATATGTAGACCCACAGCCCTTAAAGGGGTTGCCCACTTTCCAATAAATCACTTCCATTTGACATGTCTCTGCATATATATATGTATATGTACCTGTGACTTTACTTCATTTGATATCTTGATCCTTTCCATGTTTTCACCATGCTCCCTCTGCATTTATACACATTTTCCTCTCTCTCGCTGATCTAGGCCATCCTCATGGTGTCACTCATTGTGTCTCTCTTTTCACTGACACAGGAAGAGGGGTTCAAATATGCAAACAAAGAATCACAGCGGGTCTGCACACAGCACAAAAGTAAGTATCAGGAGTAAGTATCATTTGATGAACATTCAGGGATTATCATTGAGACAGTAAATGCACAAAAAATCATAAGTGGCTGGAATGGGGCTGCTTAAAAAAAAGTGTATTTACCTCGGCTGTCCCTCCTGGTTCCCCTTGCGGGTCTGTGCCCTTGTAAATAAACTGTTGAGTTATGCTTCTGGACAGCAAAGGTGGTCAGCCACACCCACCTGTCCCCATATCTCAGCGCATGATACAGCACTGAGATATTGGGATGGGTGGGAGTGGCAAGCCGGAAGCCGTTCACGGCACAGGTTCCATTCCCATGGAATCAAAACAGAGGAACCGCAAAAGTAAGTAAATGGTTTTTTTGAGCAGCTCCCTCCTGTCCACTTATCATTTTCTTAAGGCCTTGGAAAACCCCTTTAAGGTTTCTTTATTTCAAGGTGAAAAAGCCCAATTTTCCAGACTCTCATTATAAGATAGGTCTTTCTTCCTACATAGTATATTATTTTTAAAATATCAAATCCCAAATGTAATATCATCTTCAAGGTGTAGTCTAACAGTGGATTTATAAATATGGTTACATAACATACATAGACCATAGAGTTCTTTACATTATACAGTGATAATATAATTGGCAATCTGTGTCCAAGGACCCCAGTTTTCCTTGTGGATATTTCATTATTGTGTAAGAAGGAAATAGTATAATAATAATAAATCTTTATTTTTATCGACCATCCAGTTTGGTGATCTACACAGTAGAATCATTTATTTAGTGTTCCAGAAACCTTCAATCATGTTGGAATGTGTCAGAGCCATATTTCAAAGAAATGAGTCCAAGATAAAAAAAATATAAAAATAAACCCTTATTATTTGGGAACTGTTATCATGGGACCCAGAGGCCTAGTCACTGCACTTTCCATCCCTCGTATGGCCTCAGGCTACTTTCTCTTGCTTGTCGAGAGAGGAGCCACCTTATATATGTACAAGCGTTGGACCGACCTGAGACTGGTACTTCATACCTGTAGTAGAGGAAGAGCAGGAATTGCCATTTTCATTATGTAAGCGATTGATACCTGGTCATAAAAAACGAAGAAAATATTATAATACTGGTGGTTGACAACCATATAAAGTTCTGTAGCCCTTACAATTGTGGACTCATGGGGCCCCGATTCACAGATTTTCCTTGCCTTTTTGACATATCACTTTGACATTTTAGTAGAAGATTTTCAGATACATTTTCCTTTTAATCTGTGAGTCTAATGTTTAGTACTTTACTCAGGGACTTGTAAAACTTTTACAACATAAGCATTTTTACTGTCTTTAATAATCATCCACAGCTCAGCGGGCTGGCTGACATCTCCATTTATCAAGATCTGAATGTTTATATTGAAGTCCTCACGTCCAACTATGAGCTTTAGTCTGGCCAGGAGAGAAAGGTAGAAGTAACTGTATAAGACTTGAAATGATCATTTTTTACACTGAAATAAACAATATGTTTTACATTTATTCTGTATTTTAGAATTTATTGGGGTCTTGAATGCCTTGAGTCCCTGCGATCTCATTATAACAAGTGCCTTTAATTATACCTACTCTGTTAGGGGACCTATGATCATATGGATCGCCCAGTCACAGGATGCATCAAGAAGAAGGGAGTGGCCTAAAGCTAATCATTGATTGGCTGCTGTCCAATTGCCAGAATTACAAGAGAAAGTAAGTGGATCGTTATATTTGCATGAAAGGAAGTTAATATGGGTCCTCGGCAAAGGAATGGCATAATGTGTCAAGGAGGTGGAGTTGTTTTGCTATAAAGGGCAAATAATCTGGTGGGAAATAAAGTATAAAATGGTGACCAAATCTTCAGTAAAAAAAATGTTTTCTTTATTTGTTTGGGCCTCATAGAGTGGAATTATAGTAAGTTGGTTGAAATAATTGTTATTTATGGGGTCTAAGAGCTTGATCGATAGTGTCAGAACTCGCAAATTGTACTGATGGGATCAGGTTTCAGGCTTCTTGCTGGAAATCCACACCCAGTGCTGTCTGTGATTGACAGCTGCATTTCTGATCCTGGGAAAGCTGGGTGTGTCTTTGTACTCGTTTTGCCTGCAGCTGCGGTTTGAGTGATGGATGGCTGAGCCAGTCAGAGCTGGAGGCAGTGTCCATTACTGCCTTATATTCTGCCCTGCCCCTTCATTTGGTGCTGGTTATTGCAGTCTATCTGTGTATCTAGTGCTCTTGTCATTGCGTTTCTTGCTTCTCTGTGTATTGACTTCTGCTTTGCCTACTGACCATTCTGTTTGCTATATGATTCTGTACCTTTACCGCCATCTTGGTTTTGACCTGGTTTGTTTGACTCCGCTTGTCTGTCTGTATCTGTTGTTTGTCCCTCAGTATTGTTTATCTCCTAGTGTGACCCCCACCTTCCTGTCTGTCTTGTGTCAGTTTCTGTTACCAGTGTGAACACTGTCCTATATCTGTATTCCGGTTAACTGTCCGTTCCACCATCCAGCAGCTGCCAGACGAAGTAGGTTTTCCCGTCATCTTGTAGGGTCACTCAGGGACCATCAGTTAGGTTCCTTATAGTGGGTTCACCCTTTCCAGGGCGGTTTATCTGCTTTAGGCAGGGGCTTAGCCCGCAGGGACATCACCGGGTGAGTTCGCCACCACCTACCTAGTCTGACAGCTAGTGCCAAGCCTGGTTGTGGTTGCGCGGTTTGCTGGACAGGTACTGACAGATAGTATATTCAGAGTCTGGGCTTACACAAGCCTATGACTCTTATTGTCCCCTTTAAGGTTGAATAATCTTGTTCACTTCATGGTAGTATTATCAATAATAATAATTCTTTGTTTATATAGCGCCTACAGATTACGCAGCGCTGCACAATGCATGCCAAATTGGTCCCTGTCCCCATGGGGCTCACAATCTAAACAACCTACCAGTATGTTTTGGAGTGTGGGAGGAAACCGGAGGACTCAGAGGAAACCCACGCAAACACGAAGAGAACATACAAACTCTTTGCAGATGTTGACCTGGGTGGGACTAGAACTCAGGACTCCAGCGCTGCAAGGCAGAAGTGATACCCACTCAGCCACCGTACCTATTCTATTATTTGATCAATATATGGTGGTAAGCAGCAGTGGATTATAATATAGGTGGTTTGGGCAGTAGACCAGGGCCCAGGCCTTCAATGGTCACCCATGGTCACCCAAACCACCCACCAAATTTTATACCAAGAAGGAAATTCCCATACATATGTTCACAAGAGCCATTTCAGGACCTTTGAAGATCCTCCAACAGTCCTGAAGCCACAGGATGAAAGCAGACAGAAGGAATACATTCTCTATTCCCCAAGAATCATTATTCTAGTACCATATGTACGAAGTGAATTCCAGACTTGTAGGGGCTATAATATTCATACAGCCCGGACCCATGGTGATAATATTTTTTTGTAGTCTGTTAATGTATGGGATACTTAGCATATAAATGTATTATATAGTTATTGTATTGCGGTATTATTCAGTCACTGTAAGTGACTTTATGGCACACGTGTATGATTGTACTGTGTGGCCATTGTATAGCAATGATTTTTATATGGTACTGTATATGGTATTATTTCCATAAGAAACATGTTACATCATTATCCTATAGACATTAAAATGTGTTGTGTTGAACCTATTCGTACACATTATGAGTATGTCTGTTCGTAGTTTTATTTGAGTCAACCATTTTTTTCCAGTACATTGAGCGGAGGAATGATATTCTGCAGGGAAAGCCATTGGTTTGTGTGAAGTGACCAGCGGTGATTTGACGGATGTAAAATGTTTTCTTTTGCATTAAGTGTTGAAGTAAGAGCACAGTACTTTTATTGAAGAGTGACTAATAGTGACAGACGGCTTGTATGTGGGTGGCTGTCTTCTATCCCGCTGTGACCATCTGAATTATATCACCTGTCCTGCTTGATGTATTAGGATATGCCCAAATGCATGAAGCATGTTTCTGCAATGGGGAAATTAATGTCCACCGATAAGGACAATTAATAATGATTAGATACAAGATAGCAAGATTATATAGTTACTTTTACTAGGTGCCTAATGTTTTCTGCTTCCTTTGCAGAGACGAATATGAAAATCCCCCCAAAATGTCAGCTCATAGGCCAGATAGTTTTCTCCACTGACAATTTAATGTCTTATGGTCCTTGAATTTCACCTGTCAAGGGAAACCTTCTTATCCTATTGTTTTTCCAATATAAGTGATGTAGGAGAAGACGTTTAGAAGATATTTATGGAGAAGACAGGACTGATGGCCGTTGTCTGATGATTGATTGGATTACAGATATTGTAACTCTATGGATTTCACTTTGTTTAAAGTTATCATTAAAGTTTTCACCTCAGTATTGTGATTGTTTTATCTACGTAATTACATTAATAATAATCAGCATAATAATTTTAATGCTAAGAGCGACTGGAATTTGTCATTTTGCCCAATGTATTAGGACATTAAGAAATGTTCTCTGTAATGTTTCTTCTGTTCTTTTACCATTTTTGATGAATAATGACATCTTGGCGGACGCCAGCTCCACAATCAACTTGCATCTGCAAGATTTAGCCTCCTGACCTAAGTCAGGATTCTGTGTGTATACTCATATACAATGAGTATGGAAAGTATTCAGACCCCTTTAAATTTTTTACTCTTTGTTTTAAAGCAGCCAATTGGTAAAATCCAAAACGTTCTTTTTTTTGCTAATTAATGTACATTCTGTACCCTTTCTCGACACAAACAGAGATATTTTTGCTAATTTATTCAACAAGAAAAAAAGAAAAACTGAAATATCAGATAGTTATAAGTATTCAGACCCTTTGCTGGGACACTCATGTTTAACTCACATGATGTCCATTTCCTTCTGATCCTCCTTGAGATAGTTCTACTCCTTCATTGGAGTCCAGCTGTGTATTTAAACTGACTGCACTTAATTGGGAAAGTCACACGCCTGTCTACACGCACAGATCTGGCCAACGTTACAAAAGAATTTCTGCAGCACTCAAGGTTCCTAAGAGCACAATGGCCTCCATAAACCTTAGATGGAAGAAGTTTAAGAAGACTGCAACTCTTCTTCGACCCAAACTAAGCAATTGTGGGAGAAGATGAATGCGGTCAAGTACAGAGATATCCTGGATAAAAACCTCTTTCAGAATGCTCTGGACCTCAGACTGGGCCAAAGGTTTACCTTCCAACAAGACAATGACACTAAGCACACAGCTAAAATAACAAAGCAGAGGCTTCAGAACAACTCTCTCACCATTCTTGACTGGCCCAGCCAGAGCCCTGATGTAAACCCAATTGATCATTTGTGGAGAGACTTGAAAATGGCTTCCACCAACATTCACCATCCAACCTGAAGGAGTTGGAGAGGATTGGCAAGTAAGAGGCAGAGGATCCCCAAATCCAGGTGCTTCTACTCAATAATGAGCAAAGTGGTTGAATACTTATGACAATGTGATAAAAAGTTACTTTCCTCCCAGCGATCCCATGGTGTACTATAGACTGCCTCTTCTACCCTTTCCTTTGAGGAAGGTCAAATGTGGAATGTTGACATCACTGTGCTGCCTGTGCTGAGGGCACACACAGAAAAATTCTATGCCGATCCTATTCATTTTTTTTTCAAGAAAGAATCTGCCAATGGATTTTTGCCAGGTATGTATTTTTTATAGGCCATACCTATAAGGCCTGCTGGCCCCATAGTGGTCCTTTTCCCTTTGGTTTTCATCCGTTGGTGCCAAGCGACTGGGGTGCTAGGTGTTGGCCCCCGACCGATCTACTACTTAGGTCATATTCTATAGATATGCTAATAATATTAACCATGGAAAATCCATTTAGCTGCTTCTCTCGACAGTTTAAGAACCAAATTAAGTAACACATTCTTTAAATAATGATGTTCTTTGTAAAGATCCTGATATAGTTAAGCCGGTAGGGACATACAACTCCTTTTTTAAATGCCACAGTTCACCCACAATGTTACCCATGAAGGTGTACAGTATGATTCACACCACTAATAGCACTGGTAAAAGGGGTTGACCACTTTTCAATAAATCTGTTCCATTAGAAATGTCTCTTGAGGTATATGTACTTGTACCTTTTACTCCTTTGAGGGCTTCAGTCTTTCCCTGTTGTCACCATGCCGGCCTCTGCATATATACACAACTTCATGTTTCTCACTCTATTCTGTCTTAATGGTGTCACCCAATGTGCCTTTTTCTCTCTTAGTACATCTCACTGACAAACACAGGGAGAGAGGAGTAAGTAGAGCAGGATGGGTCATAGTTTACCACTACAGCTCATCCTATTCATCAGAACTCAGATGTGTAAATAAATCTCCATGGAGAGTTTGCACAGAGAAGTAAAGTAAGTAGCAGGAATGCTGAATCACTTGATGAACATTTAGGGATTATTATTAAGGCAGCACATGGGCAACTTATGTAAAAGAGTGACAACCCCTTTTAAGATTTATATATATTCTAACTTCTGCTAATGAGATCTTCTGTTTGGTTATAACCTACTGTTTAGCTCTAATTTAAAAAATCTTATAATATTTTAAGGACTTTTTTTTCTACATACTGTCACATCCTATATTTAAACATTACAACTTAATTTCTTTGAACACTCCAGAGATGCCCAGATGGTCTATTCCCATGTTTCTGACAAAGGATAATTGAATTACTATGTTAGGTAAAGTTCTTTTATGACACCTGTAGGTAAGTTGAATATTCATGGGTAAATGCTTTACCCGCTATTTTCAGTCCATATAATTACATTGAGGAAAAAACATTTAGGAAAATGAGCAGTTCGTGAGAAGAAACTATTTTGCCATCCCACTGTCATCTAGTAATTAAGAAGAGCAAACAGTCATTTACTATGTGAGGCACAAGAGACTCAGATGTAGATCCCGCTATGAATAACCAGGAAGAATTGGCACAAAGAACACAAAGTAGATAAAAATTCATTAAGATCGGGAACACTCCATAATTGACTTTAGTGTTTAAGTGTTGTTGTACTAAGTTCCAATCAAATAGTTTATAGAAATGTGCGCTCCTCAATACCAAATGCTAGTTATGGCCGCAGGGGCTCCATGGGTACCATCAACCAAGAAGCCCCTGAAGAGCATTGTTATTCTGTTGCATACCCCAGATGCCTTATTGCAGTGCACCTGTTGAGCATTTTGTATGCACTGGCCCTGAAGGGGGGCACGATAAGTGCCCAAGAACTAGCTGTGTGATGTCTTATCATAATAGCCCTTAGGGACTTTGTTGTTTTTTTCTATTTCTATGGTATTTTATTCAATTTTTTTTTTATTATTTTTTTCTATTTGTTACTAATCTGGATGCTTGTAAATATTTCAGGTATGTGCCAAATTCTATATTCAAAGTGACACATACCACAAAGGCTTTGACAGGTGCTGCACTGTTAACAAAGAAATGGTTAAAAGGAATGTTCTCTGTTATCTGGCACCAAGATGTGAAGTGATCACTGACTTTTCATCAAACTTTGCATATATCAAATCACTACAAGAAACTTTGTGATCTAATCTGTATCCCATAGTGCATCGTAGTGCCACCTCATCTCCATTTAAGCAATATAGGAGCACCTGAGCAAAATGTACACAATGTCCTACGCGTAGACAGCATGTTATACAGCAGGAGGATCTGAATATACTTTACATATTCTCAGTAGGTGGTATGTTGTAGAGAAGGCAGATCTAAGCAAATTGTACATAATTTCCTTTCAATCTTTGGCATGTTATAGAGCAGGAGAGGCTGAGTGCATTGTACATAGTGACCTATCTGCAGACAGCATGTTATGGAGGAGGAGAAACTGAGTGGATTGCACAAAGTATTTTATCTACAGTCAGCATGGTATAGAGCAGGAGAAGCTGATTGGTTTGTACATAGTGTCCTATCTACAGTCAGCATGGTATAGAGCAGGAGAAGCTGAGTGGTTTGTACATAGTGTCCTATCTACAGTCAGCATGGTATAGAGCAGGAGAAGCTGAGTGCATTGTACATAGTGACCTATCTGCAGGCAGCATGTTATAGAGCAGTAGGAGCTGAGCAGATTGTACACAATCAGCTGGCAGTATGTGTTAGATTCTACATAGTCTCCTATCCGTACACAGTGTTCTATGGAAAAGGAGGAGCTGAGTAGATCGAAATATAGTTTTGTTGCAATGAAAATTCTTAAGTCTAGAATTATTTACTGTATTAATTCCATATAACTTCTTTGTTTGCTGGACTTCAGAATCATGTGTCTGTTCCTCCTTACTGATAGACAGATATATGTATTCACACTCATGCCACCCACATGGCTTCTAAACATCTAAACAGGAAGCAGACAGCGCAGTTCATAGGATAGTGGCTGAAACAAGTAACTGCAGATCAGCTCCCATGTTTTAGCTTTTGAGAACAGTGAATCTGTGGGGGTGCTGGGTGTTGCCCTCCTAACAATCCGATATTGAGGATATAATCTATGAATATATTATTGATATTTTAGCTCAGAAAACCCCCATAAACTGGAGGTACTGTCCATGATACCCCCCTATTCTATTATTTACCTTCTTGTCTTTGTTAAAGTAAAAGAGATCTTGTGCTGCCTGCCACATAAATAATACAGAAGCGAGGAAAGATTTTCTGGCCAGCACAATCCTATATCTTCAATCGTGTTCTAGATAATTTGTCAATGAATATGCACAATATGATTTACGGAGACTACACTGTGATTAGCTTTCGGTTCAGAACCGGAATGAATTTCAAAGCTGAGAACATTTCAAATTTATTGGCTTATTATTTCGTCCCATCCCCTCTCAGCTGACTTTACATTTAATGAAAGTTATTGATTAGCTACTTGCTTTTTTTTTGCTTTATATCCATAGAAGCAGAATATATTTTCTATACTAAGCAACTTTACAATTCATCAGAGGAATTTAGTATGGCTTCAGCGGTGCAATTGGATTAGTCATAATACCACATAGTCCTTACTTTTCAAATCAATAATGCAAAATTTTATTAAAAAATTCACAATGAAATAAAGCAAGGTAAGAACAATTTTATGTGCTGTGAATGTCTATGGGCCTTTATGATATCATTGTTGATTGTGGTATACAAAGGCTTGTACTGAGGCCTAAGAATTTTCATAATGCTTTTTGTATAGTTTGTGTGCTTGTTTTTTATACTGGTTGCTGGTGTTGGAGGTTAGAGGTTTGGCCACACATTCTCATACACACAGGGGAATATCTGTAGGCAGCGCAGAGGAAGCTGTACCAAAGCTGATTCCTTAGGTGGTAAATGAAACTTCCTCTCCCACATACCCAATGCAAGAGCAGGCTACTGGAGAGCTACTAGAGCATCCATGATCCTACCAATGGCCTCCAGGGCTTCTGTATTTTCAACAGCTATTGGACACTACCAGAGGATGCCATCCAAGATCACTACAATACAGAAGCATTGTTTTTATGAAGGGCCAGGGACCAGGCCAGTGATAGACAGCAATCCTTCTCAGTTGTCCCTGCCTAATTGCCAGGCCCACCCAAGATGGTTGGTAGTTAACTATTTGACGTTCCGTTCCTGCGTAAAAGCAAAAACACAGAGTCAAAGACAAGTAAATACAAATTAAGAGGGCTAGTCTCCAAATTAGGGAATCCAAAGCCATACTTTTATAGAAAGAGGATGATGCCAACACAGATGTTAAAATTGCAGTGTTTTAAGGACAATCAGGTTTATGCATAGTAGCACTGAGATAAGTACAAAAAAGTTTGGGTAAAAGTATAGGTTTTATGTGTAACCCCTGCTAAGAGCACAACACGTGAACAGGACAATGTAATTGCTGGGCAGCAGGGGTTAAGACCAGCAGCTAGCAGCACCTACTCCTCAGGAGCAGACTGGACTACATCTCCCAGCAATCACTGCTGCTCTGTGCCACTGACACTGATAGGAGGAGTTGCTGGAGAAAGGGCTGATGGGAAAAACAAGGGATTGTGGGGAGGAGAAGGGAGAGAGACCTCATGTGCAGCAGAGAGGACTGACAGCACATGGCAGAGTGTAGAGAGTCCTGCGCTGAGAGTGACACAGCAGAGGACTAGAGACAGCCCAGCAGCTCAGCCCCAGAGGAGAAGACCTGCTGGAGAAGCTCCACCTCTGCACCACAGCCTGATCCCCACGAGGTCTCCACATCCACCACACAGGAGGTTCCTGACTGCCCCTCCATTACCATCCAGGTGCCTGAACCCTGCAGCCACAAGCAGAAGCCTGGGTGCAGTTACTCAGAGTTGTGAGTAGACTTTATTGTTAGTAAGGAGTTTGCAGGGAAATAATTTCCAAGAGTACTGAAAGTATTAAGTGCACCAACGTTACACAAAGCGCGCCAACGTCCGCGGCAACTGGGCCCCAACGATTGGACTGTGTAATGTGCATAGCTGCAGCATAATAGTGTAACCTGTGCAGGTAGAGAGAGTGTGTTGTCATCTGCAGAGTGTGTGATAGTGACACGTGTCATTTGTGTTGTGTTCTGATTTATCCCCTCTGTTGCTCACAAAGCTCATTAGTTAAAGGGACCCGTCTGCACCATTATCCCTCCCAGGCCTGGGGAGTGCAGTTACCCTTTATTGCCACTAACAGTACATTTTAGTAGAAAATCTGCCACTGTAAATATTTTATTCCTGTTTATGTTTTTCCCTGTTTGCATTCATTGCACTTGGCTCATCCCTAATTCCTTCCCTCACAATAAACCTGCCAAGTTGTTTTACCCTTACCTATTGTGAGTGTGTGCTAAGCTTAGGCAGGGGTTTCCCGAGTCAACCCCTGGCAGAAGAGGAAAGCCCTCCTGCTTACCTACAGAGCTTCAAGCAAGAGGCTCTGCGCCATATTGAGTTTGAAGTCACCATACACCCTTCCTGCAGAGGTAGGCCTGAAGGGGTGTTACATATGTAAAAATGGTTCTTTTTTTATCAATTTTATACTTGTATTTGTAGACATTTTTGTTGCATAATTTGTCTTTCATTAGGTCATAAAAGAACCTTAGGAATACTAATATTTAATTTTTTTGGCAGACCCATATTCTGACAATGGTCATGGGCAGAGCTGATCAGGGTCACATGATTATTGGCATCAGTAGAGGCAACAACAATTTAACCTTTTCTATACCTTTCACAGGGCTCATTAGGGGGAATTTATCATGCCTTTTATGCTAGTTTTCTAGCATGGAGGACATTAAAAAGTCACAATTCCTGACACACAAACAGGTAACTAACACTTTTTCCCCTTTTGCCATCCTCATGCCACTTTTTTTGAAAAGTGGGTGTTGCAGGGCAGGGCACAGCGAGTGGTTTGGGGGGCACCACAAACTGCGAAATTTACTATAGCCTGCACCAGGATACTGCCGGAGGCTATAGCTGTAACCTATTCCTGGCAGAATCAGGTATAAATTTTATTTGGGTGTACTTTGTGTGGAATATGATGTCTGTCTTCATAAACTCCATCTATTGATCGTTATGCAGGCTGGAAATAGAAGACAGAAGCAGCTACAACATACACTGCTTCTGTCTTCTCCTCCGGGTCCCCGGTTATCTCTGACAGCTGGGCACCCAACCTGTTCCTGCTAGATTGTCAGAGCAGGAGCTTTGAACTTGCTCTGTAGATTCACACCAGTCATCATCCCTAATAAATGATCGAGTCTACATATAAACAGGAAATTCACTAGAACAAAATTTGTAAAATTTATTTTGATTAAGGACAAAAAACCAAATATACTGTAAATATAGAATAGAAAAAGTTGAGGTGACTAGAAGAAATGAATTAATAATTTACAATACAATTATCATTGCTTTATACAGCTGCCCTGCAGTCCAGGGCAAATCTGACCATCGAGAAAACATAGACATTTTGAACATTAAACTTATATTCATGTGGATTTTCTCCCACACTCCAGTAACATGATCACAAACTAATTTGGAATTTGGATTTGAAACTTATGTGAGTAATCTCTGTACAACACAGTGGAATATGTATGTAATAAATAAATTAGTAAAATAGGTAAATTATAACGAATTATTTCATGTGTCTATTCAAATTCTTTTCCCTATGGGAACCATGAATAGATTTCCCCACATTCCGAGAAATAAACTCTCCGGAATCTTCCTCATTTTTCCATTAGGACAATTAAAGCCTTGCAGTAAGGCAGATGCTGTTCCATTTCTTTCCTGCCTTTGGACACATAGATAGCAATTTGCTGGTTTTTTCCCATGGTAAAGGGATTACTAGCTTTAATTTTAAAACCAGAGAAACGGAGAGAGGCTTTGTAGCTCTGTAAATAAGGCTGTGCATCTCAATGTTCTGCAAAGGCTTAAGTGCTCTACATCTGTTTTCTCCCAGTTGCATTTTTCAAACATGAATTTCCATTTTAAAAAGACTCATAAAATTGCTACTTGTTTCTCCATGGATCTATTAGCAATAAAAGAGCCTACCGAGGGTTTCGCAGTCATGGAAAATGTACGGTGATAATAGGCTGTCCTGCTGTTACATGGCTTATACAAACTTTACATTCATCACGTCAGAACCATCTTCCCGCAGGGTGTGAAGGCAGGGAATGAATGGAGAGAAAATACTCCAAAAAAGTAGGATTTTTTTTCCCACAGATCTGTACACATCATTAATCAGGTCAGGTAACTTGATAAGTTGCACAAGAAAAGTTGCGTAAAGGAAGCACCAAGTTCCACGTGATGGTGACAGAAAAATATATATATATATAATATAAGTTATAGAGGACAACTATGACCATTCCCAACGTTATTTAAATGGAACAGCAGGATGATTTTCCTGGAATAGAATGAAGGGAATGTATAGATGAGCGCACTAATGGTCATATTATATACCTATTAAATATAGTAGGATTGATGGATTTGGAAGTGCCATTCAGATGACATTTCTGCAATTGTCCTGCAGGCGTAGACCCAGGAGCGCTCACATTAGGGATCACAAACGGCGTCAGAAATGTAAATGTTTGAATATTTCGTTTCGGCAAAATGCCGTTGACCAAGGGGAGAAATTCTATGCGCTTCATCTCAATTTAAAAGCATATTAAGAGTCATTTATGAGCTTATGGTAATCAAAGATGACTGCCAATGGCTCTAAAACTCCAGCCGGGTGATTCCTCCAAGACACATCTCACTATTAGGGAACGCCGGAACATAGAAGGATAGATAACTGACGTGTGCCTTGGGTCAGATTCATATGTGAAAGATTTGTTACAGAAATTTCTATGACTCTTATTCAACTGAAGTTGGTTAATCCTTGGTTACATACAGGATAGGTTCGTTCTTAAGTTGAATTTGTATGTAAGTCAGAACTATATATTTAATTGCAGACGCCTCTGATAACTCTTACAGCTGATCGTTGTAGCCTAGGGCTAAAGTACAGTAAATTACCAACATCCAGAGGTCTGTTTGTAACTAGGGGTCCTCTGTAAGTCGGGTGTTCTTAAGTAGGGGACCCCCTGTACTGCTAAAACATTCCTTAGAGGCGTTAACGTAAATGTTCAGTTGCTAAAATTATGTTTCACGTCCAGCACATGTTTTCAGCTTTATACTTTGTATTTTTCATTGTTATTCATGCCCAACCATGTTCAATGTAAATTAATTACATTACATTTATCTTTGGAATCGTCTCATTAAACACTGATCCAATGGGGATTATTTATCATTTAGGATGAGTTTTTGCAACTTGACACAAAAGGATAGCCCTGAAAAATTGACCACTATCCTCAAGGGCAGGCCATATTATGGTGGTATTGCAATAGTCTGCATTTATAGTGTGTTGACATTCACATTGTCACACAAACAACAGAATTAATCCAGTTATTGTAATTTATTCCCTATTCTATAGATTGGTGGTGGCCACACAGATTGGACCTCCACCGATCACAAATGAATAGAGCAGCTGCTGTCACATCAGCACTACCACATGCTTCTATGGAACTATGGGCTGAAAATAGTACAGACCCCAGTACCCTCCACCAATCCCATAGATAATCATGTGTAACAAACACTGATAGTAATAGTAAAAGGGATTCAATCACCATAGCCTATAAAAATGGAGTAACATAGAGTTACATAGTGGCGGCAAACACATCAGTTGTGTTTTAAAAGATTTTGAGGCAAGAATATTTGCATAGTTTTCTACTGCCATCAAAATCCATCATGATAAACTACTTACTCATAGATCCAGGCACCGTGACAGCGGTAATCTCCTTATAACTGTTATCTATGGCCTCCTTCCTGCTAAAATAAACTTTTAAAATTATGCTAATGAACCAGTGATGTATTTTCACTGGTTCTTACAATAAGCAGAGCAGGTCTCCCCTCCCCCTGCACTCCCTGCTGCTGCTGGATCACAAAGGCAGAGGAAGGAGGGAGAGACATGTTCTGCTTAATGTAACACTCTGTGACGCTGAAGCACTGAGGGGCTCTGGATACACCTACCAAAGCGGCTCATTAGCATAATTGGAAAAGTTTATTTTAGAAGAAAGGAGGTCATGGATAAAAAATTTAAGAAAATTACCAAAGTCACGGTGCCTGGATCTATGAGTAAGTGTCCCTGGTTTATCTAAGCTTGATTTTGATGGTAGATTTCATTTAATATTTTTTAAAAGCATATTTAAGTGAAAAAATAATTTTCACATTTTATTTTTCACCACTGTGCACATAGTTGTCTACATGTGTCTGCAACCTGATTTCTTTTCAACGTTCACTTTATTGATTTAAGAATAATTCTTTAGTCTCATCTGTCAATGGCTGATACACGACATACACAGCAGAACCTCAATATCGATAATCATAGCCTAATAAAAGCACCACAGACAGACTTTTAAGAACTGAAAAAATCCCAGTGACATATCTCGTCTCCATAGCTGTTACTTTATCGAGCACCATGTAGCACAATGTTATAGTTCCCTGATCAATATTCTCATTTATCACCACTTCTTTGGGTATGTGGCTCTGGAGAAGTCCAAGTAGATAATTCTCCTATTAACCATATGACATGACACAAATAGGTCAGTCATACACAACTTTAATATGTCACTACTTTCTTCTCATTGCCTCTAGTTTATATTACTGCAGACAAATAGGGATTAAATATGTAGCGCTAGACGTGCCGAGACTGGCTAATGTATGAGCTGGTAACATGTGGTCCTGTGCCAGCTAGTGTTTTCTTATATATATTTACTCTATGAACTTTCCAGATAGGTTAAAAGATATTAGGGGAATGTATTATTGCTTTAGTGCCTGTATTTTGGTGGGTGACCCCACTTTTATATCTTTTTTTTGTTAGGGGGTGGCACAGTGGCTTAGTGGCTAGCATTACGGCCTTGCAGCACTCAAGTCCCGGGGTCAACATCTGTAAAGAGTTTGTATGTTGTCTCCGTGTTTGGGTGGGTTTCTACCGGGTCCTCTGGACTTAAACATACTGGTAGGTTGATTAGATTATGAGCCCCATTGGGGACAGGGACCAATTTGGCAAATTTGGCAATCTGTGCAGAGCTGCGTAATCTGTGTGCTTTATATAAATGAAGGAATTATTGTTACATCCGTTTTGGCGGATTTACTGATGGACAGAATAAGCTTGATTACCCAACTCTCACACGTTTTGGCTTCTAGTCTGGGCAAGGCTTTGGTTTACCGACAGCTTCATTACTGTTTTACTGGATTTTTTTTGGGCCTAATTTTTGGTGCTTATTGAAACCATTAAAAAGCAGTTCTATAAACTTCAACTCCTCATCCTGAATTTGGAGTTTCATTTTTGATGCTCATTTATTTTACTTGTGGTGCACCAAATAAATAATGGCTGAGCGCACCACAATATAAAAACATACTGAAAAACCACACTAAGTCATGCACCAAAAAACATTTCTGCCTAAAATTTATGAATTCTGCCCATTTTGTTTTGTTACTATATTATACAACAACCCTTGGCCATTCAAAATCATTCCCTTATGTTATGGGGAAGTGTGGTTGACACAAAACCATTGTTCCTGACGTTGTTTTTTGGACAGAGGCTCACACTGGACCACTGTGGCTGCCACTTTTTTTTTTATCATCGTGGCTCAATGTATAACAGGGCCACTGTTACTGACACAGTTGCAAAAGGGGCACAAAAAACTAATTTTGAGTTTTCAGTGTAAGGACAGGTAAAATTTGTTAGTCAATTTATCTTTCAAATTTTAATCAGTTGGATGGACATTATTGTTATTCTTGATATCTTTTTAGTTGTTAGGTTGGTAAACTAGTCTGGACCATACCAAATCCTAATGGGTCATAGTAAATCTCCTGGGTCACAATTAAAGGAAATCTGTTGGCCAAGGCGAATAAGTGAAAAAGTATAAAGCCTTGTGGGATGGATTCAGTTTTCCAGTAACTCATGCTCACCACAAAATCAATAAACAACAAGCTACCAAGAAAACGTACCACCACTGACATACACAGTAACCCCTGAGCCCAATTTATATATTTTTTAAATATTAATTTCAGCAAAATGCCACAATTTCATGGTTATTGAAGTTACAGTTTCAGCAGGCTCATGCCACTATTCTCCACGCAAAACAAATTAGGGGGCGTTCCGGTGCTCAGTTGGACAATGCACCAGATTTAACATGCAAAGTCTGACAGATTTGTGTCGCTAGCCCTATGTTAGAAGTGCACCAAAACAATCTGCACTATACACAGGAAAACTGCATTTAGTGCAGTTTGCAATATTCTTAGTAAATGTGCCCCAATAATTTCGGGGTAAAAGTATGCAAATTGCCACTTAACAAGAAAGAGAATATATTTACATTTATACTTTCCTCTGTCCAGAGCTCCCAGCGTCTGTGCGTTGCGTACATTGTACACCCCGGCATCACTGTTCAAGCACTGTAGGTACGGCACTTGTGCAGTTAAGCCATACGGACCTGTAGCTGGTTTAGGGTCCCAAATTGTATTGACAGATCATCTTTTAGAATAAATCTGGCATTTTTCAGGCACCGAATCAGAATGATGAATGAGGAATCCTTCAAAAAGCTTCATCTCAAAGCTTGGAACACGTAAAAATGAAAAATTTACCAAAAATTTATGAAGCAGTATAGGAGCATTTTATGAAAAAGAGGACAAGAAGTTGATATATAACAACTTCTAGGATAACTGGAGCAACATCGATTCAGACCCAAATGGAATCTTTTGACCAAATTTGCTAGGCTTCTGTGAATGTTATCTCTAGTGCTAAAGTACTTTTAAAACATTATGATAAGTGCCTAACACCATACAATAAGGCAAAATCTAGCCAATTTCACCAGGATCAGATAAATTTGACTATTGATTCTTGTATTATAAGTAAAATCTAATATGTCTTTATTGAAAATCAATAAATAGTAATAGTATGTCACATGTAATAGTATGTCACACGTGATAGTACGTCACATGTCGGGTCCCGGTGCATGGAGAGGGCTCGCTGGCCGAGCCCTCTCCATAGCTTGTAATTCTTTGCTGCATATTGTTTTCCTGCAGATCACCGCCGGCAAAGGCGCTGCCATCTTTCTGAGGATCGTCGCTCCCCGTGACGTCATCGTGGAGCAGCGATCCGTAGCCATGGTAGCTACCGAAGCTACTTCGGGTTAACCCATTAATTACAATGTTCTATCAGCACATTGTAGTGTATGAGTAGTAAAATACACATATACTGCCATACTGTAGTATGGCTGTATATGATAGGATCGTACAGACACCCTAGGGTTAAAGTACCCTAGGGAGTCTGAAAAATAGTAAAAATAAAACTGATATAACTGATATAAATATAAATAAACTGTAAAAATCATAAGCACATTAGGTATCGCTGCGTTCGCAAAAGCCCGGTCTATCAAAATATGATAACAGTTTTTAACTGCGTTTAACGGAAAATCGAATATGGCACTTTTTTGCCATTTTTAAAAAAATTTAAAATTCTATAAAAAAGGTCAAAAGGTCAAAAGGTCATACAATCCTAAAAATGATAACATTGTAAATGTCATCAAAATCAGCAAAAATTTAATTTTTTTAAATGTATGAAAACATTATAAAACCTATACAAATTTGGTATCCTCGTAATCGTACCGACCCAAAGAATAAAGTAGAGATGTCATTTGGGGCGCACAGTGAAAGCCGTAAAATCCAAGCCCACAAGAATACGGCACAAATGCGTTTTTTTACCAATTTCACTGCATTTGGAATATTTTTCACGCTTCCCAGTACACGGCATGGAATATTAAATACCATCATTATGAAGTGTAATTTGTTACGCAGAAAATAAGCCATCACACAGCTCTGTATATGGAAAAATAAAAAAGTTACGAATTTTTGAATTTGGGGAGTGAAAAATGAAAACGCAAAAAACGAAAAAGGGGTTAAAATCATTGCAAGGAGTGTTAAATTTTGGGTCTGTACATTGCTGCCATGGCTAAGAGCCTTATTGCTCGAAATGCATAGGCCCATTGTATACCACTTCTTGCAATGATTTTGAATTCAGTGAAGACATTTTGGATTTTACTGATGTTGTTGGGATCCAACTTTTCATTTTCATTCATATGGCTACCCTACAATCTGGTAGGTCATCCCATTGCACCTTACTTACTCAGCACGTGACTCCATTGCAGTGTCCTACTATTCATGATCCTTCCTTGAATTTTAAAATTTCCATTTCCTTGTTCCCATGAGAAAAGGTTCTAGTGAAAGCCAATTTCCTCCTCTATGTTGAGTCTCATCAGAAATAACTGATAGTTTAGCCATCAGTGATTCCAATCTTATGATCAGCCTCCCTGGTGTTAACTGTTCTCTACCAATGACCTCTAAATCTTATACCGATCGCATCTACATGGACGTACCAAATCCTCCATACAGCTATAAATAGTTGTATTCAAGACTTCCCCAATACATCCTTATTACAATCTCTAAAAAACAAAGCTCCTGGCTTTCTCCTGGGAAGCTCAAACTGTATTAAACATGTAAATTTCATGCACAGGCTGGAGGCTGATGAGATTTGTTCTTGAAGATAATCGTCAGAAAAGAAATTTTTCATAGTGTCAACGTGAAATAAATTAAAATGTTCATCTTCATATGGCTGGCTCCATTGCATTAAAATAAATGTTGCAAGCTCATTTAATTAGTATAGTTAGGATTGTCTGTTCTCCGCTTCACTGACTCTCCAAATCACAAGTTAATTTGTCAAACTCAGACCATTGTTTTGCCTTCATTCTTCATTACAGCCAAGACATCCACATTTAAATAAATGTTTTTGGTAGAGAAGGCAACGACATGAGGAACATGAACTATATTAATAAGCTGATATCGACAAGTTAGTACAAATATATTTTAAAGGGGTTTTTTAAATTTTTTTTTTTATATTGTTTATGCTGCAGGATGCGGCCTGGAATTAGGCGTTGTGATCTTACGGATGATCTAGTGCTCGCTATAGTTCACGCTGACAGCTCTACACTCATTTCTGTTCTGTGTTTTCGAAGACAAATGATGACAAAAGATACAATCACTATAAATTATCCTAATCGAATCTTTTGCTTCGAGACCTGTTGAGATGTTTAATCAATTAGTCAGTTTTGCTACTTTCATGAATTCAGGTCTCGACTAACCAGTCATTTGCATGCTGTTCACCCTTCTGGTGGTTATAGTCACTATATGCATATTGTTTGCATAAATAGACTCCTACAGGATTATTATGTAGATGGAGTTGGAATTAGAGGCCCAGAAGGTTCTGTCCTGGTAAGATTAGGTTTAGATTGACCCCTAAATGAGATGTATTGAAAAATAAGTATCCATTCATCAATCAAATAATAAGCCCAATTAAATGTGGAATAAATGAGATTGTAATGTAAAGGTGAGAAAAGAGTAGAATTTCTCTTACATGGGGAAAAAATATACACAACAAATTATGAGCACTTATTGTATATATTTATTATGCAGGGTGCACATAATTTACTTTGCAATATGCTGCAACGGGGAAACATTTTAAATGGAACCTGTCACCACATTTTTCCCAAATATAGAGCCCTAGTAACTACCTGACCCCCTTCTTTTAGCTTAAAGTTGATTCCCTCACAACCTCATAAAATCAAAGTTATAAACTTTCCTGGTTTCTACCGATCTATAGAGCAAGTCTAAGGGCATGGCCTAATGTCATGGGACCAAGGTGACATAATCACAGGTCGTTTAGCCTCTTAACCCTTAGCAAACTGTACCCCATGTACATATCTGACCACATAAAAAAATCACAGCTTGCTTGCATGGACTGCTATTCCTCTCCATCCAGGATGCTGTGATTTCATGTAATATGATTTTGTGTGATTTTATGAGATATATGCTTGGTGTGCAGTTTGCTAATGTTAGAAGCCAATGGGCTGCAATGAGATCACCCTGGTCACAAGACAGTACTGCAGCATGCAGCTAAAGCAAAGGGAGGAGCTGCTGGATTCAGCCTGAGGAGACCACGCCCACTTGGACTCACTATAGACATCCTTGGAAACTAGGTAAAATTATCAATTTAAATAAATGGGAGTTTAACCATTTTTAGTTAAAAGAAGTGTGTCTGTTACAGGGTTAGGGCTAATTATTAGGGCTCTATGGGAACCTGCCCCTAGCTGTATTTGTGAAAAATGCGGTGACAAGATCCCTTTAAATCCTAAGATTTTGAAGAAATGGCAATAACGTAATAAATAGTGTATTCAATCAAGCATCATGTGATCTGAGGGCAAGGTGTTCACAAAAAAGGGAAATTATGACACATTTTCTCTTTACTTTATTACAAAAAAGTACAGAAAACAATATTTTTAGATTTAATTTTTCAAATATGTTTAATATTTCATATTTTTCTAATATTTTCTACCAACAATAAGTTATAATTGGCTTTAGATGTTTGAATAGGTAAGAGGGCTTTGTCAGGCCATGCTATCTTACAGGAAATCTACTATAAAAATCAAGAATGATAAACCAGGGGCATTCACTCATAGATCCAGGCACTGCGACTGTGGTAATCTTCTTATATTGGTTATCCAGGGTCTCCTTTCTTCTAATATCAACTTTTAAAATTATGCTAATAAGTCAGTGTTACCAGAGCCCCTCTATGTTGCAGGTTCAGAGGCTGCTAAACTATGCAATTAGCTCTTCCCCCTCCCATTGTATGCTGAAACGTCATTGCTGCAGTAAGATTATATCAGGCAGAGGAAGGGGGATTGCTGAGAGAACAGAAGGAGGAGGGGAGACAGTATAACATCAGTGAAGCTGCAGCATGGGGCAGATCTGGTAATGGCCACTCCAGAGCCCATCTGTCTGATTAGCATACTTTTGAAAGTTAAAACAACATGGTAAGATAAGGTTTTTCTATTAGAATGTAATAGTTATAGCACCTCAGTACAAATAACAATATAACAATCCTCTTTAAAACTGATCTAAAAAATTGATCGATAAGTGCAAGAAATTGATGCTATACTCATATACGAGTACAGTGTATGGTCCATTTAAATGCATTGTCTACTTTTTTTGTAAAAAAGATGTTTAATTATTCAAAGACTTTGGTAAGGGGAAATTAAAACTATGAAAAATAACATGGAATCAGACATTTCTAAAAATGTACCGAACATAAAAAAAAGGAGTCTTTCTCTGGGGACACTTTTATTTTAATCCACCACAGAAAAACATATGCAGGAAGTCCCCGGGTAATGTACAAGATAGGTTCCGTAGGTCTGTTCATAAGTTGAATTTGTATGTAAGTCGGAACTGTGTAGTTTATAATTGTCATCCCAGACAGAATTTGTTTTGGTCTCTGTGTCAATTGGATTTTAAAAATGTTCATTTGTCATGATAACCACAATAAAGCTTATTTGCAGATACCTTATATAACGCCTACAGCTGATTATTATAGCCTAGGGCCGTGATGGCGAACCTTTTGGAGACAGAGTGCCCAAACTACAACCAAAATCCACTTATTTACCCTGAAGTGCCAACATGACAGTTTAAGCAGTAATTTATTGCTACCTGTTCTTCCACATCTTTCAATTGTATCCGCCCCCTGAGGCCACCAATACAGTTAAAAGAAGAAGGGCAAATTCAGACTCTTGTTGTAGCTTCTCTCCAGGGTCTCTCTGTAGAGAAAGAATGATGGATCCAGCAGGATGAGCTCCAAAGGTAATGCAGTTTTGTCAACACCTTCAAGCTTTTCCCACAGTTTCAAACAGTCAATGAAGTGTTGCTTAAGTGGCCTGGGACTGCAGGTGGATTTGGTCCTATTTGGTGAACTCTTTCCTGGGGTGATGGTCTGAGTGCCCACAAAAATGGCTCTGAGTGCCACCTCTGGCACCCGTGCCATAGGTTCGCCACCACTGGCCTAGGGCTAAAGTACAGTAAATTACCAACATCCAGAGGTCCGTTTGTGACTAGGGGTCGTCTGTAAGTTGGGTGTTCTTATGTAGGGGGCCGCCTGTACTACACAAACATCCCTATTTAGAGGCGTGAAAGTAAATGTTCAGTTGCTAAAATTACGTATCATGTCCAGCACATGTTTTCAGGTTTATACTTTGTATTTTTCATTGTTAGTCATGCCGAACCAAAAAAATTCATTACATTACATTTATCATTGGAATCGTCTCATTAAACACTGATCCAATGGGGGTTATTTATCATTTAGGACCAGTTTTTGATACTTGACATAAAAGGATGGCCAATATGAGTCTGTACTCATCTTGGTCCTTACCTCTGGTCTAGCGTGGTGCCTCCTGTCACCACCTGCCGCGCTCAATAGCTCACAGGAGCCCGGCAGTGACGGAAGATGCCCCACTGGATCGGAAGTAAGAACCAAGTAGAAGTTTATATTATTCTTACATCCTCTGGGGCCAGTAATAAAAAAAAACTTGATATCCCTGACATCTCCTTAATTCATTTGCTATTTCTGCGCATTTCTTTCCTGTAAACACAGCCACTAACATTGTAAGGGACACAACAACGGACAAGATGAGATATAATATCTGAAGTTTTGTGATAAATCGATGTAAACATTTCAGAGCCGATGACAATCTTCGGAGTGTTGGTGAAATGTTTATTAAAGTGTCTATTGCCTGATATGATTAGAGCTTTCTTACTAGGAGGGAATCTCAGAGTGACAGATACTCAGGACTCAACACAATCATCCGGCTTGAAGTTTAAGAAGATACAAGTTTGCCTCCAGGCGCTGGAATGAACTCAGAAGCAATTTTCTGTATTGTCACATTCTGTTCTTTGTAAATTTAATGCAATTAAATCTGTGTGCCGAGTTCATTAAAAGGATACGTTTTCTATCTTGTTTTGGCGAACAAACATGTTCTGTATTTTTTTTTGTTTAGGATGATGCTTTTCTGTTGTGTTATTAAGTCATTACATTGTCACTGATGACTTCTGCCGAATGGATTTGCACATCAGCTCAGTCCATCTGTTTCTGAACGCATACATTTCGGGAGACACCTAGAAGGATTAGCTTCATAGTAAAAGGGGATTTCCAGGTTTGTTTTTAAATAATAATAGTAATCTATATGTCATATGGAACAAAAAGAGTGAGGGTTCTGATCACAAGAGCTTACAGTCTATGAGGATGAAGGGGGGGCACAAGAGCTTACAGTCTATGAGGATGAAGGGGGGACACAAGAGCTTACAGTCTATGAGGATGAAGGGGGGACACAAGAGCTTACAGTCTATGAGGATGAAGGGGGGGACACAAGAGCTTACAGTCTATGAGGATGAAGGGGGGTGACACAAGAGCTTACAGTCTATGAGGATGAGGGGTGACACAAGAGCTTACAGTCTATGAGGATGAGGGGGTGACACAAGAGCTTACAGTCTATGAGGATGAGGGGGTGATACAAGAGCTTACAGTCTATGAGGATGAGGAGGTGACACAAGAGCTTACAGTCTATGAGGATGAGGGGGTGACACAAGAGCTTACAGTTTATAAGGATGAGGGGGCTGACACAAGAGCTTACAGTCTATGAGTATGAAGGGGTGACACAACGAGTTTACAGTCTATGAGGATGAGGGGGTGACACAAGAGTTTACAGTCTATGAGGATGAGGGGGTGACACAAGAGCTTACAGTCTATGAGGATGAAGGGGTGACACAAAAGCTTACAGTCTATGAGGATGAGGGGGTGACACAAAAGCTTACATTCTATGAGGATGAGGGGGTGACACAAGAGTTTACAGTCTATGAGGATGAGGGGGTGACACAAGAGCTTACAGTCTATGAGGATGAAGGGGGGACACAAGAGCTTACAGTCTATGAGGATGAGGGGTTGACACGAGCTTACAGTCTATGAGGATGAAGGAGGTGACACAAGAGCTTACAGTCTATGAGGATGAGGGGGTGACACAAGAGCCTACAGTCTATGAGGGGGTGACACATGAGCTTACAGTCTATGAGGATGAGGGGGTGACACAAGAGCTTACAGTTTATAAGGATAAGGGGGCTGACACAAGAGCTTACAGTCTATGAGTATGAAGGGGTGACACAACGAGTTTAGAGTCTATGAGGATGAGGGGGCGACACAAGAGCTTACAGTCTATGAGGATGAGGGGGTGACACAAGAGTTTACAGTCTATGAGGATGAGGGGGTGACACAAGAGCTTACAGTCTATGAGGATGAAGGGGTGACACAAAAGCTTACAGTCTATGAGGATGAGGGGGTGACACAAAAGCTTACAGTCTATGAGGATGAGGGGGTGACACAAGAGTTTACAGTCTATGAGGATGAGGGGGTGACACAAGAGCTTACAGTCTATGAGGATGAAGGGGGGACACAAGAGCTTACAGTCTATGAGGATGAGGGGTTGACACGAGCTTACAGTCTATAAGGATGAAGGAGGTGACACAAGAGCTTACAGTCTATGAGGATGAGGGGGATGACACAAGAGCTTACAGTCTATGAGGATGAGGGGGTGACACAAGAGCTTCCTGTCTATGAGGATGAGGGGGTGACACAAGAGCTTACAGTCTATGAGGATGTGGGGTTGGCACAAGAGATTACAGTCTATGAGGATGAGGGGGTGACACAAAAGCTTACAGTCTATGAGGATGAGGGGGTGACACAAGAGCTTACAGACTATGAGGATGAGGGAGTAACACAAGAGCTTACAGTCTATGAGGATGAGGGGGATAACACAAGAGCTTACAGTCTATGAGGATGAGGGGGTGACACAAGAGCTTCCTGTCTATGAGGATGAGGGGGTGACACAAGAGCTTACAGTCTATGAGGATGTGGGGGTGGCACAAGAGCTTACAGTCTATGAGGATGAGGGGGTGACACAAGAGCTTACAGTCTATGAGGATGAGGGGGTGACACAAGAGCTTACAGTCTATGAGGATGAGGGGGGACACAAGAGCTTGCAGTCTATGGGGATGAGGGGGTGACACAAGAGCTTACAGTCTATGAAGATGAGGGAGTGACACAAGAGCTTACAGTCTATGAGGATAAGGGGGTGACATAAGAGCTTACAGTCTATGAGGATGAGGGGGGGACACAAGAGCTTACAGTCTATGAGGATGAGAGGGGGACACAAGAGATTACAGTCTATGAGGATGAAGGTGACATAAGAGCTTACAGTCTATGAGGATGAGGGGGTGACACAAGAGCTTACAGTCTATGAGGATGAGGGGGTGACACAAGAGCTTACAGTCTGTGAGGAAGAGGGGGTGACACAAGAGCTTACAGTCTATGAGGATGAAGGGGGGACACAAGAGCTTACAGTCTATGAGGATGAGGGGTTGACACGAGCTTACAGTCTATGAGGATGAAGGAGGTGACACAAGAGCTTACAGTCTATGAGGATGAGGGAGTAACACAAGAGCTTACAGTCTATGAGGATGAGGGGGTGACACACAAGCTTACAGTCTATGAGGATGAAGGTGACACAAGAGCTTACAGTGTATGAGGATGAGGGGGTGACACAAGAGGTTGCAGTCTATGAGGATGAGGGAGTGACAGAAGAGTTTACAGTCTATGTGGATGAGCGGGTGACACAAGAGCTTACAGTCTATGAGGATGAGGGGGTGACACAAGAGCTTACAGTCTATGAGGATGAAGGTGTGTAACATGATCTTACAGTCTATGAGGATGAGGGGGTGACACAAGAGCTGATAGTCTATGAGAATGGGGATGACACAAGAGCTTACAGTCTATGAGGATGAAGGTGTGTAACATGATCTTACAGTCTATAAGGATGAGGGGGTGACACAAGAGCTTACAGTCTATGAGGATGAGGGGGGACACAAGAGCTTACAGACTATGAGGATGAGGGGATGACACAAGAGGTATAAGAGCTTGTAAAATGGTCCAGACATTCTTTATAAGGGAACAGTATAGAATAATTTACTAAATAAAATGCTGCTGTTTGAACCAGACATCAGCCGCCATCTTATATACAAGTTCCAAGGTGAATATGACGGCAGAGAAGCCTGGAGCATGACTGCCACTGAAGTCTTTCTGAAGGATTTTTTTTACCGAAACATTTGGACTGAACAGGTTCTAGCGGTTTACGGAAGGGGCTGAAGATGTCCACACTACTGCCATGTGTGTGGACTGTGTTACCATCAGCTGTTAACCATGGCCAGATTCCTTCTAATATCAACTTTTAAAATTATGCTAATAAGCCAGAAGGGCTCTGAGGACTTTACCAAAGCCCCTAAGTACTTGCAAGGAGCAAGTATCTATAAGTAAGTGCCTTTGGTCTATCATGCTCGAGTAGATTCCTTTAGGTAAGTTTTTTAATCAATCTTTAAACAAAAACTAATCCCTTTGGATATGTTACCACAAAGCATAAACACATATACACATATATAACACATATAACATATTTCCATGTGCCCTTTTAGGGCACATAAATATCATAAAGGGTGTGAAGGTTTCTGGTTGACTGAGTCTGTCCATGTATTACAACTACAAGGAGAGATTTGGGACCTGCTGGTGTTTCCCTCTTTTCCTTTCCTGAACAAATTTGTGATATAACATTCAATAATCTACTAAAGCTTTGTCATTTTAACAAAAGAAGTAGTTAAGGTGACCTGTTGTCAAAAAAATATAGTCCAATCAGTGGGCAGCATGTCACTGAACTCAACAGATCAATATGAAGTTTGGATAGGAATGATGCATAATTTGTGTCTTTGTTCTTTTTATCCTCATGGGGGTGGTCCTATCAGTGATTGACAGCTATCAACTAGCTATGACTAGATGTGATGTTTGATTTTTTTCTACATATGACTACATACCTTATATACTCGAGTATAAGCCTAGTTTTTCAGCACAAAAAAATGTGCTGAAAACCCAAACTCGGCTTATACTCGAGTAAAAAATATATAGGTTTTACCAGGTTTTTGTGGTAAAATTAGGGGCCTCGGCTTATACTTGGGTCGGCTTATACTCGAGTATATACGGTACTTTCAAGCCAAGAAAGACAAAGCTATACATGAATGAATACAAGAATTTTTTCTCACAAAACTATATATCAATCTGATCAACTCCTGCTGCTCTATAACATGCTGCGACTCATAACGTTACACAAAAAAATGCCACTTAAACCACGTTTACATTTTGTAAAATGTACTTTAAATTTTACGAAGAAGCTGCCATAAAGTGTATTTAATCATTTGCGGAGCAAACTTTTTTCCACACCACTCATTACCAAATGAAGAACCAGCAAATCTCTGGCCAGAGTACAAAATTTTATGTATAGCAACTCCATGAGTCTGAATATTTGGTATATTACATACAGTGAAACCTCTCTACAAAACCATCCCTTTAAGATTACCTCCATCCTAAAAGATTAATTTCCTCCCCATTATACTCTATGGAATCTACTCTTCCGTGATCAAAACTTTGTTGATTTTCTCAAATTTCACAGTTCTTACGCCACTACTTTTGCAAGATATTTTTTATCATCTATAAATATGAGACCTGCCAATCAACGAAAACTGACATTATTTCACTTCTAAATTATTTGCTGAATCATTTCACATTCTGTAACTGTTTTATGTGTATTTTCTTTTACTCAGAACTTTTCTTACTTTGCAACTCACATACATCACAGAAGTGGCTGCACTAATGAATTGAACATCCCTACTGGTAAGCAGGTTGCTTAGTTAATGACTCTGTACAGGGGGCACTTTAATGCGATGTTAAGTACACCTTTAAGAATATCTTAATGCTGCATGTGCTCCACATTCTTGATGTGACCAGAATGAAAAAAGTTAGAAAAAGTAAAGTAGTTTGTGGTGCCTACAAACCCTTAGGGAGGACATGAGATTGTCCAGTACACTTCTCATTTCTACAATAAGAACGAGATACAGCTAATCTACACTACCGCTCAATAGTTTGGGGATACTCCGACAATTTTGTGTTTTCCATGAAAACTCATACTTTCATATTTTTCATATACGTTGTGAAATGAATAGAACATATAGTCCAGACATTAACAAGGTTTGAAGGTTTTTTTTTTTTCATTTGAAATAATAATTTTCTCCTTCAATCTTTGCTTATCTTAGAATGCTCCCTTTGCTTTGCCTTTGGTCTTCTAGCTGTTGATGTGCTGAGGTAACCTGGAGAAATTTCACCCCATGCTTCCAGATGCTTCTCTCACAAGTTGGATGGGGTGAATGGGCACTTTTTGTGTACCATACGGTCAAGTTCCTCCCACAATATCTCAATGGATTAGAGATCTGGTGACTGGGCGACTGCTCTATTACAAATAGAATCCCATCCGCATGCTTCTTACCTAAATAGTTAATGCATAATTCGGAGGAGCTTTGGGTCATTGTCCTCTTGTAGGATGAAATTGGCTGCAATCAAGCGCTGTCCACAGGGTATGGCATGGCATTGCAAAATCGATTGAAAGCCTTCCTTATTCAAAATTCCTTTCACCTTGTAGAAATCTCAGATTTTACCAGCACCAAAGTAACCCAAGACCATCACATGACCTCATCCATGCTTGACAGATGGCGCCAGGCATCTTCCAGCATCATTTCAGTTGTTTTGTGCCTCACGAATGTTCTTCTGCGTGACGCAAACACATCAAACTTAGTTTCAGCTTCCTCTGTCTAATGTATATGTTCTTTTGTCCATATTAATCTTTTCCTTTTATCAGCCAGTCTGAAATGTGGCTTTTTCTTTGCCACTCTGCCCTGAAGACCTGGAGTCGCCTCTTCACTAAAGAGGTTAACACTGGTGTTTGGCTGGTATTATTTAATGAAGCTGCCAGTTGAAGACATGTGTGGTGCCAGTTTCTCAAACTATTGACTTGTCTTGTTGCTCAGTTGTGCAGAGGGGCCTCCCACTTCTCTTTCTACTCTGGTTGGAGCCTGTTTGCACTCTTCTCTGAAGGGAGAAGTACACCGTTGTAGGAAATCTTCAGTTTCTTGGCAGTTTGGCGCATAGAATGGCCTTCATTCCTAAGAACAAACTTCCATGTTTCACACGAAAGTTCTTTTTTTCTGGCCATTGTGAGAGTTTCATAGAACAAACAAATGCGATGCTCCAGATTCTCAACTAGCTCAAAGGAATGTCAATTTTATAGCTTCTATAATCAGCTGAACTGTTTTCAGCGGTGCTAGCATACTTGAACAAGGGTTTTCTAAACATCCATTAACCTTCTTACACAGTTAGCAAACACAATGTACCATTAAAACACTGGAGTAGTGGTTGATGGAAATGGGCCTATATACAGACGCTTGCAGCTAGAATAGTCATTCACCACATTTACAATGTAAAGAGTGTATTTATGATTCATTTATTGTTAGCTTCATTGAAAGAAAATTAGCTTTTCTTTCAAACCCCAAACTTTTGAGCGGTAGGGTATATTTAAAAATCTTAGAAACTTCAAAGGCACAATATGGTTCTTTGATCTTCAGAGCCTCAATACTCTAGTGACATCAAAACATCTCCCTACATCTCCTGGGGATATTTTAGCAGTACCCTTTACTTTTTTAGCAGTATAAAGAATCTTTGCCAATTCCAAGTTTATCATTGTTGCTTTATGACATGTGGTTATAAGATAAAATCTGGCTAAAGGCTAAATATAAAGTTTGTATGGTCTCCTTGTATTTTCATAGGTTTCTACCATGTTCTCCATTTTTCTCCAACAATGTAGAATGAAAGCTATAGTTTAACTGTCCCTAGTACTAGAGGTTGAAAGTGAGTGTATGAGCCCCACCTGAAAAAACACTGATGTGAGCAAAGGCAATGGGGGAGATTCATCATGCCAACTCCTCCAGTTTCCTGGCAGAAACGTCACATGAATCTCACCCTCCCTGTGAGTTTCCTGCCTTCTCCAATCCACATGGCATTTGGGATGTGTTGGGACAGGGAGCGGGACAGGTAAAGGTTTACTATAGTTTCCACTAAAAAGCTGCTATAGACTATAGCAGAAAACTCTACCAGTTCAGACCTGGTCTTAGGTCCTAAATAGCAGCAAAGTTTTTGACTGTATTTACTAAGTGGTCAGAGCGAGGACCACCAGCGAGGAGAATTTTAAGACTTCTTAATATATTGCCCCAATGGGGCACATTTACTTACCCGTCCTGGCGCTATCCCCGATCCGGACTGTCTGACGATCCTGCGTTGTGGCGCGATTCACGTAGCTTGTGCGCCTGATTTCCTGCATGTGTCGCTTCCCTGCTCAGGTCTACTGGAGTTCACCACCTTCTTCCCGGTGCATGTAAGTGCATGTCTTGTGACACAATTTGACTTGCTAAATCCTGCGTGTAGTCCAAATCCGTCGGATCGTCCTTCGGCCCACTCCCTATTGTGTCGCGTGAAAGCTGGCGCGATTGCGACACAATCCGATCGTGTGCACCTAAATACCCTTCTAAATGTGGCACACATCGGAGATTGGCGGATATTCCGACGATAGACCCTTAGTAAATGAGCCCCAATGTCTTTTTTTAAGCAATGAACCCCTCCTTAAATCTCAATGTGGTATCTCAGATAATTAACCCTTAAAACATAATGTAACCTGTAAATGTATTTTTTTTATAATAAGGGCTTGTGACAATGGTACTTTTTGCAATATGCCATTGATTTTAGTTAACACTTCTCTGTGCCTTTTTTCTGCTCCTTCTTTCTCCTGTAGTGATCAGTGTATCTGAAAAGGAGGCTAAATATTAATTCTTTCCATATCTACATAATATTTTACTTGCTAATTGAGCTCTGTAAGGAGATAAACCAAGTGACTGTCTGTAAAGAGATAAAAACATTATCAGGTTCCTTATCTATCAGCATCGTTAGAATGATAGGGAAAACTGATTTATACAGAAAGAAATGTAGGGAAAAAGGGGACACAGGAACATTAGGTTTTTGATCACACATCAGGAAACCTTCCAACATACACAACTAATGTGTCCATAGACATGTACTTACAGACACAGGCCAAATGAGTGTCCTTTTGGCTTCCATCTAATCAGTATACATTGGTTTACTGCAGGAAAGATAGAATGAAATAGCGAAATAGACTGTGTAATTCCATCCTGCTGCCTACTGTAAAAAGAAAAAGTACATGCTCAGTGGAGGCCATATGAGAGATGGATGCAACTGTATGAGTAGTGTTTTTGCATTTTATAAATGTGTTTATTTTACTTTTCACTCTATCCATAGTTGCCAACACCCTTAAACCTTGTGAATACAGTCCAGGAAGGGCAAACACACACTGAGCATAAAGTTTCCACCAGACCCTAAGACATGGTGTTAATCTGTTCTCCTGGCTTAGAAAAAGGGGTCCATCTTTGTTTTCCCACAATAGACATCCCAAATGTTGGCAACTGTGACTATATCTGGTCATCATCAACGTGATCAGAAGATTAGGAGGGCAAATAAATAATAACCTTAATGTAAATATTTTGACCTTCTGTTATTTTCTTATTATAGGACATCTTTTACCATGAACTGCTGTAACACATAGACAAGGATCTTTGTTATCTCTGAAATATTCTACAAGCAAACTGCCCATGTTCTGTCTGCTGATAATGGATTCAGGAATTTGCTTATTTCTCTGAAAGCTAAGCTCTAGATCTTTTCTGACTGACTGTGGGGAGTGAAAGTGAGTGTAGAGATAATAATCATTGAAATCTGTGTCCCTTCAGTTGTCCATTCAATTGTACATTACAGGTAAGGGGGGTGTAGTTTTGCTCTTCTCAAATTTGATAATGACTCAACATTAGTTCACATGGAGTTATGGTGTTAACCAGTGAAATTGTTGAGTACTGGCGGTCCCCTACTTAAGGACACTCGAGTTACAGACAACCCATAGTTACAGACAGACCCCTCTGACCTCTGGTGAAGCTCTCTGGAATGCAATGATCAGCTGTAAGGTGTCTGTAATGAAGCTTTATTGATAATCCTTGGACCCATTACAGCAAAAAATGTTTAAACTCCAATTGTCACTGGGGCCAACATTTTTTTCGTCTGGATCTACAATGATAAAACATACAGTTTCGACTTACATACAAATTCCAAGGCGTTGTACAAAGTGAGGCAGAATCTTGTTCGAGGACAGGCAGGAGGTCAAGACAGGCAGCACGGGATCAACGTCAGGGACAAAGCAGGAGGTCAGGGCAGGCGCCACGGAGTGAAGGTCAGGAACAGAACTGGGGTCACAACAGGAAATCAACAGGTACTAGGCAACAAAACAAGCTTTCTCTGAGGCATATAGGACAAAGATCCGGCGGGGAATGCAGGTAGCGGTGTGCTGGCCCTTTAACTCTTCAAGCGCCGGCTGCTGGGACACCCGTGACATGTGCTGTTCTTTTATGTAGCATTGGGGTCTATTCCACTGACACTCGGTGCTGATGGAATACAAGTTTTACTCTTACAACTTATAAGGCTGATGTTCTATATGTTGTTACTTTTTCATCAAGATACGAAGATTTCTACCCAATTAATACAAGGTAAATAATTCGTTCTGCAACATCAAGCATGTGAAATATCAAGCATGTGGCACTATCTATGACACAGTGTGGCACAATTGTTGAAGGAAGTCCGGTTAATTCTGTTTCATCTTGGTCACTTTGTGGCGGTCATAAGATCTGGATTTAATTTTTGTTTCGAGATATTATTACAAGAAATATCAAATGAAGTCTAGCAGCTCCAAAGTCGCTACACAAGAGAAAATAAAGTCTTTATATGTATGGCTATACTTTTGGGTGCATCTGTTTTGTGAAGGAGGGAGGTTAAACATTGGGGGAGATTTATTAATCTCTCTATGACAGAGATCTGTCTTGGTTTGCACTAAAAAACCACATAAAGGGTTTGGGACAGTTTTCTGGCTCTCCTACGACTAGCTTGACAAAATGGGCATGGTCTGTGAAAAGGGGGCGTCCCACGCCAAATAGGTCCGTGCGCCAAAATACTGCTGACCTGACAGAATTGTGTCCTAATTTTCTGGTGTAAAGTAAGCCAACTAATAGTAAGTGCAGAGTACAACTAGACAGTCTTGTACTGCACCAGATCCAGACACTTATATGAGACTGTCTGGTCTAACCATAGGACACTTTTTATAAATCTGCCCCATGGTGTCAAGGAGAAGTAAGGGGCCGTGTACAAAGAAGACAACCATAGCACAAGAAGGTGCAAGCACATCCATTAGTCACTGAGATACCGAGATGCTCTTTTGCAGAAGCATGAACATTTTTTTCCTGAAATGAGAAATTTTCTGAGAGACAGGAAAGTTGTGCTTAGAAAACTTATAAAGTTCCCTTCACAATGCTGAATTTACGTCTGAGCGAAGTAAATAGATTGTAGAATCCCTTTAATGCATAACTTTTAATATGTGCCATGTAACTAAAGGAAATCTACCACCAAAATCCATCATAATAAACCAGGGACACAAACTCAGGCACCGTGACTGTGATAATCTTCTTACATTTGTTATCAATGACCCCATTCCTTCCAAATTAAACTGTTTTAATTATGTTAATGAGTCCAAAGCGCTCTTGGCGAGTCTTACCAAAGCCTCTCCATGATGTATCTTCATAAGCTGTTACAATGAGCAGAGCAGGTCTCCCCTCCCCCTGAAATTCACACTGCTGCTAGAACACACAGGCAGAGGGAGGACGGAGAGAGCAGGGGGTTAGGTGAGGCATGTTCTGCTCATTGTAACAGCATGTGGATCTGAGGCCTCAGAGCCATTCAGACTAATTAGCATAATTTTAAAAGTTGATTTTAGAAGGAAGGAAGCCAAGGGTAACAGATATAAGAATATTACCACAGTCATAGTGCCTGGATCTATGAGTAAGTGTCCCTGGTTTATCATAATGGAGTGAAGATCTAGCCCAGATGACCAGCACTTCTAGAGTTAAACCACAGTCACATAAATAAGTAGTACAGTATTGATATTGTGCGCAAACATAAACCACTTAGCAGAATAAGAATTGACTTCAAGATCTAAATGTAATATTAAGATATAAAACAAATTCCATAATCTAAAATATCTGATGAAAAAGATTGATGATAAATGTCCGATTTCACTTCGGTATTTAGTTATCAGTTATTAGAAAATAGATATCTGAAGTTGTACTACATTCATTACTGATGATAAGTCATGAATAGCTGATGATGCAATCGGCATTTTCACATTGACAAATCGCCAAGTTCTTTAGGGAAAATAAATCTTTCTGTCTCAATACAAAGGCGACCTATTCATTTGTAGAACAATATCAATGGCTTTAATATCTATGATAAAACATCTATAATAATTGTTCATTAAAGTAATTTCCTAACCACAAAGAAGTAGCTGTGCCAGCTTACTGTATTTTTAAAAGCCTTCTTGGTCTTGAAGGTCTTTTTTAACCTCTTACCAACATGTGACGTACTGTTACGTCAAACGTCGACTCCCACGGCATGGAAACGGTTAATGGGCGCCACCATATTGGATTCTATTGCCCCTCCCTGTGAAGTCTTCAGGGGTGGCGATTGGTAACTATGACAGCCTTTGGTCATACGAAGACCCAAGGCTGTCTAGTTTTAACTCATTCATTACAATCTGTGATTTGCACATTGTAATAGGTGATGTGTAAAATCCGCAATACTACCATACTGTAGTATGGCAGTATATGGTAGAATCAATCAGACAACCTAGGGTTAAATGACCCTAGGGGACTGAAAAATAGTAAAAACTTTTTTTTTAAAAGTAAAAAAAAAAAATTAAATTAAAAAAAACTAAAAATTCAAATCCCCCTTTCTCTAGAACTGCTATAAATATAAATAAACTGTAAAAATCATAAACATTAGGTGTTGCTGTGTCCTAAAATGTCCGATTTATCAAAATATAATAACGTTTTTTTCCTGGCATAAGAATTTTTTTTAAAAATTCAATAGAAAGTGATAAAAAGACTGTACAGTCCTTAAAATGGTAGTATTGAAAACGTCATCAAAAGTCTCAAAAGATGACATCATTTATCTAAGCAACCTCCACACCATGGAGGGCTGGGAACGTCCTGGGCCTGTGCATTAAATATAGTCTGGGCCAATGCCTGACGCAGGTTGTAGCGCAATTCTACATGAGGAGGGGCTGGAGTATATTTCAAATATCATGATTATTCCAGTGCAAAATTCTTGGCAACTGGATTGCAGAACAAAGCTACATACACACAACTGAATGCGTATTATGGGCCAAAAAGAGATGAAAGTGTTCTCCTCTTTGTGAACCCATAGTCTTCTGCTGAACAGAACTCACTCTTCTTGAAGGGAGGCCCTCAGGTCAGCTGATCCCATAGGTTTTCACATTGTCGTCCATGAAGATGAAATAAATAAGATGAAGTCAATAGTAGCTTGGAATTAACTGGCGTTTTAGTGGCTAGCTCACAGTCCCCAAAAACAGTTGTGTCCATGAGGCCTAAATCTGATGGAACTTGAACCTCACAGTTATCTGCTGTTTCAGACAGGTTCTGCTGCAGGAGTCTATGCATGGGACGGAGCCAGAAGTAGAGGGCTCCCTCCACAGTATGCAGGACATTCAGGGCTTCTGTCCATCAGCTGATCACTAGAGCATCCCTTATGACATGAGACGTTAAAATATGTGGGATCTAAAGGCTGTGGGTGCCTAATACCATAATGGGGCACCAAGGTGTTATGATGGTGTTGTTATGGTGTTGTCTCTCAGGTACTATCTGGATCGGTGGGCATCCATTGGTATTGAAGTTGGCATTCACAATTCTTTTAGTTTTTGGAAAATGAAAGCAGTGCTGTAACGATGCTATGAACAACGAAAACTGTTTCTTAAATCTGCCAATGTTTTTTCATGTTTTTCTCTTGTATAGGAACTCTATGGATAGGATCTATGATGTCTTAATATTTATGTGGCAACTCAAAGACAGGGAATGTTTTCTGACAATATTTGAAGCCAAGTGATAGGCGGATCCCCTTTGTTTCCACTTATACAGAGGAGAGCCAAATAATTATGGGTATTGTACACCGATTGGCCGCAGTTGAAAAGCCGTTGTCCTGAACTCCCAGCATTTAATAATCCTAAACTATTATTTTTTAGGAAGGCAAATAGTGTGAGAGACTATGTGGACTATGTATATGTCTTCTGATGTTGGATCACTTAGAAATGTTATACAATCCATTCTTACAGGTAGGCAGCGGAAGGATGCTATCCGTGTCTATTCTATATAAACTGTACATTAATGTTGAAAGGAGACATATTTGTACACCCGAACACAAGGGAAGTATATAGAATTAATCATTTTCTAACGAGTGATAGTACATACATGATCTATTTGATGACATGCCCTTGTAATTTACTGTATGTGGGTGAAACAACATGGGACTTTAAAACGCGTATTAATCACAGATACACCATTTGGAAAAAGCAGAAAGATCTTCCCATATCACACCTTTTTTTGGATGCAAAGCATTTTGAGTGTCAGCTTAGATTGCGCTTGATAGACCATGTACTCCCCGTGGAGAGAGGAGGTGACCCATAGGTCAGAGGTCAGTAGGTATGGGTGATGTTTCATACTATTTTAGTGAAGACGTTTCGTGAAGACTAGAACGGGCTGTTGCGTCTTCCTGTAACCGCCTGGGGTGGCTGGCAGTACTAAATGTAAATGTAAAACAAAGTGCAAATGCAAATGCAGGTTTAGGTTTCGTAGGTTTGAGAAAGGCTCATGTTGAGGCGAAACGTCGCCACCTTTATGGAATAAAGATCCGCTGACTTTTTAAATTGGACCTGTTGAAGTGTTGTTCTTTCTATACTTTATTAGTGGAGGACCTGATGCCCGGCCTTGGTAAACTTTCACCCGTTTTTTGGTTTTTCGTTTCTTGATTCCATTTTTTGTGCTGCTTTGAACTTTCTATATATATATGTATAGAAAGTTCAAAGCAGCACAAAAAATGGAATCAAGAAACGAAAAACCAAAACCATATATATATATGTATATGTGTGTATATATTGGGGTGAGGCATATTCCAAAACAGGCGATGGTTTGGTGCCGTCTTAAATCACCCCTTCAGAAAGATGTTGGATGGGAAATCAATTACCAATTTTTAAACACCAATAGTCGCATGGCTTGTGGCCACAAATACCCTTTATCCACCAGGGCTAATTGTTAAAAATTAACTTTTATTAGGTTTATTTATAAGAATTGGTAACAAAGGAACATTATTTAAAAATAAACAAACAGACGGTATTACAGAGGGTCAATGGATTAGGATGCTATTAGGAAGCTCTATAGAACAAGTAGTGTAATATCCTCCTATAGGGGGAATGATCAATTCTCCCTAGAAGGTTTGTATATTGCTGTAGAGCAGCGGTTCTCAACCTTTGTAATGCTGTGATCCCGCAATACAGTTACTAATGTTGCAGTGACCCCAAACCATGCGATTTGCAGTAAAAACACAATAAAATCGTGGCTTCAAAGGCTTTAGGCGACCCCCGTGTTTTGGTCGTTCGACCCCTGCTTGGGGGAAACGACCCACAGGTTGAGAACCACTGCTGTAGAGGGTGTACTGCTCATAGAGACCTCCCAATGTGTTCCTATGAAGTGATTTGCCTTACTATTACAGGCTCTTCAATAAAATCTAGTTAGCTCTCACTAGATTTGGACATAAATCATGACCCTATTCTATAAACTGTCTGCTGCAAGATTAAAATTCAAACATGCTGCTCAACCAAACCCAACCGACATGTTTCGCCAAACTGGCATCATCAGAGGTTTGGGGCTGACTGCACCAAAACGTTGCCTGTTTTAGATAAACCTCACCCCAGTTTTCACCATTGATCTGGAGTGCTGCTTCATTTTTACTTTTTGGATATCTTTTTCAGTCCACTATCTGGGCGGTGGAGCTTGTTTGCTCCCCCCTCCCCCTAATAGTGGTTACTGACACTATGCTGCTACAGATTTTTCATATACATATATATATATATACATATATATACATATATATATATATATATATATATATTCGGTATATATATATATATATATATATATATATATATATATATGACAAGTAAAGACAAACATCACCTGCCAGACTGTACGTAAGTATAGTTTGATATCTCTTACAAACCATAGATCTGACATTAGACGCCTATATCAGCACAATGCCAGTCGCTTTGTAAGGCTCATATTATTCTAATTTCTAATTACATTTTACAAAATTCAATTGTGAGATAGAAAATTGCCATTATAACAAAATAATCTTGCGGAGCACAGCAGTTTTAATACAATCAACAATACAGTCCATAAATGAAAGAAATCGTGTCATTCTTATTACTTCTGCATGCTCCGTTTCTATAGAATATTACAGTATAAATTGAAAATTTCACATGATTTAATAAACCCCCAAATATATCACAGTTTAGTACCCACATCATTATAACAAGTAGTGATCCATACTCATAAAACTTGCTGCCAGCAGTTTCCAGTCCTATAAAAAAACATGAGGAGTCCTGACAACACTGAAATCACGAGCACAGAAATTACATAGTATATTAAATATATGTCTGCCAATTTTATAGAGCGCAATACAGGGGGCTTCAAACAATAACATCCCGATAATATGGAAACTGTTGGCTTGTAATAAGACATGTATTGCTGGCTTCATAATTCACTTTATCACATTGATACGTTAAAGTTTTCAGTATTAACATGAACCTGGTGGTTTATAAAATTTCTATGTAGACTGGTTAACCTGTTAATGCATTCCTTCATTAATTCTCTTGTCGCTTCTCTACCTTCATTTAGTCTTTTGCTTATATTATTAGATTCAGTAAAATAAGTATCATGAATTGTTGCAATTTTATAGACTGCTATATTCTTCCTTCTACCCTCAGCTTCCAATCGCTAGGCGAAGATTCAGTGTCAACCGCATTCAGGATCAATTACTGTGGGTTCTTTAGGAATCGTGATTATTTGAGGGTTTCTATGCCAAAACTGGTACCATAGTATCATAGTATCATAGTATATAATGCTGGAAAAAGACACAAGTCCATCAAGTCCAACCTTTAAGAATTAAATAAATTATTTTTTTCCCCATAACCCGTGATATTTTTTCTCTCCAGAAAGGCATCCAGGCCTCTCTTGAACATGTACATACAGTCCGCCATAACAACCTCCTGCGGCAGAGAGTTCCATAGTCTCACTGCTCTTACAGTAAAGAACCTTTGTCTATGTTGATGGTAAAATCGCCTCCCCTGTAGGCGTAGAGGATGCCCCCTTGTCCTGGTCACAGGCCTAGGTATAAAAAGATCTTTGGAGAGATCCTTGTACTGTCCGTTCAGGTATTTGTACATAGTAATGAGGTCTCCCCTCAGTCGTCTTTTTTCTAAGCTGAATAACCCCAAGTCTTGTAATCTGTCATTGTATTCTAATCCCCCCATTCCCCTAATAATCCTGGTTGCTCTCCTCTGCACCCGTTCCAGTTCTATTCTATCCTTTTTATACACTGGTTCCCAACACTGTACACTATTCCATGTGTGGTCTGACCAGGGATTTGTATAAGGGCAAAACTATGTCTTTATCATGATAATCTATTCCTCTCTTGACACATCCCAAAATTTTATTTGCTTTAGCAGCAGCCGCCTGGCTCTGGTCACTAAAATTAAGTTTACCATCCACCAATACCCCCAAGTCCTTTTCAGCTCCAGTTTTACCAAGTAATTGACTGTTTAGAACATAATTATACTTTTTGTTTCCATGGCCCAAGTGCATAACTTTACATTTACCTGCATTAAGCCTCATCAACCATTTCTCATAAGTCCTGATAACTCTTCCCCTATATATGGTATAATTGTCATCTATTTATCTGTATATAAGTATATACCTAGTGTGGGCATGCCTGCTACACAATTAGGCTCAAGGTTGCCCTATGAATTCTGAGTTAACTGCAACTGGATCAAACCTCATCTCTCTCTATTGGTTGGCAAAAGAGAGTGACATAGCACTTGAGAAGGAAGTCAAGAGAAAGATATGTTCAAAGTGAGGCCATTCATCTTTGACCCTTGTGGGGCCTTCTGACTGAGATGGTTGGGGAAGATTTATTGGGGTATTGATCTTGCAGTTGGGTATTGCTTGATATACTTCTTTAGTACAAAATCTGTGGTAGATGCAAAGAAAATGGCTTTTTAGTTAAAAAGAGCAGGAACTGGAGCAAAGATTCATGGGTTATTGACAAATCTAAATAATTCACATGAGAAGCAAATCTACCAAATTTGTCTCTCTAAAGGTAAATGAGAAAAATAATAATTTGTAAAGGAAACCTGTCATCACATTTTTATCCACCCGGTGTTAGGGACTGTGACGTTTCCAGACCCCGGAAGGGTATGCAAGGTCAATTAATTATCGTTTTTATAGACACTCCCTGAACGTACGGGTTTAATGGAGGTGTAGGAAGTAGGTTAGAGTTGTCCACACAACCTCAGTATGGAAAAATCCTTCCCCACAACCCAGAATGGCTAAAAGATATCTTTTACTAGCCTCAGTGAAGCAGAACCTTATCAGCATAGTAGGCTACCACCAGCTTTTCATTTGATATAAGCCCGGTCCCTAATGGTATTATTTTGGGTCAGAAGCCATCCCAGAGGCATCTATATAACTGAAAAAATAGACATGGGGATTCGTAGATCGAGATAAAAGATCAATGCAGGTTAAATTTTGTACATGTACAGTGAAGTGAGGTGCTTGGACAGCGGCTGGGCTACAGTGGACTCCAGTTAGCAGAGTAAGAGTGAGTAAGAACTTTGCATTTGAAACCCATTAGTAATTATATCTAAATCTACATCTCTTCTCATTTTATTTTAATAGATTATTATTAGGAAGAAGCTTTTATAAATATGTTCTGGTTAACTGGACCCCAAACAAATAGGAACCTACTTTCCAATAAACCGTTTTAGAGTTGATTTTATCTATATACACTTTGTATCAGGTTAGCGGACCCATGTTAAATGTCAAAAAGAAAGTTATTTCAGTTCCATTGTACAAGTCTAGACCCAGGACGTGTCCAGCATTTGTAAAGAAAAGAATTCAGCTCCAGCACTTAAGAGTTAAATAAAAAACGTATGGGGATTCCTGTTATGTGTGGAGACCGCACTGGCCAACGAGGTTCCTAACATGGGCACATGTGTAAGTTGGAAAAGTCGTCAGGGACTGCTTTTCTGAAGCGCCGAAGTCCAGACACGCTTAACTAACATATGAGACTCATATGTGATTCAGTGTGATCTGTACTTAACAAAAGTCTCTGCTATCATTACTCCAGAAACAATGGGAGGCATTCATTAATTCTGGCGTGAGATGTATATCGCTGATATGCACTGTGAGGTTATATTGTGGCGTAAGAAGAAATGAACATCAGAAATGTAAGAATAAATACAGCATTGCACATGCCTGTAGCAAGATATATATATATATATATATATATATATATATATATATATATATATATATATGTGTGTGTGGGGGGAAACTACAAGTGCAGGAAAAGTGTTGGTATTGAAGAACTGTGCCCAAATTAAGCATACAGAAAAGGCGGGAATGTCGGTAATGAAGCTAAATTGTGATGCTGACCCATCATAAATATGGCGCACATGGTGTAAACCACAAAAATACACTACTGACTAAAAAATGTCTGTCCCTGGTGTTTTTTCTGGAGAGAAGTGGCTTCTTTGCTGCCCTCCTTGACACCAGGCTTTGCTACAAGAGTCTCCGCCTCACAGTGCGTGCAGATGCACTCACACCTGCCTGCTGCCATTCCTGTCCATGCTCTGCACTGCTGGTAGCCCAATCCCGAAGCTGAAACACTTTTAAGAGACAGTCCTGGCGCTTGCTGGTCCTTCTTGGGATCCCTGGAGCCTTTTTGGCAACAATGGAACCCCTTTCCTTGAATTCCTTGACGACTGAGGTGCAATCTTTCTAGCTGCGATACTCTTCCCTGTTAGGCAAGTTTTGTGCAGTGCAATGATGACTGCACGTGTTTCTTTAGAGATAACCATGGTTAACAGAAGAGAAACAATGATGCCAAGCACCAGCCTCCTTTCAAAGTGTCCAGTGGTGTGATTCTTACTTAATCATGACAGATTGATCTCCAGCCCTGTCCTCATCAACACCCACACCTGTGTTACTGGAGCAATAACTGAAATGATGTTAGCTGCTCCTTTTAAGGCAGGCCTGCAATGAAGTTGAAATGTGTTTTGGGGGAAAAAGTTCATTTTCTAGGCAAATATTGACTTTGCAATTAATTGCTGTTAAGCTGATGACTCTTTATAACATTCTGGAGTATATGCAAATATGCACTTAGCGAGCCAGAAGGACTGGTATCTCTGATCACCACTGAATATTTGCTATTTTAATATACCACAGGACTAGTGAGGACATTACTTTTAATTTAACGCATTACTGGGTTCCTTTCTATACATTGCAGACCCCGCCCTGGTGGTAGGGGGCAGGAAAAAGGGTTAGGGTGCAAAATCCCATCTGGATAAGTTCATGCTGGAGGTTTAGTGATCCCAAGTAACTGGAGCAGCTCCTTTTACATAGAAACAGACAAGTAAGAAACTTAGATAAATTTTGTAAACGAGAACTTTTCTCTCCCTTATTTACGCTGCCAAAGTATCTTTTACATTCGGCTGCTATTTTAACCCAGCAAACAGCCATTTAGTTGCCTGATGCATCTGTTATGTGCCTGGTTGAATAGAAGTCGGTGTCGTGATGCACACACCTGAAAGTGACAGCAAAAACTGTCAGGAGTGATTTTTCATGGCTGCCCGCATCATAATCTGTTTCTTACTAACACACACGTCTCGCGGGCAGCAACAGAATTAATTATACTTCATTTTGCTGTCTTTAACAGTATTGACCAAATTTAAGAACAAATGGGAAACGCTTATCATGCTTGAAGAAAATAATCTATCAGTGGCACCATTTACATTCTCTGCAGTTCTCTTATTAATCAAAGTAACACTTACTATCCTATCTCCACTTCCCATTAACAGTCATTAAGCACTGCTGCTGATTGAAGCAATTTCTTTAGGGATCTCAACCTCATTTTTAAGACAACCTTCTTCAGTGGCAAACAATATCATATTAAGGGAGGGACATAAAGTAAGACAGAGGCTTCTTCAATCATAGTCTGACCTTGATACAGTTTCTATAACGCTCGCTCCCCAACTCGCTGCCTAATGGGTTCAGAACTTAGTATCCTGAGTATTGTAACAGAATCAGACTCCCTTTGCATCCTCCGTCAGAAAACTAATGTCTGACCATGTGGAACTTTACCAAAATCAGCAGCTTTTTCCCCGGATGCACTCAGCAGCACACCGAGAGGCCCATGACAGTTTAATTATATCCCACACTTGACAGCTCCACAACTGTATAAAGCTTCACAACTGGTTGCACTAACATGAGCTGTGTCACAAATCGTAATCGTCAATTCACGTGTGTAACGCTGCATCTAAGTACATTCCCCATGCCAATATCTTACGTACGGATTGGAATCTAAACACATTAGTCATATACACTGCATGGATAAAAGCCATCCGCCTGAGTCAGGTATCATGGATTCAACTATTGTAGATTCTACTTTATGGAATTTAAAGGGAACCGGTCATCAGGAGCTCTTTTACTGGCTCCCCCATAGAGAATAGTGTGCACATTGCCAAAGTGTTTTTATAATAAAACTGTTTTTTTTTCTAATCAAAAGAAATGTTAAATTTAAATTTAGCTTTCTCTCTGTGTCCCATGTCCCATGGCAGTGGTCAGGGAGAAGCAGTTACCCCATCCACCATTGGCAAACCGCTCTGTCATGCATCTATTTAAATTTGAAAACACTAAAACATGGGACACTACAGAGAGAAAGGTAAGCTCTCATCTAACTTTTCTTTTTATAGAAAAAAGCCAGTTATATTTTAAAAACACTTTGGCAATGTGTACACTATTTTCCATGGGGACATGGGTTAGCCAGAAAAAGGGCTCCTGATGACAGGTTCCCTTTAATCTATCCCATCTATACTAGAGTAATATGAACACAAAATTTAAACTTACAAGTCGGTACAATATGAAAAAATATCTTTTTTCATATCTTTTCTACTCTTTTTCTACTTTTAAAATCCAAGTAGATTTTAGAAGGAAGGAGGCAATGGATAACAAATATCAAAAGATTACCACAGTCAAGGTGCCTGGTTTATAATGTTTGATTTTGGTGGTAGATTATTTTAAGCAATCCATATTTCATGGCCAAATATCATAGTCAGTTGGACAAATTGAGAAATGGCAACAATTTTTATTCGTATTCTTGAATAACAAGTTTTCACATAGGTTACACAATTTATCAACTTTAGCTTTCTCATTAAATCATGTACCAGTTCCCAGCATTGCTGGTTGTTAGCATGTTGTTTGACAAACTATGTAAGAAGCTCCATTTTGAGCCTCCAAAAATGTGATCAAAAGTGGTTATGGGGGGTCATGGAGTGGGAGTTCCTGGCGCAAAATTACTCTGTAGGGTTGAAGTCATTGATGTCATCTTCCTCAAAGGTCAATAGGGGACCTGGTAAGTGAAAAAAAAGTACTGAGCTTGAATTTTAATTTTCTGGCCCACATTTATCAAAACTAGTGCAGTCTGTACTATGTGCAGAATTCACCATTGGCTTTTGGTGCATTTTGTTCATGCTGCGAAATTGTGGCGCACGTTGGTAATAAATGGTAATTGGTAATTAACTCTGACTAAACAACAGCTCCTTCAGGTGCACATTTTTTGTGTCTTATTGGACACAGTGCAGCCGCAACACAAAACTGGCGCAGACACTTTATAAATACATGCACAAGCAGTTTGCATGTTCTCAGAAAACTGGTGCAAACCTTTTAATAAATCTGGGCCCCTATGTCAGATACCATATAGCCCTTGGTGTAAAAGTTGTACTATCCAGAAAACAAGCGGCTGTGGCCCTGTCCTCTGCTTACAGATGTACCCGCTACTACTTCTCACTATCTACATCTTCTAACATTGGTCCACATTTATTATTAGTGAGTCAAACTGCAGTAATGTGCAGCGTGCGCCACATTCGTGAGGCCCACTGTACAAATTGCATCAACTGAGTGCACCAGATTTTTCGGGTGCACTCAGTTTAAGGGGCGCGTGTCACATTTCTGCTGGACTTCCAACATAAATGTGGGGGCCGGTGTGAATTTGCACTATAACAGCCCCTTTCTGTGCACAGTATTGTGTTGGTGTGTGCATAGTGCAGCCGCGACACAATGCTAGCGCAGACACTTCATAAATACATGTGTCATTTACACCAGAATTCTTAATAAATGTGGGCCATTGTCTGAAGTCCCCTGTAATGAATGTTCCCAGCAGGACCATCCAGTCTACTTAAAAGGTATAAATAAAAAGAGAAACAATATTATTGGGTTAATAGCCTCAAATCACTTAACACATAAAGCACAACGGGTTTGCTAGTTTCTATTTATGAGTAATTGATGGTTACATTTATATACCATTTATATTCCCTGATTATAAGCAAGTACATACTGAGAGATTGATGGAAACAACAAGACTATAACATATACCAGAGCTTATCATGTACCATTAAAACTGTGCTTGACATTAATTTCTGCACATTGTATTACTTTAATCTCAGCCCCGTTGGTTAGGAAACCATAGATCTTCTAAATTGTTCCGCACTCTATGTTTGTCATTCCCGTTCTCGACAGCATGTTGACACTTCACAAATAAAACGAGATAGGAGATAATAATTTACTAGGTCCATGAAGAAAAATCTTGATTACAGTGCACTGGTTTCGGGGTTCACAAACTATTCTAAGTCTACATTACCCAAGTTGTTGCTGTTGGTGGCATCAAAAGAGCTCAAACTATTTACTATGTATCTCATTATATTTGCTTGGTACAATGTATTCCAATGTATATGGGCCCTGGGGTTGTCCACCTATTTTCTTAAAGAAGATTTTAACTTTCCAACAGTGGTCATCGTTCACCTACTTAGATGTCCCTAACCCATTATGGGATCATTTACAGGTCTATATACAATGAGTGCACAAATAATTTTGGTGTGACTTCTGCCTTCTGACTTCTCTGGTAATGTGCAATTTTGTAAGTATAGTCCTGTCCCCTTGAATTATTGGAACGCACCAAACTTTGTGAAACTGGGTTTGTTACCAAGCATATTGAGACTCATTTACTAAGGGTAGTGGATCGCACTTTTGTCGGACTGTTCGTCTTTTTCGGGATTTGCTCAGCTTTGACAGGTATTTATATTTCTCAGGTTTCTGCGCTGGGATTGTGTCGCATGCGACAACGGTTTTTGGCGCCTCTGCGCTGGCTTCCATTCAACACAAATTGGGGGAGGATCCGACTGATTTGGACTGCGCGCGGGATTTAACTTTCAAATTGTGTCGCAATACAATGCACTTACATGTACCATTTAAAAGAAGGTGAACTCTGTTGGACCTGAGCGGGGAAGCGACACATGCACGATATCGAGCGCACGATCTTAGTGAATCGCGGCAGAGTGCATTATCGTCGGACCTGCACTTTCGGTGAGCTCTGTCTGACTGAATGGAGTCAAATGTAAACTTTATGTTATACTGATAACGGCAATTCTACAATAATTGATGTTATTTCTGCTTGTTAATCATATCCCCTATTAGGGATTATCAAGTTTCGATTTGCTGAAGCTTTGACAAATATTCACTTTGAAAAAATTCAATTTGGGTCTAAATAAAATTCATTTTGAATGGATGTTGCTTTAATTGCCCTGGGAAAGTTAATTGCCCTTGGAGAGTTAACCCTAATGCTAAGCCTAACCACACCTAATGCTAACCCTAACCTTAACCCTAAGGAAAAATTTTGTAAAAGGGCTATTGTGGAACCCTGTTCTCCTGATAACTGGGGGTCACTAGGGATACAACCAGAGATAGCTGGAACTAATTATAATTATGTAACACCTAAATGTATAACTATATTTTCAGTCTTATTTTTTTCACATTTCAGGAGGAAAGTAGAGCTATGACATTTACAGTTTTGTTATTTCCTTTACATAGGGTAAATTTCTATGTCAACGTGTTAGACAGAATGTATAAATTTTGCATTGTATAGTGATGGCTAGAGCAAGCAAAGCTCAATTCAAAATTAATTTGATCCACTTGAAGTAGGAGAGAACACTTAACTTCTCCTTAACCGAAATATATAAATCTTGTAACCACTGAATGCATTGCTGGGCTGAGAGTTGGATCAATGCCCTACCTGCACTTGTTAGAGCACTTAGAAGAAGAAAATGCCTACAAAATGTCCTATTAGTTTGACAAATGCATAGAAATGCTAATAAAATAAAATGTGCCAGAAGACTAGACTACTGGGATGAAATACAGCGAGGGACGAGAAAACCTGCATATTTGCAGTGTAGAGACACTGGAGGGTAGATACAGAATTGCCGTAAAATAAAAGAAATGAAGTGTTAAAGTCAAGTCACAGAAGGATTAGAAGTAACTGCTGATTATTATTATTTTTTTTACTTTAGAGACACTTTGTTGTGTGAAGATATTTAAAATAAAAAGTGCATTCACATGCAGTGGTATATACAGAGAGTGTTGGCGCCTCCATTGGAGATATACTGCCCTTTCAATGATCCTTGGGCAGATTCACCATCAGCGTTGGTGGGCAAAGCTGATTACTGTAACTCCCTACTAGTCATTCTTCCAGTCACTAAACACTAAACTCTCTAATCTACAAGGTATTCTTAATGCAGCAGCCAGACTTTCAGGCCAAATGCTACAGGAATGACTCCGGTCTGTGCCAGTCACTGCACTGGTTGCCCGTCTCCTTCCCAATACAGTTTAAAATAATAACCCTCATCCACAAAGCTCTGCATAATGCTGAACACCCCTATATCTCATCTCATTAAATAAATCTGCCAGTGATCTTAGATTAATCTCCACTTTAATATGAACCTCTCATGTACGTCTCCAGGACTTCTTCCGAGCTGAAACAATTCTCTGGGATGCCCTTCCCTGGACTATCAGACTAATACCCACCTTCCAAAGTTTCAAACATGCTCTTAAATCCCATATCTTTAGGCAGCCTATCACACTTGCTAACTGCATGAAATGTATACTCTTTTACTAATCCATTCTGTGTCCTTCTCTTGTCTGTTATCCAGCAAACACCAGATACCAAGCTCCAGGCTTCTCTGCAGTCCCATTGACTTTGTACTTTGTATATAAGATGGCGGCTGATGGCTGGTTCAAGCAGCATTTTTATTTATTAAAATTTTTTATTCTGTTCCCTTATAAAGAATGGCTGGATGACTATACAAGTATACAAGCTCTTATACCTCTTATGTCACCCCCTCATCCTCATAGACTGTAAGCTCTTGTGAGCAGGGCCCTCACTGTTCCATATGACTGTCTGTACTCTTAAATGTTGTATTTTATTTGTATAAATGATAGTAAAGCACTATGGAATATGATTGGGCTATATAAATAAAGATTATTATAATGTTTACATCGTTAAAAAAAACAGTGCACCACGAGTTTTGGTGCAAATGTGGAAAAGTCACAAAGATTGCGCAAAACCACTACTGCACAAAAATTTTGACTTTTTTGCACTAACATTTAAAAGAATAGTAATGATAAATCTCCCCCTCCCCCATGTATGGGTCCTACCATCTCACATACTTCAGAACTGCTTCTAACCTTGTCCAGAAACCCCATCCATAGCTATAAATATTAATCATTCTTACTATGAAGAATATTTGTGATATAAAGTCATGTGTGGGTTAATATGATGTGGGTATCTAAGGTAATGACCAAACTGTGGTAGCAGTTGAGTTGATAGAAACGCCCCTGGTGGTCAGGAGAGTGAGTGGGATGATGCTTGCACAAAGTAAACCCCCCTCCATTGTCTGGGCCCTTGTAACTGCACATGCTCTATGTTCACTGTAGGACCATCTTAAGATACTCCAGATTTATTATCCAACATGGTCTATAATGTCTGGCAAGCAGTGTGAGGCTGCCTGGACTAAGTATAAAGTATTAGTAAATCTGCCTTCTGACCCCAGAACTGCTGCAATGAAAAACTCACACTGTGCCAGCAAATGTAAAGAATCAATTTCACTTATGGTGTGTGCGGTTTTTAGTGCTGCCTCTCCTCCACATTGAATTGAAATCCATGACAAAACCACAATGGATATTATCACCCGCCTTTCCGAGAAACAGACACAACTCACAAACTGCTATGAGGAGTCTGCTGACTGATAAAGACTCTGATTGCTTCCAAATGATTCCATGTACAGTATTCCCCTCTGAATTATAATACCGGATCAATTAATGTCTCATTAAAATGCAATACTTATGTTATTAAACACATTTACAAGCTCCAGAAAGAACCTTTCCATCTCATGTAGTATTTCTCAGCGAGTCCTCGCCCAGAATATCTGGTGCCACTTTAATTACCCTTCTGCGTTGACCACAGAAGACGAGAGGACAACGCAGAGAAGAAAAGAGCCCTTCGATATCATTTTACCAAACTATTTTCACTTAGCACTCGCTTAAGGTAAAATCATTGTCCTGACCTTTCTTAAAACGTGGAAGAGGAAATCAATAGTGCTTCTAAAATAAATGTAGGAGAGCAGAACATGGCTTCCTGTGTGGTAGAAGACGGCCAAAACCTAATTATTGTCAATCACATTGTAGCGAGGAGGAAGAGGAGAGAAATAGAGGCTGGATATCTGTAAAGGATACAGTGCAGACAGTATTTATTCCAATGGCGGAAAGTTTTTCTTTGGGGGAACATTGACAAAGAGAGGTCCTCCGTATCATGTGAACTAAACATCTGTGATTGGATCTGCCAATCACTTGCTTTGCAGCTAATGCGGGTCTGTCAAGTAGACCAGGAAGAATGGTCGACTGGCCGGGTGCCAGACACCTTCCAATAAGATTTGCAGCCCATAAACAGACATTTGCTTTTTTTTCTCACTTTAAGGTCATCGGAGCGCTTGCCTGGATGCCAACGAGAGGGAGTCTGAAGAATCCAATCCAATCTTCGCCGTGGCAGATGAGTGAAATAGGTGAAATCCAGTTAATAGATTGGAAACACGTTTCTCAAATATCATTATCTTTCTAATTGTTTTTACTTAAACTGAACTCTGCGGTAATGTTTTCTAGTATCTTGAAATGCTGCTAAAAAGACATTACATTGATTTATGGCAATGGTTTCAGTTTTTTTCCCCACTTAATAACTGCATAATCTCTTTTAGTATTCAAACAAATATTGATGTAACCTCCGAATCAGATGCGTTTTACATAGAAAAGCAAGGAATTTTCACATAATGGATATTTTTCATTTTGCTTATATCTCGGTGACATAATACATCGCATAGTGCTGTAGCCGATGCATACATTGTACATGGCCGCTAGTATATTATTTTTTTAGCAATTTTGTTCTCCAAAGTCAACCAAATTCTTGTTCTATTTAAAAAAATGTCAGGTAACATCTTCAGTTGGTCTATATTTAATGGACATGTGGGAAAGTCATGATTTTAGATAATTTATTAAATGATAGGGATTATGAACTTATGTACAGTTCATAAAAAATCGTAAAATCCGAACATGTTATACCGTATATACTTGAGTATAAGCCGACCCGAGTATAAGCCGAGACCCCTAATTTTACCACAAAAAAATGGGAAAACCTATTGACTCGAGTATAAGCCGAGGGTGTAGTATACAGCCAGCTAGCCCCCTGTAGTATACAGCCTGTCCCAAGTAGTATACAATCAGCCTGCCCCCATGAAGTATACAGCCTGCCCCCATGAAGTATACAGCCTGCCCCCATGAAGTATACAGCCTGCCCCCATGAAGTATACAGCCTGCCCCAATGAAGTATACAGCCTGCCCCCATGAAGTATACAGCCTGCCCCCATGAAGTATACAGCCTGCCCCCAAAAAGTATACAGCCTGCCCCAAAAAGTATACAGCCTGCCCTGAGTATAATAAAAAAATAAACTTAATACTCACCCTCTGACGATACTCACCTTTGATTTGAAGTGGCGGCTCCTGGTCCTCGGCGGCGGCTCCTGGTCCTGGGCGGCGGCTCCCGGTCCTCGCCGGCAGTCGCGTCCATGCGACTTGCCAGCGAGCGCACAGTGCGATGCGGCGGTGTCGCCGCTGATGACGTCATCAGCGGCGACACCGCTACATCATATTGTGCGCCCGCCGGCAAGTCGCATAGACGCGACTGCCGGCACGTGAAGATCGAAGAGAGAAGCCGCCGCAGAGGATCGGGAGCTGCCGCCGAGGACCAGGAGCCGCCGCCGAGGACCGGGATCCGGAGTGTGAGTATTAATTTTTTTTTTTAATTAACTCATGTTTTTTTTTTTTAATTAACTCGTGTATAAGCCGAGATTAGGTTTTTCAGCACATTTTTTGTGCTGAAAAACTCGGCTTATACACGAGTATATACGGTAATCTCACAGACTGTAAGTTCTGGGCCCTCGTCCCCATTTCATTACTCTGTAATGTCTTATTTTGTTTGTATATATCCCCCATGATCAGTACAGCACTACAGAATATGATGGTGCTATAGAAATAATGCTCTATTATTAAAGCATGGAATTAAAGGGTTATCTAGAGGTTAAATAACATGACTGCTTTCTTCCAAAACCAGAGCCACACTTGGTTATGATTGGTGTTGGTATTGTAGTTCAGCTGTGTTGAAATTAATGGAACTGAGTTTTAGGAAATCTATCAGTCAAAAAACAAAAAAAAAAGCACGTACAAAAACTCACCTCCGCTGCTCTTCATCTTTATTTCTTAGACGTCCGTTGCTAATCATGATACCCCAGAATCACCTAGAAAAGAAAGTTATAATTTGCAGCATGGAGCGTGGGGACAAGATGTTCAGCACTCCGGGCTGCTAATTATGCACGCCTCCGCACCCCCCTCTCCCATGCCTCTCACATGACATTGCTCTCCCACGCTTCCAGCATAAGAGAGGGAGGTGGCGAGGTTGTGAATAATTAGCAGCCCAGAGTGCCGGACTGTTCCCTGCATACCATGCTGCAAATTATAAATTTCTTTGCTAGATGACTCCAGCATGTTAAGACAAGCGAAGGACAGCTCCTGGATCAGATCTACTCAACTTTTACTTGTATATACACATATGCACTTTGTCTAGTCTGGCTTTTGAAATTATCGGCCGATGACTCTCTGTATCTAGACATAATGGGGCTTATTTACCAAGGGTCCGCAGATCGCATTTCCGTCGGACTTCCCAAAATTTTCTGGATTTGCGCCGCTGGGACAGGAATTTAGCAGGGGATGTGTGCACGTGATCGGATTTTGCCGCAGGTTTTGGTGTGACTATATGGGCAGGTGCAGTTTTAATACAGTATGACTATCTAGTGTGATAATTTTTTGTGAGGACATTGAGTAGTTTTTACCTTTCCACATTGCAACCCCTGAGGAGCCGTCACACCTTAATGGCGAAACAAGTAGGGTTAGTGGGTCTGTTGTCATCAACTTCATTTGGTGACTTTTGACACAATATTTATATGAATATTGGGTTTTCTCAGTTTTTTTGTATGTATTTGTAGAGTAGATGGTGTCCTGTTTTGAGAGGCCTCGAAGTTCACATCAGGACCATTATACCTTCTTAATTATCAGACAGAGCATCTGTTTTATAAAGGGAAATAATGAAAGTTAGCTTTTAGATGTTTCTAACTCTTTTGTGATTTTTTTGATCATTTTTTAGAAACATTTCATTATGCCTTGCTGACGGGCTTTGTGACTAGCTACAAACATCAAGAGGTCTGTTTGTAACTAGGGGTCATCTGTAAATCGGGTGTTCTTAAGTAGGGGACTGCCAATACAGTCCATCAATGAGGAAAAGGAGAACAGTCATCAAACACCTCTGCCCTAGCAGAAAGGATGGGACCAAAGGGTCAACCCATAAGATAATGACACATCTAGATATTTACCAATATTATATATTGAGATCAACTCTAAACCAGGTTCTAGCAATACACAGCACATTGGATGCTGCACTACAACATTAGCATTGCCAAGTGACTGTAATATATTTCCACATGCCAACGAGCAATCAGCAAAGTGTTATGTGAATTGCTGGCAATAGATCATTTCATTTAGTCTTTAATCAAGTAAAACCAAAATCGGGTAAACAGCGATCTCTTGCACAGATAGAAAATACTTCATTTGTAACTCTTATGAATGCAAAACACTTGGAGGAAATTATATTGACTGCCAGGGCCGACTTAAATAACTACTTTCCATTTGTTTACAGCAATCCATTTCTGTAACTCCGTACACAAGTTGTTCCCCCAGAGTCCTCCTCGTAATGCGGAAAAAGTGTCAGGAATAATGACCGTCTACCTAGATCCGTAATAAAATGTAGAGCATGGATTATTACAGTTGTAAGTATCCAAGATTTATTTCATGACTGCAGGTAATGATGAATCTCTTAGCCCTAGTAATGTCTGGAGAGAACCTTACCTCTCCTCGGAGCTGTCAGGAGAAGACTATTTATAGGACCCTTAGTGATGTTGGGTTGTAACACAGAGATGCAATGTGTCTGTTAGAGCTCAGTCTAGAAGTGATAGTTAGGGTTCCCTATCAGATTCCTTAATGTTTGATTCTTTTCAGAGTTCACATCTCCCAGGAGACAAGGGACAGATGTTTAACATCAGATCATTAATCCCATAACCCAAGTTTTTTTATTTTTAAGTGACAGTACCAACCCTACAGAAGGAGCCCTCTGCCTTTGCAGGGATTAAATGGCACAATTTGCTGCTGATTTACAGAACAGGGTCAGGTCATTAGAATCTTGGCAATGTTCTATACATCTGGAGAACAATATGCATAATAAGCTAAAACTCAATACCTCCTTGCACTAATTAAATGGGATCCCACCAGGACAAAATCACAAATTACAATACAGGGTTTTCTGCATCCCTACGCATTTTTCTGTGGAAGTAACTACAGTAAGCATACTTTACTTTTCTATTTTGTGCTCCACTAAAATAATTCTTGCTTATATCTATTATTATTTTCTTAGAGTCTCTTATTTTCTAACATTATTTATCCTGCTGGGAATTTGACCTTTTTATCCATAGGTGGAGCAAGGACCTGGATTATTCATATGGATCCATATTCTGTATATAAGAAATAAAAACTTGTTGTCAGGGCAGGAAACAGACAAGGACAGTGAGCCCTAATTCTGCCCCCCCCCCCTTCCAGTTTTTTTGCCTGCTTACTGGGTCCACCCTAAACAGTGGCCAGGAACTAGGAGTTGGTTTCTCCCTGCATCCAAGTGTAGGCACACAACAAATAACAGGAGAGATCTACAAACCAAGTCACAGCAAAAGCAAAGAACAAAATCAAATAAACAGGAGAATAGTCAAGAAAGTAAGCCAATATTGACAAAAAAACAGAATAACAAGGAGTAGAAGAAAAGTACTGGGAGGAAGCTAGCTGTAAGAACTGTCTGACCAGCAAAGGAGGATGGCATACATGGGGTTTATATCAGAGTGCTCCAGGTAAGAAAGGCAGGGATCTTAAGGTGTGCAAGCCTTACACCTTGCTGGATCAGAGAAAGGAGCAGAGAACCAGCAGTCCAGCAAACAGAGCACTGTTCAGACTGCCAATGAAAAGTCTCTGATGGAATTCAGCGCCTTCTTGGCCTGACCAGGACACACATGTAACATTTGTATTTTGCTCTTTTTGTGATTTGGGGGATTACTAAATGTACTAAACTTTCTCAAAAACTGTGCAAACTGCGCTAGGTGCAGCTGGCCTATAGAGTGTGCATGGGGCGCAAGATTCATGAATTGGGGCACACGTTCTTCATGAATTGGGGCACACGTTCTTCATGAATCTAGCGCCCCCAGCACTGCTGCGACAGAGTTCATTCTTTGGTGCACCTTTTACATAGAGGGGGACACTTATCATATTTTTTGGGTCACATTTGGCATCTTTTTTTTTTTTTTGCAAAATTGTTGGCAGACTTAATAGAAATTTCTGTAGTTTGCGACTTTTAAGGTGCAGGTTAAAATTTATCAGGTAGTGGTTTTGAGTCTATGTGCCTTATCTGACATAGTGAATGGATGTTCTGCAGATGTTTGCACTGCATCTATCTTTATTTCGTGCCTAAAAAGTCACAAAAAAACACAAAAACTCACCTAATCTGAGCAAGTGCACTTGAAAAAAAACACCCTTTTCATTAATGAATAAAAAGGTCTCCACTTACCATATGTACAATTAACTGTATGCAACATGAAAAAATACTTCAGCACAGTTCTAAAATGTAAAATTTTATCATCTCACCATTAAAATGGTCTCAAGTAACTACTTTCTCATTTTTTACAGGATCATATTTTTGACTGGGATTATTGTCAATCTTAATGTGCAGATCTAAAAATGTTATCAGACTCCGTACTGTATAATAAAAAGGCAGAGACTAATTTGAGCAAGAAAATGTATATATATATTTTTAACATATCTTTAGCTTTTAGTCTCTGCACTTACAACTAAATGTAGTCTGGACATTGTACAAGAATTTACTTTTTTGGGCAAAAATGATTGTTCTGTCACATCATTTCTCTATCCAGCTTCCTTATTGGTCGCAGATAAGGTCTACTTTATAGGGGAATAATTAGCATAAATTAGGCACAAATGAATCGGCCATGTGACAATTCATAAATTACAAGACAAGGAACAAACCAGGGGCAAAAAAAGGAGAACCCGAGACACAGTGGCCCACATTTACTAAGGGCCGTGAACCAATTTTCTGTCAGACTTTGCATGTTCTTTTCAGTGCAAACTGTTAGTGCATGTATTTGAGAAGTGTCTGATACACAATTGCACTAGGTATCATGCAACACAAATTAGCGGACATTCCGGAGCTCATTCTGTCCGTGCGCAAGATTTATCATGCAAAGTCAAGATAAAGAAGTATGTCACAAGCCCATTGTTAAAGATGCACCACAAAAAAGTGTCAGGCCAGTGCAGGGAAGTGCCAGACACAGATTCTTCTTTTAGTGCAGTTTTCACTACTCTTAGTAAATGTGCCCCAGTATGATTAATGTCCCCCAGAGTGTGCAACACTTCTGTTAGACACTGCATGATAAATGTGGTGCATGGTCCGACTGTGGATCGGAACGTCCCTTTCAGAGCAGAATTTTGTTTAGTGTTGGGTATAGTGCAGAAACTTTGTAAATACATGTGTAAGAAGTTTGAACTGAAAAGAACGTGCTCCTGGGACATGGGCTTCAATAAAATGTGGGATCTATTCTCATTCCCTACATACTGTAGCTGTGTACCACTGTGACTGTGGTAATCTTTTTATATTTGTTATCCATGGCCTCCTTCCTTTAAAAACCAATATTAATAAGGCAGAAGGGCTACCCTAGCCCTTTACAATCCAGATACACTGTGCAGCAGCACATCTCAGTCACAATTACCCCCCTGCACTTCCTGTAATCTCTGCAGCAGTGGGCAGTGACCCCAAAGCATGTGGGGGGGAGAACTCCTTCACACTCACGACTATGAAAATTGTGTAAAAAGATTAAATACACACCACAGTTTACAATTCTTCACTTATAACATGTTTAGGAATAAGCAAATCTATTCGCTGGTTCGTGGCTACGGCACAAACCTTTTAATTTTAAGGCATTAAATCGCAGATTAACCTTTTCTGCTACATTTCGGTTTAATCTTCTAAAATGAAAGCTAATACTATCATTCTTCAAAGAACTTAGAGTGAGGGGAGAGGCGATGGAAAATGAAAAAAATAATAATAAAACAAGATTTTCATGAAAAAAACCTATGTTTTCGGGAACTTGGGGGGGGGGGTATATGCCAATTTCGAGGACAACTGGAGAAACATCAATTTGGATCAAATACATTTGGACCTCAATCAAATCATTTGAAAACTTTTAAGCTTTGGCAAAGGAATTCTTGATTTTCTCATTTCTAAACATGTTCCTCCTTAATCTGTAAGTATTTTCTTCTGCTGCACCAGTTCTTTAGCACTCACCTATACCTATTCCTTGAAGATTTATTCCATCAAGAAGGCCTGTTACATCACCATAATCAAAGGCCGATCCACACCCTGCTTGCTCACAGATGACACTTTGTCCTCAACCAGTAGTGTAGACTTGTACCGTGTTAGCCATGGAAAGCAGAAGAAGAGTGAAGAAATTAAGTGATACATTTTTGAGGCCAACTGAGTATATCATGTCTGACAAAGAGGAAGCTTAATATCAAAAATACTCAGTCGGCCTCAAAAAGCTATTGCCTGACTTCTTCTTTCTCCTGTTGTCCTCAACTAGTTACTCTTGTTCAATCCCTCTGTGCTTTTATTCACCAAAAACCTTTCATTTTCTTGTCTGTGTTGTCTGTGATAAGACAAATCGGACTCATTCTTGAGAACAAGAAAGAACATTTCAGAGCCTCATGGGAAACTTCTGAGTTAGTTTAAGTTGGTTCACCATAAAAAGTCTTGTAAACTTAACTTGATATATCATAAGATATCAGTTGCTCATACTTAGGTCTCATGCACATGACTGTGTGCTTGCCCAGCCGGTTACCCTGGCAAGCACATGGCTGGGTGGAGGAAGGAAGGGTGAGCGCTTCTAAACCTTTGCCTCTCTGTAGAAAGCCAGATGGTCACACCCTAAATCCTGCAGAAATATAGGACATTTCCCATATTTTCCACTGCGTTTGCCCAGCCATGTCACGGAGCAGTGAGACACAGAGGCCAAGATTTATCATTAGTATGTGCAGATTATTGAAGATCGGCGCATGGTCCTCAATAATCTGGCGCACCCTGCGTGCACCAAATGCGCTTGAGTGCAAAAGTTTTATTCTGCTGCACTTAGTTTAAGGGGTGCGCACCATAATGCGCACCGGTACGCCCCCTAAGGTGCACAGTTTCATAAATTTACGTGCAAGCAATTTGCACATGTATGTATGTGTAAAGTGCCCAAGAAAACTGACACAGCCAATATGGGAGATACGGCCGCTATCACAGTCCCCAATACTGTCTTGTGCATGGGGCCCTGTATGTCTCTAACCAATGCAATATAAGAAACATACAAATAAGATATCAAATGTATTCAAATCAGTCTTCACAAATCAGACATTAATAAACATTTTTCAAGTCAGAGAAATGGCTCAGTAGTGTGAATAAAGGGTTACTCCTTTTAGATTTGAAGATGTTATGGGCAGGATGTTCTCTTCTTTTACATTATATAACTTGTCAATATGGGAGTATAACTAGTAGTTAAAACATAACCTTTATTAATATATTCTGATAAAACGATAAGGAATCCTAAACTATATTTGTGTTAAAAGAATCAAAATCCGACCCCAACAACAGACTGATGAGCGTCGATATCTGCTGGGATCTGACAGATAATATTGGGAGGCTTTAACAGCAATTCAATGAGATGGAGACACTGGCCTATTCTAGTGTAGGTGCCTAAGTGAATCGGGCAAAAGGGGAAGGGTGCAAAATTACAATAGGGGAATCAAGAGTACACTCATCTTTAAGTGTACTAGGCCAGTAGGTATTGCGTAAATCTGTTTTGAAAGACGATGATCAGGGATGTAAAAAAGGGCGACAAAAGCTGGTTGGAGGTAAAATCCACCAGATGGATACTCCAGTATATACAAGGAGTAGGGTACAGATGTGTAGCAAAAAAGGGAGATTGATTGAGGGAAACGGCGCTGTAGCGCCGTTTCCCTCTATCCATCCCCCTATTGTCATTTTGCACCCTTCCCCTTTTGCCCGATTCATCTGGGCAGGAGCGGTCTCTCATCTTTGTTTACATCTTTGTCCCCGAGGAGCCAATGGTAGTGGTTCTCGCGCGGTCGGGGAGGTCCTTCTGGACTTACCGCTGACGTGCTATCACATGAGCGTATTTTGCCCCGCCTCCGATCACATGATCGGGCGTGTCTCAGCCTCCGATCTTTCCATTGGCTGCAATGTCGAATGACAGTATGAGGCCCATTTCTCTGGTGCCCCCGCATTGGTCAGAGATCGCGCAAGACGACACAAGGGGGGTGGGGTTTAAGCAGTAAATATCCGTCTTTTCCCGAAACGCGTCGGATCGCATTAATATCTAGAGGAGTGCTAGCCTTAGATAGAGACCTTATCATATTAGCCTAGTGCTTAGAGTGCTCGACCTAGGCACCTACACTACAAAAGGCCAGTGTCTCTATCTCATTGAATTGCTGTTAAAACCTCCCAATATTATCTGTCAGATCCCAGCAGATATCGACGCTCATCAGTCTGTTGTTGGGGTCGGATTTTGATTCTTTTAACACAAATATAGTTTAGGATTCCTTATCGTTTTATCAGAATATATTGATAAAGGTTATGTTTTAACCACTAGTTATACTCTCGTAATCCCCACAGTGAATTAGTCCTAATATAGAGAGGTGAACAAACCGTCATCCCAATCCAGTGAATAATAACTTGTCAATATACCTGTTTGTTGTTTTCCAGTGGAATATTTTGCTGCTACATAATATAATTTTTATTATTATTCTAAGGGTTTCCCCAGACATCTGAATGGTGAATTAGTGATATATTAGTTGTATGTCTCGCTGCAGAACTATGTCCATTTGCTATGCATGAGCCTAAGAAAGATGGTTGACAACACCTATGGGGGCTGTAATAGCCGCTATTAGAGATAATAGAATCAAAAATTATTCAGATGGGGAGAATTGGTAAAGAGAAGGTCTTCACTTATTTTTAGCAGACACACAGCCACTGTATTAGTGTCCATGTAGCTAAGAAATCACCCAAGAAGAAAACTGGATGATCTATATTTTCTGGTGATTTTGTACATACACATGGTTAATGAGCAGGATAATGGTCTCTGTCTCCCTGCACCTTTACAGCCGTTTAAAAAATGACAGCTTTACATTGCGCTGAAGAATTGGGTCTTCATATATGAACTAATAGCAGATACACAGGGAGGACAGATATGTCATTGTTCTCTGGTAGCTTATCATAGGACATCACCTACCCACACTTACATATAATTCTAATCAATGCAAACTAAGGAAGACAGAAGGGGCGAACAGCATCTTTCATGTTGACAATAGGTCCTTTAATCTATTGGACCCCTAAGACGTTGTACAAGACGCACATATGGTATGTCTGTCCCTGCCTAGTGGCATGATACAAGTCAACCCTATCATAAAGCCATTAGTAGTTCGGCACAGTCTGTGTATAGACACCACCAGTCTGTGAGGTTTAACTGAATTCATAGCATTGTACTGACATTTGCCGAGTTAGACTTTTAAGAAAGTATACATTTTCCGTTTTTTCCTTTCCCTTTTTTACTCCCCACCTTCCAAAAGTATATATTTTTTCCTTTACAGAGTTGGATAAGTTTTTGTGTAGTAAATTGTGCTTCCTAGTCGTATCATTAATATTCTATGCTATGTACTAGGAAGCTGGTAAAAAAAAAAATCTAAAGGCGGAGAAATTGGTGAAAAAACATGCTATGTTTTTACAATTTTTACTGTGTGGTCCAAATGATACATTATTTGAACCTATATTTTTCAGGTTAGTACAATCATGAAGATACCAAATTCATATAGTGGTTTATAGTGTTTTTATATATCTTTTAATACCTTAGAAAATATTCTGGACTTCTTAGAAACAAAAAATGTTGCCATATCACTATATTCTGTATACTTAGGTGTATGGAGCTGTGAAAGCTGTCATTGTTTGCAAAGCAACTGACATTTAAATTTTTACCAATTTTAGGAGCTCTATGATGTTTTGATCACTTTTTACCTGCCATTTACTTGCCACAGTCATGTATTATTCAATAGTATTGATCGCGGGTGTTAGTGGCAGGTGTCTGCTGTATAATACGGCTCAGCCTTCTCTATACAGGGTTGTGCACCGTTAATGTATGATACTTTGTTAAAAAAGTTCAATAGACTGGGGACAATGAGAAAGTAGCACCAGAATTATTCTTCAATTCCAACCTCTTCATGATTCTGACTCGTTACTTGCAGAAAAATTCGAAATATAAGCCAATCAGGGTCTTAGAGAGATTCTAGTTGTCACCTGCTCCGGGTTTTTGGAACAGGTTACAATTCATTTATCAGACTAAGGTATCCCCTCCTTATTCTCTTATTCTCTGCTCGGCCCATTTTTCTCTTAGGCTACATTCACACTGCCACATGGGGGACATATATACGGCCAACGTATAAAAGGCCGATATATGCCCCCCCATAGACGGCAATGGGCGCACGGCTCCCTACTGGAGCAGTACGGTGCAGCACACATGCGGCACCGTACCCCTTCATACCCCGTATGCCCCGTATCTTTTCACGGCATTCCTCCTCTCCTCGTGCGCTGCCGTGTGCATCCAGCCTTAAGTTGTGAGTGGGTTGCAAATGTCATTATTGATAATAAGTAATCAATTGTACCTTTTTTATGCCTTGTATGCCAGAAAACTGGTGTAGAAGGCATGAGATACTGGCCACATTGGGGGAGATTTATCATAAGTCTCTTAGAGGAGAACTGTTCTAGTTGCAACCAATCAGAGCTCTACTTTCATTTTCCCACAGCTGTTTATAAAATTAATGCTGAGCCCAGATTGGTTTCAATGACCAACAGTTTTACCTAAGAAACTTAGGTTATAGGTTATAAAATGGGTTTTACCATTTATTTAAAAAATTTCTTCTAACCCCTTGAAATAGGTTAAAATGTTAAAAAAATTACAAACTCACTGTTTATTGTATGTCAAGGTAGAGGGCAGCCACAAGGCCTGGCACATTTACTATAATCTCCGCCAGAATACAGGTGCAGAAATCTACACCAGGTCCGAGTGCGGCACTGGAAATACTAAGGAGCGTGTCATGTGCTCAATGTTTTAATAAATCTCCCCCAAAGAATTGTATCAACACTAACAGGAATTAACCCCCAGCTAATGGATTCTGTTATTAGAAGGACTCGTCTCTCATTGTCATTTTAGAAGATTAATTATTCATATTTTCTTTTCTTGTATTATTTTCCTGCTTTTTGATGTAGCGCATTATCCGAATATTCTAAAAGATGGAGTAGACATTAACGCTCCTCATCAGTCACCGTGGAATAACATGCCAGATATATGATAACGTTACAAAGTTGTCTCCCCGCTGCTTCCTAAGTTGTTGTTATCACCTATACTGTTTGCCTCGGAGCAGCGTCTAAATGTTTTCTTCCGCTTTTCCACAACCTTCACATAACGCAGCTCACTGATCCCCCGCAGGAAGGCTGGAGCATCATTAACAACCAGAGAGACTTGAGGCAGAAGCCGTAGCTTCAGCGTCTTCAGCTCTTCCTGTCTCCCATCAAAATTCATATCCTGTCACTGAGCGGAGCAGAGAGGCTTCTCATTACAGCATCATTCTCCTCCTGCAAGAAACACTGATTGCTGCACTGGTGGCTTCCGAAGGCAAAGATGTAATTTAGCAAAATAATGTACCATGCTGATTAATTTAATGTAGCCCATGACTAATTATGGTAATTCATTACATCTACAATTAGGCTAAGTAATTTATTGCACTGCAGTCTCATAAAGCAGAGGATTTATATCGAGTTTTGAATGTCACCCAAAGGACATTTCTGTACCTTGTCTTTACTGAAGCGGAATAGGGCTGCCAGCTGAGACAAGCCTCGTCCACCCCTTCACCCCCCGCCTCCCCCCATGTTGCCACATCTGATATTTGTACTGCATGCACAATGCAGCACGTTGGATCGCATCCAGAAGACCTTATAGCCATGATGCGGCCTTGTCTTTCATCCCATAACACGATACTTAGTGCTGCCAAATATGGCGACAGTGTTGAGTGCATGATATACAGTCCGTGCTGACCCTCTTCTGTAGAATTGCTTCATTCCTGCTGGATATTGACACCATTAGCTCCACCACTATGCCCTTCCCTGACCAGGTGAATTAACAAGAGCATTACACATCATAAAGCAGACAAAGCTTCCGTCCTGTCTACTAATACTGAGCCTTTGCTTGCAGCAGCAAACGTAGCATTAGTGTGAATTACAACCTCCATGTCACACCCCGAAGCAGGGTTTGTTCCAGGAGCCGCCGCACTTCAGAGACCAATTTGTTTATCTGATCACTGTCTCTTTGACATGGCTGCAAATGTTACCTTGCTTTTTCAATCAAAAACACAGCAGGGTGTGCCATCTGTTTGGCACAAGTTTCGGCAGCTCTCTTTCCCCCAATGCCTTTTTGTGCAGATAATTCAAACATGGCAGTTTGCTAAAAATCTTTTAGCCCTTGTTCGCAATGAGAAATATCGCTTTATTTAGCTGCAGTTTTGCAACGGCAAGTAACAAGGCCAAGATTTCAGCAAACGGCGGCTACAAATTTTCGTGGTATATTCCCAGCTTTCGAAGCGCATGGAGATATTATTATATATGAGGGAACTGGTAACGCAGGACAATTTTTTTTTCTTTTCTTGAAATGGGAATATGGCTGTGAAGACGCCGGTGCTCTGTCTTCGCTCCATAGCGTTACTGTGAGAAACAATTAAATATGCATGTTTCATTATGCATGCTGCTCACTCTTTGTCTTTCATAATCTATAGCTCCATAGAATATGCTGGTGCCATATAAATAAATGATGATAATAATGTTTGGAAAGGGAAGGCTCGCAGAGAAATAATGTCTTTATTGGTAAATAGTGGTGTAATACAAACAGATTGGGGAACTTTCAGCCATGTAATGGGATGATAAGTAGTCATGAAATGTAACCTGGAAGAATACATTGTGTACGGCTCCAGGTCTTATCTCTTCTCTCTTCATACACATGGAGTAGGATTTATTGCTGTCATCATGGTTAACTCTCAACACTTTGGTTATCCAGATATGCAGTAATATTGCACTTCTGAAGACTGGACACACATAGATAACATTATTGATGCATTGTGGGATAATGTTACCCTGTCCAATAATAGGAAGAAAGGAATATGTATGTAAAAAAAAAAGTCAAGGGTGGAAGGGAAAGAAGGAGGAGGTGAAAGAAGGAAGGAAGGAAGGAAGAAGGGAAGGATGGATGTAAGGGAGAGAGGGAGGTGAAAGAAGAAAGTAATGAAGGAGGGAAGGAAGGGAAGGATGGAAGGGAGAGAGGTTTGGAGGGAAGGAGGTGAAGGAAGAAAGGGAGGAACGAAGGAAGGGAAGGAAGAAAGGGAAGGGAGAGAGGGATGGAAGGAGGTGAAGAAAGAAAGGAAGGAAGAAGGGAAGGATGGAAGGGAGAGAGGGAGGGAGGGGGGTGAAGGAAGAAAGGGAGGAAGGAAGAGAAGGAGGAAAGGGAAGGAGTGAGGGAAGGAAGGGAGGGAGGGAGTTAGGGAAGGAAGGATAGGGAAGGAAAGGAAGGAAACATGGGTAGATACAAGCCCACTCCCACATACCCAAAAGCACTCAAATGTGTAATAAAGTAAATTTATAGATAGGTGGCTGGGTCAATAGATAAAGAGTGTAGATTGACAGATAGTTATCAGAGTTAGACAGATAGATGGGTAGATATTAAAAAGGGTGAACATTTATTCCACGTGTGACATTTTAGACCTCAAGAATTCTCAAGAATCTTGTACCGAAACATCACACATGGAATACATTTTCACCTTTTTTCATGTATTTTTTGCCTTTTCCATGGATACATATTTTTAGATTCGGATCTTGTGGCTCTGCACCCAAACTTGTGAGTGTATTGTACATTGTATTTCTCTGGACAGACATATAGATAATCTTTACACATATTTAAACAATGGTAGAATAAATAGATAAGTGGATAGTTAAATATTTTTTTAAGTTTTTATTTTCAGGATTTTATAGTTCTTCTTTTGAAAAATTCTCCAACACTAGGGGCGCTGTTTCCGGTCTGATATTAAAAGTATAAACATTGTGGAAGAATTCAAAGTCCGTTTTACTACCATTTTTACTTGAAATCGAACCTTCCCAACATTTTTCATTCATTTGGTGCATCTTTGAAAAGAACGTGGTTTAGAGATATGTCTCCACTTTGTACACCACCACCTTCCATACTGGAGTGAGACTGAGCAAAAAATGTATCTTTTTAAAAATTCTATAAAACTGATGAGCGTTGTTAAACCCGCCTACCTTCTCATCCTAAAATTGTGTAAAATTGTTAATTTTTTACATCAATAAACTATTGCAAGAGCAATAATAATTTATTCTTTCTTATTATTGTATCCAGCGATTCCTTTTAATAATTAAATTTCCACTGCAGAAATTTTTTAGTATGCAAACAAAAAATGAGAGATATGTTAACCAAATCTAGAAGGTCTTTAGTGATAATTCACATAATTTACATTTTAAGGTAAGGACTGACAAAGGGAGAGCAGAGGGAGAGGGGGCGCTATCAGCACCAATAGGTGTCGGACACACAACCCCCCCCCCCCCCAGCAGAGGCATGTGTACACTAACACCCCTCCCCCAGGCAGGGGACACACTCCTAAAATAACTCTGGGGGGCTGACTGGTGGACACATGGTGGAATACACATCACACAACTGCAAGGCCATCTTCTAATGACCCCAATTGCTATTGCTCCCCCCTTCCCCACAAACACCAGGAGAAAAAGCCCGTTTATAGGAGTGTGAACACAGTTGGATACAGGAGCAGATTTCTGTCTGTGGTTTCTGATTTTTATGTGCAAAATATTTTTTTGTTAACTATTTTGTTGTAAGTAAGATGGGTTTTTTTACTATTATGAGCAGTGACTGGTACTGCCGCTAGTTGCAAGTTTTATGTCTGACTTTGCACTAGAAAGAACGTGCAAACTGCTTGAACATTTATACAACATACGTGTCACAGCTGCACTATGCCCGACACACAACACAAATTTCTGCACATTAAGGGACCTTCTGATGACTGGACAGAATTATGTTGCACACCCTATGTTAAAGGTGCACCAAAAGAAAGTTGGTGCACTCTGTCGGAGCAGTACAGGGGGCGCCAGATTCATAAAGAACGTGCACCAGAAATCATGAATCTGGCGCCCCCTGCACATTCCACAGGCAAACAGCACATAGTACACACTGCACTGTTTTTGATAAATGTGGGTCAAAGTATCAAAAATACTCACATTGCTCACATATGTTTTCTACTGCCGCACGTGCGCAGTTAACATGGATATGTTGTAAGAGAGACGTGGCTTAGGCTAAATTCACACTACTGTTCCTTCCCTCCATTAAAAAATAAAGAACGGAGGTTTAAAGGGGTATTCTTGTCTGGGCATTAACACTCAGTTTGATTAATCTGCCATTAATAAGCATTTCTTCAATTAGATGTTATTAAAAAAAATGTTCCTGTGTGAAGATAATTTCTCATAAATGTAGTCATGTTGTCCCTTAGAAACGAGATAGCTTCCTCGGATACGGCCACCTCTGCTGGAGTGAGTGCACAAAGAAACAAAAGGTTATTGTATCTAAAATGTCCTGGAGTTACTACATGTCGCACAGCCATCCTGTAGTAATGATCGCTGAACCCTGGTGGTCCGGCAGGACTCTATAGCGCAAGTCTGGCCACCGATGCCAGAGTGTGACGTGGTCGTATCCGAGGAAGCCATCTCGTTTCTAAGGGACAACATCACTACATATATGAGAAATTATCTTCACACGGGTTCATTTTTTTTAATAACATCCAATTGAAGAAATGTTTATATATGGCAGATTAATGAAACTGAGTGTGAGTGCCCAGACGAGAATACCCCTTTAACAGAGCTTCAACATATCAGTTAAAAATCCCATTAACACCAATGTAAATTTTATGTCATCCATTATAGTCACTTTGACAGGTACTGCAGCCTCCATCATTTTTTCTATACAAAAAAACATATGGATAATAGATCCCTGCCTAAACGGAACACAATGGATAACATAAAATTTACATTGAAGTCAATAGGATTTTTAACTGATATGTAAAACCTCGGTTAAACCTCTATTCTTTACTTTTTTAACAGAGGTAAAGAACGGAGGGAAGGAACGGGAGTGTAAAATTAGCCTAAAGCTGTCACGCGCTGCCTGAAGAGGGGATTGCTGGATCGAGACCACAGGTAAATATCTAAGTTAACAGAGACGAATGTTACTTAGGTGCAAAAAGTACATATCAGTAGATAGCAGGATCATCAGTAATCATCCAAATTGGTAGAGATGAAGGGGGAACACAAATGGGCCAAAATTCATATTTAAAAAAGTATCTCCATGTTAACCCCTAACATACAAGCATGAATTATGCAATCAGTCATGCACCCTCGCCCCTGTCCATGGCAATCTCCTTCATTGCACACAGACGTTTCATTATTGTTACTATTTTGTTTGTGATCAAAATTGTCAAAATATGACAAAATCATTAGGCAGCTTCCTTGAGACTGTCTTAGGAGCTCTGCTGCCTGTCAGATGTATCATAGTGGCTTAGACCGTTTGACCCATCTGGTTATTGAGATGTTATTGGGGGTAGTGAGTTTGCGACTTTTTAGGCGCAAAGTTTTGCACAACTCATCCTAATGTTTTTCCTACATCTGATGGGGACTAAAGTGTTTTTGCACAATTATTTATCACTTTTTTAGGCACAAACCAATAGTAAATTATGTTATTTACTGGTATGCAGTGAACTTCTGCGCAAAAAGTCATACATTTGCATTAATTTATTATATTTTGACTTTCCCTGATCTGCTGGAGCTGAGATCACATATCAGGATTTTATCCCAATCAAGCTGATAATTTATTATTATGCTGACTGTACATTAACATGCAGATGTTTTGCTACAATGGGACTAACTTGAATTTATGGTATATTGCTCCTCCCCCCCCCCCATACAGGGTTCAATAGACCACTTACAGATGGAATTTAAATTTGTCGATATTACGGTAAATAAAAAAAGTATTATTGTAATTTTGAGGGAGTTATTATATACATTTAGTTACATTTGTGTTATTTTATGTTGTGAAAGTTAGAGCTGCCTGTAAATAGAGGGATGTTAAGACAAAGAAGACAAGATGTAGCAATAAGGTGCATAAGCAATTCCTTTCATCTCAGATGCTGTTCTTCGCAATGAGGACCTCCTGATGTAGGAACAGATGATCAGCACCACAAGCTCGCACCATAGGGAGGCACAGGGATGTCTGAACGCTTTGCAGAATACAAATGAATCATCCACATTCTTTCTCTCGCAGACTGGGCCTCATTAGAATTTATTATCCCTCAGCTTTCTGATGTTAATGTACCAGTTACATAAATAGGAGGCCAGAAGCATTAGGCAGGGGAAAATAAACCGCGCTAAATAAATGCAGCAAAATAGTTGTAAAGGTAAAACAACAATAACAACAAAAAAAAAAACAACTAATAATAATCTAGCCATAACCAGAATATAAAGTCATGTAAATGGCCGACAGGGTGAGAAAATCAATTCTACCCATAGCAACTGAGTGTGAACATGTTCAGAACTATTTACTACAGGGTCTAATGCTACATTTAATGGCAACTGACCTAAGTAAAAGGGAGCCACTAAACGACCTCCCCCGTTGACATACAGTGCTCGTTCTAGATGTTTTAGTGCCTATAAAGGCTTTGGATCGGAGAGCGTTTCTCTCCTGATCGTTCCCCTGATCGGCATTATCAAAGAATCACTAATGACAGCCAAAATGCTTCTCAGGTCCTCGGGTCTCCCCATGATGCAGACGAAATGTCTACTGTGAACAGGCGGTTTGTACTGGAGTGCTCATTGCTGTGTATAAAAGCCATGGAGTGACATGAGCGGGGACGAGCCTACAAGCCAAGCTGAACTCTACAGAAGTGTACCCCCAACAATGTGGACTTCACATTCTTATCAACATCAATCAAGTGTCAACTATTCCTGTATTATACAGGGGAGTCATGTTTTCCATTAGCATAATATGCTAATAATATGACGGTCCCCTACTTAAGGACACCCGACTTACAGACGACCCATAGTTACAGACGGACCCCTCTGCCCACTGTGACTTCTGGTGAAGCTCTCTGGATGCTTTTCTATAGTCCCAAATTGCAATAATCAGCTGAAAAGTATCTGTAATGAAGCTTTATTGATAAAAAAAAAATTGTCTGGATCTACAATTATAAAATATACAGTTTCGACTTACATACAAATTCAACTTAAGAACAGGCAGTCCCCGGGTTACGTACAAGATACCTTCTGGAGGTTTGTTCTCAAATTGAATTTGTATGTAAGTCGGAACTGTATATTTTATAATTGTAACCCCAGACAAATTTTTTTTTTGTGTCTGTGACAATTGGATTATAAAAATGTTGGGTTGTCATAAGAACCAGGATTAACAATGAAGCTTCATTACAGACACCTGTGATAACTATTATAGCTGTTTATTGTAGCCTAAGGCTAAAGTACAGTAAATTACCAACATCCAGAGGTCCGTTTGTAACTAGGGGTCGTCTGTAAGTCAGGTGTTCTTAAGTAGAGGACAACCTGTATATACATATATGTGTGCGTCTGTGTTTGTATTATCTAGCACCGCTAAGTACTACACATCAGTATCTATGTACTGTCCCTATTTTTGAAGGTTTCATTTGATTATAAGAGTTTATCAGGTGTCACTTAAGATTTTGGTTTTAGAATGTATAAACAGCTCAGTTATTTCCTGCCATGCTATTAAGGAGAGATTTATCAGAAGTTTATAAAGTAAGACTGTTACAGTTGCCCATGGAAACCAATCAGAGCTCAGCTTTATTTCTATAAACTACTGTGGGGAAATGAAAGCTGAGCTCTGATTGGTTGTCATGGACAACTAGGTCAGTTTTGCTCACAGACTTCTGATAAATCTCCCCAAATAGACGGAAGTAAAACTGAAAAATAGGCATGTTGCTGCCACTGTCCCCACAATCTATTGTGGATTGACTATACATTGATGTGGATCAGGTATCAAAACTGATATTTAAAGAGAACCCGTCATGCAAAATAACCCCCCAAAACTAAATATATTTTCATAAACTGCCATTAGAGAGCATTGCCTCTATCCCTTCATTGTCCCTCTATATGCCTGTAAACCTAAGCAATGAGGTCCTAAAGCTGTATGCAAATGACCTGTGAAATGTCCAATGAAGCATTAGCATATTCAAGCTGTCCACTCTATTCATGAGTGGGAGGCACAGCCACACCCCCAGTGCTTGACTGACAGCCTGTATAATGATGTGAGGCTGTATAATGATGTGCTTCCTGGTGCTGGTGGCCACACCCCCTGCAGCCTGTGTGTGTATGTGTGTGTGTATAGGAGAGATACAGCAGCTCCAGGCAGCCATGTTACAGCAGAACATGTCAGATTCATGTGTAGCTGATGTCTGTGTCTCTCACCTGTATATTAGGAGGATGCAGCATGTCAGCAGATGCAGCACACACACTAGCCATGCTTTACTATACATTACACACAGACATGAGCAGGGGGAGGAGAGGGGAGGGGTAACAGCAGTGACATCACTGCCTCTGACCATGTGACCAGCCTCATTTACATGATAAAGAATAGATGATTTTACAATGAATAATGTATGAAATAACTAGATAAAGGCTGGGATGGGATCCTTGTGAGCTGCTCCAACAGGTAGTAGTGACAGGACTAGTGGCAGAGACCTGATGACAGAAATTTTTAGAAATTTTATGAAATTTTTCATATACAAAAAAATATTGATTTTTGATACCGGATCCACATCAAGTCAATCCACCATACATTGTGGTGATAGGAGCAGCAACATAACTACGGTATGTAGATTTTGTGGTGCTTTATTCTACCTCTCACTACATTTTGTCTGTTTTCTCAGACTTTGTCAAGCTTAGATAGATAGAAATATAGATACAAATAGATGTAGCAATGGAAAAGACGCAAGCAGCACCCCAAAAATCCAGAAAAGTTCAAATCAAAGTGTGATTTATTGTGGCGACGTTTCGGTGTTGATCACCTTTTTCAAGCCTAATACAAATAGATGGATAAATGCAGAGAACTGCAGTTTTCTGCAGTGTTCCCAGAGTAATCACCTGAATCCAGATGTGAAAGTTGAAAAAAGTTGCAAATTTTGCTGCAAATCTAAGCTGATTGCCTTCTTTTGGAGACTTTTGTTTCACTAAAGACCAATCTCCACATGTATAAATAAGGAAAAACTGCTACAGGTACACATACATCTGACCAGCAGAAAACCCAAGGAAAAAAACAGACAGAAGGACAAAGTGAGACTTGTTATATATGTGCCCCATTGAGATATACAGATACAATATACAGATATTCACATTACAGATAAGATAGATAGATAGATAGATAGATAGATAGATAGATAGATAGATAGATAGATAGATAGATTGACAGTCAGATAGATAGATAGATAGATAGATTGACAGTCAGATAGATAGATAGATAGATAGATAGATAGATAGATAGATAGATTGACAGTCAGATAGATAGATAGATAGACAGTCAGATAGATAGATAGATAGATAGATAGATAGATTGACAGTCAGATAGATAGATAGATAGATAGATAGATAGATTGACAGTCAGATAGATAGATAGATAGATAGATAGATAGATAGATTGACAGTCAGATAGATAGATAGATAGATAGATAGATAGATAGACAGTCAGATAGATAGATAGATAGATAGATAGATTGACAGTCAGATAGATAGATAGATAGATAGATAGTCAGATAGATAGATAGATAGATAGATAGATAGATTGACAGTCAGATAGATAGATAGATAGATAGATAGATAGATAGATAGATAGATTGACAGTCAGATAGATAGATAGATAGATAGATAGACAGTCAGATAGATAGATAGATAGATAGATAGGCAGTCAGATAGATAGATAGATAGATAGATAGATAGATAGATTGACAGTCAGATAGATAGATAGATAGACAGTCAGATAGATAGATAGATAGACAGTCAGATAGATAGATAGATAGATAGATAGATAGATAGATTGACAGTCAGATAGATAGATAGATAGATAGGTAGATTGACAGTCAGATAGATAGATAGATAGATAGATAGTCAGATACAGAAAAATTAACAATTCAGCTGCACCAGTTAAGAAAAAAATCGGGTGCTCAACCTTCAGGTTTGTTAAATCCTTTCACATATAAAAATCAAAAAATGGTGGCACTCCAAGTTCTTGTGAAAAAGGAATTCTTTTATTCCAAAAGTGATTTTTCTAGATAGTGAGATAGATAGATAGATAGATAGATAGGAGATAGATAGATGATAGATAGATAGATAGATAGATAGATAGATAGATAGATAGATAGGAGATAGATAGATAGATGATAGATAGATAGATAGATAGATAGATAGATAGATAGATAGATAGCAAGTGGAGAAAAAGCAGCACTCCAAAATGAGGATTACGTTGAAAAACGGTGAATTTATTCCATGTTATGAAAAGTACAAATACATGTACAGAAGCAACGTTTCGACTCCTCAGAGTCTTTGTCAAGCCTAGTGACATAGGTGAACAGTGATCTTATATAGCAAACAAATGTGATCACATGATCAAAAACGATCCCACCCCTTTTGAGTTAACATATTACATCCTATCGTGAATATACAATAAATTGTAAAACATAGTAGAGATTACATCATCAATGCGCATACATAATCAAGTGCTGGTGCATTATGGTATATTAAAGGTATGGATATAGGCAACGGACATAAAGGCAACAGGTGGCAAGTGCTAATAGTGTTATACAGTGCTCAGTTATACTGTGTATCAATTAAAAACAGTAGGACTATGTTCTCACCAACCTAATCCAGCGGTCATGCACTTGAAAAACTTGTGGACGGCAAACGCTGACCGATCGCGGGGGTGACCCGCAGGTGGAACGCAAGCGGAGTAAGAATCCACTGCGCATGTGCAAGGAGGAGTCAAGTGTCCATGGAAACAGTGACGTCACAACAACAACAGAGCGCGTCACCGGGGAACCCGGTGTATTTCACTCAGAGTGAGACGTCATATGGATGATAAGAATATGTATAAAAGATCACTGGCACAGCGGAGGGTGAGTGAATGGCCAAGGTAATTAACATTAGCAAACTTTAAGTCAAAAGGACACCTAAGAGGATGAATAGGTATTAACCCCTAAGTGTCAGGGGAAAAAGGGTAATTGTATCCCTATGACCAATCGCGGTCACTGCAGGATTATCGAAAATAACCTCTGGTCCTTATTAATGCAACGAAAGGTAACCACTCCCATGGCACATAGTGTGATCATACAGAATCTATGGTAACCTAAACAGGACACTGAAAATGTGAAAAATTAAGGGAAATAGTACAAAAAAGTCGGTCAAAAAAGCGTTGCTGGTCGAGACGGATGGAGAGGATGGTGAGAGCAGTCCGCATTCGGCTCCAAAATAAGTAGGTTAATCTGTAAGACAGAAAAAGATAGTAAATATTGAGGTTATAGGATATACAAAACAAAAGTTACATCACTAAAAACCTATACCTCGATGGGAGATCAAGAAAACCCACCAAGACCAGAGGATCATCAAGACAAATCATATATTGTGTAATTTAAAGTCCACGTTGAGACCATTAGGTCTTAGGGTATTGAGGGTATATATCCACCACAATTCTCTTTTTTTGAGGATACGCTCCCTGTCACCCCCTCTGCGTAGTGGGGGCACGTGATCAATTAGTTGGAACCTTAGGTCCCTCTCCTGATGACCAACTTCCATAAAATGCTTAGGTACTGGCAGATCGCGTCTACCACTGCGAATGGTATAACGATGTTGGTTAAACCTAACCTTAAATTCCAAGGTGGTTTCACCGATGTAGATGAGACCGCATGGACAATTAAGCATGTATATCACAAATCGGCTGTCGCAATTCAAGTAATGTTTTATCTGGTGACATACACCATTATGCAAAAAAGAGGGACCCTTGTTCATTTGCTTACAGTTAATGCAATTTCGACAAGGATATGAACCCTTATTCAGTCGTCCAAAAATGGCAGTTTGCCGACTTGTGCGTTGTGTGCCTACATCAGATTTAACAAGACGATCTTTCACAGATTGGGATTTGCGATAAGAAAAAAGGGGGGGATTTTCAAATTCAGGAACATAACATGCACTGCCAGATAATTTACTCCAATGTTTCCGAATGATGTTTGCAATATCGTTACTGCATGTATTAAATGTAGATATGAATGGGATCCGATTGTTATTAGTGCGTGTCACTGTGGTGGACAAAAGGGTTGTTCTATCTACCAAATCTGCCTTGTGAAGGTTGTCTTGTATGATTCTGCGGGGATAGCCCCGTTGCGCAAATTTTTTGGCCATGGTGTCTAAATTAATGTCAACCATCTTAGGATCACTGGTAATTCTTTTCACCCTTAGAAGTTGGCTATAGGGGAGTGTCTTTATCATAGCCCTAGGGTGATGGCTCTCATACCTTAGAAGAGTATTCCTATCTGTGGGCTTTACGAAAAGATCAGTGGTGATCACCCCTGCGTTTAGGATCACCTGTGTATCAAGAAACTGAATCCTATCCCTAGAGTGTACCAAGGTGAACTTGATGGATGCATCAATAGTATTGAGATAGGAGTGAAAGTCCATTAGCTCCAACTCAGAGCCGGTCCAGAGGAGGAAGATGTCGTCTATGTAACGCCACCATCGCAGGCAGTGCCTGAAATGGCTAGAGACATAGACGGCATCTTCCTCTAAGACCCTCATAACAATGTTGGCGTAGGTGGGCGCCATATTCGCGCCCATCGCCACGCCCATTAATTGCAGGAAAAAGTCGTCACCAAACAAAAAATAATTATGTTTCAGTACCAGTTCCAGAAGGTCCAAAATGAACTGTTGAGTTTTAGGGGTGTAGTGTGTGGAAAGTAATTTGCGTCTGACGGCCCCAATTCCTCGTTGATGATCAATCGATGTGTATAGGGATACTACATCAAACGACGCCAGAACAGTGTCTGACGTGATGTGGGGTTCAACCTCTTTGAGTTTGTTAATAAAATCTGTGGTGTCTCGTATGTAGGATGCTCCAGAGACCGAGAGATCACGGAGAAGTTTGTCCAAAAAGGTGGTGATATTGCAAAAGATAGAGCCACTACCCGAGACAATCGGGCGACCTGGAGGGGAGATAAGGCTCTTGTGTATTTTGGGCAAGATATATAGCACAGGTGTAACCGGATGTTGTATGGTGAGATATTTATGTGTATCAATGTCAATGATGTTCACATATTTAGCTGCGTCTAAGATGCTCTTAATTTTCTTAGCAATATCGAATTTGGGGTCAGCAGAGATTCTGCGATAGACCGAGACATCAGAAAGTTGCCGATGGATCTCCGCAAGGTATGAGCTGGTATCCATGACGACGACAGCCCCGCCCTTATCTGCGGGCTTGATGGTGATGTCGCCGTCATGGGCCAGCTCATCCAATGCAGAGATCTCCTCTCGTGTGATATTAGGGTGGAGGAACCCAGTGTCAGTGGAGGAGTTACATAGAGATTGTATATCCCGTTTCACCGCCGCGATGAATGACACAATATGGGGAGCATCCACATCGGGTGTGAAAGAGCTAACATTGTGTAATTTCAGTTGTTTAAGTGACAATTCAGTATTAGGTGCCGAATCAGACATAACATTGGTAGGCAAATTACAAAAATATTGTTTCAGTTTAACTGTTCTGAAAAAGTGTTGTAAGTCAATTTCAATTTGGAACCAGTCCGGCTTAGTTGTGGCACAAAACGAAAGTCCTTTGGAGAGGACAGACAACTGGTGATCAGTTAATAATTTAGAAGATATATTTACCACTGATTCCTTTTCCGGAGGGCCATAGGTGGATGTGTTGACTTCGGCTTGGAACATAGAGTATTTTCTTGTGCGGTGATGTTTCCGTCCCCCTCTACGGATTCTATGTCGGGTTCTTGTATTATGGGTTTCGCTGATCCTAAAAAAGTAGTTGAGTCACGATCTGTAGTGGTTTTATTGGAGACATCCTTAGGGCCATTTCTTCTTGCATTTTGTGGACGTCCTTTATTCCTCTGGATTGTTCTTTGATGAGGTGGAGAACGATTGCCTTGCCAACCATAGATTTGGCCCGGCTTGTAGTCCTCCAGATCCCGGATCCATTTTTTTCGCTTAGTTTCTTCTTGTTCTTGTTTAAATTGAGTAATTCTGGTCTGCATTAAATCATGATGTTTGGAATATTCATCTTCGGATAATGTCGTTTTCAAATTAGAATCTGTAGTTGTTAATGTAGATTTTAATACCTCAATCTCTTTTTTAAGAAACTCTATATTGAGAAGTATCAAATCACTGGAGTACTTGTTGGAGATCTGTGCAAATTTGGCACAAAATTCAGAGTCCTGCATAAAAAATGTTGGTGCAATTCTTGAGCGCATGCCTCTAGGTATCATATGTGATTTATATGTCTAATTAAGCGTTGCACCCATACCTCCTCGCTACTAATACAAAGTGTGCTGCTTGAACTTTCTACAAGTATTTTTTGGCTTCAGCGTGCACAACCTGTTTTTTATTTATTTACTCTGCCAGCATTAACATGGCTACCGCTTCACAAATGGACTCTTCCCATGTTTTTGCCTATTCCCCCGAGGATGGAGAGAGAATCTTACAGGACCTAGACATCGATATGACATTTCTTACCACCCCAGCCGCACCTGAACTTAAACGAAAATTTGAACATGACTCCAAAAGAATGACGACCTTACAACTACACCTGGGCACGCTGTGTGAGTACTATAAATCACATATGATACCTAGAGGCATGCGCTCAAGAATTGCACCAACATTTTTTATGCAGGACTCTGAATTTTGTGCCAAATTTGCACAGATCTCCAACAAGTACTCCAGTGATTTGATACTTCTCAATATAGAGTTTCTTAAAAAAGAGATTGAGGTATTAAAATCTACATTAACAACTACAGATTCTAATTTGAAAACGACATTATCCGAAGATGAATATTCCAAACATCATGATTTAATGCAGACCAGAATTACTCAATTTAAACAAGAACAAGAAGAAACTAAGCGAAAAAAATGGATCCGGGATCTGGAGGACTACAAGCTGGGCCAAATCTATGGTTGGCAAGGCAATCGTTCTCCACCTCATCAAAGAACAATCCAGAGGAATAAAGGACGTCCACAAAATGCAAGAAGAAATGGCCCTAAGGATGTCTGCAATAAAACCACTACAGATCGTGACTCAACTACTTTTTTAGGATCAGTGAAACCCATAATACAAGAACCCGACATAGAATCCGTAGAGGGGGACGGAAACATCACCGCACAAGAAAATACTCTATGTTCCAAGCCGAAGTCAACACATCCACCTATGGCCCTCCGGAAAAGGAATCAGTGGTAAATATATCTTCTAAATTATTAACTGATCACCAGTTGTCTGTCCTCTCCAAAGGACTTTCGTTTTGTGCCACAACTAAGCCGGACTGGTTCCAAATTGAAATTGACTTACAACACTTTTTCAGAACAGTTAAACTGAAACAATATTTTTGTAATTTGCCTACCAATGTTATGTCTGATTCGGCACCTAATACTGAATTGTCACTTAAACAACTGAAATTACACAATGTTAGCTCTTTCACACCCGATGTGGATGCTCCCCATATTGTGTCATTCATCGCGGCGGTGAAACGGGATATACAATCTCTATGTAACTCCTCCACTGACACTGGGTTCCTCCACCCTAATATCACACGAGAGGAGATCTCTGCATTGGATGAGCTGGCCCATGACGGCGACATCACCATCAAGCCCGCAGATAAGGGCGGGGCTGTCGTCGTCATGGATACCAGCTCATACCTTGCGGAGATCCATCGGCAACTTTCTGATGTCTCGGTCTATCGCAGAATCTCTGCTGACCCCAAATTCGATATTGCTAAGAAAATTAAGAGCATCTTAGACGCAGCTAAATATGTGAACATCATTGACATTGATACACATAAATATCTCACCATACAACATCCGGTTACACCTGTGCTATATATCTTGCCCAAAATACACAAGAGCCTTATCTCCCCTCCAAGTCGCCCGATTGTCTCGGGTAGTGGCTCTATCTTTTGCAATATCACCACCTTTTTGGACAAACTTCTCCGTGATCTCTCGGTCTCTGGAGCATCCTACATACGAGACACCACAGATTTTATTAACAAACTCAAAGAGGTTGAACCCCACATCACGTCAGACACTGTTCTGGCGTCGTTTGATGTAGTATCCCTATACACATCGATTGATCATCAACGAGGAATTGGGGCCGTCAGACGCAAATTACTTTCCACACACTACACCCCTAAAACTCAACAGTTCATTTTGGACCTTCTGGAACTGGTACTGAAACATAATTATTTTTTGTTTGGTGACGACTTTTTCCTGCAATTAATGGGCGTGGCGATGGGCGCGAATATGGCGCCCACCTACGCCAACATTGTTATGAGGGTCTTAGAGGAAGATGCCGTCTATGTCTCTAGCCATTTCAGGCACTGCCTGCGATGGTGGCGTTACATAGACGACATCTTCCTCCTCTGGACCGGCTCTGAGTTGGAGCTAATGGACTTTCACTCCTATCTCAATACTATTGATGCATCCATCAAGTTCACCTTGGTACACTCTAGGGATAGGATTCAGTTTCTTGATACACAGGTGATCCTAAACGCAGGGGTGATCACCACTGATCTTTTCGTAAAGCCCACAGATAGGAATACTCTTCTAAGGTATGAGAGCCATCACCCTAGGGCTATGATAAAGACACTCCCCTATAGCCAACTTCTAAGGGTGAAAAGAATTACCAGTGATCCTAAGATGGTTGACATTAATTTAGACACCATGGCCAAAAAATTTGCGCAACGGGGCTATCCCCGCAGAATCATACAAGACAACCTTCACAAGGCAGATTTGGTAGATAGAACAACCCTTTTGTCCACCACAGTGACACGCACTAATAACAATCGGATCCCATTCATATCTACATTTAATACATGCAGTAACGATATTGCAAACATCATTCGGAAACATTGGAGTAAATTATCTGGCAGTGCATGTTATGTTCCTGAATTTGAAAATCCCCCCCTTTTTTCTTATCGCAAATCCCAATCTGTGAAAGATCGTCTTGTTAAATCTGATGTAGGCACACAACGCACAAGTCGGCAAACTGCCATTTTTGGACGACTGAATAAGGGTTCATATCCTTGTCGAAATTGCATTAACTGTAAGCAAATGAACAAGGGTCCCTCTTTTTTGCATAATGGTGTATGTCACCAGATAAAACATTACTTGAATTGCGACAGCCGATTTGTGATATACATGCTTAATTGTCCATGCGGTCTCATCTACATCGGTGAAACCACCTTGGAATTTAAGGTTAGGTTTAACCAACATCGTTATACCATTCGCAGTGGTAGACGCGATCTGCCAGTACCTAAGCATTTTATGGAAGTTGGTCATCAGGAGAGGGACCTAAGGTTCCAACTAATTGATCACGTGCCCCCACTACGCAGAGGGGGTGACAGGGAGCGTATCCTCAAAAAAAGAGAATTGTGGTGGATATATACCCTCAATACCCTAAGACCTAATGGTCTCAACGTGGACTTTAAATTACACAATATATGATTTGTCTTGATGATCCTCTGGTCTTGGTGGGTTTTCTTGATCTCCCATCGAGGTATAGGTTTTTAGTGATGTAACTTTTGTTTTGTATATCCTATAACCTCAATATTTACTATCTTTTTCTGTCTTACAGATTAACCTACTTATTTTGGAGCCGAATGCGGACTGCTCTCACCATCCTCTCCATCCGTCTCGACCAGCAACGCTTTTTTGACCGACTTTTTTGTACTATTTCCCTTAATTTTTCACATTTTCAGTGTCCTGTTTAGGTTACCATAGATTCTGTATGATCACACTATGTGCCATGGGAGTGGTTACCTTTCGTTGCATTAATAAGGACCAGAGGTTATTTTCGATAATCCTGCAGTGACCGCGATTGGTCATAGGGATACAATTACCCTTTTTCCCCTGACACTTAGGGGTTAATACCTATTCATCCTCTTAGGTGTCCTTTTGACTTAAAGTTTGCTAATGTTAATTACCTTGGCCATTCACTCACCCTCCGCTGTGCCAGTGATCTTTTATACATATTCTTATCATCCATATGACGTCTCACTCTGAGTGAAATACACCGGGTTCCCCGGTGACGCGCTCTGTTGTTGTTGTGACGTCACTGTTTCCATGGACACTTGACTCCTCCTTGCACATGCGCAGTGGATTCTTACTCCGCTTGCGTTCCACCTGCGGGTCACCCCCGCGATCGGTCAGCGTTTGCCGTCCACAAGTTTTTCAAGTGCATGACCGCTGGATTAGGTTGGTGAGAACATAGTCCTACTGTTTTTAATTGATACACAGTATAACTGAGCACTGTATAACACTATTAGCACTTGCCACCTGTTGCCTTTATGTCCGTTGCCTATATCCATACCTTTAATATACCATAATGCACCAGCACTTGATTATGTATGCGCATTGATGATGTAATCTCTACTATGTTTTACAATTTATTGTATATTCACGATAGGATGTAATATGTTAACTCAAAAGGGGTGGGATCGTTTTTGATCATGTGATCACATTTGTTTGCTATATAAGATCACTGTTCACCTATGTCACTAGGCTTGACAAAGACTCTGAGGAGTCGAAACGTTGCTTCTGTACATGTATTTGTACTTTTCATAACATGGAATAAATTCACCGTTTTTCAACGTAATCCTCATTTTGGAGTGCTGCTTTTTCTCCACTTGCTATTCGAAGGACCTGGAGCCCGGTCTAATTAAGCGTTGCACCCATACCTCCTCGCTACTAATACAAAGTGTGCTGCTTGAACTTTCTACAAGTAGATAGATAGATAGATAGATAGATAGGAGATAGATAGATGATAGATAGATAGATAGATAGATAGATAGATAGATAGATAGATAGAATCTTGGAACATGCTGTAATTTTACATAAATAAGCCAATGCCCTAATACTATAAGCACTGCAGCCACACATGTAAGAGAAAGTGTTAAAATACACAGTGACATATGCTGCAGTATGTCTCCAGAATTGCTGCCATTACAGCTACGAGAACAGATCGACATGTTAGACACGCTGTACATTTCTACTGACAAATAGAATTTAGTGTTATGGTGATGGAGGCTGCCGTATAAGTGTAATATAGCAAATTGGATGAATTCTGCTGCATTTCTAGAACCAACGCCTACAACATTGAGCTAGAAGACTTTGAGTGTAGTCTGGTGCCAGCGAGATGCATGACTGAGAGGTTTTACTATACAATGATGTCATGTGAGCCACAGCCGCACACATCAGATGTTATTACCCCAAACCAGTCTACACATTTCCAAAAATACTCAGCTTTTCTATCGGATGTTCTCCGGGTTTTCTCATGACGTTTTGTAATCAAAGTGAATGTTTTATAAAAGAAATATTTTATTCTGTTAACTGTTATGTAGTTGTTAGCTCATAAAGAGCCTCAATATTCTTTAAGATCCTGTTACTTTGATTTTATGTTCTCCATCATTATATTTACTTGGATTGTGTATCCATTACACAATCCAAGTGTAGGCATGTGTAGGCATATTGGCTCTGTCTACTGCTATGACATTCTGCTGTGTTATAGTTAGTAGGGTGGCATGGTGGCTGAGTGAGTAACACTTTTGCCTTGCAGTGCTGGGGTCCTGGGTTCAAATCCCACCCAGGTCAAGGAGCCATCAGAGTTAAAATGTTCTCTCCTTGTTTGCGTGGGTTTCCTCTGGGTCCTCTGGTTTCCTCTCACACTCCAAAACATACAGGTAGGTTGTTTAGTTTTTGAGCCCCATGGGGACAGGGACCAATTTGACATGCTTTGTGCAATGCTGTGTCATCTGTGTGTGCTATATAAATAAAGAATTATTATTATTAGATTGTTGAAAAACTAAAACCTTTAATAAAAATTAAGTTAAATTAAAAAAAAGAAATAATTTATTCTCGGCCTCGAAAATTTTATGTTCAACCTTTGATTTATCGTGTGTCTCTATAGATCAGTGATGGCAAACCTTTTAGAGACCGAGTGCCCAAACTACACCAAAGACTTGCTTATTTATCGCAAAGTGCCAACAAATGTACGGTAATTTGTGATTTATACTCCCTTCTCTGTCACAGCTTTCATTGATACCAGCACCTGATGACACCAATAAAGCAGAAAATAATCCCAGGTAGTGCTGTCACTTTAAAATACCTCTGTGCACAACAAGTCCCTGGCTGCCTGGGACTGTAGGAAGATACCTGGAGTCATCTCTGGTGCTGGCCTGAGTGCCCATAGAAAGGGCTCTGAGTGCCACCTCTGGCACCAGTGCCATAGGTTAGCCATCACTGCTATAGATTGTGAGCCCTCAGGGGCAGGGTCCTTCCTCCACCTGTGGCAGTTTTGTTTAGTTTTGTATCTTTTGTACTTTTATGTGCTTGTTTCTATGTAATGTATGTAAACCCCCTTGAATGTGTAGCACCATGGAATTGTTGGTAATCTACGAATAACAATAATTCCTTTATTAATATAGCGCCTACAGATTATGCAGCGCTGCACTGTACTTTCCTAATCAGTCCTTGTCCCCAATAGGACTCACAATCTAATCAACCTACCAGTTTGTTTTGGAGTGTGGGAGGAAACCGGAGGACCCGGAGGAAAAAACACAAAGAGAACATACAAACTCTTTGCAGATGTTACAATAACAATTTTCTGTGTTTCAATGTTTTCAAGATTCAATGTGTAAAAAAAATATTTGCACAAAAATAGATAAAAATCCATAAATTGGCGCATAAATAAAGATGGTTACAAAGAGACTAATACACAGATACGTAAAAACATATACAGAACAGATAGATTGCTTTATTATACATGTAAAGATATTGGATCAGAGTGAACCTCATTCACTAAAACTGTTTTGTAACTTAAACCTGATCATTATGTAATAATTATTATTGTAATAATTGTCACCTAATGACTATAAAAAAAGCTATTAAAATTATAAATATGAATAATTTCTGGCTAAACAGACACAGTTGCCGTTTGTAACAAGAGAAAGTCTTTTATGACCTCTATCCCCTTTATATATACATTGCCCCCTGTGAGTTTTCCACATTACAGGTATGCCCTCTCCAGCTATTACTATGCCTCAGATGTATTCAGTTAGCATTACATTTGCTCAAGGCTGAATGTCAGGTTTTATGACCAAGTTGACATCACTGATTATTTTTGATACTTTACTTCAGAATCATGTTTTTATGGATTTTGATATGAAATGTAAAATCATTTTTCACACATGATATTTAGAATCTACATGTTATGTTATCTGCAGGCAGCATGTTATAGAGCAAGAGGAGCTTAGCAGATTATAGCAGGAGCAGATTGTACATAGTGTCCTATCTACAGGCAGCATATTAAAAAGGAAGAGCGGAACAGATTGTACACAGTGACCTATTTGCAGGAACCATGTTATGGAGCAGGAGGAGCTGGGTAGATTGTAGATAGTGTCCTATATACAGGCAGCATGTTATAAGGGAGGAGGCGTTAAGCAGATTGTACATAGTGTCCTATCTTCAGGCAGCATGTTATAGAGTAGGAGGAGCTGAGCAGAGTGTCCTATCTGCAATCTGCATGTTATACAGCAAGAGATGCTTGGCAGATTGTACATAGTATGCTTTCTGCAGGCAGCATGTTATAGAGCAGGAAGAGCAGAAAACATTTACCTATCTGCAGGAAGAATGTTAAAGAGCAGGAGGAGCTGATTGCATCTAATGTCCTATCTACAGGCAGCAGGTTATAGAGCAGGAGGAGTAGAGCAGATTGTGGAAGGTGTAAAAATGTCTTGAATGACAGAATTCACTGGTCAGACATTCATTATGTGAAATCTGGCCCGGACCACCATAATTTCCTTCCCCTCCCCAATTGTTTCCTGTTTAGACCATTTAGACAGCAGGACTTATGTGTAGGTTATGTTCTTGGTACTAACTACAGGTACATTAATATTGTACATAAAGAAGTCCAAGATGATAATAATTTGTGCACCAGATTTGTAAAAGTACAAACTGTGGAAAGCCGATACAATGAAATCTGATATATATATATGTATGTTTTACATCATATGGAGACATATGTACATGATATACTGTACATGGCCTCTATTATGTGAGGGGTTATCATTACAGCCTCAGTGGAGCAACAGTTATAGGCTGTAACCATCAGGAAATATGTCAACCCTTTATTGGGGTATATACTGTATATGCCTTGTGCATGGTGTCTGTATAGCTATCACAAGTCTATACTGATTGCAAGCATACAGTACACTGATATTTTCTCCCTTAGTACAGGTTGGGCTTGTTACAGGATCTATACTACAGTCATTTATAAAAGGTTTTGTATGGGATTCAAAATTAAGGATGAAAATGTAGATCATTGTATTATAGTGGCATGCCAAGGGAAGCGACTAGTAGGGGTCTGCACATGAACTTTTATTCTTGTGCAGGAATGAATGATTTAAAGAGACAATTAGCTTAATACAGTATTTATTCATAAATATCTATCCATATCAAACCATTTTTTATTGTTAGTAATTATATCAATAATCATTATCATTATAAATATTTATTATTATTTAATCATTAATATATCCTTGATGGGCTCATTTCTAAGGCTACTGTTTCCAGTCCTTGATAGTATAGATAGAAGAATATTTTATACTGATCTAATGTATTTACACAGATCACAGGGCTGGTTGTTTATTTGGGGAAAATTGGCCGCTTGAAAGAAATGTAAAGTATAAAGAAATTACCTGACAATGACATCAAGTACATCATTCATGTGACTGCTTCAGCCAATCACAGCCCTCCACAGTGGTTGCATGGAACCTCATCAATTCGGGAGTACAGCTTTAATTATAATAATTTGTTTATCTATATAGCGCACACAGACCAGTCCCTGTCCTCAATGGGGCTCACAATCTAATTAACGTACCAGTATGTTTTGGAGTGTGGAAGGAAACCGGAGGACCCGGAGGTAACCCACGCAAACACAGAGAGAACATACAAACTCTTTGCAGATGTTGTCCTCACAATTGGTTATTTAAATATATGTTACAATGATCTTCTTTTTAATAAAGAATAAAATATTTCACTAATTCTATGCATCCTAAAGGACACTACAACATACCCGGTAATCTTTCCATACCTTTAAATTGTACTTATATCATAGAAGAATTAAACACTATGGAAATGTATATTATATATAGTACTAATCTATATGCTAATAAACATTAGGGGGTCAACTGACATTAAAGTCACTATTCACTTATTGGATATACAGAAAAACCTCTCCAAAAGACCACCCCTTTGAGAAGACCCCTCCCTAATAGATTGATACATTTTTTTCCATTATACTCTATGGAAGCTGCCCCCCTACTCCTTTCAAAGACCAATTTTTTGTGCAAAATTGGGCATTCACCTTAAGAGGTTTCATTTTAATAGTATTGGTCTAAGTGGCTTCATCCCGCCATACATTGATGCCTGCGAGTGCCACAGCGTATAATGACCCCAGGGACGCAGACCCCAGAGATATAACCCCGCTTACATCTCTACTAAGAAAAATGATCTTTTACAAAATATGAAAATATAAGCTCATGATTGTGATAAATATGAACGCCATAAAATACTGACGTATAATAGAAACCCCTGAGACTGGGCATTGTCTATCAGACATCAGATCCTTCCAGACAACTGAGTACATTCGCTCACACTAAAATGATGGTCAGACTGTAGACTGGCCTTTACCCTCAGGCTCTCCCCATCCTATCCGGGCTCATTGAATGTTAATGTGGGCTAGTAGTAAGCCACTCTTAGAGAGAAGTCTACAGCTGCTGCAAAGCCTCTTGGGAAGCACCAATCATGCTTGTGCGGCAAGATAATAAGGCGGCAGCAGAGGTTTTCTATTTCCATGTCACTCAGTGAGCGGCTGCTGCTGCCTTGATTTACTGATAGCTCAATATCTGGGTCAGTGGGAAGCAGACATAGTTTGTCAGTCGGCTCCTGGACAGGCTATGCCAGCCTAAAGTGAATTCTGTGGTGCTATCGAGCATCATTAGAAGAAGAAATATGGCAAATGTGTGTATTACAGTGGAAGGATGAAGGAATCAGACAGGGATGATAGCACAAGCGAGGAGGATAAAGGACGGGACAATGGAGAACATTTTTAGATACAGCTATAAATACAGAATGTAGAATTTACAAAGGCAAATGATAGGAGCAATCAACTTTTAAAATATGCTAATGAGGCAGAAGAAACTTGGTGGGGTTACCAGGATTCCTCCATGCTGTAACTGGCAGGAAGGCAGGAACACGTCCCCTCCTCCCTGCTCCCTTAGCATTTCCCCTATCAGTCTGCTGTAATCTCCTACAGTGGCAGGGGGGAAGTGCTTCTGCACAGTGTAACAGCCTTTGAAGATACAATACAGAGGAGCTCTGGTAATGCCCCTAGAGTCCTTTTGGACTCAACCAGAACTCAACATGTGAAGTAACAGGCAGACAAATCATCCCAGACTTATACTTCCCTTTGGCAAATTATTACACTAAGGGGGGGATTTATTAGAATTGTCTGCGGAAAAACTGATCTGGTTGCCCATGGAAACCAATCAGAGCTAAGCTTTAGTTGTATAAATTGCTGTGGGAAAATGAAAGCTGAGCTCTGATTGGTTGCCATGGGAAACTAGAAGAGTTCTACCCCTAGGCACCTTTGATAAATCTCCCTCAATGTGCTTCAGTTGGGAGAATATATGTATGAAAGTACACTAGACCTGTATTAGGTTGTGGTGGCCCCAGAAACATTACTCAGCTGCTGAAGTGAGGGAGATCTACACGACACTACCTAATGTCTATGGGATTGTAATCTAGGATAGAATCAATAGTGTAAATGTAGAAAGTCAATTGCAAAAACAAAAGGATGAAATCAGAATCTATTCAGATTATTATAATTGTAACATTATTTGCAAATTAAGCATTTGCAAATTAAAGAGGACCTGTCACCCGAATATTTACTAAAGTAAGCAGCTCCTTAGCCCTACCCCAGTGATAGCAGTGTTAATCTTCTAGCTTTATCAGAACATAGCAATAAAGCTAGAAAACACTGCACTACATAGCGGTCCGAACCCTGGACCAAGTTTACAGCAGTCTGGCGTATTCATGAGGGGGCGGTCCGAGGAGGTGGTGACTGACGCGTGAAGCCTAGCAGTCACTACCGGCCTATAATATGTAAGCTCGGTCGGACCACTTTGTAGTGCAGTGTTCGCTATCTTTACGATAAAGCTAGCGGTGTAACACTGCCATCACTGGGGTAAGGCTAGGGCTTTAGTAAGATGTTCCTAGAGCCAATATTCGGGTGACCGGTCCTCTTTAAGGTTGGCTCACTTAGAGATGAGCAAATAAAATTTTTGGTTCGTAGACTCGGTACATAATCTTTCATACGTTCCAGATTGATCTTTATAAATGGTGGCTAGATACTACTAGAAGGAGTTATGTACCAATTTCCAAGGCAATTGGAACAGCATTTGTTTGGACTGAATAGATTCGGACCCCAACACAACCTTTTGTAAAATTCAGCAAAGCTTCATCGAATCTTGGGTGATTCGCTCATCTCTAGACACAATGCAAGGGCTATTAGCGTGCCCCCCACCTACCATATGCGATTTATAATATTGGTACCTTCTGAGGGTGATGACACACATGGCGTTTTGACCCCGTTTTTGGTCCGTTATTAACCAGTCCGTCCAAAAACACACGCATTGAAAAACGCATGCGTTTTTTGAAAACGTATCCGTTTTTGACCACTTCTAATTAAGATAATTGGTAAAACCTGTCAAAAACAGACTGCTTAAAAACGGACCAAAAAACGGGTTCAAAACACCATGTGTGGCATCACCCTTATGGGTTAAAGGGATCATTGGGCCCTCTAGAGCCTAGTGATAACAGCTGCCTCATTGCTGCCTATAGCTACCTATGGATCTGTGCTGTACCTCCTTATTTCAAAGAGAGACCCATGGAATTTTTACATAGCAAGTAATAAAAATAATAATTAAAGAACATCTACCTTCAGGATTACTTACCTGCTTGTGTTTTATTCTAAGGGAATGGCAACATCTTAATTATCTTCAGTGCTCTCCAGCAGCTCACCTATATATACACCTATATATACCTATATACATCTATACACCTATATATACTTATAAAGACATTTTCTACTCCCAGACACCCCTGAAGATAATAAAGACGTTGCCATTCCCTGGGATAATGAAAGAGCAGGTAGGTTTGGACATCTACCATCAGTAAACCTGATGTCCTTCATGGCTTCTTCTATTGGATACAGTAATGAGGAGGCACAGTACCATAGGTTGCTACATGGGCTCTCGGTGTCCATATGAACTATGTGCATGTGACTATGTATAAATAAGGCCATATATGTGCCCTAATATATATCTTGGAGACAGTGGGGAGTCACTTGTACCTGTGAATGGATATTGCAAGGTCCCAATGGACTAGCAGTGCTTAGTACCAAATCTTTAAATGTGAATGTTATTTCAGGAATGGGTCTGCATGGGAACCTGAAAATGGGAACCTGTACAAGAATTTTTGAAGATTTGGATCGCTTTGCCATATACACAGAGCAATTAGTAATAGTAAATATGTTTCCAGCAATGGTTATTTACCTTCTTTTGTCACTTTATTCCAGAATACATAACATGAATGGATTTCCTTATGAATCAGGTTGATAATGAAGTCAGGTAAATGAGTATATAACATGTACACGAGACACATGAATTTCCCGTGGAATTAGCCGGGCCCTGAGTCCATTGACTTGACAGCCGCACTGTACTTCTTCATTGTGCTTGGAGGCCAGATGGCAATGGAATCATTTACTTCACCTTGTTGTGCTTAATTACTACAATCAACACACTATTTTCCAAATTAATCATAACAAAGTAATTTCATTAGTAACACAGCAGGCTGCTGAATTATTAGCGTCATAACAGGTTCGCAAACAATTAAACTTTATTTGAACCTTAGAAATTTGCAGGGTGGAACGCTTAGAAAGGAATATCACAGCGCAAGGCACCCACCATCACCGCGCCACTTGACATTTCTATATATTTCATTGAAGATCTGAGACAAAGGCTCGATATGATACCTTAGACATCCACCACCCTTAGGAACAAAAAAAATCTCTTATATTTCTACGGAATCATATGAGGGATCACCGCCAAGTAATTCAGATACGTTGTAGCATGTGATGTCTAGTGTTCAAAGAATCAAATCACAAGTCAGACATAAAAGGACATAAAATCTGAAAAGTGAAGCAAAGGTCAGAGCTACGGACTGATCAGTTGGTGAAGGACTCCCTCTCCTGGGCACTGGGAGAAAGGGATAAGATTAGATTTTTGGTGGTGGTGTAAATTTTCTTATGTGTACCTATAAAATAAATTATAAAGGGGGAGGGCTCTAGTATTCAGTGTCAGCATTTCTATCAAACATCTGCCACCTGCTGGTCACTCGGTGTATTAACCACAAATTGTTTCAGTAATTCAATACACTCAATGTAAAATAAGATAAATTAACCCGAAATTCTGTTTTTGTGTCAGTGTAGGTAAGATCACTTCTATCACGTTAGATTGTAAGCTTATATGGGCAGAGCCTTCGGTACTGTATCCTTATGTATTTCACATTGATATAAGTACCTGTTATTTATGTGCTCATGACAGAATTATGTCCCTTTATCCCAAACACTAACATAGTATTTTGTAAATGTTACCGCTACACTGGTTCCCTATTAAATTCTGTGCATTATCATTGATGTTTAAAATCACTGCAGAAGGAAATAGAAAAAAATCTGAATATAATAAGCACATACACACATAAATTTATTATTATTATTATTATTATTATTATTATTTAAATATATTTTATTTATATATGTTATGCACACATTTATACAACTATGATTACAGTATGATGTAGTTAGTGCTGATATATATATATATATATATATTTATATATATATATATCAGCACTAACTACATCATATATATATGAATGTGTGTGTGTGTGTATGTATATATATATAACCTCTGGACCTGTTATTCCATAGCAGGCGACGTTTCGGCTCTATAAGCCTAGATATCATATTTACACACACACATATATATGTAATTTTTCTGTATATATTTTTTGCACATATTTTTTTATATTTATATATATATATATATATTTCAAAATATATATTCTTCTCAACCACATACTTCATATTCACAAAAAAAAATCCAATTTTTAAAAAATCTCTCTCATTTATTTCATTTTTTACGGCAACGTCTGATGAAAATATAAGCCAGTACAGAAATAGATGTAACACACTATGACCAATACCCACCACCTCCCAATGTTAACACTACGTCTAAGTCCTACATTATTGGTGAGAATCTCATGAACAAGAAAATTTGTATATAGCGCACACCTAATATGTGAAATACTTAACGACGCTCAAAATCTTCTTCCTGGTTTAACAAAAAAAAAAAAAAATTAGTGAGAAGAGGAAAGCAGACACATGGATTTATGGTAAATATCACAGTATCTAGGAAAGAAATTAATTGCAGCGTCTGATTGAAAGCAATATACAGTAGTGAGCAGAGATAAGCCGCAGCTCGCCTGCTGCAATGTGGGATTCTATCGCATGCAGACAACTAATGGACTAGTATTAATTAAGGCTTAAAAGCTATTTTTTGCCACAGTCCTTAAGTTAATAGAACTGCTGCAGAGGTTTTAGGAAGGAAATGCTTATAAAACAGAGAACAGGAGAACACATGAGCCATTATGGTAGATTGGATTAAAATGTACTTACCCAGGCCTCTCAAATATCATACATCTCCATTATGTACGCTTTAGGCACCAGGCCAATGGATCCCTTCATTTCTCCTACCCACCAGCCATATCTATTGTACTCCTAATTCAAAACAATAAGCTGTATTAACCTTTTGCCTAGCACAAATGTAATATCATTTAATGCAAAGCTACTTTTAAAGGTTTGTGCCCTATGTTTGGTCTGATGATCACGACACAGCAGTAGTGTTCATAGAGGAAGAAACATAAGGACATACATATAGTCACTTTAATTAACATTGACGTAATCATGATTGACAGTCTAATAATGAAAATACAGTTGTATAATAAATATACATAATCAATTATATATCCAGATCAAATACAACTGATTCAATAGATACAAAAGACTATATCAAGAGACTAAAAACAACTAAAATTTCATAAAACAGGTTATATCATTTGTAAAAGCAAACGTTAGATGGGGTCATGTACAATATACAGATCATAAATATTGACTTCTATTTGTATGACTTTTACATCTATCTGTATGTTTATTTGTCAGTCTATCCTCTATCTATATATCTATCCTGTGTCTGTGTATATCTAACTGTATATAGGGATGATAAACTAGGGTAAGTTTTAGGGAACAGGGGACTGTTTTAGTTTCTGAATTTTTAATGCAGCCACGTGAGTTCATTGCAAAGGGGCCCATCGAGGCTCTGTCACCCAGGGGCCCACTGAAGCCTGGAGCTGACCCAAATTATTGGGCTTGTCTCTCACAGGCCTATTAAAAATGCACAGATTTAACAGACTTGAATTAGTAAGTTACTTAATTTGCTATCAAAATTTCTTAGAAATAAATTGAAGGATGTTATTTTGAGCTGAATTAAACATAATGAAGCACATTTACCCACAGTCTGGCACAATTCACCCACATCGTCCACCCGACATGTGTCGCTTCCCAGCTCAGGTGTATGTAAGTGCATGTCTTGTGACACAATTTGAATTTTAATTCCGGCGCTTAGTTTGAATCAGTCGGGTTGTCTGATGGCCACGCCCCCCCCCCCCCCCCCCGATTTGTGCTGCATGAAAGTCGGCGTGATTGCGCCAAAATCCGATCTCATGCGCCAAAACCCCCTGTTAAATTCAGCGCAAAACGGAAATAGCCGGGAAACCAGTGAGGCGCATTCACTGAACGAATAAGCCCTTTTTTTCCGCATATGCCACGTTCCAGCTTACTATGTATACACAGCTCAAGGCGCCAAGTAGACGGGCATGAGTATTTAGATATATATCAGAAATAGCATCAAGTTCATCACACAGTACATGTGCTGGTATTACTCGTGCTGGGTGTTCCACACTACATGTACCTAGGAGTTATAAAAATATTCTAATAGAAACAACAAAAGCAGTACAGCATATGGACCCACAGTACCATATGATACCCTATAGATTAGCTGTGTGATATATACATAGAAACAAGACCAGTCACATTGAGGCTAACATTACAACTTCCCACTTTAACTGCAGCATGAAAAGAAATGAAACACAAACATATATATATACCGTACTTTAACTTCACTTTAACGGTATATTATATTTTACAAATCCATGCCATTCCACTTGGTCTAGGCACTTTACAAAAGTTTGGTAAACAATCCAATTTTTTACTTTTTACTCAATTTACACTGGTGAATTTGACTAGTATATGTCCCCCAATGACTGTATGTTGTATCTAGCATATTTAAGCTGAATGTTATGTTGGTGTAAATACCCAATTTCTCACAGTTAACTAGATCTCTGCTTGCTGTGAAGCTGTAGAAAGCTATATAGTTTGCTTCCAGTGGATAGAAATCTGTCCCTGGTCATGTGATGTCACACAGGTGCACAGCTGGTTATGACATTCAGCTCTGATTACTTTAACAAGCCGTACAACTAGCTGTGCACCTGTGTTACATCACGTGACAGGGATATAACGAAGTGTGCACCTGTATGACACCACATGACCAGGGATATAAGGAACTGTGCACCTGTGTGACATCACATGAACAGTGATATAATGAACTGTGCACCTGTGTGACATCACATGACCAGGGATATAATGAACTGTGCACCTGTGAGACTTCACATGACCAGGGATAGAATGAACTGTGCACCTGTGTGACATCACATGACCAGGGATATAATGAACTGTGCACCTGTGTGACATCACATGACCAGGGATATAATGAACTGTGCACCTGTGTGACTTCACATGACCAGGGATAGAATGAACTGTGCATCTGTGTGCCATCACATGACCAGGGATATAATGAACTGTGTACCTGTGTGACATCACATGACCAGGGATATAATGATCTGTGCACCTGTGTGACATCACATGACCAGGGATATAATGATCTGTGCACCTGTGTGACATCACATGACCAGGGATATAATGATCTGTGCACCTGTGTGACATTAAATGACCATGGACTGGTTTTTATCCACTGAAAGTAAACAATGAAGCTTTCTGCAGAATGGCAGCAAGTAGAGAACTAGAAGACTGTGAGGAATTGATACAGAAAGTATATTGTAAAATTGTATAACTTTTCCTTACACAAACAATTACATTCATTTACTGAAAAGGAAAACTCCTCTAATATTACTTTTAAAAAATGTATTAATAATAATTAAATCAATAATTACTAATCCTTAAAATAACTTATCAAACAAATCTATAAAATGAAGAAATATGAAAAATGACGCGTCTTTCCTACTCCCTCCATAAATAAATACAGTGAATATATTATAACATAAACATGACCCACTCGGCACAATACAAAAATTCCAAAGATGTAAATGTGTCAAAATATTTACAACATTTTTTTTTTTGCACTACAAAAATGTATTTTTCTAATTGTTGTACAGAAGAAAGGAAGGCTGCGTGGATAATGGGCGCAGGTGTTCTAGAATTTCAGAGATGTCATAATTCCTCCGCACTTGTGATTTATACAGCTCAGACACATAGCCCGAAGCTGACAAACACACGTTGGTAAGATCATAGAAAGCAAAGCCTAAGAATGCTCGGCCTATAAATTGTAAGGAGACATGTGATCCTAATTTTATGGCATGCAGTAGAACATCTGGCTGCTCTGTACTGAGAATACCCAGGATGCACAGCACAAGCCATCCCGGCCCCCACATTTTATGTCTTTAAATAAAGATAGTTCACTTCTGCTAAGCGTGTACATTTCACTTCCTAAAAACCGCAAAATCTGATTTATGAAAGGTCTGTGATGTCACCTTTACTCTCACTGCAGTCATGCTCACACAGGGCAAAGATTTGGGGAAAAAAAAAGATGAGCATCGCCACTAGGGGGCAGGACAGGGGAAGATTACAAATTCAAGCTTCAAGTTTTTTTACAATAGATTTCCCAGATTTTTTTTTCTCTTTTGGTTTTTATAGTTCTGTTAAAATAAACTGTAAAGAGTGAGAGAGAAACGTTTAATCCGCTGTAATAGACTCTAAGAGAAAACTAATTTCTCTGTGAAATTTAGGGGAACTAGCTGTATTGTTATAGAGTTTGAGTCATTGCCATATTGTTAATGGCCAGTAGTTAGGATGCAGCCTTGCGTGAATACTTGCCCCATGATCTGTAAAGCGCTAAAGAAAAGGATGACGCTATATAAGTAAAGATTTATTATTATTATTATTGTTGTTATTATTATTGTTATTGTTATTATTATAATTATTGTAGAATCAACAAATTCTGCAGTGATGTCGACCATTCAGAAATCACCAGTTATATTGGTTATTATCATTTATGGGAATAACCATTTCCCCATCTCAGACACATCCATAATGGTCAATGACCATAGGCTATCAATAATCATTTGTGGACAACCCCTTTATAGGAAATCAAGCATGGATAATCCAGGAAGACTTACTCATAGATCCAGGCACTGTGACTGTGGAAATCTTCTTATATGTGTTGTCCATGGCCTCCTACCTTCTAAAATCAGCTTTTACAATTATGCTAATGAGCCAGAAGGGCTCCTAGAGGTGTTACCAGAGTCCCTCTGTGCTGCAGGGAGAACTCTCCCCTCCCGCTGTATGCTGGAACTTTCCCTGCTGCAGTGACATTACATCCGGCAGAGGGAGGAGAGAAGTGCTGAGAGAGCAGAGGGGGAGACAGTGTAACAGCCTGTGAAGCTCCAGTATGAAGCGGATCTGGTTACACCTCTAGAACCCTTCTGGCTTATTGGCATAATTTAGAAGTTGATTTTAGAAGGAGGGAGGCCATGGATAATAAATATAAGATTACCATAGTCAAACTGCCTGGATCTATGAGTAAGTGTCCCTGGTTCATCATGATGGATTTTGATGGTAGATTTCCTGGCTATCCCCACATTGTGTTTATTAGCTGTATTGTCACAAAAGTGCCCTCATTTAAAGAAAAAAGTACATTTTGTTCTCTCATTTGGAACTTTTGCTATACAATTAAGAGGTGTCTTTGCATTTTTAACCTAGGAGCCTATAGGTGATGTGACCATTATTGTGCTATAATAACATATGTCAGAGATTTATGTCTGCAGCACAATATAACATGTTATAACTGACCCCTGGGCTGCAAGTCAACGTTTATATGTTAGATAAGGGGTCCACAAGCTACTTCTAAATTCTCCTAAAATTCCCAAATTCTAGTCCATTGCTCTCATCATTATGTGCAATACAGTGGGAGCACCACAGGGGGCAGTAGTGAACATGTTGATGCTGTAGAAATAATAGGAGATTCTAATCATTACTGATAGTTACCATTGGGTGTGAGCCAGCAGCTTGACCCATGAAAAGTTTTCCCTATAGCATACATACAGCTGACAGTGAGAGAGAACTATACCGAGCACTTTATTACGTTTACCTTGTGTGTTATTTGATGCGGTGTCATATGCGTTTGCAGACATATGGCTCACTGTGTGCTATTGGCAATTATACAGAACTGACTAAGACTTGTGTAATAAAAGATGACAAAATATACAATAACGTATGTTATATACGTCCAGATGAAAGCCTCATGCGCACAATTGTTCTGCAGCTCTGTAATCCTCTAAAAAGCCTTAAAGGGATTGTCCAATTTCATCAAAACCAAATCAATATTGTTTGTGTAATGAAAAGTCATACAATCTTCCAATATATTTTCTGTATCAGTTCCTGTATCAGTTCTACAGTAGATCTCTGCTTGCTGTCATTATATCGGAAGTGGATAGAAATCTGTCCCTGGTAATTTTATGTCACATATTATTATACATTATATATCACAGAGAGCAATCAGAGCTGTGTGTCTGCAGGGGAGTATTAAGCCTGGGCTGTATGGATATTATAGCCCCTACAAGTCTGGAATCACTTTCTACATATGGTACTAGATTCAGATTCTTGGAGAATGGAGGATGCATCCTTCTGTCTGCTTTCAATTTGCAGTTATAGGAACTTTGGAGAACCTTTAAAGGTCCTAAAATGGTCTTTGTGTATATGTGAATTGAGACAAGGAACAGATGTCATGGTTGAAGGTCCTTCTCAGTATATAATTTGGTGTGCTTTTGGTGGCCATGGGCCCCTTACAGGGGCATAACTACAGTGGTAGCAGCCATAGCGGCTGCTATGGAGCCTGGAGTGTCAGGGGGCCCCAGCATCCAACCTGACACACTAAAGAATGGAGGATGTGCACCATTATATACATGTTATGCCAAGCGACCAAACCACCTATTATAATCCACTACTAATGGAGATAACCACATGACCCGGAACTGGTGTTTATACAGAGAAAGTAAACAATGAAGATTCCTATAGAAGGACAGCAAGCAGAGATCCAGAAATCCAGAAAACCACCAGGAGTTGATACAGAAAGGCTCTGAACTGGCACTGATACAGAGGGCGAGTTAGAATTTTTAAATCTATATTCACATTTCAGGCAAGCTTGAGGTTTAATTATGGTCAGTTTTTTACTTCTTGCAAATCTAAGCCTTAATGGCTAATATGGTATATTATCCCTTATCCACAATCTTAAAGGGAGGGTCTGACTTCTGGGACCACCAACAATCTGAAGAACAGGGGTTCGGTTTTCACTAATTGATGTACAGCAGGACGAGCATTGTGTCCTGCCGCTCCATTCAGTATTTGACCATCAGAAATGGCTGAGCACAGCGTCCCGCTATCTCCAGCACTCATATTCACTATCTATGTCTATGAGTGCTGTGTTCGGGACCCATGCTCAACCTGTTGCTCCAGCCATTAGGGAGAACGGGACCCCCATTCTCTGTATTGCAGCAGGTCCTCGTAGTCCCAGCTGTCAGACTCTAACTGATCAGATTGTTATAACATACAAACTTGGTACAACCCCTTTAATTAGCAAGAAAAATGCAAATTAAATCAATGGTGGGGGAAAAACTAAAGTGTGATAACATGAGATATCGAGATGAATTATGAAAATGCACTGCTTTACTTTCAGGCAAAAAAGGGTCACAATAGATCAGCGAAAAATCTCGTCTGTTAAAAATGTATAATTCAAAAGCTGAGGCTTGTCGTAAATGTGAACACAGCCTTATTTAGCTGAGCACATTGTTGCAGTGAAGCAGCTGTGTAAATAAAATGGACAACCCCTTTGAGGCACTCTTTCTATGAATGGCTTTTCCCTGTCCCTGGTAAAGAAGCACATTGCCTTGTGTAAGCAGAACAATCCATTCCTTACATACAGCAGTGATGTTTGTTGTGTAGCCTCTGAGATCATTGATGCCTGAATGTCCTGTGTGATAGGCGGCCCTTACACCTGTAAATGTAATATTGCCGGTTACACTAGGGTTGGACTGGATCATCAGAGGATCCTCCAGATCCAGACAGACCCCTCTGTAGTTGACTGTCACATCCAAGCACTGGGAGCAATTTCTTATATGGATACTTTACATATTATATCTTAAGGAAATCTACCATCATAATAAACCAGGGGCACTTACTCATAGATCCAGACACGGTGACTGTAGTAATATTCTATATATTTATGAACCAGAAGGGAGGAAATACTAGAGTCTCTTTGTGTTGTAGTTTCACCAGCTGTTATACTGTGCATGTGTACTTCCAAGTCTCACTGTAACATTAAAGCAGGTAGAGATAGGGGGAAGTGCTGAGGGAGCAGGGAGGAGGGTGAGATGTAGAACCTACAGCATGGAGGGGCTCTTGTAACCGGAGCCCTTATTAGCATAATTCATGGTACCAGGATCTATAAGCAAATGTCCCTGGTTTATCATGCTTGATTTTGATAGTAGATTTCCTTTAAAGTACCACTGTAAAGTATAAAAACTTTTGCCTAACTCTGCACTAAGCAAAGATGAGCAATTCTCTAATTAGCTATCTGCAGCTTTTTAGCAGCTGGAAGATGTTTTACCTTGCCCTCCAGGCTAATCGTCATTTACCATGCTTTTTGGTTGCCATGGGAAACAGCATGAGGCTTTTTGAAAGGGTCTGTAGGACATGTAGTTACCTTCTGGTGCCCTCCGGTGTCCCGCGCTGCTGTCGCTATGGTAAACAAACATGGCCGCCGGAGCAGCGCTGGATTCGCCTACCCGTCCCTATTCACAGCATTGTGAATGCGGGCCGGAAGGTTGTAGGGTCCGGCCGGAAACTGAGTCCAGCCCGGGACACCGGAGGGCGCCGGAATGTAAGTAGATCTTTATTTTTTTAAGCAGCCCCCTCCGGCCACCTTTAGTTTTTTTTCACAACTCTCGGACAACCCCTTTAACAATCTGCTGCCACATTCCCAAAAAATTGTGTAAGCAACCAGACGGGAACCCAGGGGTGCAAAAGTCAGGAGCCAAACTGGAGCATAATATTCCTTATAAGGAAAACAGGATAGAGATTTCTAATAATGGAGGGACAGAGGTTAAAATCTGCCCCAATGCCCAAAAGCTTTGAGGGATAGATAGCAGCGGTGATGGTGCCAGACGCCTAAATGCACTCATACAACAGCCCGTAACTGGATCATGTGAAATCAGAAGGACACACATACTTGAGCATTTTTCAAGAAAAACACACATCCTTCATAGCCTACAGACAACTCTTAAAAAATGAATGCGTCCTTATAGGACTGAATATTACAAATCGGCTGATTTGGATTTGTTAAATAAATACCAGATGAACGGCGGGCTTCTCCTTTAATAAAAACGTCATCGATGTTTACAAGAGCCGCAGCCGCTGACAAAATGTTTTTATTAAGTTAAAAATAATTTGGTCAACTTAATGTACAGATTATATATGTTACATTTATCTATAAACAATGTCTGGATGAATTATGAAGAAGTAATATACACCGAATCCATTCCTTATCAGCCTTGGCGTTTTCGTAAAGGGCGCAGCGACAACTACTGCGGTTACGTCCAAATAATGTACTGGCAAAAATTGAAGGAGTTTCAAGTGGCCATTCCCTAGCATATTCTTACAGAGTCATTTATCACTTGCACATAGTCTTTCCCTGGCTATTCCCTTCTGCGCTGTATGTTGGAGTGAATAGGAAAGCGTCATGCGCTCTGTCAGAAACGTTACTGATGCGTTCAACCCTAAGCGCGTTATAATTGCTTGTAACAGCTTATCAACAACATGGTTTTGTCATGATTCATTTCTGCACATGGCTGACACTTGATGAGGATAACTTTAGCCCATTCGGAGTAGGGAAGTGCACTTCTTCATTCTTGCCACTAGATGGTGTAGAACCTAATAGAAAGCACCTGGTATTCCCATATGTGCTGCTAATGGGCTAAGGATTGGGAAGTTTATGCAGATTCATCTTGCCGTGGACTGAAAGTAAGTTACTAAGAATACATTGTCCATTAAGAAAATGTGTTATCATTTTTTTAAATTGACAATTCCAATTTATGTCACTCTAGAGATTTTGTTAATGCGATCATTAAAACTTGTAGATTGTTGCGCTATTGAGTTATTAAAGGAGTTCTCCAACCTGTTGATATCGAAGATCAGATGGGATGTGTCCTCAATATCAGACTAGTGGAATCTGTCACCTGGTACCTCCCAAATTAATTTTTTTTAATAGCAGATAAGATCAACTCCATCCAGTGTGTATTGGCCACACTGGTACTGCAGCCAGGCTCCCACTTAATCGGTGGAGGTGCCCAAGTTTACCCCCTCCCCCGATTTGATAATATAGGTCATTAATATTAAAATTTTAAGCAAACCAATTTATATTCTTGCAGTTTTGTTTTTAATACAAGGTATATATTTTCCCTGCAGCAGATACTGAAGGGTGAATGTAGTGTTACAGACACATTGGGGCAGATTTATCAAGCAGTCTGAAAGTCAGAATATTTCCAGTTGCCCATGGCAACCAATCACAGCTCAGCTTTCATTTCACCAGTGCTCATGAATATTTTAAAGGGGAGCTGTGATTGGTTGCCATGGGCAATTGGAAATATTCTGACTTTCAGACTGCTTGATAAATCTGCCCCATTCTGTTTGAGCAAGTTAACCCTTTAGACTAGACCTACGCAGCAAAGTGTCCTAGTGACTAACTTCCTACCCCTTCTTTCCCTTGCCCCCTCTCCCTCCTAAGGGTCTATGACCAACTTTTTGGGTTGTTAATCCTATGTTGGGGGTCTTTTTTTCTCTAAAAATTTTTTTTCGATAAATACAATTTTTCCAAAAAAAAGTGTCACATGACGTCAAGTCTGACAATTTCAGCAATAATCACAGCAGGTTTTATTTGTGTGATTTCCACATAACCTGCTGCAGCTAAGAATTTTAGAAATGGGGTTTGGTTTCAATTGAATGTTGAGGTTTCTTGTGACTGTCTTGTCTTGCAACAAGACCCTGTGGACAATCATTAGAATTGATGTTACAATGTGAAACCGCTGTCTTCATGTCATGTGACACCTATTACCATAAAACCCTGGGCTAAACTATATCATAGTCCAGAATTTTCTCTAGTCTGAGTATCACAGGACAGAACACAGAATTTGTAGAATTTATAGCCAATAATGTTTGGATACAGCCTGGGTGATTTTAAAGTTTACTTAAAATATTTTCCCTTTTTTTTTTAAATAATAAAATGTTTTTAAATAACATTTTTTTTGCACAAAACATCTCAGCTAGGCACATGTGCTGTAACTCACAAATCTCTAACCCAGAATCAGGTTATCTGCAAATGATTTATCATGAACAAGCAATACACTATGGGAAAGGGGCAGCTCACCTCCAAACCTCAAAGGATCGGGGTCTTGAAGGCCTAAGCTATTACCAGTATGCTGTCAACCAGCTGAACAGCTTCTCGATCATGTTTTTTTCATGGCCAGGCTTGGTTGCATCATCAGGAAAATCAACTTTGAACTCAGGTGTTAAAGGGGTATTCTCATCTCGGCATTCACATTCAGTTTAATTAATCTGCCATATATAAACATTTCTTCAATTGGATGTTATTAAAAAAAATGATCCTGTGTGAAGATAATTTCTCATAAATGTAGTCATGTTGTCCCTTAGAAACCAGATAGCTTCCTCGGATACGACCACGTCACACTCTGGCAGCGGTGGCCAGACTTGCGCTATAGGGTCCTGCCGGACTACCAGGATTCAGCAATCATTACCACAGGACAGCTGTGCGACATGTAGTAACTCCAGGACATTTTATATACAATAACAGAGGTGGCCGTATCCGAGGAAATTATCTCGTTTCTAAGGGACCACATGACTACATTTCTGAGAAATTATCTTCACACAGGAAAATTTTTTTTAATAACATCCAATTGAAGAAATGTATATTAATGGCAGATTAATGAAACTGAATGTGAATGCCGAGACGAGAATACCCCTTTAACTAGTTGTATAAAGTCAGGGAGGCAGAGATTTTAATACTGAAGTCAAGTTCTCCCCACCTCTGAACACCTCCTCCCCTGTGATTGACATCTTGCGCTGGACCTCAGGAGATCTGGTAATTGATGTTCGTGGACACAAGACCAATTACTGTGAAGGGGCGTTCTGAGGCAGGGAAAGCTTGACTTCATAAACTTGACTTCCTGGACTTCATAAAACCAATTAACACTTCACATCAAAGTTGATTTTCTAGATGATGCCACCACACCAGGCCATGAAAGATCTAGAAGCTGCTCTGCTGTTTAATAATACACTGGTGGTTTATTTGGCCAATTTCTGATGACTGGTTCGCTTTAATGGGTCTATTTCATGTTAGCTCAAGATCCTCTGTGCTGAGGTATTGTTATGTCTAGATGGGATTCCGTAATTATTCAGTAACTTTCCCACATATGGTAACTTCACCCCATTGACTCATCAACCAAGCACATACACCAAATGTCAGCACCCAGGGTTCCTCCCGTAATGAGCAGGATTACTTCTGTGACAGTACAGAAGTGAACCTGTTTCATGACAGTCTCTTGTTCCTTAGTAGTGGACAATAATACAGGTGGCTTTGGTGGTAGCCTGGGGCCCATGGCCACCCAAACCACCAACCACATTTTATAATCAGAAAGCCCTTCACCCATGACCCTAGTGCATCTGTTCATCCTCTTAATACCGCTACACACAAGAGTGATTTCAGGACCTTTGAAGGTCCTCTAAAGCTCCTTAAACCGCAGATTGAAAGCAGACAGGGACACATCCTCCATTCCCCAAGAAACTGTATTCTAGTACCATACATAGGAAGTGAATCCCAGACTTGTAGTGGCTATAATATTCATACACAGGGCCGGATTATAGGTGGGTCACATGGGGCGCGTGCCCCGAGGCCCCACAGCTTTGCCCTTAAAGGGGCCCCCAGCAAATGTGGGCAACTCAGACGGTTACATGCCCACCCAAATCGACCCCAGTGTATTTGGGTCCGGGCTCCCCGGGCCATTTCCTGCAGATGTTCCCCCGACTTCCGTCTATGGCAGAGTGTGGGAAAAGTAAGTTCCCTGCTCTCCCATAGACGATTGGAGGTATACAAAGATGGCGGCGCCCTGCTACTGGCGGGGTGTGACGTGACAGCGGCGCAACATCACGGCGCCTCCTGCGGCAGGGCACTGCCATCTTGGTACACCTCCCATGTACACACACTGACTGACACCTCAAGTGAGGGAAGGAGGTTGGCGTGCATCGGGGGAACGATGGAAGGTGAGTAAAATTTTATTATTTTACCTAGGACTATATATATTTATAATATGAGTCTGTAAATAGTTATTATAGGGGGCTGTATCTAGTTTGTTATAGGGGACTGTATATAGGTATTATAGGGGACTGTATATATAGTTATTATAGGGGACTGTATATATAGATATTATAGGGGGACTGTATATAGTTATAGGGAGGCTGTATATAGTTATTATAGGGAGCTGTATATAGTGATTGCTAGGGGGCTGTATACAGTGGTTGCTGGGGGGCTGTATATAGTGATTGCTGGGGGAGTTGTATATAGTGATTAATGGGGTCTGTATATAGTGATTGCTGTGAGGCTGTATATAGTGACTGCTGGGGGAGCTGTATATAGTGGTTGCTGGGTGGCTGTATATAGTGATTGCTGGGGGGCTGTATATAGTGATTGCTGGGGGGAGCTGTATAAAGTGATTGCTGGGGGAGTTGAATATAGTGATTGCTGTGAGGCTGTATATATTGATTGCTAGGGGGCTGTATATAGTGATTGCTGGGAGGGCTGTATATAGTGGTTGCTGGGGGCTGTATATAGTGATGACTGGGGGAGCTGTATATAGTGATTGCTGGGGGAGCTGTATTTAGTGATTGCGGGGGGAGCTCTATATAGTGGTTGCTGGGGGATCTGTATATAGTGATTACTGGGGGCAGTGTAAAGTGATTGCTTGGGGGCTGTATACAGTGATTGCTGGGGAAGCTGTATAAAGTGATTGCTGGGGAGATGTATAAAGTGATTGCTGGGGGCTGTATATAGTAATTACTGGGGGGCTGTATAAAGTGATTGCTGGGGAAATTGTATATAGTGATTACTGGGGGCTGTATAAAGTGATTGCTGGGGGAGCTGTGTATAGTGGTCGCTGTGGGAGCTGAATATAGTGATTTCTGGTGGGCTGTATACAGTGATTACTGGGGCTGTATATAGTGATTGCTGTGAGGCTTTATATAGTGACTGCTAGGGGAGCTGTATATAGTGGTTGCTGGGTGACTGTATATAGTGATTGCTGGGGGGCTGTATATAGTGATTGCTGGGGGGATCTGTATAAAGTGATTGCTGGGGGAGTTGAATATAGTGATTGCTGTGAGGCTGTATATAGTGATTTCTGTGAGGGTGTATATATTGATTGCTGGGGGGCCGCATGTAGTGATTGCTGGGAGGGCTGTATATAGTAGTTGCTGGGGGCTGTATATAGTGATGACTGGGGGAGCTGTATATAGTGATTGCTGGGGGAGCTGTATTTAGTGATTGCTGGGGGATCTGTATATAGTGGTTGCTGGGGGATCTGTATATAGTGATTACTGGGGGGCTGTGTAAAGTGATTGCTGGGGGGCTGTGTAAAGTGATTGCTGGGGGCTGTATACAGTGATTGCTGGGGGAGCTGTATAAAGTGATTGCTGGGGAGATGTATAAAGTGATTGCTGGGGGGCTGTATATAGTGATTACTGGGGGGCTGTATAAAGTGATTGCTGGGGAAACTGTATATAGTGATTACTGGGGGCTGTATAAAGTGATTGCTGGGGAAACTGTATATAGTAATTACTGGGGGCTGTATACAGTGATTGGTGTTGGCGTATAAAGTGATTTCGGGGGGAGCTGTATATAGTGGTTGCTGGGGGAGCTGTATATAGTGATTTCTGGTGGGCTGTATACAGTGATTACTGGGGCTGTAGATAGTGATTACTGGGGGGCTGTATATAGTGATTGCTGGGAGGGCTATATATAGTAGTTGCTGGGGGCCGTATATAGAGATGACTGGGGGAGCTGTATATAGTGATTGCTGTGGGAGCTGTATTTAGTGATTGCTGGGGGAACTGTATATAGTGATTACTGGGGGGCTGTGTAAAGTGATTGCTGGGGGGCTGTGTAAAGTGATTGCTAGGGGCTGTATACAGTGATTGCTGGGGGAGCTGTATAAAGTGATTGCTGGGGAGATGTATAAAGTGATTGCTGGGGGGCTGTATATAGTGATTACTGGGGGGCTGTATAAAGTGATTGCTGGGGAAACTGTATATAGTGATTACTGGGGGCTGTATAAAGTGATTGCTGGGGAAACTGTATATAGTGATTACTGGGGGCTGTATACAGTGATTGGTCATGGCTGTATACAGTGATTTCGGGGGGAGCTGTATATAGTGATTGCTGGGGCAGCTGTATATAGTGGTCGCTGTGGGAGCTGTATATAGTGATTTCTGGTGGGCTGTATACAGTGATTACTGGGGCTGTATATAGTTATTGCTGGGGAGCAGTATATAGCGATTGCTGTTCCCTGTCTGGACTACATTCAATGGGGGCCCCCACCAACCTTAATCTGGCGCTGTTCATACAGTTGAGGGCCTTTGTTCTTAATCTGTCAATGATGTTCCCTATTAGTGGGTGATCAATCCAATGCTTGGCGGATTCTGGTTCACAGGAGCCAACACAAAAAGTGACTTCACTATAAATAGTTGCCCACCAGAATCTGAGTAATAATATGTATGTTTTTACTGAAACTTCAGATATCATATGTACATACAAAAAGAGCTCCATTGCTTACACTGATCATGAAGTTTTCCAAAAGTGTCCATACACTAGAGGTCTAGGACGTATCTCATTGTATGCACATACAACGGGATATGTCGTCCTACTCCACCCCAAGTGGGAGGAGGAGTGAACATCGGCAACAGCCAGCGATTGGCTGCTGTAGATATTCAAAGTGTTTCCCTAATGATGTCACTATCCTGCACTGTGACATCACTGGAGACCTTCCCTGCATTCCTGAGCGTACACGTCTCTCAGCAGGAGCGAGCAGGATGGAAAGACGTAGCTTGCAGCAAATACTCCAATAGCCGCCCTGATGCATACGCTGAATGTAGCCTTATGATTTACCCCTCACCTTTATTGCTTTAGGACCCCTTAACATTTGCATATAATATAAAAAAGCCACAAACATTCAAGGTAGCGATCGCTTGGGCACATTGTTACGCATTAATTGTGATGCCACCTTAATTAGCAACCGGAACATCAAGACCTGAATGCAAAATGACAGCAATTACAACATTATCTCTCACTTTATTTATGTGGCCGCAGAGTTCTGCCGCATTTCTTTCTCTAAAACAAATGATAGGTTCCTGCAGCTGCCAGACAGACAGTTACTGAATCTTCTCGCCTTCATTTTGGTGTTAATTAAGTTCCATATGCAAGTAGATAGTGCCAAACTCTCTCACAATGGCTGAAGATTTGGACAATTGTCCTGTCACGTTATAAAGATTTACTGGGGTCCTCAGCTCAAGTGAAGTACTCGGCTCTATTTCATACGTGACAATATCTATGGGGATATTTATGAAAAGGTGGCGTACATTAACATTATAATATATCCTGTAATCCATGGCAATCAAGGACAATTTTTTGAGAACTAGCAGGGATTAGGACTTTTGCAGGGTTGCTGAAGCAATTGGACTTAAGTCCCTGGAATTACAAGGGACTTAAAAAAAAACCTACTATCAAAATAAAGCATCGATAATCCAGAGCCACTTACTTATCAAGGCACTGTGACTGTGGTACTAGTCTTATTTTTGCCATCCATGTCCTCCTTCCTTCTAAAAACAATTTTTAAATTATGCTAATGTGCCAGAAGGACTCTGTTACCAGAGCCCCTCTGTGCTGTAGCTTCACAGGCTGTTACACTGTGCAGGAGCACTTCCCCCCTCCAACTGTGTGAGATTACACCAGGCAGAAGAAGGGGAAAGAGCTGAGAGTAAGACAGTGTAACAGCCTGTGAAGTTACAGCTACAGAGGCCCTCTGGTAACATCCCCAAAGCAGTTGAGGATTTTAGAAGAAAGAAGGCCATGGGTAACAAATATAAGAACATTACAATACCCAAATTTATGCATAACAATGAGTCACAATGCCTTGTTCTGTGAGTTTCTTTGGTTTATTTTGGTGACCCCCTCCCCTCTCCATTGCGATGCATGGCGCATGATGGCGCAACACAGGGAAAGATGGGACCTTTCCTATCTTTTCCCCGTGTATGGAGTAGTATGATGCTGCGGTGGTGCACCATAGCACTCCATGTGCCCATTGCCGGCCTGTGTGGGGCATGTTTATGTCCCCCAACGGTCATGTGAATGTAGCCTTACACATATGCCATAAATCACCTGCATATAAATGTATTAAAAAATAATATCCATGCTACCTACAACCACCACCAGAGGGAGCTAATAATCTTACTGCACATTGGGGCACATACTTGGGCAGATTTACTTACCCGGTCCGTTCGCGATCCAGCGGCGCGTTCTCTGCGCTGGATTCGGGTCCGGCCGGGATTCACTAAGGTAGTTCCTCCGCCGTCCACCAGGTGGCGCTGCTGCGCTGAAGTTCCCCGGAGGCGCGCTGGAATGCCCTGAAATTCACCGGCCTATACCTGGTGAAGGTTTGCCTTAAATGTGGCGGTTTTTCCGAATCCGTCGGGTTTTCGTTCGACCACGCCCCCCGATTTCCGTCGCGTGCATGCCAGCGCCGATGCGCCACAATCCGATCGCGTGCGCCAAATTCCCGGGGCAATTCAGGTACAATCGGCGCAAATCGGAAATATTCGGGTAACATGTCGGGAAAACGCGAATCGGGCCCTTAGTAAATGACCCCCACTGTGTACTAATGCAGTCTAAGACTTACACTAGACAGTCTATATATGGCAGATATATCACTGTGCCTGATGCTGGGTAATACGTTTGCTATAGTCTTCACAATTCACCACTGATTCTCTAGAATACACATATAAATAAACAAAATCACAAGCGAGTTAGGTCTCCTCGTCTACTAAAAAGCATGATCTCTCAAAATCTGAAAATAATTTTGCCATGCAGTAAACACTTTGACAGAAAATGTTTAAATGTGAAATCACACTTTTTTTTGCCATTTTAACACTAAAATTTCTAATAAAAAATAATCAAAGAATAACACCTTATACAGCTCCGTTCACTGAAGTTTGAGAAAGTTATTACATTTAATGTACACATAGTATATAAAGAGCTCCCTCTAGTGGTGGATGCAGGTAGCCACTATTTATTGTTTAAGACTACGTTATTTCAGTACAATAAACATAAAAATCTATTAAACTATTAAAAACGCTATTAAAGGGAAGACACTCTGTTTAGTTTTATGATCTGTGAGAAATGCAAAAGTAAGTAAGTTGGGTGACCAGTAATATGACAGTTGTACCTAAACCTAAGGTTGTATCTCGTTTTTTGGTCATGTTCAGACAGTGTGTGGTGGACAGTAGACAAAGTTGTGGTTTAGGGTTTAGGTTTGGCTCAACTTAACCGCTTTTAACATGGCATCGATCACAGGCATTAACTCTTTAAAAGCCAAAGTTGACTTCATCAAAGTGCGATGACCCTCCCCAAAATGGCGGTGCACACACTCCCGTAGGAATTTAAATGCCAATGGCAAATTTTTGTGGCGTTTTTTTCGGGACACATAGAGCTGGTTAAAAAGGTAATAAAAGTTTAAACATTTTTTTCATTTTTATTATTATTTAGGGTTAAAAGTGGAAAAAAGTTTTTTTTAAAATTTATAGTACTTTTTTTATTTTCAAATGAACTCAAAATGAATATTATTAATGAATTTCCTATTTTCTTTGTTGTTTTGCAATATAATGGGGCAGATTTACTTACCTGGTCCATTCGCGATCCAGCAGTGGGTTCTCAGACGCTGATTCGTGTCTTCCGGTAGTGCGCCCGATGTCCACCAGGTGTCGCTGCTGCGCTGTAGTCGGTCGGAGTTCACTGAAGTTCACCAAGCTAGCCTGGGTGCAGGTAAGTGCATGTCAAGCGGCAAATTTTTTTTTTAATACGGCGGTTTTTCTGAATCCGTTGGGTTTTCCGACGGCCAGGCCCCCCAACTTCCGTTGCGCGCATGCCGTCGGCGCTGCACCACAATCCGATGGCGTGCCCCAAAAACCTGGGGAAATTCAGGGAAAATCGGCGCAAAATGGTAACATTCGCGTAACCTGATCGCGTAAACGTGATTCGGACCCTTAGTAAATGACCCCCAATATTTATAGTCTCGGGCAAACAGGGGGACTATGGCGATGCTTTTTGCAGTGTAGCGGGGGATTTTTTTTTTTATTATATGGAGAATTGCATTTTTATAAATATTTATTAATATTTTGTGTGTGTGTTTTCACTTTATATGCCCACCATGAGGCATCTATAAGAGCCTCAGTTACAGGGGAAATGACCATCTGTGACTGGTGGTGGTGCTGATCAGAGCTAGACTGGGCCTTATTGGACCCAGCAGCTCTGTTTAACCCCTTTAGATCCAGCGGTCACGTGACCGCCCGGTCTATAGGGCTGCGTGGGCGCCGGCTCTGCTCCTCTATGTATTACGCTACTTCAGTGCGATGCTGTGAGAAGCGGAAAAGGGAGAAGTGGTAATGAAACGTATCTCCCTTCTCCCTGGGTCCCCAGGAGTCTCTGACACTCGGAGACCCACTCCTGCTCCTGCGACTGCAGCAACATCGAAAGAAACATGTGAGGTGCATGGCTCATTATATCCATGGTCATATGATGTCACACAGGTGCACGGCTAGTTATATCCCTGGTCATGTGACGTCACACAGGTGCACGGCTTGTTATATCACTGGTCATGTGATGTCTCACAGGTACACGGCTCATTATAACACACAACTCTGATTACTCTCTGTGATCTGTGCATCTGTGAGACATCCCATGACCAGTGATATAACTAGCCGTGCACCTGTGTGACATCACATGACCAGGGATATAACTAGCCGTGCACCTGTGTGACATCACACGTCCAGGAGCAGATTTCTATGCACTGGAAATTAACAATGAAGTTTCCTATAGCAGGACAGCAAGCCATGAGGCATTGATACAGAAAGTATACTGGAAAATTGTATAACTTTTTATTATACAAACAATGCCTTTTATTTGCTGAAACAAGAACGCACCTTTAATATAGGGCAGGACACATTCTCCATAATTGGAAACATCGATAACTGTTGCCAAGACATAAGGATCCTGAAGAACTCTCTGAATTCCTCAAACATTCTTAATAGGGCATATAAAATAGTAAACATTAAGTAGGCCCCGCAGTTGCGGGTGACTATACAACAGCTTTTGCTAGTTCCAGCTATGTATTATAAATTCCTTATAACCTGTTTCGGCACAGACCTGCACACTACTGGGGTATATGGAGAACATCACTGCTGCTTCTCGGTGATAGATCGGGGATTATTGGAGTAACAGTCTGCGGCGGTATTAATCCGTCGGGTTTTCGTTCGACCACGCCCCCCGATTTCCGTCGCGTGCATGCCAGCGCCGATGCGCCACAATCCGATCGCGTGCGCCAAATTCCCGGGGCAATTCAGGTACAATCGGCGCAAATCGGAAATATTCGGGTAACACGTCGGGAAAACGCGAATCGGGCCCTTAGTAAATGACCCCCACTGTGTACTAATGCAGTCTAAGACTTACACTAGACAGTCTATATATGGCAGATATATCACTGTGCCTGATGCTGGGTAATACGTTTGCTATAGTCTTCACAATTCACCACTGATTCTCTAGAATACACATTGTAAGGAGATTGGCTCCGGGGATCGTCGTCTCCTAAGCAGACGACCAGCACACACAGGGATTTCACACAATGTGAGTAAGGTTAAGACTGGCCTCAGCCAGCTTTATTTGGCAGTACACAAACTCAAAACATAAAATAATACCTAAGCCTCTCCGGCACTAACTACACATCGAGGTTCCCTACCTCACCAGGTGCTGGCCTACTGCCAGCCACCCCAAAAACACAGTACAGTTCACTGCCACCGCTCCACAGGCCTTTGCCGTAGCCTGTCTCTTCCCCAGGGTGGAGCCCAGTGTGAAGTCTGCCCCATGTATTAGTGCAGCCCCTCCAGCTGAAAACTAATCAACTTAATTAGACAGACCCAACTTTTCCAGGTCTGTCTTCTACTCAGCTTTTCATAAGGCAAAATGCACATTTTATGCCGAAAAGCTTCTCTAGTGGCAGCCACCCTGCCACATATCCTCCCCCTGTGATCAAGGCCGTAGGCCTGATCAATAAGCTTAATTCTCCCTCCGGGGTCAAAGCTCCTATATTGGGGTCTAATCCCTATGGTTCCTAAAAGCACTGCAGAGACCCTACTATCTACTACATCTTCTATACCTGGAAAATGACAGCTTTTTTCCTTAACTGCAGGAGACACAGACAGCTCAAAATTAGTCCCAGCATCTCTTCCTTCACACAACTGATCATCTTCAATCATGTCTCTATTAACAATGATAGATTTTCTTCTCCTCTTTCTCTTGCCTTTTACTGGAGACTCCACATACCCCTCAGGGCTTGGCATGGTTAGGCCCCATCTCTTCATCACCTTGTGGATGCCGTCACACCGGTTACCATCCACTGAGGCATATGCACTGTGCTTCTTCCCCTTAGCATTGCACACGACACGCACGGGTTTGCCCGTTTTCCAGTCTTCGGCACCTTCTTTGTCATTGAAGGGGGCATTACCGTTCAGAACCAGGGCACGATTCACATTGGTGAGCTTCTGGTCACATGTCTGCAAAGCTGTGCGCTTGCTACCTCTGAGGTCACAACCTCCGCTCTCGGTGTAGGTGAAACTCATCTCAACATCAGCATCATCCTCATCACCTCCAGCTAACACTTCGGACTTCGGACCCAAGTCCTGGCATGGACTTTCCCCAATGGTAGCCTTAAGCTCTTTATGGCTTGCACTAGGTTCCTGGCTGACCTCTTCCTCGGTCAGTCCTTCATACGCCTTGCTGGCTAACACCTCAGTCTTCACCGAGTCTTTCCTGTGTAGGAATTTCGAGGGCTCTGCTGACATTATATCAGACACCGTCTCCTCACATCCACTGCAGTCATCACCCGGTATATCTTCAAGGCACTTCTCACCATCCAGACCATCTTCACTTTCGCTCTTCAGATGATCAGGCAGATCTACCGTTGGGTGCAGCTGTGCTGGAGTCTCTGTAGGGCCCATCTGGGTATTCCTCCACTTGCCCAGAGAATGCTGGCATGCACTATGACAGAGACGAGACGACAGAGCTTCCACACATACACAGCAACTCGGCTGGTCCCTTTGTTGTAGACTTGGCGCCACTTCAACCTTCTCCACAGGTTCAGCAGGCTGAGATAGCTCTTCACCTGTCTTCGGGAGGTAACCATCAACCCATTCTTCGGATTTTCCCAAGACTGTATTCAGGCTACTGGTTATAAGCGATCCCACTTGGGTGGCCATCACGGTTGGGACTACAGACTTAGTCACAGCCACACCGCCTTGTACTGCACCAGCTTCCCAGCCCAATATACCGGACATCGCACCTGTAACAGTGTCTCGGGCACCAGTCACTGTATTTGTCTTCAATACAGCTTTTCCAGTTGGCTGCTGAAGAAAAGCCAGGTTGGACTCCTGTTTCCCCAAACCTTTGCAAGCAAAGTCATTACTTGTGGCAACCGGTGGCTCCAGAATGCCTATGAGAGGCCTTGATCCAGTCACTGTAACGTCAGTCAAGGGCTTCTCCTCCTTCTCAGCAACATCACGATCACTGCGGATGCATGGGCGACCTTCCCTCACAGAGTTGTAGACTGCACTCACCACACTGCAGGCAGAACTACCAAAGGGCTGGTGCATCACATGTTCCACCACCTTCTGGGGATCTGGGGCCCCCTCATCCGTAGGTGTATGATTAAGAGTGGCGCTTCCACCCTGTTCACACACAATTTCAGTCAGCACGCCATCATGCGTATTCTGCGGTTCATCAGCAGGTGTACAGGGGTCTGGTTTACGCCTGGTCTCCTTCCTAGGACACTTCTGGTGCCACATCACGACAGAACACACCTGGAGGTCGGCATCACCATTTTGGCACTTTCTTTTGTTCCCCGAACACGTACACATGTGAACCTCCCATTCACTTTTCTTTGCAAACACTGTATCACAGAAAGGACAGTACGAGATATCAATCTTCAACTCATGTTTCTGTAATATATGTCTCTTTAGGTCATCTTTTCTTCTATAAGACACGTGACAATTGTAGCATTTATACCAGTTATTCCGCAAACCAGTATTCACATGACGCTTCAGTTTATTGATGCTTCTTCTGGCCTTGTTCACACACGAACTCAGTACATCAATCTCCTCAGAAGCCTCAGGTGTATCAGATGTCTGGTCTCCCCCTGACATTTCCTGAACACTAATGTGAGACTCCTCCACAGGTGACTGACACCGGCTATCCTCACCTCCTGCAGGTTCTGAGCGAGTAGCTGCTTCTCTAGGGCTCTGTTCACACTCACTGTTTGTGTAACTCTGGGCTGAAGGGAAACCACTAACAATCAGGATCTCATTATCTTCACCTGCCCTTGCTATGGCGGTATCCCTATCTGAACTGCCGTTAGCTACATTACACATCTCAGGCTCGCTACCTGTGTCATTACAACTCACAACCTCTAGGGGCACCTCTGAGCTAACTCTCTCAGTATCTAGGGCTGCACCTAGTTCACACTCTGCATAATTCTGAACAGACATTGTAACGCTATCAGATGTTATCGACATTGCAGAATTGTCACATGTTACAGGTAGTGTCATATAATCACAGTTAACACTATAATCACAGGTTAGAGGCAGATTATGCACAACATTACACTTTTCTGGTTTAACTTCAGAAATTAAGGCATCACAAATATTATCATCATCACATAGTCCATCAGACTTTATCAGTCTCAGTGGCAGAGTCTCCTTCTGTGGGATCAAGACCCCTTGGTCACAGTTCAGACTGCAACCTGTTGAGACTCCACCCACCATCACCTCAGGTCGCTGAGACTTCTCCAGATCGTCCTTTGGGGAGATTGGCACTGTACCCGATGTCAGAGGGGTCTCCCAGGAAAAGCAGCTATTCCCACCACTTGGAATACTTTCCCACAAGTCCCAGAAAAAAGGGAAGTTTTTCCCCAGGATGAACTCCACCTCCAGATCTGCACAAATCTCCAGCTTATGTGTCACAATCGCAATATCACTTTCAAAGTCAATCCAGACAGTCTTACCCTTCCCTGGCTGGTACTTCAGGAACAATAAGATGTCCGGATTAACTCTGGAGACATCCTGAGAACAGTCCAGTTCCACCATCAGCGGGATTCCACCCACTATCATCTCACAGGTCTTGACTGGCAACTTCTCTGGTCTCCTGACCACAGGACAATGAGGTGCACTGACCTCACATGGCACAGCCGCATGCTGTCGCCGTTGGTTGCCCCTAGCAACCACATCTTTGCGCTGCTGCATACACGCTGCAACACGTGGCCACTTGGCCGCAGGACATTCCGCCACACACCGGTTCATCCGTAGACATCTGCAAAGCTGCTCCCGTCGGTTGCCCCCGGCAACGGCACATAGCAACCTCTCCTCAGGAACTGCAGACCGATCACAGACATCTCGAACCATCGGCTGGGATCCGCTCGCCTTGGCAGTTGGGGTCTCCATAACCCGAATGGCTTCTGGCATTCCAAGGTCCTCCCACATCATCTGCCGGCAGCGTCTCTGGAACTCATCCATCGGACCCATGGCGATTACTCCCACAGCAAACAAGCAGTCTCTGTATATCTCTCACACCAAGACAAATCTTCCCGTGACCACAGCGCCTCCAGCAGCAGGAACAACAGTCTCTCACATGAGGGTTACTGGCCCTTTAAATCTCGCTGTGTGTGCTGATTTCCATGCCACAGCATCCCGCCACCATATGTAAGGAGATTGGCTCCGGGGATCGTCGTCTCCTAAGCAGACGACCAGCACACACAGGGATTTCACACAATGTGAGTAAGGTTAAGACTGGCCTCAGCCAGCTTTATTTGGCAGTACACAAACTCAAAACATAAAATAATACCTAAGCCTCTCCGGCACTAACTACACATCGAGGTTCCCTACCTCACCAGGTGCTGGCCTACTGCCAGCCACCCCAAAAACACAGTACAGTTCACTGCCACCGCTCCACAGGCCTTTGCCGTAGCCTGTCTCTTCCCCAGGGTGGAGCCCAGTGTGAAGTCTGCCCCATGTATTAGTGCAGCCCCTCCAGCTGAAAACTAATCAACTTAATTAGACAGACCCAACTTTTCCAGGTCTGTCTTCTACTCAGCTTTTCATAAGGCAAAATGCACATTTTATGCCGAAAAGCTTCTCTAGTGGCAGCCACCCTGCCACAACATATAAATAAACAAAATCACAAGCGAGTTAGGTCTCCTCGTCTACTAAAAAGCATGATCTCTCAAAATCTGAAAATAATTTTGCCATGCAGTAAACACTTTGACAGAAAATGTTTAAATGTGAAATCACACTTTTTTTTGCCATTTTAACACTAAAATTTCTAATAAAAAATAATCAAAGAATAACACCTTATACAGCTCCGTTCACTGAAGTTTGAGAAAGTTATTACATTTAATGTACACATAGTATATAAAGAGCTCCCTCTAGTGGTGGATGCAGGTAGCCACTATTTATTGTTTAAGACTACGTTATTTCAGTACAATAAACATAAAAATCTATTAAACTATTAAAAACGCTATTAAAGGGAAGACACTCTGTTTAGTTTTATGATCTGTGAGAAATGCAAAAGTAAGTAAGTTGGGTGACCAGTAATATGACAGTTGTACCTAAACCTAAGGTTGTATCTCGTTTTTTGGTCATGTTCAGACAGTGTGTGGTGGACAGTAGACAAAGTTGTGGTTTAGGGTTTAGGTTTGGCTCAACTTAACCGCTTTTAACATGGCATCGATCACAGGCATTAACTCTTTAAAAGCCAAAGTTGACTTCATCAAAGTGCGATGACCCTCCCCAAAATGGCGGTGCACACACTCCCGTAGGAATTTAAATGCCAATGGCAAATTTTTGTGGCGTTTTTTTCGGGACACATAGAGCTGGTTAAAAAGGTAATAAAAGTTTAAACATTTTTTTCATTTTTATTATTATTTAGGGTTAAAAGTGGAAAAAAGTTTTTTTTAAAATTTATAGTACTTTTTTTATTTTCAAATGAACTCAAAATGAATATTATTAATGAATTTCCTATTTTCTTTGTTGTTTTGCAATATAATGGGGCAGATTTACTTACCTGGTCCATTCGCGATCCAGCAGTGGGTTCTCAGACGCTGATTCGTGTCTTCCGGTAGTGCGCCCGATGTCCACCAGGTGTCGCTGCTGCGCTGTAGTCGGTCGGAGTTCACTGAAGTTCACCAAGCTAGCCTGGGTGCAGGTAAGTGCATGTCAAGCGGCAAATTTTTTTTTTAATACGGCGGTTTTTCTGAATCCGTCGGGTTTTCCGACGGCCAGGCCCCCCAACTTCCGTTGCGCGCATGCCGTCGGCGCTGCACCACAATCCGATGGCGTGCCCCAAAAACCTGGGGAAATTCAGGGAAAATCGGCGCAAAATGGTAACATTCGCGTAACCTGATCGCGTAAACGTGATTCGGACCCTTAGTAAATGACCCCCAATATTTATAGTCTCGGGCAAACAGGGGGACTATGGCGATGCTTTTTGCAGTGTAGCGGGGGATTTTTTTTTTTATTATATGGAGAATTGCATTTTTATAAATATTTATTAATATTTTGTGTGTGTGTTTTCACTTTATATGCCCACCATGAGGCATCTATAAGAGCCTCAGTTACAGGGGAAATGACCATCTGTGACTGGTGGTGGTGCTGATCAGAGCTAGACTGGGCCTTATTGGACCCAGCAGCTCTGTTTAACCCCTTTAGATCCAGCGGTCACGTGACCGCCCGGTCTATAGGGCTGCGTGGGCGCCGGCTCTGCTCCTCTATGTATTACGCTACTTCAGTGCGATGCTGTGAGAAGCGGAAAAGGGAGAAGTGGTAATGAAACGTATCTCCCTTCTCCCTGGGTCCCCAGGAGTCTCTGACACTCGGAGACCCACTCCTGCTCCTGCGACTGCAGCAACATCGAAAGAAACATGTGAGGTGCATGGCTCATTATATCCATGGTCATATGATGTCACACAGGTGCACGGCTAGTTATATCCCTGGTCATGTGACGTCACACAGGTGCACGGCTTGTTATATCACTGGTCATGTGATGTCTCACAGGTACACGGCTCATTATAACACACAACTCTGATTACTCTCTGTGATCTGTGCATCTGTGAGACATCCCATGACCAGTGATATAACTAGCCGTGCACCTGTGTGACATCACATGACCAGGGATATAACTAGCCGTGCACCTGTGTGACATCACACGTCCAGGAGCAGATTTCTATGCACTGGAAATTAACAATGAAGTTTCCTATAGCAGGACAGCAAGCCATGAGGCATTGATACAGAAAGTATACTGGAAAATTGTATAACTTTTTATTATACAAACAATGCCTTTTATTTGCTGAAACAAGAACGCACCTTTAATATAGGGCAGGACACATTCTCCATAATTGGAAACATCGATAACTGTTGCCAAGACATAAGGATCCTGAAGAACTCTCTGAATTCCTCAAACATTCTTAATAGGGCATATAAAATAGTAAACATTAAGTAGGCCCCGCAGTTGCGGGTGACTATACAACAGCTTTTGCTAGTTCCAGCTATGTATTATAAATTCCTTATAACCTGTTTCGGCACAGACCTGCACACTACTGGGGTATATGGAGAACATCACTGCTGCTTCTCGGTGATAGATCGGGGATTATTGGAGTAACAGTCTGCGGCGGTATTACATGTCATTGCTAATGCTGACAGTGTAATTAATGGCTGTTTCATTATGAGATCCAGCAAATGACAGTGTGCATGCTAAGAATATGTAGGGTTACTGCGACTTTATTGTTGGAAAAAAAACACTTTGAAGGTAGCTGAATCATATTTCATAAATCATAGTCAAGACCGCACTGAAGGGACAACCATAGGGCAGACCGACACAGTTGACAAAAGAATTTTTGCTGGTTCCCTGTATTTACCAAGTGCATTCCTACAGTCATGGAGAATCATAAAATGTTCCCATCTTGTGAGCTAACATTCTGCATTGTAGTGTAAAAGCAGAAGTAACAACCTCTTAGAACTGATATCGCTCCAATACTGCATGTGGGTTCATTCAGTGTCTACAAAACCAACATCCTATGAACTTGCACCCCATGTCTCACTGTATAGGCAGTCCCCAGGTTACGTTCTTAAGTTGAATTTGTATGTAAGTCGGAGCTGTATATTTTATAATTGTAGCTCCAGACAAATTTTTTTGATCGCTGTGATAATTGGATTTTAAAAATGTTGGGTTGTCATAAGAACCAGGATTAACAATAAATCTTCATTACAGACACCTGTGATAACTGTTACAGCTGTTTATTGTAGCCTAGGGCTGAAGTACAGTAAATTACCAATTACCAGAGATCCGTTTGTAGCTAGGGGTTGTCTGTAAGTCGGGTGTTCTTAAATAGGGGACCGCCTGTATAAATATTCAGTGCTTCCAGGAGTGGTACAAGTAACCATAGCAAAACTAAGGGCCCCTACTACAACATGACACTTTAATCAGCACAAACGGCTTAGATTACAATATATACATTGATGACAGGGACAATACACACATTTTTGGGGACAATCGGCACTACCCAATGACATCATTGGACAGCAGCGACCCTTTCCAAAATGGCAATCCGCTCATCATTATTAGTAAATTAACCTATACAAAATTCTTAGTGACGTGGACTCCTTCATATACATGTGAGAAAAATTAATATACACTATATAAGATCATCTTACATTACAAAGGTCAGAATAAAATGTACTGTAAATAGAATAAACACATCAATATTCAGAAGGTAAATGCAATTGATTGTGCTGTTAGCCGAGAAGCCCTGAGGACCTCTCTATGGTGCTCTGGTCTTGTGTGACCTCTCTTGAGAAAATAATAACTAATAAATCCTAATCAGAATCATCTACTTTGAAAGGGAAAGATAAAAATAATATACATATTATCAGAAGCCGTGGAGGGCATCCTATAATCATTGTCCATTATACCGGGCCCTCGCTGGATTCTAGCCAACCCCTTAGGCATGCATAAACATACTTTTAAGTTAATTCCTGTTATTAGGTTATGTTTTTAATTGTGATTGTATTAGAATGACAGTGCCATTTATTATGGTGAGTCTTAGGACAATCTTTGGGTAGAACATAAAGTACTATTGGCAATGCCAAGTATACACTCATGGAATCTGCCAACAATTGAAGTTCCAAGCCGGTTCTCAGCATTGAAATGTACTTGTGTGACTTACCTTACTGAGAATGTATATGATGTCACCATGTTTAAAGGACAGTTCATCAGGTTGATCTCCTGCGCAGTCCCATAAGCCTCTGTAGTAATTTGCATAGTCGGTCTCCTTTGCTATGAAAAAACCATAAAACAAAATTACTAAACTGCAACAAATCAGAAACAAATTCCTACAGGTGCATTGTAATGAATGGCTCTTCAAACTTCAAACATGATGAATCCCTATGGTATTTTCAAAATCTACTTTTTTTAGATGGCACAACTTTCTTTATTTATACAAAGAAGGGAACCGCTATGGGGCAAAACAAGGCCCCATACTTATATATCTTCATATGCCTTGTTTAGGCATCTCCAGTTTCTTTAGTTAATGGGTAAATATGTTTTTTCCCCAAAATTACTAAAGAGCTGCACTTCTTCTTGAAATTAGACCTAATAGGGATATATAGTCGGGAATTTTTTGTGAGCCTCATTGAGGAAAGGGATTGATGTAATTGATGACAATCTTTGTAGAATGCTGCTAAATATACTGCATACATTGGTACACAGTAGGCTATGAAATAACATATATATTTTATTTTTTCAGGACATAATATGCTTTTATAAGTTAAGATAAAGTAGTTTGTAACCAGATCTTACAGATTTATATTCTTTATCACATACAGTAACAGAGAGAGTAACAAAAGAGTAACAATGTTTTAAACTTTGCCTTCCATCTATTTTACATATGCTTAGTTATGCAGTTACTGTATTTCTCTTAATAATCTAGATTTTATCTATTTTATTATCTATTTTGTCAACATTTACTGAATCCTTCTGGGCATGCTCTCCATTGAGTATTTTTCCAATGTTGGGGCCTAATGGGCAAATGGGTTCTACTGGCATTTTTTATTCAACTCTAGCCACAAGGGCTTAATTGGGTTGAGGGTATAGGTACTGTGGGGGCTATTTCAGCAACTCTACTTCATTGTCATTCAACCATTTCTTTGTCAATCTAGATGTATGCTTTAGGTTGTTGTCCTGTTGAGAAAGATATGTCATCCTTTTCATACCCTTAGTATGGATTGTATGAAGAAAATCCTTTTTGTATTATTCCATCTGTCATGGCACTCACATGATGCAGTTTAGCACATTTTTTTGCCTAGAGATGTATGTTTCCATTTTTCTTTTCTTAACTGCGACACCCATATTTAACTCACATGCAGTCCACTTCCTTCTGATCCTCCTTGAGATGGTTCTACTCCTTCATTGAAGTCCAGCTGATTAAACTTTTTAGATTTGATTAGTAAAGGCATATACTTATCTATATAAGAGCTCACAGCTCATAATGCATTTCAGAGCAAACCAGAATCATGAGTTTTAAAGAACTGCCCAAGGAGCTCAGAAACAGAATTGTTGCAAGGCACAGATCTGACCAAGGTTACAAAAGAACTTCTGCAGCACCCAAGGTACCTAAAAGAGCTCCCCAATCCTTACATGAAGAAGTAGTTTGGGATGACCACAACTCTTCCTCTACCTGGCTGTCTATCCAAACTAAGCAATCATGGGAGAATGGGAGATGGGAGAAAGTTCCACAAAGTCAACTATCACTGTATCCTCCACCAGTAGGGCTTCATGGCAGTGTGTGCCGATGGAAGCCTCTCTTCAGTGCTAGACATATGAAAACCTGCATGCAGTTGAAAAAAACACATAAAGGATTCCCAGACTATGATAAATAAGATTCTCTGGTCTAGGTGTAAAAGACCATGGATGCATGATGTTCTTTCATGTGATCAGATACATACATAGTGTAGATTTTGTAAATGTTGGGTAAAGGACCTTAGATGACATCACCCTGGTCACATGATATGAAGTTCTAAATGGTGAGGAGGCATATGGTATGGGGCGGAGTAGATGGAATGGGATGGCCAAGAATTACACTCTCCCTTTGATACCAGGCAACATAAACTTGATTTTATGGGGATGTGAAGGAAACTAATTTCAGCCAAAACAAGGGTGTCAGTTAATTAACAGAGCTCTATGGAAACCTGTCACTGGCTGTATATGTGAAAAATGTGGTGAGAGGTTCCCTTTAAGTCTGCCATACACACCATTACCTGATTGATTACAGAAGACTCAACACTAGACATGCAGATTAATGTGTAGATCTCCTCATGCTTATGACATATAAAAATGTAGAGTAAATCTGATCTAAGGTGGAATCTCAGGAGTTAACTTAAAAGTAGCCGAGTGGCATTAATTAGAGGGAAAAAAAAAAACAATTCTCGTGCCAAATATTTTGACAAGATACCATGTGTTTGACAATGGCAATCTGCATGTAAATTGCATCATTTGATTTGATGGAAGCATAAACACAGTTGAGACTTTACCGCCAATCTAAGGTTGTTATAAGATCTTTAAACAGCAGGCCCAGTGGATTCCATAGCACTTTATAACCCACATTTACATATCATTAGCAAGTTGTGTGCATAATGCATAGATCAGGAATAAATTACGCTGAAGTAACTTAGTATGCTAAAAACACTTTATAGACAGGTTTACTAAATGAACAGTATTGATAACTGAGCGCTCATAGAGAAAGTGGGACACTTAGCGATAAATCCTTTGAGTTCCTCCACGTGAGAAAACGGCACCAATAAATTGCTAATTGCACAATATCAAGGAAAACAGGCAACTTATTCTAGAATTACTAGTAATGCTAAGTCACCGACAAGCTTGACGAATCCTTAATAGAAAAGATGCAATTTCATGATCGAGCAAAAAATATGTTGCACCTTGTGGGCAATTAATTTCTTTTATATTCCCAAATGCTAGAGAAGCCGAGTAATAGCTTCAGGGTAGGCAACATCTCACTAATGATGAGAGTGCTCGTAGTATTCCGCAGCTTCCGCTGATTTCACTGTATTTTCGACTATGTGACACAGGTGGAGGTCCAAGTCACCATTCCCTATCAATGGGGATTTTATGATTTTATGACTTTAGGATTTATTAATAAAGGCGGTCCCCTACTTAAAGACGCCTGACTTATAGACGGCCCCTAGTTACCTCCCTCTCCAATGTGACCTCTGGTGAAGCTCTCTGGATGTTTTACTTTAGTCCCAGGCTGCAATCAGCTGTAAGATCTCTGTAATGAAGCATTATTGATAATCCTTGGTCCCATCACAGCAAAAATAATTGAAAATCCAATTGTCACTGTGACAAAAAATTTTTTTGCCTGGAGCTACAATTATAAATTATACATTTCCGACTTACATACAAATTCAAGTTAAGAACAAACCTAAAGACCTATCATGTACATATACAAAAAGTCCCCCAGCTCACCTGGATCTTGCGGCAACTTAGTCCGCTAGCACGGATCCACCCCGCTGCTGGGCAATGTAGTCCACAAAAAAGAAATTTCCGGATCCAGCTAGGTGCAGATTAAAATCGCCTTTATTCGATTTTCAGGGCATCCATCAGATAAAATACAGGTGGCATGGTATAATCGTCAACGCGTTTCTAGCACATACAAGTGCTCTTAATCATGACTTAGTCATGATTAAGAGCACTTGTATGTGCTAGAAACGCGTTTAATCTGCACCTTTAATGTGCGTTTAATCTGCACCTAGCTGGATCCGGAAATTTCTTTTTTGTGGACTATCATGTACATAACCTGAGGAATGCCTGTAGATAAGGTTGATTGATAAATCCGTTCCATCCTTTTAGGCTAAATTCCTACTTACAATGTAGTACTTACTTTCAACCACAATTTTCACCACATTTTAATGCAGTTTGGAAAATGCAAATTGGCGAATCTTAAGCCTTGCCCTCTTTTTGACATGCAACACCCCATGTTGTGCATATGTGTGTGTATTTAGTCATACATTCTTTATTTGTGGCCTTTTTATTGCTCTTACTATCTTCTTCACATGTTAGTTCTCTTGTTTTCTTGACTCAATGTACCTTTGTACAGGCAGTCTCTGTGGCAATTGGATTTTAAAAATGTTGGATTGTCATAAGAATTAACAATAAATCTTCATTACAGACACCAGTGATAACTGTTATCGCTGTCTATTGTAGCCTAGGATTAAAGGACAGTAAATTACCAAAATCCAGAGGTCCGTTTGTAACTAGGGGTCGTATGTAAGTCAGGTGTTCTTAAGTAGGGGACCGCCTGTATTGTCTTTTTTTTCAACTTTTGTGGTGCAAATGCACTTTACAACTTCCTTCAAAGTTTGCCATTGTCTTGTTTTCTGCAGAGTTATCACCCAGAGCCAGGTGTTACAGTTGCAACTTTATGCAAAAAGTCACAAAAAAGTCGCAAAGAATTCGCAAATCCATACCTACTGTTGTCAGACTTAGGAAAGCTAATTAAGACTTCATAGCGACTTTTGGGACATTTACCATATGAGCCACCAACAGTACAGTATTGGCACAATAGGGCATCTTATATAGGGCAAGGTTCCGGTCGGGGGCAGCCTCCTAGGGCAATCACAAACATAATAAAGACTTGTCACACCTGATTTTTGCAGCTTTGGCAGTCGGCTTACATACAGGACCATAGAATCCACCGTATCCACCGTATCCAACTCCCAGCATTAAGACTAATGCTGGGAGTTGGGGACAATGGCAACATAATAGTGATTAATAATTCATTTAAGCATAGACTTTAAACTGAAAGGAAATCTACTTCCTATGACTGTGGTAATCTTCTTATATTTATTATCCATGGCATCCTTCCAAAATCAAATTTAAAAATTATACTAATGATCAAGAAGGTCTCTGGGGGGGACATCAAAAGAGACCTTCGTTGCTTCAACTTCACAGGCAGTTACACTCTTCCCTGCTCTCTCAGCACTTCCCCCTTCCCTCTGCCTGATGTACGCCACATAGAAAGTTTCAGCACACAACAGGAGGGGGAAGTGCTCCTGCACAGTGTAACAGCCTGTGAATCTACAATAAAGAGGGGCTCTGTTAATGCCACCAGAGCCCTTCTGGCTCTTATAACAGCCCACCGGTCGGGTCATGTTACAAATATTGTGTGCCTTCAATTTCTCCCAGATGTAGGGCCTGCTTATCCTGCAATCTGTGTAGTTCCATAAGAAGTTGCCTTTATGAACATGTCTTTTTCAGAAACACTGCTAGAAGCAGATTCTAAGCACTCCAGCCTGGAACTGCCTAAACCAGGCTGTGAGCACCCTTTGCCGAACACAATCCAACCAGTAACCTGGGACCCGGGCCAGTTAGACTTTTTGCTTGGCCTGTTTCCTCTGTTGAGTTGGTGTACTGGAATAAAGGCACCATGAGTTGATGTTTCACACTCTTTGTCTCAATGTGATCCCTGTAAGCCTCATTACATCAAGGGCCTCCCCTTTGCCATCTACCCAAAGATCTTCACACATCAGTAGTGCTCCGGGGAGAACTGTTTCCATGCACCCGCAGAATCTCTCTCTTTCTTGGAATCCACCTGTCAGACACCTGCCCGTCATGGACGAGGCATATTCCACCTGTAGGCCGCGCTTAAGCCTGCCATTGAGGTACAAGTGGAATCCAGCTTCCCCCAAGCCAAAAGATCAAGCCCGGTGGTAATTTTAAAAGTTGATTTTAGAAGGAAGGAGGCAATGGATAACAAATATAACAAAGGTTTATCATGCTAGATTTTGATGGTAGATTTAATAGTGAAATAGTTGATAGTAAAGGACACTGGATATAAGGGGTTAAGAGTATGTTCTATGACGAGTTATATGAGTAGACAGGAAAGTGACTTTGCCGTGACTGGCACTGAACAGAAAGCAGAACTTACAAGTGTGTAAGACATTTTTAGTGCCTTGCAGTGGTGACATACAGTATGATGTGCTTACTTCCTTTCTGTAAAACACAAAGCGAGCCGAAACACTCATGGAAACCTGTTTCTGCTTTCCTGTGCGGGCCCTGAAATCAGCCTTTGTTTCCTGTCCACATGTCACATGAGGAAAAGAATGAAAAAGGAACTTCCTGATCATGGTCTCCATGTCCACCCTTCTCCTGACAGCAGGAGAGGAGTGATGTATATGGCACGTACAGCCGAGAGGGCGACCCAGACTACATTTCCTTACAGGACGCAGTTAAGATAGGGCCACCATGCTTTTGCTTTTGCAGAGGTGCTAAGTCCTGATAAGAAGCACATCTTCTGCTCTCTGACGTTGTGTAATCTGTCTGTATTATTATGAGTACAATGTCTACTCCATCCTCTTCTTAGGAAGCCTTCAGATGCCTCATGTCATATGGTGCTTGTGATATCACAAATGTATAGTTGCTATAATTCTCCTTGTAGGAGCCGGTGTAATCTAATGATATCACTCTCCTCCTAAATGGAGCTTACAATATAGTTTGGCTAACACAATTTTAGAGCTGAATCATATGGAAGCCAATAAAGGTCTTTTACTTTATGGAAAAAAATATTTTCATTACTATCAGGTATTCATTGCGATGGATGTTGGACTACCGTCTATTTGCATTTGGGGAGACAGGGGAATGAGTAGCCTGAAAAGGCCTTTTGAGAATGTGGTGACATCTAATATTAGATGTCTGCACTGTTTCCTTTATGGATCAAGGAGAGGAGGGGGGCATTGTTCGTCCTTGTCTGGTACCTTATATTACAGTGGAAAGATGAAGAGAGGACAAGTGTCGGGTCAGTGTTTTCTATCTTTTATAAATCAAACCAAATCCCACATGTTAAATTCAATGTGGTGAAGAAACCAATCTTAAAGTGTAACTAAACTTTAAAGAAATTTTTTTTTTTTATTTCATAAGTAAAATGATAATAGTAAAGTTTGTAATATGCTTCATTAAGTAAAGCAGCTACTCTGTGCTATTTTTCTGCTCTTTCTCCTGCAGTGAGCAGTGTATCTGAATGTCTTTTAAGGTCCATCCACTTCAGACAGATAAGGAGGCTAATGGTCAACTCTTTTCATATCTAGACAATATTTCCATTGATGATTCCACTCTATAATGAGATTATACTTTCCAGGGACCAGAATGAGTCATTCAGCACTTAATTAATCAGCTGTCACTGGATACAGGGCAAAAGGCTGATTTAAACAAAATGCTAAAATAAAGAAAGGCAAAGGAAAAAGGACACAGACTTTTTTCATAAAGTACAAAGTTTACTCTTTATGCAATTTTGTCAAAGGTTTAGTTACACTTTTAGGCTGGATTCACACTGCCGTTGCCTGCCGTACCGTAGCACGGCGGGCACATGGCAGCGCACGGGGAGAGGAGGAGGAGGTGAGAGCTGCTCACCCCGCCCCTCCCCATAGGGACATATGGCGCACGGCGCCATATGCCGTGAAACATAGGACATGTCCTATCTTTTCATGGGATACGGAGCTCCTTCAGGGGGCCGTGCAGCCATTGCCGTCTGTGGGGACCTATGTTGGCCTTATATACGTTGGCCGTATATACGTCGGCCGTATATACGTATCCCATGCGGCTGTGTGAATGTAGCCTAAGGTGGATTTATATAATTATATACATATATGGTGAATTTTCCCCAATAACAGCTTACAGAGGAAAAACAGAGTACTTTGTTTAGATGAGGAATTTGGTCTCGATTTTATACCCTGTTGCTGTAGAGAACACCTGTATGATTGACTGAGCTGAGTGTGCATGTGCATGATGTTGTTGAGAGGAATTAGCTGTTGACCATAGCTTAAGGGTTAAAGGAAATCTGATTCATTCCCTAGAAAGCACAAACACAAATAGAATCCACTTTGCACCCTGATGCAGGATATAGCCTTGTAATAGTTTTATAAATATACTTATGAGCTGCAAGTGCTACGGGGGGGGGGGGGGGGTGGAAATAGCCCTGTGAGACTTTTTAGAAGTGAAAGTGCTGAAAAACCTCAATATGACTTTTTTGAGAAATTTTTTTAACAACAAAAAAAACCAGGAAACCCAATGATAAATAACCCCCATACCCATCTTGTGAATTACAAAAAGGTATAATTTTTGGACACCCCATAGTGTCTAGTGATCCACTTAAGGATTATGTACGTGGATGATTAAAAACTCTAATGCTAAGAAGACATTACCTTCCATATTGGCCAAATATGGTGCAATTTGTAGGGTTAGAGATGGTAACAAATAACGCTATAGTATCAGACTACAGAAGAAGACTCTCATTGAAGGCCCCTGCTTCGAGACTTGTGTCCTCCTCTAATTTCCATGCATCTGCTGTAGTCGTTGGCCTCTCTTTTCTCCGATTCGATTGCTTTTTGCTATAATCATATGCAATGAAGATATGCATGGCCAACATTTAAACAGCCTGCAGATCAATTAGTGGTCTTAGGTTTATCTGATTTTTATCAAAGAAGACAGAACTGTGGGTCGATTGTCAGAGCCTGTGTCAAGTTGACCTTTTCACAAACGTCTACATTGCCAGTCCCCTGGGTTACTTGTTGTCCCCTGTCAGCCTCTGAATGGCAGAAGTCTGTTCTGTTCAAGCACAAAGTATACACAGATGTCTATATTACATTCTCATAGGTGTGACAGCGACTGCATGTTGTATCTAGAAACTGTCCTTTAGCGGTGACACTTCCTCAATGATGATAAGCTAATTTATGCAAGTAAATCTCCTTTGTGCAGAAATGAAAGCTAATTGAGTCATTACCAAGTAATTCAGGGAGGAATGTCTTGTATAAACCGGCTTACTTTAGAAATCCTCCTCAAGTGTGTTTTGTGAATCCTGAAAAACACGGCAGTAGCTTAGCTGCCACACAACAGACAACTTTTACAGATGTGAATCTATTATAGCTAGACAATTCATGTGTACATGGCAATCACCTGGAGCAGCGCTGGTAGGAGCCGGACTTATGGGGGTCCTCAAGGGTTTCGGGATCTCAGGTGCGCTCACTGGATTGTCGGTCTCCTCTGAAATACAAACACACATTGAGTAGGTTGGAACTACAAGTCAAGAAAATGCAGAAAATGTACAAAATAAACAGAAAACTACAATAGCTCATCGATGAAACAATGGCTGCACGTTGTTGGGCTATTGTTAGTGGCGGTCAATACATGGTTTCCTCTGTAGAGATCTATACAAAGGAGGGGAAGTGGACAAGACAACAGGTAAGAGTACAAACAGCTGCAATGCAAACATTTTCACAACAGCCTGCCAATATGACTTCATGTGTTACTCTGCCGGTGACAGATCGCTCGGCCTCCCCTGTCCCATCAATCTTTGGCGTCCCTCCTGAAATTGTCAGCCAGATTGACAACTTTCCAAAATGGAAACCTCAAGTCTTTTCACGTGGCCTAAAGGAGGCAACATCTCTGGTCACTTGGAATCAATAGACTGCAGATAATAGGTGATAGCCCCTAAAAAACGTCAAGGAATGTAACTTCATTGTCTATTATGGCGCAGCTCTACATTACACTGCAAAGAAGTAGGACATGGGTCTTTGTAATAGGTCACTTATAGTAATTATATTCTGTAATACTGTACAGCTGGATGCACCCTAATATTCCCTAATGATTATTATTTTGGGAAGTGGAGCTGTCTAAACATGTAAAAATATACATATATATATATATATATATATATATATATATACACATATATGTATAGGCTCCTATGGAGATGGGAGGGATGAGCAGGGTAATCCATGGTTTGTGACAATAGAAAAAATACAATCCTGTGCAGGGGGCCTTTTAACAATAAAAAAAAAAATCTCCCCCAAAAACACGTGGATCTATTGCCACAAAACTATATGTAGGTAAATGTATGTAAATCTTTGTTTGTCAAACAATAAAAACTGTTCTTAAAAAAAAAAGAGCAGTCATATTTTTCTCAAATGAGTCAAGTTTAAGGGCTGCAAGTTTAGAGTGTCACTTTAAACTATAGAACTTTGGTTCAATGGCACCTAGAAACTTTTGGTGTCATATTAAAGATAGGATTCAAATTTTTCAGATCATGTGTTTCTATAAGCTAAAGAACCCCAGAGATGCAGGAAGGATTTTTTTTTTCTGTAGCTCATATTTTAAACTATGTCTTTAACCACTTGTATCCCTGGTTCTGTAGCTCACAGAGCTACAAGCCTGTTGCAATCTGCAAGATAAGAAAGCATGTTTATAGGTGAAGTAGCTCTCCCCCTGCAGCTTCTAAACTTAACTTATCATCAACTTTGGAGGAGATAGAGGTAAACAGGTGAGATTTCACAAAAAAAAGTCATCCTAGAAAGTAATTTCTTACCCTAACTGAATATTCTCCTACCTAGTGGGATAAAATCTGGTGACAGGACCCCTTTAATGGGATTGTCTCATGAAGAAACCAGTGTCTATATTCCCTATTATGGTGCCATAATGCTTGGAAGGCTACTTAATGGATGGTATTAGAAGCACAGCCAATTCTCTGAATGTCACTATGTTGTTTTTATGTTGTCCTGGATAGCCCCTTTACCGACATAGACCAGATAAACTGCAATAATGAGAGATCTGCTAAATACAGAACACTAGAAGAGGTTGCCAGTTCATTTTTTGGGGCAGCACAGTGACTTAGTGGTTAGCATTACAGCCTTGCAGCGCTGGGGACCTGGGTTCAAGTCCCAGGGTCAACATCTTCAAAGAGTTTATATGTTCTCTCCGTGTTTGTGTGGGTTTCCTCCGGGTTCCTCCAGTTTCCTCCCACGCTACAAAACATACTGGTAGGTTGATTACCGTATATATATGAGTAGTAGCCGAGTTTTTCAGCACTCAGCTTATACTCAGGTATAAAAAAAATTAACTCAGTACAGGGAGTCCCGGCTTACATACAAGATAGGTTCTGTATGTTTGTTCTTAAGTTGAGTTTGTATGTAAGTCGGAACCGTATATTTATTATTGTAACCCCAGACAAAATTTTTTTGGTCTCTGTGACAATTGGATTTAAAAAATGTTGGATTGTCATAAGAACCAGGATTAACAATAAAGCTTAATTACATGCACCATTGAGAACTGTTATAGCTGTTTATTGTAGCCTAGGACTAAAGTACAGTAAATTACCAAAATCCAGAGGTCAGTTTGTAACTAGGGGTCGTATGTAAGTAGGGGACGGCCTGCTCCGTCTGCATCGCCTCTTCTTTCTTCAGGCTGGTGCCAGGACTGCGACATCTCTGCGCGCACGGAATGGTGAGTACTGAGTTTATTTTTTTTACGGTCTGGCAGGCTATATACTACAGGGGGATGGGTGTATACTACAGAGGGCTAGCAGGCTATATATTACATGAGGCTGGCAGGCTGTATACTACTGGGAGCTGGCTGGCTGTATACTACAGGGGGCTGGCTGGCTGTATACTACAGGGGGCTGGCTGTATACTACAGAGGGCTAGCAGGCTATATATTACATGAGGCTGGCAGGCTGTATACTACTGGGAGCCGGCTGGCTGTATACTACAGGGGGCTGGCTGGCTGTATACTACAGGGGGCTGGCTGTATACTACAGGGAACTGGCTGTATACTATATGGGGGCTGGCTAGCTATATACTACAAGGGGCTGGCAGGCTGTTTACTACTGGGGGCTGGCAGACTGTATACTACTGGGGGCAGGCTGGCTGTATACTATTGGGGGCTTGCTGGCTATATACTGGGGAGGCTGTGACCAATGCTTTTGCCACCCTCGGCTTATACACGAGTCAATAGGTTTTCCCAGTTTTTTGGTGTTAAAATTAGGGGTCTTGGCTTATACAGCTTTTGTTGCTGTACCAAGACAATGAGAAGGGTTCAGTGACAAACATTCACTCATGAATAGGCTTTAACCTCTTTAAGGGTTAATGGGTCAAATGAGTGGAACTAGAAGCATTCAGCACATATGGAGTCTCTTAAAAAATGAGAAACATCAATAGGGGTGGATTAAGGCTACATGCATACAATGTATGTCCGGCGTAACCGTATTACGGTGGGCATACATCGGTGCCAAGGAGAGGAGGCGGGGGAGAGTGCTGCTCACCCCCGCCCCTCTCCATAGAAATACACAGCGCACAGCGCCATAGAAGGCCATAGAAGCGTATGAGGGACATATATACGCCCCCCATACGTTCGTGTGAATGTAGCATAAGACTGTATGAATATTGTAGCCCCTGGAAGTCTGGAATCACTTCCTACATCTGGTACTGGAATCAGCTTTTTGGGGAATGGAAGATGTGTCTTCCTGCTTTCAATCTGTGGTTTCAGGAACTTTGAAGGACCTTCAAGGTCCTTGGAGGTCCTGAAATGGCTCTTGTGTACATGTGTATTGAGAGCAGGAACATAAGTACGAGGATTTTTGTGGGTAAAGGTCCTTCTCAGTATCAAAATATATGTGGGGTGTTCGGGTGGCCCCCTAGAAGGCTCAGGCCCTGGGCTACCGCCCAAACCGCCTCCACATCAGTAGTATAATTGATAATATAGTAGCTGGGGCCCTGATACAGATTTCTCAGTCTACAGAACTATCCTTTCAACTTTAGCAATGAGACATTTATGTTGCACATCACATGTTACATTACAGGCCATGTGTGCTCTAGCAGATTGTGGGATTTCTAATGTCCTTAATGAATATGTCTGAAATACATTAGATTTGGCCTACATTCATTTTAGGAGATGTCGATTAATGGCTCATTTACATTGCATTACAAAGCCTCATGCAGCCGCCCCGAGACATTAAGTGGTTTTCTAATAATAAATGATAGTTTGCGGTATTTATGTGTGTACATATGTGTCTAAGAATATGTGGCTTTCTATGCACTTTTTTTAACATTAAACAAAACCAGTTCTGCCATGTAAACCGATCCATCACGCTGCACAGATGGCTGTAGGGTTTTCATTAGATAGTTACCATGGAAATCACATGGAAAATCTGGAAGATTCCTACAAATAAGCAGCTTGTATTTACATGCCTCTCAGCTGCAATGTGGAGCGCGTCAACAAATTAACTTATTACAGGCAGTCCCCGGGTTACATACAAGATAGGGTCTGGAGGTTGGTTCTTAAGTTGAATTTGTATGTAAGTCGAAACTGTATATTTTATAATGGAAGTTCTAGACAATTTTTTTTCTTTTGCCCCAGTGACAATTGGAGTTTCAAAATTTTTGGTGTAATTGGACCAAGAATTATCAATAAAGCTTCATTACAGACATCTTACAGCTGATCATTGCAGTCTGGGACTACGGTAAAGCATCCAGAGAGCTTCACCAGAGGTCACAGTGGGCAGAGGGGTCCGTCTGTAACTATGGGTTGTCTGTAAGTCGGGTGTCCTTAAGTAGGGGACCGCCTGTATTCCAAACACTCGCGGCTCGCGACACCAACCGGACGGACGAGCTGCTGACATTAGACACAATGGACCGAATCAATGGGACTGTGTGACTTTACTGCCACTTGTAAACTTGTATAATAGTCCTGATATAGAAGATATTACTTAATAACTATAGTATAGTATAAAAATTTTACCAAACACCTTCTCCTTTCTTTCCATTGCAACCCAGGCACAGCACTAGTGGCGTAACTTGAAGCTGATGGGCCCCAGAGCAAAGTCTGTGCCAGGCCCTGACTATAATGTATGGTTTATAATACTAGTCTTCTCATATGGGAAAGTGACACCCTATAGGCCCCTAATCCTCCTGGGCCCGGTTGCGACCGCACACTCTGCACCCCCTCAAGTCACTCCCCTGTACAGCACCAAGATCTGATTCCTGGTCCGTCTCAACAAACAGGGAACAGGCACATGTATCCTAGTTTTTTGGCTGACACTTTTTCAAGTTTCCTGAAGTTGGGCTACTTAATCATTGCAATGTATCTTAAGTTTTTTTCCCCTTGTGGTACATGTGATGAGCTGCTGTTTAGTCCCACTTTTGCGACTTTTTTTGATGTGCGACTCTTTAATCCCACATAGTAGCTCCCAAAAGTAAGTCTGGGTCTAGGATGCTCTGTTTTTGGACTTATTGGGGCTTTTTTACTATGGGTCCCGCGGGGTTTCCCGACTTTACGTGGATAGCGCCAGGGATTGTGCCGCACGCAATCGGATTTGGCGCGCCGGCTTTCATGCAACAGAAATTGGGGGGTGTGCTATGGGACGATCTGACGGATTCGGACTAAGCGCAGGATTTAACATTTAAATTGCATCCAATGCACTTACATACACCAGGAGGAAAAAGGTGAACTCTGGCGTACCTGATCGGGGAAGCGACACAAGCAGGATATTGGGCGCACAATCTTCTTGAATCGTGGCAGATGTGGATACTGGCGAACATTCTGGATCGGAGATTGCGCAGGATCGGGTAAGTAAATGTGCCCCATTATGTGCAAGAATGGGACAATTTCAGAGCCCAAAAAGTCACACAAGTTGAAGAAACATCTGGGCTACAAAGATATATCCCGCACACTGCATTGCATGCTTGAGGCAGATAATGTTGGTACGTTGCTTGATTCTGCCCCTAAAAAGTGTTAAACTACAAAAAGTTGCACAAAAAAGCTAAAGGAGTGAAACATGTCGCCCACAGACTTTCTGTGCAAAATTTCCGGGTAGAAAATCCAGAACAAGGACTTACCTTATGTTTCCCTGCTAGTTCAATGATTAAGCTAAAGTGGTGCTCCAGGATTCGGTTATGATGTGGGTGGCAGCTGATTGGTGACATTTTTATACCTACTGGTTTGCTGAGGCATCATACTGGTGCAATATGGGAGGGTATATGCATCACCAAGGGGTTGAATTTTCTTAGGCTTTTGTCTTATTTTTTTTCTCATATTTATTATTTGCATATATGAACCATTTGCGACTTCATTAAGAATTTGTTATGCTGTGATGGCTCATTTTCTGTGTAACAAATTGCACTTCATAGTAATGGTATTTAATATGCATATATATTAAATACCATATATTTAACATGGTATGCCATGTACTGGGAAGCTGGAAAAAATTCCCACTGTAGTGAAAATGCAGAAAAAACGCATTTGCGCCGTTTTCTTGTGGACTTAGATTTTACACCCCAAATGACATGTCTATTTTAATATATGGGTCGGTACGATCCCTTGGATACAAAATTTTTATAGGTTTTATAATGTTTTCATACATTTTCAAAAATTAAAACCATCTGTACAATCTTCTGGCGCTAATAACTTTTTCATACTTCAGTGTACGGAGCTGCGGGTGGAGTCATTTTGTGCGACTTCTGATGACATTTTCAATGCTACCATTTTAGGACTGTACATTTTTAGGACTGTACAATGTTTTGATCACTATTTATTGAATTTTTTAAAAATGGCAAAAAAGTGCCATTTTTGACTTTTGGCGCTATTTTCCGTAACAGGGTTAAATGTTATTATTATATTTTGATAGGTTCAGCATTTTCTGACCAGGGGATACCTAATGTGTTTATGATTTTTACTGTATTTTTATATCAGTTCTAGGGAAAGGGGGGTGATTTGGATTTTAATTTTTTAATTTTTTACTTTTTTACCTTTTTTTTACTTTACTATTTTTTAGACCCCCAGGGTACTTTAACCCTAGGTTGTCTGATCTATCCTACTATATACTGCCATACTACAGTACGGCAGTACGTGCGGCGTACTATTACGGCGCATCGGGAAGGGGTTAAAATCTAGTTGTGGACATATTAAAAAAAGTTTAAATTTTGGCAAAATTTTGGGCGCAAATAAACTCTAGTTCTGAGCAGGCGTAGGCAAAAGTTCAGAATAGGGTTGCAGAAGAATTTCTGACTTTTTTTAAAAAGGTGCAAAAAACCAACCGACAGACACCCTCTAAGATAAATGAAACAAGTCTAAACCCTAGAAAAAGCAAAATGTTCTGACAAAAGATAAATTACCCTCCCAAGTGTTATTGCTGAATCACTGCAGGGGGGGGGGGCAATGTGAACAAACCTTATTATAATATTTTTAAATTAATAAAAACCGGGAATCCCCTTTAAAATACCTTCTATGTCAACTCAGTCAAGTCTCATTCCTTAAAATGTTTTAAAGGGGATGGCACAAGTAAGAGAGTTTACCAGGGTAAGTACTATCCCCTAATAAGGATTTTACCAATATTTTTAAGGATATTTGGAATATTGGATTTTGTTCATGTGGGTTCAAAATAGGTGATAAAACTTGCCTGTCACTGTATATTGGCTGCTCATGTAACCTCCCATGTATGGCCCCAGATACAGAAGTGCGGAGAAGGTGAGAGGCTACTACCTGCTCTACTATGGAGATATTCTCCCCTAGTAGGGGTATGATGAGAAACCACATTACTTTATGTCAGTTGTTTTTAAAGGTTCTACTCAACTTGTGGAAGGTTGTAGAGAAACGATATGTCCAAAGACTCCTCCACAGTAAAATATCTTCTTCTCATGTATTACTTAGTAATATTTACAGTGCTGTATACACTGCCATTAAGAATACCCTCTGCTACAATATGGCTGGGACATAGAAGAAAAATGATTAAGGATCTGAATGTAAAGTTTATCTCTCGCAAGAATCACACTCAAACACACAGAAACATCACAAGCTGTTTTATCTCTTCAATGGGAAGGTTACTGGTGAGCGCCATTTATAACCAGAGATTATTTGTGATAGGATACTAGTTTATGGAGCTTTTAGTACTCTGACCATTTATCAACTGAATGAAATCACTTGTGTGCAAGTAAATGGGGTTAAGCTGTAACACCGCATACAGGTCACAAACTAGAAAGGTGGAAAAAAATGAAAAATGGAAAACAAAGTACAACTTGCTCACCTCACCTACTGATGGAGCCGGAGCCACGACACATGAAGCTTTGAAAAGAGATGAATAGAATGACCGGCAGGACAGTGATCCTCACTGAAAAGAGCCGACACTTTGTGCTGGCTCGGTCACAAATGACCCACAAATACTGTGAAGGTAGTGGGGAAAGTAGAGGCTTTGGGGTGTTAGTGCAGAGGCTTATGCAACATCCCCCACCGGGGCCTAGCCGTTTCTTGGGGCCTGGAGGCAGCCGAGGCCCAGAATACAGGAGTGGCTGGCGATTGTGACCTAGGGCACGCTGATGTCACGGTGCTTGGTATAAGGACCGGAGGGCTGTGCTACAGCCTGGCAGGTCTCCAGCAGATGGTGTGTGCAAGAAATATGGAGGGAGAGGCTGAAGTACTGGTTTCTCCCTTGTAGCATCCCCTGAGTGTCTGTAAGATAAGTCCCTGGGTAATGGATGGGGAATCCCGTGGTGGTAGACAGGCATATTCAGGGATCAGATGGAGGCAACGTTGTGCAAATCAACTCGCGGTTCTTTATTAACCCCTACATGACTCGGCCTCTTTTGGCCTTAAGGACGAGGCCCCATTTTTCAAATCTGCCCTGTGTCACTCTAAGTGGTTATAGCTTTGGAACGCTATGAGATATCCAGGGGATTTTGAGATTGTTTTCTCGTGATGCATTGTACTTCAAATTAGTTTAAAAATTTGGATGAAATTTTTTGTGTTTAGTTATGAAAAAAGACAAAATTTGGAAAAAATTTGGAAAAAGTCTTTATTTTCAACATTCTAAATTCTCTACTTTTGATGCAAATAGTCATTTAACCCAAATAAATTCATAACTTACATTTCCCAAATGTCTGCTTTATGTTGAATGGTTTTTTAACTAGAATGTTATGAGGCTCAGAATTTAGGTATCATTTTTCATTTATCATTTATCATTATCATTTATCATTTTTTTGTAAAATCACCAAAACCCGTATTTAGATGGACCTGCTCAGCTTTTAATTTACACTGAGAGGCCTAAATAATAGCGAGACTCATAAATTACCCCATTATGCAAACTACACCCCTCAACGTATGAAAAAGCACTTTTAAGAAGTTTGTTAACCCTTTAGGTGTTTATAGGGGTTAAAACAAAATGGAGATGCAGTCTACAAATTGTACTATTTTGTCACAATACATTCATTTTGGGTGGAAAATTAAACATTTACAATGGATTAAATTAAAAAAGGCTCCACAAAGTTTGATACCCAATTTCTCTCGAGTACACCGATATCCCATGTGTGGTGGTAACCTGCTGTATGGGTGCACGGCCGGGGATAGAAGGTTCCATGCAGATCAGATTTGCGATGTCACATTGTACAGGCTATAATTTTTTTTCTTTTTTTATTGTGAACCTATAGGGGCTTATTTCTTTTGCCACATGAGATGCACTTTTCTGGTACATAATTTTGGGGCATCTATAGCTAATTGGTTAGATTTTATTAACTCTTTGTTGGTGGAGGAAATGAAAATCATCAATTTTTAGGAAAACTTTTATGTGGTTTTTTTTTTTTTTGGTCGTTAATCATACCATAAGAATAGTACATTATTTTTATTCTACGGGTCGCCACGATTACGAAAAGACCTCATTTATATAGATTTTTTATTTTTTTCCCATTTTTACTGAATAAAAAGTAATTTGGCAAAAATGTTGTTAATTTTAGTATCACCGTCTTTCATATGCATACCTTTTTTATTTTTCGCCTCACAAATCTGTTTAAGGGCTTATTTTTTTGCGAGAAGGATTGTTCTTTTTAGTGGTCTTCTTTTAGAGTACATAACATTTTTTAAATCACTTTTTAGAGCATTTTTATAGGGTATAAATTAAAAATGATCTTTTTTGGAGCAAAAAAGCTTTTACGGGGTTCACTTCGCAGATCTAATGACGATTCTGTTTTATTATGCAGATTGTTATGGACGCAGGGATACCAAATATGTGGGGGTTTCGTGTATTCTATTCAATTGTACCGAATAAAATCTAATTTGGAGAAAATCTTGTTCATTTTAGCATCACCATCTTTTCATATGCATAACTTTTTTATTTTTCGGCTGACAAATCTGGTTACGGGCTTATTTTTTGCGAGAAGATTTGTTCTTTTTATGGGCGTATTTTAGAGCGCATGACATTTTTAAATAACTTTTTAGAGCATTTTTATAGGTTATTAATTAAAAGTTATCTTTTTTTGGAATGTTTTTTGTGTTTTTTTTCTCCAGTGTTTACCGTGCGGGTCCAGTAACAATTCTTTTTTATTATACAGATTGTTACGGACGCGGCAATACCATATATGCAGGGATTTTTGTGTTTTTTTATAATTTATTAAGTGTTTTTATGGGAAAGTGACATTTTAGGGGCTTTTATTTTTATGTATTTATTTTTTATTTATTCTAATGTGTATTGTTATGTTTTTACTTTTCCATACTTGAACCAGCGATCAGAGCACTGCTCTACAATACTTTTTCATTGTAGAACAGTGTAAACTGTCTGAGCATGCAGGCGCATGCGCAGACAGCTTGCAGTCAGACCCGGAAGGGATCTGACTGCCAGGGAGAGCGGGCATCTCCGGGGCACATGCCAGTCCTCGGCTGCCCAGAAGTGGATCGAATCCCCCGGTAAGCGGCGCGGGGGATCTGATCCATAGCGGAAACACCCTTACACGCCGCGGTCATGCTTGACCACGGCGTGTAAAGGGTTAACACCCGTGATCGGGGGGCCAGCTCCAATCGCGGGTGCTAGCGCAGGCTGTCAGCTGCGATAGACAGCTGACAGCTGCTGCTTCTGGTGCCGGCTCTGTTCGTGAGCCGGTGCCAGAAGCAGGACATTATTGCACGTCCCTGTGCGCTTAGCATCTAGCCGTGGGGACGTACTATAACGTCCTGGTGCGCCGAGGGGTTAAACAACAGGTAGCAGGCAACGGGCCTACATGGTCAAACAGCAGATTCGGATTCTGGTACTGGAATGGTCGTGGAGAGTGGTCCTCAGGATACGGCTGATGGTATATGCATCTCTATAATTGAGATAGAGCTGTGTCCAAACTGTGGAAGCAGCAGATCTGGATTCTTGGGATTGGTTTCTGTGATAGCACTAAAGTTGTACTGGACTGTACTGTCTCACTCTGACCATGTGCTCAAAGACTGAACTGGACCATGTGTTCTTCCTGCACCTCTCCAATCACACTCCAGTTTACAATACAGCCACATAATTGGATAACATCTTACACCCATTTAACTATTGCCTTCCCAAGCAGAATCTACAGCTGCAGATTACCTGAGATCTCCCTGCATTATCCCTTGGGTGAGTTGCGCAGGTTCACCAGATGGATCCTGACAGGTAGAGGACACAGGTAAAGAAATATATAGCTGTGCACCACGGATGGTTCAGCTTGCGGTGTAAATCTATGTATTTTTATATCTAAAACATATGTCTGAAGTATACCAGGAATCTAATATTGGAGACATTGAATGCTAAACAGATAAAAAGCAAGATATAGATATAAAATCTAGCATTGACATTGGATACCTTGTTTAGCACATTATTATGGTTACTCCACTATGTATTTAGAAGCATTTAATGCACTATTTATGTATGTCATTTTTTTCTTTTTAAGTATTATATAAATAAAAACTTACAATTTTTATTACACTTATAAACAAGTTCCCTATATGTGTATATGGTTTAAAGAAGAATATCCGTATAACAAATCAGATGGGATTTATTTGGTTTTGTAAAGTCTTCACAGAATTGTTGTATCCATTGGTGATGTGATGTCATGTGGGCCCTACATCAGGTATTGGTCGAATAACCAATGCATGCAAAGATACAAAGAGTCTAAAAAATATACATTTTGAAGGCAAACTGAGTATTCTACTTATATACCATGCCATACGCCTCAGGGTCTTGTTCTGGATTTTCTCACTGACCTAAATAGGGACCTTGCTGCACACAAAGCCACATAGCAATTAAAAATATTAGAGGAGTTTTGTTTCAGACCCTAAATAATGTAGGAATTCCTAACATGTGCCTCATCCACAAATGTAAAGTCAATATTTATTGTAAAGAATAACATATCACATGTCATAAACACTAGATCTACATCAAGATATAAAGGTGAAGAGCCAGGATTAAGATTCCTCATTAGATTACTTTGTTTAAGAAGTATTTCTCTATACACTTAGAAGAATAATTATAGGTTGGTATTTCCCACCTAGTATCATATCCTGTCTTATCCACTAACTAAATATTTAATTCCAGGAGGTGTTGTACTGTCTCGATTTTTTTTGTGTGTGTAATCCAAAGCATCACGGGCTGTAGCAAAATCACAAAACTTAGAGCTGAGCTACGTTTCTCTGTATGGTAATTACATCACTTTGAGGCTACATTCACACTAACGGTCGGCGAGTATATACAAGGTGACAAGGTGACATTATAGGTGTACGTGGAGTGCTATAGCAAAAAACTATAATGCAGCTGCAGGAAAGGGGACATTTTTGATTGGGGTCTGTGGGAAAAGGGACTTGATATGGTTTGGGTATAGATATGGAGATTTAGCAGCGCATGCAATTTTTTGGTTAAGGGGATAACCTGACCTAGTCCCTGGAAACTTGTGTGCAGCCGGACCAGGTTCAAAAAGGGTGGGGGCCACTGGAATATAACACTATAGGCACTTATTAAATTGGTTCCACATCAACTGTTTTCCTCCAACCAATGAAGACTTCTTGCACTAGGTGCTTTCATTCAATGTAATGCTTAAGGATAATTCCTTTTCTTTACTTGTCTAACTTTACATCTCCTACTATCTAGCACAGTACTTTACAATAGAAAATGGGCCAAACGTTTGACTCACTTTTTAGCTCGCAGTGTTGCAATTAAAGCCAACTAGCTGCAAATCCACACCCCACTCCCGTAAATGTCACTAAAGTATCTTAAAAATCTTTAAAGCATTTACTCACAAGACCTGAGGGTCACTTTCCTCCCTTAGTAAATTTCCCTTATTGTGGCACTTACACCTATCCATAAAGTAATTAATATTGTCTCTTTATGGTAAACCCTATGAATTGAGAAATCCACACGTGATGTAGGTCCTATAGTTATAATGAACCGTGTTTATATGGCAAATGTCACGCAGACATAAACTATAACGTTCATGAAGGGATTCAAGACGTAGTATTTTTGGTTCCCAAACATAACCGAAATCCATGAATCTTCTGCTCGGTAGTCCTTCTGGGATTGCTGAAAATGATTTAGACTTCTATGGGATTTTAAGAGCTCTGTACTTTATCCCTGATGAATCATTACGTGCCTCTAGTAAAATGTATCAGCGGCCATATAGCTTGGGAGCGTTAGAAATTATATAAATAATGCGAGTTTAACTTATTTTTGTATATTTTAGCTGAATGACATAGTGATACAGAACAGAGCCGGCTGCTTCATCCTCCAAATAGCAAAAAAATGTGAAGTATTTACAAGCTGTGCTTCATTTCAACATGCAGCCCCTTCTGTACACAGAGACAAGGAAATGTAGGGAACTGCGGTTACTGCAGACTGATATAAACTTGGCCCAGATGAGACTAATGCCTGAGAACGTAATTTATAGGACATGGAGGGGGACAGTCTCCTTACTGTACTACACTTTACAAATAGGAAATCCAGCACTTGGCAGCTCCTACAGGAAAGGTCTGGCTCCCAGATGCTTCTTTCTATCCCACAATCGCTTACAAATTGTTTACAGAATACATTTTTGACACTTATTACATGGGTGACCCATAGACACACATGACTCTAAGGCGACCAAATGCATAAAACTAACAAGCTACTTTTTCATGTATTTTCTCCGTCTTTAGTAGTTTCAGTCTAAGCCCCGGGAGCTCAAGGGTCAAGAGCTTTATTAATGTAATAAGTTCTAGCAGAAAACATTGGATATTACTTTCACTTAGGCTAAATTCTGACGAACCTGTGTCCCCTGTGGCACGCTACTCACCCCCACCACTCTCCATAGAGAACCAAAGAGCATGGTGCCGTATTTCAAGGAAAGATAAGACATGTCCTATCTTTTCCTCAGCTATGGAACGGTACGGTGCCACAGCTGTGCGGCACCATACCGATCCATATGGCACCGTGTGCCCATTGCTGGCCTATGGGGGACATATATCCGACGTATATACATCGGCCATATATACATCCCCCATTGGTTGACTGAATGTAGCCTTAATCCATATATTTGGCTTAATACAATTATTTATATTTTTTTTTTCATAAATAAGAGGACAGTGAATTATAGCAGAAAATACAGTATTGCAATCTTTTTTTTTAGTCCAAAAAAGAACAAACTTTTTTCTTGTATATTTTTGTTTCCATAATTGTAATTTTCTTTTTACAGTTGTTGTAGATGCCAGCTGTCAATAGACATTTTCATCAAGCCAAAAAGTTTCAGCAAGTTATAAATTTCTGCCACTAGATGGCGAGTGTTAAAAGAACAGGCCAATAGGTGCATCAGAAAAATTGCTATACCATATAGTTAATATCTGTATAATCTAGCAAATGTTCAATAAACGTTTTTATCTATTGATCTTTCTTTTCATATGTTACATACTGATTATTTAATATAAAATATGGCCTAGCTTCACTCAGGTGGTCTTTAACACTGTGCATGACTTTACTCATTCTGTGCCATCTAATTTTAATTAAAAGGAACCTGTCACTAGATTTTACCCCATTAAACTACCAGTGAAATCTCCTTGACCCATTTGCCTATAAATAATCTCCTCCAAACTCATGTGAAAATGAGCAAAGAAGAGTCATATTTCTCCTGTGAAGAATCAAGTGTAGAGGCCGCAGGTGGAGAGACACATTAGATGCCCCTATATTCTGTTCTATAGGACCTAGAAACTTTCCTAAAGATGACACAGGCTTGTGGTTCACATACTGGACAGAACTGGATCTATATCTGCAGCTTGCATTTCCAACCACATATTTAATGACTCATCTCAGGCAAATATGACTTGTCTCTGTTCATTTTCACATGACTTTGGAGCTTGCATTGCCAACCACATGTTTAACTGTCTGTATCTCCATCTCTGAAGATCACAGAACCACAAGCTGAAAGATGAGATTCCTCTACTCAATATATTCTAGGTACTATCCCCCTGAAGCCTCTAAACATTCATCGCATCTCAGGCAAATATGACTCGTCTCTGTTCATTTTCACATGACTTTGTAGGATTTTTTAACAGGTAAGTTTTCACATAAAAGTGGGAATTCTAGAAAGAACATTTCATATTCTACCAATGGGTACTACCCTTTTAATCTGGTGACAGGTTCCCTTTAAGAAACATTTTGTCATTTGAGGGAGTTTTTTAAGCAAGGATTTGGTTAAAAGAAAAAAAAAGTGAAGAGGAGTAAGAGAATCTGTCCTATATACTTCCCGTTCCTTTACGTGCCCCCTCCTGACACTGAGGCTTCTTTTATACTTGCCAGTTTTAAGCCAAAGAGTTCTTCCCCAGCATTATTACTGTGTCTTGCTAGCATGATCTAAAGCACATGGCCTGCATTAACCTTTCCCTCTATTTTTTTATTCTGGTGGAGTTTTTATAGAGAGAATCACACTGCAATATCTGAGGGTACTAGACCATGATGGCGGAGTTTACTTCTGGCTGATGTACTGAAATTGTGGGACAAGTGTTGCCCTTTAATGTATGATATTTCCAGGAAAGCCTCAGTCCTAGCAAAAGATGACAAATTCACTAGTTCATGGAAGTCATTAAATTAGAGTAGGTAAGAAGCAGAGAATTCCCATAAGGACTGATCCTTTTCATTATAATGGCTCTATTTGTGCCATTATCTACAATCACTATTGTTATGTGCCGCCAAGTAAACACTTGCAGCAAGCAAATTTCAGGGGAAAGCAGTGTCAATGCCTCAGACCTTTTATTGTTCTATATAGTAAATTACTGTACTGTCAGTTTCAGATTTCTACTGTGACTATTGGTTACGGTCACTTGCAGAAAATTAGGTTCTATAATGAAAAATGCACCAGTATGAGGAACATTTTTTAGTTTTTTATGTCTGGGAAGAAAATTCAAAGATAACTGGTCACTTTGTGAGTAGAAAAGTTTATAAGGGAGATGCTATAACGCTATGTATGGGAACAGGCTAAAGACAAAGTGAGCCCTTGGACTGATCTCCCAGCTGTACCTACCTACTTGCCTTACTTACCATAGGTAGTAAGTGACATCTAGAACATGTTCCCTCCTTGCACCAAAGTGCAAAACACAGAGAAGAAGACAAGACAATACAAACAGAGAAGAATAGTCTCTAGAGCCAGGTCACAATAAACACAGTACAATATTACAAGGAAGAAGGAAAGTCTGAATACAGGTAGTCAAATACCAGAATCGGGATTATACGTTTTGCTTTTATGGCAAAGGAGGATTCTGAGTGCACATGTGGTCAGTGAGCTGGTTTTTAGTTTTTACAAGTTAAATACCAGAATACAGAGATCTGGAATAACATTATAACGAGATATCATAAGTCTATGTAAGTCTCTTGGACCTGGGTATGAGCACACCCTCAGCAGCCCTGGGAGACATGCCGGGATCATGCATGTTTGAGTTGGACAGCCCCTTTAGGTCACTTTTTGGCGCAGTAAGCAACATGTTTTGGAACTTTCAAAGACTTCTTTGGAGAAATTCCACCAGATTCTCATTAGCCCCAAAAATGCCACAGCCATCCCACTGATTGTTCTATAAATCCTCTGGTTGGCAATACATACTGTATATGAAGGAACAAATCGTGAAGACATTTACAATATTTCTCTTATAAAGTTTCATAGTAGTAACCAATGTGATAACAATTAGGATCTACTGATTGTACCTGGAAGCTCTTCATAAATTTCTTCATTGAAATCCTCAATGTGATCGAGCTGGGACACATCATCATATGTTTCTCCATCTATACAACAAATAAAACATGACTTTTATTACAAATGGCATTACAAAACGATGGCATTACAAACTAAAAACTTAATATAAAAAATAATAATAATAATAACAAAGCTTCCCCTACCCCCAAAGTTATACTAACCTAATCTCTCCCATCCCATAACTTCAGAACAGCTATTCTACCGCACATAGGGGCAGATTTATCAAGCTGTCTGAGAGTCAGAATATTCCTAGTTGTCCATGGCAACCAATCACAGCTCACCTTTAAAATATTTATGAGCACTGGTAAAATGAAAGCTGAGCTGTAATTGGTTGCCATGGGCAACTAGGAATATTCTGACTTTCAGACAGCTTGATAAATCTGCCGCATAATGTCCGACATCAGTTTCAGAACCAGCACTGAAAAGTTTAGTACAACTTACCCATGTTTTACATTACCTTACTTCATGTGAATATCAAATATAAACAGAGATGTTGGGATAGTCTGAAGGTTCTGTTTTAAAGACTATTGTCATCTCACACACTAATATCAGACGGCTTATTCCATCTTAAAATCCTCTATAGACTAAAATCCTCTGATAACTTCGAAAGACGTCTCTGGACACATCTGATCAATACCCCCTAAATAATGCCACAACCATCACACTGAATGTTCCATAATCCTCTGATTGGGATCACATGTACATAATCATCAGTTATATATCAATATTTTCAGCTTCTCCTGTTCTATAACATGCTCTTCTCATCTTCCCATCTTTATAACATACTGCCTGCATATCGGACACTAGGTACAATGTTCTCCGCTATCCCTGCTCTGTAACATGCTGCCTGCAGATTAGACACTATGTAAAATATGATCAGCGCCTCCTAATCTATAACATACTGGATGACACTTTGCACAATCTACTCTGCTCATCCTACTTTTTTGCATGATGCCTGCAGATTGGACAATATGTAAAATCTCATCATTTCCTCCTCCTCTATAATATGCTATCTGCAGGGAGGTGACTATGTACGGTCTGCGTAGATCATGCTCTATAACAGTGGTGGCGAACCTATGGCACGGGTGCCAGAGGTGGCACTCAGAGCCATTTGTGTGGGCACTCAGGCTATCACCTCAGGACAGAGTTCACCAAACAGGACAGAATCTTCCTGCATTCCCAGGCAACTGCTCTCAGCGCTATTTTAAAGCGACACTTAATTGACTGTTTGGAACTGCGGGAGCAATAAAAAGGTTTTGACACAAGATCTTTAGAGGTCATCCTGTTGGACCAACCAATCTACCTGTACAGAGAGACCCTGAAGAGAAGCTACAATGATGGTCTGAATTTGCCTTCCTTCTTTCAACTGTATTGGTGGCCTCAGGGGGCCGATACAATTAAAAGATGTGGAAGAACAGGTAGCAATAAGTTACTGCTTAAAATGACGTGTTGGCACTTCACGGTAAATAAGTGGATTTTGGTTGTTGATTGGGCGCTCGGTCTCTAAAAGGTTCGCCATCACTGCCCTATAACATGCTGCCTTTAGAAAGAGAATTGTGTATTATCTGATCAGCTCCTCCTGCTCTATAACATGCTGCCTCCAGATCAGGCAGTGTACATAGACTACTTAGCTGCTCCTACTCTATAATATCCTACCTGCAGATTTTGCTTCGCCCCTCCTGATCTATAATTTTTGCCTGCACTAAATTTCCATGATGACAGGTTAACTTTAAGTGCCACCTTTTTGATCACCTTGAAAGTAAGTATTTTTCACAGCATGAATCTGCTATTCCAACATAAAGTACTATTTATAATATTTATTAGACGTGTCTCATTATAGACAGGAATCTCTGTAATTTACCTTGTTGAATCGCATCCACCCACTCCTCGGCCTCCTTGGGGGTTGATGCAGCAAACTAGGAAAAAAAATGCAAAGGAAGAGACAGAAGTGATTTGCCAGCGAGAAGCAGTAACATTCATGTCACTTCTCTCCGGAAACATTAGCAATTCTTTACGTGTCTACTGATACTTTTCTTGCAAGGATGCTTCTTATAATGTACAGTTAATTTTGACAAATTTACGTAATTGGAGCAGAGGATGATGGATTTGAAACTGTGATCAGCAGCTGGCAGCTGCGCCGAAAAAAACTGCTTCTCTTCATCAATGTCAAAGCCAAAACTGATGAACGAAATTTGCCCTTGACAATTAGAAGACACCCGTGAATATCTTTAGACTGCTGGGTATAGTTTCCTTAAAAATGTTCTTGTCAGATTCCAACACATTACCTGACAAGTTAATTAAATGATTTTCAAATGCAATTTCAGATATTTAAAGTATATTAGAGCTCCATTCTGTATTGATGGCGAAGTGATAGATCCACTGACGTACGGGTTTCCGTCTACCCCCGGTGGCCATGTTATGATTAAGGTGTTTGTATTGATAAATCTGCATTTATTTTCTGGGGAATTTAACTTTTTTTTATAACTTATTACAGACTATAAAAAAACAAACAAAAAAAATTGACAGCGGTAAAACACAATTGATATGTAGGCAGCGATGTCTCCTGTTAACTTGGAGGACATGAACTTTATCAGAAATGTTGTTTTTCCTATTATATTCCCATATGCATCAGTACGCCGGGCAGATGTGTCTGCCAGTTAGTGAGCTGTTACAACCCAAATGTTCCTCTCTCTCCTAGACTGCCGAAGTCACAGTTTTATCAACTTAATTTATACGAAGGCATAAAAGTCCGACCTGATAGACGCGTTTATCAGGAGCGTAGATTTCAAAACAGCAATCCTTCTTTCCATCCTTGCGTAGAGTATTATTTATCTTGGCGCTGTAGCCTTCCAGAGAAAATTCACCTTTCTGCTGTTTGTCTGTCAGAGATAAAGAAAAGTAGCAGCTGTAGTTATATCTCCAGCGACTGGTCATGGAAATGGAGAACTGACCAAAGGTATTGTGGTGGTGCCGTTAGGCGATCTACATAGAATTACAGACAACAACCTAAGCAGGGATTCAGGTGTAGTGATGAGCGGACTCAGGAATTTTTGAATTTTAATACCCGATCACCAATGGTTTAAGGAAAACTTCAATGAGGATTCTACTATCAGGAGTAGATCTGATTTTAGATTCCTCCTGCCTCCTTCTGCCCTAATCTGTAATTTAATAATCCTGGAACCAAACCTAACTTGTTAAAAATTTTATTTTAATAATATGTAAATTTACTGCAGAGGCTACTTGGGCGTGCACTGGGAGCTTAGGTTAGTACACACCCCATTAGCCTCTGCAGTTGATTTACATATTACTAAAATAAAGTTTTTTAACAAGTTTGGTTCCAGGATTATTAAATTACAGATTAGGGCAGAGGCAGGCAGGAGGAATCTACCACTAGATCTACTTCTGATAGGAGATTCCTCATGGTAGGTTTTTTTTTTAACCGTTGAACTGTTGCTTGCACAGTTGAAATGGCATTTAAATTCCTAAAGTCGCAGCGACACTAACATGGCGGCATTTCGGGGAGGATCGCTGCTCCTGATGACTTCCTCAGGAAGCGATGATCCCCCAAAATATTGCCGGCATTCTAATGCACACTTTTTAGCTATTTAAATGCCATTGACGACTTGTGAGTTGAGTTTAGGCAGGGAGCCGTCTAAGCCAAACTCATACTTTGTGGTTCAATTCCACTCATCACTATTCATGAGCGATTAGATCAGTTGTTATATACCAAACCTGTGGCAATAATAACCATGTCACTAATTTATATCCATTATCAAAATACCATGATAAAGAAAGAAACTTATAAAGGAAACATTGGCAAAATATCTGCAGTCAAAATAATACTTTAATATAAAGCACAGGGATGTATCTGACATAGAGATGGAGGGTCAAATAGTTTCAGTGTTGAATATAACTTTGTATGGGTGACGCTAAAGAAGAAAATATTTAAATCAGGGTGTTTATAGATATAGGACTCCTTGGTGAGACAATGAGAGTCCTGATAAACCACACCCATACACAGTGATTGAGGTCTTTCTATGGGCATATACTCATGTAGGGAAATAAACATAGAATATTTCATATCATAAATGAATAATGGATATGGGTCCTACCTCTGGGACGTGCTCCAAACAGACACTGACACCTTCACTGCAGACAAGCTGAACATAGATGCAATGCGAGTACTGGCACTCGCCATTCAAATGCAAAAGAGACGAAAACAGCCCAAACTATATGTTTGGTACTTCTATAGAATTGAATAGAGAGTAGCCTGTCATGCACTGGACACTCACCAGCTGTGGTAAGTGGGTCAATGGACCTCCATTTTCCTTTTCTATCATCTATTTATGACATATCCTGTGGATATATCATAAATAGTCTAGATGAGAAATCCCCTTTAATCACTCTGTTGTATGATCAGGACTTCTATTGTCTCTCCAAGGAATCCTCACAACATTTATGGTTTATTATTTTTGGTGCTCCAAAATCAGCAGCATAGCCTTCCTGCAGCTGTGGTTTAGGATCCCAAACATTTATACCATAACTTTGTCAAAGCCGACATTCTAGAAATCCAGAAACCACTGGACCCTACACATGGAGACTGCAAATTGAAGCCAAGGATTGTAATCTTCGCTTCTCTGAACATCAGTCAATGAAACAAGTTACACTCATCTCAGGGTCACTATGCGCAAAGAGTGCGTACGTCAAAGGCTGCCATACTTAAAGGAATTTACCACATGATCGAGGATTGTAAACCAAGCACACTTACATGCAGGTGCGTGCTCCCTCTGACAGGATCTGCTCATCTTTTATCTTCTTATGTCCTGCTTTATAAGAAAAAAAGGCTTTAAAAATTATGCAAATGAGCCAGAGAGCTATGAAGCCCAGAGCCCCTTATGCTAATTTGCTGAATTTTTAAAGCCTTTTCTATAAAAACAAGGCCATAAGGATCTAAAATAAGAGATCCTGACAGAGGAGGCACACACCTACATGTAAGTGTGCTTGGTTTACAATCCTTTTTCCTGGTGGTAGATTTCCTTTAAGGTAAAAAGGTTTGGGACCCTAAACCCTAACTGCATGAAAGTATGCCTGCAAAAAGGTTTCCTTTAAATAAAACAGTACAAATTTTATTTAATACCTAATAAATAGATAATACGTAATAAAATACAGTACAATGAGACCACATACCTTTATCACTCCCATAGTAGTAAAAGGTTGTGTTACTTAGTACACACCAACGCTTCTGCCATTCTGATGCAAAAAAGCTGTGATCTGTTATAAGGAGGAAGAATTTAGTATTAAGAGGTTGTTGTATTTTTTTTTTGTCATTTGCGATCAGCCTAAAAAGAAATCAGAACAATGACAAATATACTGTATGTCTGATATATGCAGGACACCAGGGCTTGACTGACAATGTTTGGTAACTATAACTTAATTGAGGCAATTGAGGGACGTGGTCCGTCTTTCCTCCCGGTGTCCTGTGCGTTATGGTGGAGATCACCACACTGCACATTTGCATCCTGCATTGAGAGGTAGGTACCTTTGTGTGACTGATGATTGGTCAATCACACTGAGGATCCACTTTAGAATCGTTAGCTATTTTGCACTGTTACAAGATCATATGACATTGTTAGTATTGTAAAGCATGAGTTTAAGTTAATTTTATTCCATTAATTATTTTATTGAAAGTTTTTTTTACACTCCTTGCACTTATCCCCAGTCCTCAGGAGACTACAAAAGTAGGGATCCATTCCCTGGAACATCCAGCAATCAAGGGCAGAAAAAGACTGGCATGTGCTCTGTGTGAATTGAAAATTGTGGGCCCCCAAAAAGTCAAATGTGTTTTTAATGGTTTGCCATTTACTACCTGTTTACAGTTCCAGAACCAAACATCTTGATCGGAGGATTCCTTCTGCAAGCTTTTAGATTAGCAGTTTCAGGACCTCTGGGAGACTTTCAATTGTGCCAAAAAGGAACAGATTATGCTAATGAGCCACAAGGGCTCAGGGTGGTGTTACCAGCACCCCTCCATGCGATGGCTATACAGGCTGTTAGACTGTGTAAGGAGTACTTCCTCCTTACACTGTGTACTTAAACTCACTTCTGCCTTGAGATTATAACAGGCAGAGGAAGGGGAAAGTGCAGAGGGAACAGGCGGAAGGGTGAGACATGCTCCTGTACAGTGGAACAGCCTGTGGAGCTACAGCACTGGTAACATCCCCCATAATCTTTTGGACTCATTAGAATAATTTAGGAATATTAGGAATAACTTTATAGTTTATTTATATATTTACATTTATATTAAGAAGTAATCTGATGCCTCCCCTTTGATTTATTTCACACTGCAGCCCTGAGGCCAAAGGCCCAACTGGCTTCATGATTGTGGTTGTATATGGTTGTACATGCAACACTCTCACTTATACTTCAATGGGAGCTGCATTTATGCTGCATGGCCGTCCATCTATATGGGTGACTTTGGTTCCAAGAACGGCATGTGTGATAGGAAGTTATTACACACTGAACATTGATTATAAGTACATCTGTGTTGTATATTTTAACACTCTGCAATGACGCACCTTTCCTTCTCTTCTCGAGATAACCTGCCTTGGTAACTTCCAGATCCTGAGCAGCAACTGGTGGATACAGATTTCCTGCAAAATTAAAAGTGTTTTTAATGTCATTTCCCTGTCACTAACAATATATATTGTACATTGACCAGCACATATGCATTTCATAGATATGTAGAGCAATTTCCAGAACAGGTGGCCTGTGGTTCCTCGCATGCTATCCTCACAATGAGTATCAGTGGAGGATGCTAAGATGTAGCTGGTTTTCTAATCATACAGCTGTTTTCTATAATATTAGAACAAAACCAGTCCCATACAAAAGATTATGTCACACTTACAGGAATCTGAGACATCTGCCGGCTCTAGAAAATGCTTATCTGCCTTTTTCTTAAGATTTCAAAATCCTATTTTGTATTTTCCTTATAATTATAATAACATACAATTAGAAGATCTCAGTTTAGAGGCAGCACTTAGAATCCCATAAGAATGAGTTATACCACATTATCTGATTTTTAGTTCTGATCAGATTTTGTATAAAAACGCCATTTAATTTGTGTTTTGCTATAATAAAACCATTTTATTGCATGCCAGCCATAGTTATTGCAGGAACATCAATGGTGTCAATCCACTAGAGTTGTATAATACTGCTTTTTGGGAACGGAGAGTAAAATGGAAAAGGAAAGGACATACACAGGCAATGAACCATTAACCTAGATCAACCAAGCTGTCTCTACCTAATTGCTTACCCTACCCTAGATTGTATAAGACATCTGGTCGACTATCCCTTCAGCGTGAAAACACAAAACATTCAAAAACAGGACAAAACAAAGAGCAAAATGCAGGACAGAAAACAGACGGTATGAAGGCTAGAAAGGGTCAGAAGATCAAAAAAGTCCTGAAAAAACTAGCAAAAGGGCACACAATCCTCTTATGAGAAATCAAAGCCCCAATCCAGAGAGTGATTGGACCAGTCCCCTGACATCTTGACAAAGAAATGTGAGTGGAGGAGATATCTATTTTTCACAGTTAGCTTAACCGTCTGCACACCAGAACAAAGTCAATAGGAGACAGACGAAAACGGTGGATATCAATTAAGAGAGCCAGGAGTGAAATAAGTTAGTGTTCAGACTGCAGACAGAATGCAAACTAACTACAAAATCATATTCATCAGACCATCTTTTGCCATACTTTAGAGGGAAAGGATGGTGCTGAAGCCAGACACAGATATTACAAATTGGATGTAGTGGAGAATCGAATCTTCACAAGGGGTTAATGGCATAGTAATTTGTCAGTAGTGCAGCTTTTGATGCTTTCACTTCTAGGGCTCCTTTAAATGATATCTGCTGGTTACTATATAAAGATCATTTAGGGCTGTCAATAAACAAGATGATATGGCAGTGACAACATGACGGATGAGAGATGTGACAGGACCTCTTGTATAGACCCTTCTGCGAAGAACCAGAAGCTGAAGTACTGGTACTTTATCTCCCTGACTTACTGCTTAAATCAGGATGTAACAAATAGTACTTGACTTTGTGAAAATGTTTAAAAATGTAATCACGAAATGACAGCTCGAAGAAAAAAAAATGGACGGGAGGTTGAGCAAGGTCCTCGGGACACATCATCTAAATTAGCCTTATTACGAGAAGCCGCCGCAGTAAAGGAAGAAATACAATGAAAACATCGTAATTCAAGGGCTATTTTTTATATCCGTGAGACAGTAGCAGCAAAATGAGCATCCTAGAGATTCATCTTTCTCCATAACCTGTGCCAAGCCGGAGAGGGAGCAGTCTGCTAAAGGGCCTATCAGATATTTTGAATATCGCGCTGACTACATTTCCGTCAAGTGGCAGCGGACATTCTCTGACATTTCCTGCTTTTAACACTACACAAACCTATCTTTAATGTTAAGAGATAAGAATACAATATCATTGTCTCTGTTAACAGCAGAGATGCCCTTTCTTTGACAACTGTCATTGTGTTTTTCTCTCATTTTCTTCTTATTGTGATAGAGGGGCTAATACAACGAAAGGTTGGAGACTTGATATAAACATATACAATGAGATTCCGATGGCCGGATAGACCATTAGGGGAATAATTGACAGCAAATTAACTTGTGTGGACTCACAAAAGACCATTCTTCCTGATCTATCCTGGTAGTAGTAGGACAAATAATACAATCACACAGTTATTACCAACCTTTATACTAAGCCTCCACTAGGTAATTCAGCCTGCTTGGTTTCCATTAAGGCTACCAAATTACTGTAATTTCTGTATGGCTGCACCTGACATATCCATTGTTATCAGGAGCCCATATACATCTACATTTACAGTTTAATAGGCAATTGCATCCAAAAAGAACTAACTCTTACTTTTCCGCATCAGTAAAAAAAATGATTTCCATTAATGTATCTAATTCTATATTAAATTCTATTTTCTGTAGCTGAAATTGGAGCTGCCTTTAGGACTGAGCCATTGTGACAGGCTTAGCCCCGGTTTAGTAAAGGCCACAGCCATAAAATGTAGTGGGAACGCTCCGACCGAGCAGCGTCACCACTCACCACACCACTAGAACTGATATAAGGACTGAGATAAGTATAATTTTTCATAATTTTGACTCCAGTTGGGGCCCATAGTAAAAATAGTGTGAACCCGGACAATCCCTTCCATAGTATTAAGAGATGTTCTTTATGCAGAAACACGGCCACAACCACAATAGATGTTCTATGGGATAGTTTTCCTCCGATGCTTTGTGTCCTCTGCAGAGGTCAATGGATAGGCCCAGGGAGTAGGTGAGGTCTGCCCAATGCTTATTGTGAATGGTGGGATCCTGTCTGGTCCATAGAAAGGCGACTGTACAAATGGATCGCTACAAAAATAATTCAACAGCATAGTAGAAATGGTGATATATGCTTCAGGTTGAAGTAGAAATTTGGGGGTGAGGTTAATAAAATGGATTCATATTGTGTAATACATGTTGGGATGGATATACTAGACAAAATGGGGGTCATTTACTAAGGGCCCGATTCGGGTTTTCCCGACGTGTTACCCGAATATTTCCGATTTGCGCCGATTGTACCTGAATTGCCCCGGGTTTTTGGCGCACGCGATCGGATTGTGGCGCATCGGCGCCGGCATGCGCGCGACGGAAATCGGGGGGCGTGGCCGAACGAAAACCCGACGGATTCGGAAAAACCGGCGCATTTAAAAAAAAAATTGTTTCGCGAAAATTACACTCACCTTCATCCTGGATAGGCCGGTGTATTTCGAGGCATTCCAGCGGACTTCAGCGCAGCAGCACCACCTGGTGGACGTCGGAGGAACTGCTTTGATGAATCCCGGCCGGACCCGAATCCAGCGCAGAGAACGCGCCGCTGGATCGCGAACGGACCGGGTAAGTAAATCTGCCCCACTGTGCTCTATCAGGTCTTGGTTTTGATGAGTTACATGAAAATCTGACAATGGCAAAAGCCAGTTTTTTAATGACTGGAGTTACTTGGCACAGCATCTACAAATGGTGGGAATTTAGGGTCATTCTGGTACATAGTGCATTACCCAAGCAACAGTGTTATGAGGAAGCATTCCTTGTCATTTAGCGACAGGCCCATGCGACCCAGATTACTTCTGTGCCGGTAAGAGCAAAGACTGAAAGAACAAACAGTAAATAGTTGCTTGCAGTAGACTGGGCAAAATGTCTCAATCTCAGACTTTTAGTCCATCTTTAAAGTGGTTGCGCATGGAAAACCCCTAGGGGGTCGGGTGAGGTAGAAAGAATGCATACTTATGCCACTTCAACTCCTATTCCCCATGTTTCTCCAGTACTTCCAATTAGAAGTCAAGGAACCAAGTTGCCTCCTCAGACCATGGGACACTTCTTCAGCTTCTTCAGTCTGTGCTGCACGATGACTCAGTGGTTAGCACTACAGCCCTGCATCGCTGGGGAAATTCAAGTCCCATCCAGGTCAACACCTGCAAAAAGTTTGTATGTTTTCTTTGTGTTTGTGTGGGTTTCCTCCCACACTCCAAAACACACTGTTAGGTTGATTAGATTGTGAGCCCCATGGGGATAGGGACTGATTTGGCAAGCTCTGTGCAGTGCTGCGTAATCTCTGTGTGCTATATAAATAAATGGATTGTTATTTTTATTTTCAAGGGGACTTCACTTACTTCAGTGTCCCCTGGTTGGAGGAGGCCACTCATTGGCACATAGGTCCTCTGACATCCTGGAACTTCTGGCCAGACACTGGCCGAAAACCAGAAGAAATGGAGCTATGTGGAAACCGGAGCAGAAATAGGGTAAGTACATGTTCTTTTTTATTCCCTCTTATGTAGATAAATTCAATCCATGAAGGCCCTTCCCTGCTAGCTACAGCTAAAGTTTTTGCCCTTTGTGGAGTTCATGAATTGGTAGACAATTTTCGGGGGTGGTTTTAGCAGCTTTAATATTATGGATTATTGGTATATATACACATACTATATTTATGCATATCATATAAACAAAAATGCCAAGGAAATCCCTGTCTGTAAATAATCTAAATGAGAAAAGGCTGAGCATTTGACATTGTGAATTCTGCTGGTGTTGCAAAATTTGTCATGACTTGACAGAGCATTAAATAGTACAGATGTTTCTTAATATAACTCCATACGTTTCTGTAGGACCCATGTGCTCAAAACAGTCTGTAGGGATCACACTGCCATAAAATGGATTAGTTTCCATGAATTATAATTTGAGTACACAGCATACACACATGCACACACGTGATTGCAACTTTTATGCAACCAATATCCTTTACATACAAAATTAAATTGACTGCTATGAATGTCAATTCACAAAAATTTTATGGAGATTACTATTAAATTGTCATAATTGGTTGTTGTATTATAACATTACAACTAGATGAAGCACTTCCAGAAATATTGTATCCATTGCATACCATCTATTTTATAACTGTACATTTAATCTTACAATATTCACTGTGATCTCTCCACCAATCAGACATTCTACACTTGTCACTGGATCAAACAGAGTTACAAGCTGCAGCTGCATCTCCTCCTTACCCTACTTCAGTGTCTACTTTTACAACACACATTTTTTTAGGAATTGATAAGTTTCCTACATATTTAACCCATAAAAAACTTTTTGCACTTCTGATGTGTATCTCTGTAAGTGATCCCTATGATACAAGAATTCCAGGGCATCTGTGATGTTCCTCAATTATTTCTTCTCAATAATGTTCAAATTTGTTTTCCAGGATGGATTAAGGGAAACACGGCCTCTTAGATATCTAGTAAGGCAGCCATCTTAACAGGCTCAGACTGGCCCACAGGTGAACAGGTGGATCCACTGCTGGGCCCCTGCATTAGGTGGGCCCCCAAGCCATGCATCAGTAGTGCTGGACAAAGTACCCTCTCTGTAATTTATACATATGATGATGATGATGTATAAATTACAGAGAGGGTACTTTGTCCAGCACTACTGATGCATGGCTTGGGGGCCCACCTAATGCAGGGGCCCAGCAGTGGATTCACCTGTTCACCTGTGGGCCAGTTCAAGCCTGTTAAGGTGGCTGCCTTACAAGGTATCTAAATGGCCCACTTGGAGGGAAAAAGAGAGAAACTTTAAATCTTTCTATAAAACTTTTAAACCTTATATCTGAGGGCATATTCGGTTCTAGACGCAACGGCCTGTGTTCTCTCTCCGTCACTGATGATGTTGCGTTTATTGTGCACATGATACCTTGGCCAATACCTCGTTTCAAACATGACTGCTGGGATGTCACATACACAATGAGGGTGACATCAACCACCACCGTAGGTTTGAAGAAATGGAGCTAGAGTCAGAGATGCCCTTCGTATGGGGTATGTATAATCTTTATCTCTATTCCTTCGCAATGGCTAAAACTCCAGGAGTTAATCACAAAAGCATTTAATCACTTTAAAGGAAATCTATGACAGATTTTTAGGTCCCCAATCCAATATAACATCATTGTAGCCGGGAGAGGTGAGAGCTGCTGCAGCTTGGCATCAGAAGTACCAAAAAGTTTTTTTTAATCCAAGTCCTTAGTGTAAATGTGGGTCTAAATCTAAGGTTACCTTTAATTTGCCTTTTGTACACAGAATTTAAGCATAAAGAACATATAACTTTCAGGTAATAGGTTTGCCTTAGTGAATTCTGCAGAAGACACTTAAAAACACTATTTCCTTAAATAAATCTACCGCAGCTTACAGAATGTGTCAGTAAAGACACAATCTTCACAAATTCTAATACTTCTTTTGATCTACGGCATGGGATGGTACCATGAGACTGGGGGAGGGGAAGTAACTTATCATTTCACTAAATACACAAATTATTGCTCACTGAAATCAAATATTTAGACATTATGACAAAATGAGATTTACAGAGACCATAGTGTTTATTTGCATTACTTTATACATATCCCCCCAATGTCTAACAATTGTAGGATAGAGGAAAGGCCTAAAACAGAGGGAGATGGTCTATGATCTATGATCCATGAAGATGAAATGTGCACAGTTCATCTTTATTCCATTTAAATCATATGGAAATACTTAGTGATATTTTGGAGCCATAAAAATTATGAATGTATCCTTAAGGGAGCTTTCAAATATATTAATGTTGATTGTCATCAATATAAGTTTGTTTGGAGTTGGTACCCCCACAATTAACCAAATACTGGGATTTTGATGCAAATGGAAAATACTCATTGGGGGACATGTATTTTTTTCTTTGGTGAACTTTTGAGACATTTGGCGGCTCTTTTTTGCACCTTATGTATGATCGTGTCTTTTTACTTGTGATACATGTTCAGTTTTTCCTATCCTGGCAGGCGCAAATTTTGGCTTCTTTTTAAGACTTTTTGTTGCAAATATATCAAATCCACATGGACACAAGCATGTGAGGGGGTTATATACAGGAGTGGACACTACTATTTAGGATTTGAGGCTGTGTCCTGCATTTTTAAGCCCTCTAATCACACCTCAGGGAGATGACGACATATGAGGCTGTGGTCACACGTTGCGTTTTAATTACAACAGCTGAAGAAAGGTGATGGGCCTAATTACATTACTGTTAACATTTGAATTTACAAAATGTATAGTAAACGTAATGTTAACACATGCATTAACGTTGTGTTTATAATGCATTTTGTAAGCTCAAATGTTAATAGTCCTGTAATTAGGCAAATCATCTCTCCTCAGCTGTTATAATGTGTTTCAGAACGACATTTGACGTACTATTACTGCATGGCGGGAGGTGCGTTCCTGCAATATGCAGTAATAGTACGGCAAACTTCTGGCCCCGGCTCCTGAATGGAGCCGGGGCCAGAAGCTGCGGGTGTCGGCTATATATTATAGCCGACACCCTCCTCTAACACCCGCGATCGGAGATTTCTCCGATCGCGGGTGTTAACCCCTAACACGCCGCGGTCGCGCTGACCGCGGCGTGCTAGGGGCATTTAACTGGATTCGGACCCCCCCGCGGCGCTTACCGGGGGGGTCCCGCTGCTCCGATCGCAGCCCCGGGACTGCCAGTGCCCGGGGCTGCGCGATCTGCTTCCAGGTGCCGGGTCCGTGCCTTCTGGCAGGACCCGGCTGTGACACACTGAGCTTGCGCAGCATGCTCAGTGTGTCACATAATACAGTGTAATACATCTGTATTACACTGTATTAGGTGAAGAATAGCTTGAACAAGTGATCAGTGGATCACTTGTTCAAGCTAACCTGTAAAAGTAAAGAAAAAAAACACTGAATAAACACAATTTTTAATAAAAATCATTAATTAAATTGAGTTAAAGTCCCCTAAACACAAACATTCCCTATACACATCTAATAAAGTAAAAATACCTGAAAATCAACAAAACCCCCCACATATTTGGTATTGCCGCGTCCGTAACAATCTGTACAAAAAGTCAGAAACATTATTGGACCCGTACGGTGAACGCCGTAAAAACAAAACCCGAAAAACTCACCAAAAATATAAATTTTCATAAAATCCCTTCACAAAAATGTTCTAAAAAGTGATAAAAAAAAGTTATGTGCCGCAAAATGGTACCAATTGAAAGAACAACTCAACACGTAAAAAATAAGCCCTAAACTAGCTCTGTCAACCAAAAAATATTAAGGTTAAGTCCCCGAAAAGATGGCGATGCAGAAACAAATGAGATTTCCTCTATATTAGTTTTTCTCCAGTAAAATTGTAAAAATAAATGAAAAACTATATAAATGAGGTATCACCGTAATCGTAGTGATCTATAGAATGAAAATATCATAGTATTTTTAGTGTATGGTGTACAACCCCCAAAATATACAAAAAAAAGAAACCCCAAATTGACAATTTTCTTTTCCTCCATACATTAAAGAGTTAATAAAATCTCATCGAAAAGCTACAGACCCACTTAAACAAAGTATTTGTAAAGTGCATCTCATGTTGCAAAAAATAAGCCCTTATATGTCCAAATTGCCAAAAAAATAAAGATTGTATAGCCAATAAAAAGTGACAATGCATAATCTGCTCTGAATGGCGCAGCTCCCCCCTCGATGCCCTGGCGTGTGCCCATACAGCAGGTTACCACCACATATGGGGGATTGTTATACGCAGGAGGGATTGGGTATCAAATTTTGTGGAGCGTTTTGGTATTTTATCCACTGAGAATTTGTACATTTTATGAAAAACACATCAATTTAGCCAAAGAAAATGTAATTTTGAAATTGCATCCGATTTTGTTTTAACCCCTGTAAAACAATTAAAGGGTTAACAAACTTCATAAAAGTTGTTTTACGTACGTTGAGGGGTGTAGTTTCTATAATGGGGTAACTTATGGGGTTTTACTTTTATTTAGGCCTCTCAAAGGGACTTGAAACCTGAGCAGGTCCCTCAATAGCAGGATTTTGCTTTTTTTATGAAAATGTGAAAAATCGCACCTAACGTTCAAAGGCCAATAACATCCTACAAAAATAAGAGTATGCATAAAAAACCACGGAGGTATAAAGTAGATATTCGGTGAATGTTAGTTATTATGTTTTTTGGTGTTATGACTCATGTGTGGAAAAAGTAGAAAATTTTGAATTTCGAAAATTGCTAATTTTCCCAAATTTTCAGCAAATATCTGATTTTCTCATAAATAAATGCAAAACATACCACCAAAAATTTTTAACTAACATGAAGTACAATGTGTCACGAGAAAACAATTTCAAAATCACTTGGATATGTTAAAGCGTTCCAAAGTTATAACCATTTATAGTGTCAGAGGGCAGATTTGAAAGAATGGGCCGTGTCAGGAAGGTGAAAAGTGGCTTCGGCGTTAAGGGGTTAAAATGCACCCTGTGACTGCACCCTTAGAAGTAACCAATAAATAAATATAACCAATAAAAAAAAGAAAGTGCAAATATTTCTGAATTTTCAAAAAACAGGTTACTGTACAAAATTTTAAACATTTAAAGCATGTGAAATAACTCCAATTCACATGTTAAAATAGGTTCCATGAAAAAAATCCTGCCTTTGCCCTGGACCAGGTGCAGATTTGCGCCAAAAAAGTCACAAAAATAAGCAAAAAAAGTTATACATAAGTGAAAAGCCGCACTGAACATCTGGAAAACAAAGAGACCAAGGCGTACTTGGAAAACAACAGGTGAAAAGTCGCAAAAACGTTGCAAAAAAGTCGCAAAAATTAGACAATTTGACTAACAGAAATAATGATACATGTCCCCCAATGTGAACCATCTTTATGAAGGATATGCATAGTATTTGTAAAAAGAAATCTCATTCACTATGCTATGACTGTAAATCACTATGCCGGTGATTCTATGGCTTTTTTATGGCTTTTTCTAACCCACTATGCCTCGTGTGTCAATGGCCTGAATGTGGAAACACACATGAGGATTTTGTGGCCATTTTTAGTGGAGATGTATGCTTAATTCATTTGGTTTGTCTAAAAAGAAATAAAATAAAGAAAATGCTAGAACAAAAACTGAAACACTTGAGGTTAAAAAGACACATGTAGTTTTTGGCTACCATTTGATGCCAATAGGTATAATTAGGTCATTATTAAGTAAAAGATGTTTTCTTCCAGCTCTTGTCTTGGGTATTGTATTTGGGTTTAAAAATATCTACCTTTGTGCCTTATTCAGAAAAAAATTATATATATATATATATATATATATATATATATATATTGGTTCATTTCTCTCAAGTCCCTAATTTCCCCTTCCTACAGGATTTCTTTTCAGCCACTCACACTCGGCCAATGTCTCTCTCAACTCCCTCATTCCCCCCTCTCTCTGGAATTCTCACACAGTCTCACACAGCCAATGTCGCTCACTTCTAAGTCATTCCCCCCTTCTCCTCAACCAGTCACGCACAGACAATGGGGCACATTTACTTACCCGGTCCTGCGCGAACCCCCGATCCGGAGTGTCCCGGTATCACCGTGTCACTTCTCCTTCTTATTCCCGATGCATGTTAGTGCATGTTAAATCCCGCGTTTAGTGCGAATCCATCGGTTCATCCGACGGCCTGCCCCCTGATTTCCTATGCGCCAAAATCCGATCACGTGCGATACAATCCCCGACGCGATCCCTGGAAAGTCAGGAAACCCAACGAAAATGCGGCTGCGTTGCGTCTCTCGCAAAGCATATTATTTTGCAAATAAATGTAAAAGTCCAGGATGAAAATTCTACGCAAAACATCATCTTTTAAGTTTCCCCTGAGAGACAGGAAGTGGCTGTGCAAAAATGTGTGATTGTAAATGTGACAGTTTCAGATTCAGCTGTAAATATTAGTCAATTATTTCTTAACCTTATTAACTTTAGGGGTTGAATGGCAGGGACATCCAACACAGCAATTGTCTAGAAGTACAATGGGTCAACTTAGTACAAAGAATTCAGATAATTGGATAATTCTAATGGCGCCATGTACTGAAGACTTACAAAAAGACAAAATCCTTTCTACTATGACAACTTGGATCCTTGCATATTCCAAAAAATGATGGTGTATTTACACAAGTCTTAGTAGAGCTCTGCTGAGCAAACCAAGACACTATGGAAGAAGAAAGAACTACTCCAACAATGAACTTGCCTGTTGAATACATCACTGGTCTCTAAGTTATTAAATCTCAAAGACAAGATGATGGTCAGCAGCAGCTGAGAAGATTTAACTACACAATGACTAAAATCTATAGATTTATGTCCCTTTGATCCTGGATTTTGCTGTAGATTGGTCTGATTTGGTTGGTGGTTTGTATTACTACTTCACATAGTTGTCTTGTGACATTCATCTCCTCCCATACCAGGCGACTTGTCAATCACTTCAACCACCAGCCCACAGTCCTTTTCTTGGGATGAAGAAGCCTCTTCAGGCTTGTGGCCACATATGTTCTCCACATCACACCCCAAAACATGCTTCAGTCTTCAACTCATTAACAGACCACTAATGGACAATCCCAGGTTTAAAGAACTTCATAGACCAATAGTCGTTCTTCCAGGTGCCACATGCAGAGCATCCACACTAAGCCCCAGGGTGCTAAACCATTCCCCTACACTCAACTGCAGAGGGAGGGGGCAGTGGTGAGGGAGCAGAAAGGGAGGAGGAGACAGTGTAACAGTCTGTGAACCTGCAGCACAGAGAGGCTCTGGTAACGTCCCCAGGAGCCCTTCAGGCTTATTTTAGAAGGAAGTTGGCCATGGATGACAAATATAAGAAGATACCACAGTCCTGGTGCCTGGATCTATGAGTAAGTGTCTCTGAAAGGAAATCTATCATCAAACTCAAGCAGGATAAACCAAACACTAACTATACTAAATGCTAACAACTATAACAAACACTAACTACATTGACATGTACTTACTTAGCATAATTATTTTGTACAATGTATAACATAAGATCATTTATTAGCATTTTTTAACAATATTGTTGGTTCTTTGTACAATCAGATGATGCATATGTTACAATATTACTATTTTCCAGCAAAAGAGGGAAAAAGCTAAATAGGCTACTAAGAAACTAAGAACAAAATGGCTTATTACTCCATTACATCGCATATATTGTCCCACATTCATGCCATAGTCAGATTAATCCTTGAGCAGCAGTTCCCTTTTATCTTCCGTTCTGTCCAACAATTCGGTTTCCTTTTTCTAAAAATTGCTACATTCTCCACATTCATAGTTAAGAAATTACAGCTGGAATAAAAATGATATAAATGTATTCTCTGCCCTAACCCAAGCATTTATCATATAATATATCTGTCAATTTCAATACTATTCATGACAGGTACACTGGTGTGAATGATGAAAACTTCAGTAAGCGCCCAGTCCGGCAAGTGAGAGCTGTTTCATCTTCTTTCAGAGTAGCAAATCAGTAATCAATATTTGTAAAAGCGAACTAATCCTTTGTAAAATCACTGCGGCAGTGACTTAAATTTGCTCAATCTGCACAGTTAATCCCTCTTCATCTGCTTGATCCCTTTATTTATTCTAACCACTTACAATGCTAACTATGGCAGATTAATATATCTCTGCGCGCTACATGCGATGTGACAGCTCACACAGGTTATTGATGTCAAGCTAATCTTTATAAACATTGCCCTCCACTTCTGCTCTGCTTTATGTCAGGCCTGTTACATCAAAAGTTTACAAACAAGCGTGATATGAACCTTACAAATTCTTCTTTCCGTTTGAATTGAGGGGGGGGGGTGAAATGTTAAGATAAAATGTAGAATATGTATTAGAATATTTCATGTAGCTAATAATAAAGTTCAGAGCATATCCTGGATGGACAAAGGAAGGGACCATCAAACAGGACAGAGCATACTGGGCATACCATGGTAAGTGATGGGGCCCAAAGCTGTTATAGAGTAGGAGGAGGTCAACAGACTGTACATAGTGTCCTATCTACAGGCAGCATATTATAGAGCAGGAGGAGCTCAACAGACTGTACAAAGTGTCCTATTTACAGACAGCATGTTATAGAGCAGGAGGAGGTCAACAGACTGTACATAGTGTCCTATCTACAGGCAGTATATTATAGAGCAGGAGGAGCTCAACAGACTGTACATAGTGTCCTATCTACAGACAGCATGTTATAGTGCAGAACGTTTTCAACAGACTGTACATAATGTCCTATCTATGGGCAGAATGCTACAGAGCAGAAGGGTCTCAACAGACTATCCATAGTCTCCTATCTACAGACAGCATGTTATAGAGCAGGAGAAGCTCAACAGACTGTACATCGTGTCCTATCTATAGGCAGCATGTTATAGAGCAGGAGGAGCTTAACAGACTATACATAGTGTCCTGTCTATAGGCAGCATGTTATAGAGCAGGAGGAGCTCAACAGGCTGTACATAGTGTCCTGTCTATAGGCAGCATGTTATAGAGCAGGAGGAGCTTAACAGACTATACATAGTGTCCTATCTACAGACAGCATGTTATAGAGCAGGAGGAGCTCAACAGGCTGTACATAGTGTCCTGTCTATAGGCAGCATGTTATAGAGCAGGAGGAGCTTAACAGACTATACATAGTGTCCTATCTATAGACAGCATGTTATAGTGCAGAACGTTTTCAACAGACTGTACATAATGTCCTATCTATGGGCAGAATGCTACAGAGCAGAAGGATCTCAACAGACTATCCATAGTCTCCTATCTACAGACAGCATGTTATAGAGCAGGAGAAGCTCAACAGACTGTACATCGTGTCCTATCTATAGGCAGCATGTTATAGAGCAGGAGGAGCTCAACAGGCTGTAAATAGTGTCCTATCTACAGGCAGTATATTATAGAGCAGGAGGAGCTCAACAGGCTGTAAATAGTGTCCTGTCTATAGGCAGCATGTTATAGAGCAGGAGGAGCTCAACAGGCTGTAAATAGTGTCCTGTCTATAGGCAGCATGTTATAGAGCAGGAGGAGCTCAACAGGCTGTACATAATGTCCTATCTACAGACAGCATGTTTGAAAAAAATGCATGCATAACAGATGCCTGCCAGACTGACCAAAAGGATGGCATAAAATTTACATTGATGTCAATGGGATATTTAACTGATATGTCCAACCTCCTTAAACCTCACTTCTTCACTTTTTTAAAGGACACTAATAGTTTGACCAAAAAGTGATGTAACACTTACAAAGAATAAATGTAAAAAATTACCATCTTTATTAGTAACATACAAATAATCAAGACACAGTATACATACATAAGACAATGGGGTTAAAATAGATGCACAGATTAATCCTGTAGGAAAAAATGACAAAAAGGAAAATGGAAAACAAATACCATACCAAATCAGGTCACACATGGGAAGTTGCCCCGACACGTGTTTCGCTATGAGCGCTTGCTTTATCAAGGGGAGTGATAACTTTTTTAAAGGAGGGAAGGAAGTGTAGTGTGAATTAACCCTTATGGCTGCATAGGTGAAAAGGCAAAACATAGTATGAACTTTATTTGTGACTTTTCTCAAAATAAAGGTTTTCATCCAATGAAAGTCGGACTTCCCTTTAAATTCATTGGATAAAGTGAATTCCCATGTATAGTTTTGGAGGTCATCCGTCTCTTAAGGGCATTCAGTACATCAGTGTTCATCTTTATCACATGAATTTATTGTGATTTTAGCATGCGAACAGTAATTGTGATTTTAGGTCAATGTACCTTTCAGGTTTGTTCTTCTCATTAGTGTTAAAAATGCTGAAAGAACACTAATAAATAAATAGAGACGTCCATTCGATTTATGTGAGAAGCAGAATTGATGTAAACAGCCGGTATAATTAGGGCGATATTTATTTAATGCTACTTTCATAAAAGGCTTTATATAATTGGTGGGGACAGCAGCGGCACTTGGAGTCATTGATTGCTGACTGGAAACACAGAGCAATAAATGAAAGCGTCGAAATAAAATATGTTTGTACTTTAGTTGAACTTCTTAAAAATGTTAGAAGAAAGTATAAGCACTTTACTGTGGGGGCTGTATAAGTTACATATGCCACGTGCCACCAAAGTTTACTGACTGTGCCCACGATTATCCCCATACAATATCTCACTCCATCTTCCACAGTACCTAGGTCCTGGTCCGACACAATGGGGCTCATTTACTAAGGGTCCGAACGCCGCACTTTCGGGTCGGATTGTGGCGCACCGCGCCGGCTTTTATGCAACTGAAATCGGGGGCATGGCTGCCGGACAACCCGACGGATTCAGACAAACCGCAGAATTTAAAAAAGGAAATGTGTCGCAAGATCAGCACTCACATGCACCAGGAAGAAGAAGGTGAACTCCGGCGGACCTCGGTGCAGAAGCGACGGATGTAGGAACTCGGGCGCACAATCTTAGTGAATCGCTCCGGACCCGAATCCTCGTCAGACAACGCACCGTGGGATCGTGACAGGACCGGGTAAGTAAATCTGCCCTAACTCCAGCAGGTGACTTTTGAGTCAATAACTTAAGTCCTATTTGTACAATAATAACAACACATGAAACGGTCACATGGTCTGTGTAAAGGGAGATCATTGCCCCTGGCGGGACCAAGGGACCAGGAAAATAACTAGCAAAGTGCCCTGGTAGCGGTAAACACATGGGAATTGCCAGGTTGTTCCGGATATTTAAAGGAAATCTACCACCAGGATGAAGGATTGTAAACCAAGCACACTTACATGCTGCTGTGTGACCCCTCTGGCAGGATCCGCTCTTCTCTTAGCTTCTTAAAATTATGCAAATTGACCTTAGGGGTTCTAGGCTCCATTAACACCTATAGAACTCAGAGCCCCTCAGACTCATTTGCATAATATGTAAAGCTTTTTCCTTAAAACAATGGCATAGGAAGCTTAAAGAATAGGGAATCCTGCCAAAGGGGGCACACACAGGCATGTCAGTGAGCTTGGTTTACAATCCTTCATCCTGGTGGTAGATGTCCTTTAAACAATAGCAAGTACCAATGCATTCTGGAAACCAGTTGTAATTTATATGCAATTAACTCCTCAAGGAAGTAGGGGTGAATTTATTAGGATTGGCATATTTAACACCAACCTTAATTCCCCCTCCCTCCTCCCTTGCCTACAGCAATCTCTGGGCTCTTAGTATATGCGGAGGTCTGCTCTGACGCCAGGATAAAATCTCCACCAGGATAGACCTGCTGGAGATTTCAGATGTAGTCATTCTGGTGGAAACTATTGTAAATTCGGCGGGCCAGGGCACTCAAGCCGACTCCTCACTCCATAACACGGGGTGATGAAACTGACAAAAACCTTTCAAATGGCCGGGCAGACAGGACATGTTAACTTCCTGATAATGTTTTTTTCTACCCTCAACTACACCAAGACATAAGTTTTTAATTTTTCAGCTGGCAAAGGCATGTGAGCCAAAAGGGCTTATACAGTGCACCTTGGTGTAGCAGAGTAGCAGTATATTATGATTTTCAACATAATGGGGCTTATTTACTCAGGGCCTGTGGCTGCACTTTCGTCAGATTTTCCTACGTTTTCGGGTTTTGCACGGCTGTGACAGGTATTCAACGGGTGATTGTGTCGCACGCGATTAAATTTTGGCGCAGCTACGCTGGCTTTCATGCGACAGAAATCGAGGGGAGTACCGTTGGACTATCCGACGGATTCACACTAAGCGCGGGATTTAACTTTCAAATTTTGTCATACACTTACATACTTCGGGAAGAAGAAGGTGAACTCCGGCGGACCTGAGTGGGGAAGCAACACAAGCAGTATATCGGCGCACGATCTTAGTGAATTATCGTCACTTACCCATAGTATGTGTAGGTATAGCTGAAGAAATGAGCAAATAACCTCAGGTATAAATAGTCGTGCTGCTCAAACTGAAGACAAAGGTTTAACTCGTCTGGGACTGCCCTCTGACTTTATACATCAGCGGGCGCAGGTCGCGAGTCTGCAGCGATGTCTTTAGACATTTCATTCTCAACTGATCCTTAGTGACAACTTGTTTTATAGTCTACAGCTGCATTTATATGTCTGCAGGATTCAGAGCTGAAATCTTCCCGATAATACATTTTTTGAGGACTGTGGAGAAATTTTATTTTGTATTTTGAAGAGAAAAGCTGTTGCACCGCATAGTAGGAGTTTAGCTTATGACTTAAAAAAGATATACACTACAATATATTTGCAAGTCCGTCACCTTTGATGTATATCACATCGCTATTTTTAATTTATAAAATGTCAAATGATGTTCAAGTGGAGTAATTGGGATAATTGGATGTGGACCATTGAATAGCATCATATCCACAAAATGACGTATGACAGTAAGACCTCACATTATTATTACGGACAACATCAGAATAAACCTGCAATTTTTATCAACCAGAAAATAAATTCAAAATTAAAAGAGGAAAAGTGAAAAAAAAAGAGTAAATTCTTTATTCCTGGCCAAACCCAGGAGAATGTTTTATACATCAAAGGAAATTGCATCATGGCTGCTCTTCCTGACCTCTGAGGAGTGACTCCTCTTCCACAGTTATCATTATATCCTACTGTTTATGTTATCCCAAGTGAGCTTCAAAAGTGGAGGAAATAAACATTGTTTCAGGATGTAACTTACCACCCGTTCCATGGCCTCATATGATAAAAACTCAACATTTATCATGTAGGTTTATATTTTTGCAGTTAGTATAAGCTGACAAGTTGAAAGTCACATTCTTGTACTGGTGTCTAGAGCAAAGTGCAGCATGAATGAGGTGGTGTTAAGACAAGACCAGAAGACGGCATTCGTGTTGAGTCCTTGTCAGTGTTTTTTGTTGACCAAGGGAATGATTGGAGATGTCTCAGATAGGTACTTCCTGGTGACTTCACTATGTGTACATAACCCTCAAGAAGGTCCAGTATCCCAACTTAAATTGCTAATATCACATTTTTTTTCTCACCGGCTATTTTTATTTAGTCTCCTGCAATTTTGCACTGCAGACATGGCCACAAGTTTTTTTTTTTTATAATACATTTTTTAAAAAAAATGTCCTATTTATGCATTGTACATTTTTTTATTTCATACATGAAATAAAGAGGCCATGTGCTGGGGTATGAAATACAGAAAAGGGTCTACAGTAAGCGACCCTGCTCTGTAGGGTCAAAAGTCCCTTAGGATTTGGACAGGGTTTAACTTAATGAGACACTGGGGGTCATTTACTAAGGGCCCGATTCGCGTTTTCCCGACGTGTTACCCGAATATTTCCGATTTGCGCCGATTTCCCCTGTATTGCCCCGGGATTTTGGCGCACGCGATCGGATTGTGGCGCATCGGCGCCGGCATGCACGCGACGGAAATCGGGAGGCATGGCCGAGCGAAAACCCGATGGATTCGGAAAAACCGCCGCATTTAAAAAAAGAAATGTGTCGCTTGGGACGCGCTCACCTTCACTTGGTCCGGGTCGGTGAACTCCAGCGCGTTCAGATGCTTTTCAGCGCAGCAGCGCCACCTGGTGGACGGCGGAGGAACTACCTTGATGAATCCCGGCCGGACCCGAATCCAGCGCAGAGAACGCGCCGCTGGATCGCGAACGGACCGGGTAAGTAAATCTGCCCCCATGTCTTTAAGGCTGATCACAAACTAAGGCTACATTCACACAATGTATGCCCGCCATACCGTAGTACGGTGGGCATACATCTGCGCCGGGGAGAGGAGCAGGGGATGAGCGCAGCTCACCCCTCTACTTAGGAATATACAGCACACAGCGCCGTATTCCGTAGAAAGATAGGACATGTCCTATCTTTCTTTGGGCTAGGGAAAGGTACGGTGCCGGACGTGTGATGCACCGTACCGCTCCTGTACGGCACCATAGAAGTGTACAGGGGACATATATACGCCATATATACACCGGCCTTATGTACGTTCCCCATACGTTCGTGTGAATGTAGCATATGCATATTTCCATATTACTGGAAATTACTGTAATCACTGTATTATTTCTAGTGTCTGTAATTTATCTGCCTCTTGTGAATTCAGTAATAATTTGTACTCAATATTGGACCATATTGGCAGATAACATGTAATACATAAACCAAGTCCAACCTACAACTCTACAGTGTGGACAAAGAAGCCCTATAGGACAACACAAGGGGAACAAAATTCAGAATGATGTGATGGCCGAATTGTGATTATAACTGTGACCTTTTTTTCTTTCAGACAATTTCATAAGAGTCGCATGTGCCAAAAAGGAGATAACCTAACTGACCCGAGGCCTTCTGCACACTGAGGCGCCATTTGGAAGGTGCTGTATGGTGGTACACAGAGTTACCTATGTTATATAGAATCGTTATGAGGAAAGATTAATATAGTTCGATTTACATGGTAAAGACGACTAAGGAATAAGATGACTAAGGATGGACATGATTAATTTTTCGAAATATAGTGGCATATCCGTACAATGAAATTTGTGAAAAGTAGTTTCATGTTAAAACACCACAAAATACAAGGGGGTCCTCTCTACACATAGCCGAAAAACTATTTACTCACCAGAAGCAACAAGACTTCTTTACTATAAGAACTGTGATTCTGTAGAATAGCCTGCCTTGTCTTATTGTTATAAGAACCAGGATTAACAATAAAGCTTAATAACAGACACCTTTAATAACTGGTATAGCCTAGGACTAAAGTACAGTAAATTACCAATTACCAGAGGTCTGTTTGTAACTAGGGGTCATCTGTAAGCCAGTGTTCTTAAGTAGGGGACCACCTGTATAATGGTCCAGCCATTCTTTATAAGGGAATAGAACAAAATATAATATAATAAATAGAAGTGCTGTCGCTTGACCTACATAAAATACAACATAAGCTTCTGTATGAAGTCTAAGGAGAGTCTATGAAAGCCAAATTACAGTTTTGCATAATTCTGAAATTTGAAGTGGCCATAGCAGGGCTCTTATTCCTATTGCTCCTATGATTGTACTCTGTAATGTAGTATTTTATTGGTATATGATTTGTAAAGAGCTAAGGAGTATGATGGTGCTATATAAATAAAGTGTATTGTTATATTATTAGTTCTATTTCATGATTTTACAAATACAACATCCAGTATTCACTCTGCACAGTTTGGCAGAAATGTTTAAGCCTGATTTGTTAGAACTGTAGCTGTCAATAACTGAATTACTGAAGAATAATACAACCTTCCACAAAATAACCTCTAACTCTTCATAATTTATTACTAATTCATTAATAATAACTCCTTTATTTTATAAAGCGCGCACAGATACCGTAGTGCTGTACAGAGCTTACCAAATCAGTCTAAACTGGATAACATAGAACTGCACTTGTACCATTGCCACACGTGTGAAAGTACTATGCAGTAATTTACTGGTACACCAACACCTAAAAATAAGAGTGAGCCAATGTCTATCCGGTGATATTACATGATATTACTTACCTATTACATTGTACTTAATGATCTTTGACACATCTGTCCCTGAGCCTTATGCCGGTGCATTACTGTGCCCCCCCCCAATAATTGTGTATGATATATGTTGTTCGTTATGATGAGCAATTATAACTTGACTTTATCAACGTTATCCATTTTTTGCAAATAAAGCGTAGGCCTTATTAAACGCGGCCAAATCGGACAATTTAACCATCTGTCCACTGGCTGGGGTTCAGCAAGCCTGCGCCTGTAGTTTTACCTCTAATTGTGTTTAATGGTAGACTAATTATTTCAATTGGGAATAATTTTGTACAGTCAAAGTTGACTCATTTTATAAACTGGAAGCTCCTCAGCTATAAATTGGCAGGTATCATCCTTCATTTCTCCTAAGCGTTGTGCCAAAGGGGAATAAGTATATGGTTGCTCTGTGACCAAATGTCATGTGCTGGGCAGAAACATTGATCCTGGCTATTAATCACTCTGCAAGCCCTCCCAGTAATCAAAGGGCACAGCTGCAATGATATATAACCAGTGTCAGAGCCGAAAGCCCTTTACAAGACGGCGTGCCTACCAGCTGATTTCCAGTATGTTCTACAGCGTGCACACTAGCCAGACCAAAATGCCCCGGCTAATTAATCACCACATCTAACCGTTCATACTATCATTAAACACCTTTATTGGCCGAATTACCAGAGGAGTCATCGCCCCTAATTACTTAGGTCTGAAAGCCGGCTCACCTGGATACAAAATGCTGCCTATTACCTGTGGTCTACCAGCATGGCCTCTCATTCTCTCCGCAATAAAAAGTGTACTGACCCAGCAATGAACCTGCATCCAGGAGAAAATTGGATACGGTAGTGACTGATCTCAAAGCAGCCCTGTATCAACTGATCAAGACAGAAGCACAACGCAACAATATCAACCTGTCTAAATTTAATAAGACTTAAGGGTCCTGCACCTAGAGACAGAAGGCGTGCAGTCGTTCCCTGCTGTGCTGACATTCTGTTATTTTTGGACCCCCCTCCCCATCCAGACACTAACAAATAAATGTACACGCAACGCATTAAACGTGGAATTACTATCTATGGATCTTGTCTCTTTACACAGCAAGGGGGGGTTTGCACTTCAAGGAGAGAGGGCACAGGTTAAATGTGTTTAGACAAAGGGTTATGGAGGCGATATGTGGTTTATGAGCTCATACAGAAGGTTAAATCATAGGGCTCAATTGTTATATAGCTGGTTGCCTTTCGGAGGGGGGGGGGCAATATTAACATAGGGTATTGGGTTTTGTATGTTATTTTAATTGCATTCAGTAACAATGATGTGGATCTTGTCACAACATTGTTAAAAAAAATTGATTGTCTTAAAGATCTCGCCTATGTGAACATATGACGGAAGACACGATCCCCCAATCTTTATAACCTATGTGGCAGTGCTGCTCACACTTATCATTAAAGACAACTTCTCAACACTCTATAATAATAACTATCGGTGTTCCCATTAAATAACAATTCTGGGATATCTATTTTTAGGACTGTGACCCGTCTTATTCACAACAACAAAAGTAAGAATGAGCATTGCCAAATATGCAAGCTAAGGGTTCAGCTAACAATGTATAACTAATCGAAATACCCCAAAGCAATACATTATCCCAAAAAGGTGCACACCTAGTATAATTAATGAAAATATATTTATCAAAATATAAGAAGAAAAAAAAAGAGAGTTGATACAAATAAGATAATTTAAAAAGGTAATAATCATAAAAATCATATAATTCCATAGCGCCATCATATTCCGTATCACTTTATGGATTCTTGGGAAGATATACAAATATATAAGTATAAGTAATAACAGTCATATAAAACAATAGGAGTGAGGATTAGGGGGTGACACAAGAGCTTACAGTCTATTAGGATGAGGGGGGGGCACAAGAGCTTACAGTCTATGAGGATGAGGGGGTGACATATGAGCTTACAGTCTATGAGAATGAGGGGGTGACACAAGAGCTTACAGTCTATGAGGATGAGGGGGTGACACAGGAGCTTACAGTCTATGAGGATGAGGGGGTGACACAAGAGCTTACAGTCTATGAGGATGAGGGGTGACACAAGAGCTTACAGTCTATGAGGATGAGCGGGTGACACAAGAGCTTACAGTCTATGAGGATGAGGGGTGACACAAAAGCTTACAGTCTATGAGGATGAGGGGGGTGACAAGAGCTTACAGTCTATGAGGATGAGGGGGTGACACAAGAGCTTACAATATATGAGGATAAGGGGGGGACACAAGAGCTTACAGTCTATGAGGATGAGGGGTGACACAAAAGCTTACAGTCTATGAGGATGAGGGGGGTGACAAGAGCTTACAGTCTATGAGGATGAGGGGGTGACACAAGAGCTTACAATATATGAGGATAAGGGGGTGACATAAGAGGTATAAGGGCTTGTATAATGGTCCAGCCATTCTTTATAAGGGAATGGAATAAAAATAATTGAATAAATTAAAATTTCTGCTGCTTGAACCAGCCATCAGCCGCCATCTTATATAAAAAGTCCAAAGTCAGTGGGACTACATAGAAGCTTGGAGCTTGGTATCTGTCATTTACAGATAACAGACAGGGGGATTACCCAGAATTGGTTAATAAAGAGAGAGTTAACATTGCATGCAGTTAGCGAGTGTGATAGACTGCCTAAATAAATGTTTTAAGAGCGTGCTTGAAGCTTTGGGGGTTGAAATGGCCAAAAGAAGGCAATACCAACCTGTCACAAACCTGATAGTATGTGGGTTGATGAAAAGGTTATGGAACTTTTAATATGGGTCTACATCAGGTACCTGGTAAGAGGTTCCTTGTTCACTTTTTTGAGCACTGCATAGATTGATCTAGAGCTTGCCACCATATTACCAGGGGGGGCAGAGGCTTTAACCAAATGAATTTAGGAGGTCCATCAGTAAAAAGCCCAATTTGGAAGCTACTAGGATCTATTCCCCAGCATTAATGGAGGATGGGTCCCCAAAATTATTTTATCTGGTGGGCCCAAGGAACCTCAGTTCAACATTAGACTCATAATTATTATCAAACAGTTATTTTTTATGACAATTGTATGCGTAATGGGCACATATATTGCCTCTCAGTTACCTGTGGACACCCCTGAAGAAGTGTTTATGGGTGGCAGGTCTGCAGTAGGTGTGGGATAATCCACCTTCATTTTTAATGTATCCTTTGTTTACCTTATGAAATATTTTACTTGCATACACTCACTTTTGGTCATGGTATTTTCATAAATAGGGCCCCAAATAAGACATACCCTGTTTCCCCGAAAATAAGACAGTGTCTTATATTAATTTTTGCTTCTTAAGAGGCACTGGGTCTTATTTTCAGGGGCATTCTTATTTTTCCATGAACAAGAATTTACATTTTAAAAATGTTTAAAAATCAACTTCTAAAACATCCTTATAACTCTCCAAACTCTGAACTATTGGAATATTTGGCCCCAATCTCTCATGTTCAGTAACAGCACTTTTCTTAAATGACCACTTCATGTCCATGTAGCTGCTTGTAGCGCATTTGTCCTGCAACAGTAATTTTTTTTTTTATTCTGCAATTCTTCCCCACACTACAACCTCTTGCAGCATCTAAAAAATCTACTAATACTAATGTACGGCTTGGGGTGAGATGTAGCAATTACTTCTGCTAGGTCTTATTTTCAGGGGAGGCCTTATATTTCTAAGATTCAACAAAATTGTACTAGGTCTTATTTTCAGGGGATGTCTTATTTTAGGGGAAACAGGGTATTTTTTAGAAATCTATTCCTCCCCTATCTACTTTGGATTTTAATACCTGCAGGAATATCCCCTTTGGCTTCTAGAAACCCCTTAACTATGAACCAACTTTTACCAATAAATTGTTTTCTACAGGGCAAGTCAATAATAAATGTTTGTCAGCGCCCCCAAAGAGTAGCATTGCAATATACATGAAGGGAGAAATCCTATTCACTCAATATGACTATATACAATATATGCAAAAAGGATTTCGAAAGAAGGCAATCTCCTCCAAAAAGAAGAGGGCTCTGTAAAATAAGGCAATCTTTATACAGCCTTCCTTTATTAGTAACAAACAAAATAATCATTATGGCTTGTTTCATATTAATGTATGTTCAGTTCAGGTCTATGCCTCACAGGACATACAAGTAAGTTACCATCAAGAGACTATTACTTGCACAGCATCACTGGTCACATAGTCATCGACTCATGTCTGTTCACACTAGCGCATCACAGAATAGATCAGTGAGTGAGATGAAGCGTATCGATGAGCGCAGCATTGTGCCACTTTGGCGCCTCAGTAAACAAACTGTTCAAACATCTTCACAATTCCCAGTGTCACCACTAACATGGTCTGGGCATCTATACATGGAATTTCTACAAGATTACAGATTTACCCATCCACCACATATTGAACATAGAATAATTTGTGAGTTTTTCCTACTATGTTTTCTTTCTATATTTCTCTGCTCTTTCATCTCCCTCCATACATATGCTGCCCAAATTTCATCTCCAAAGATACCCTTAATATTACTATTATAGGATTTCAAGGGATGTAATCTGTTAGATTTCTAAGCAGAGGAGTTTTATAATGGGGCACAGATCAGTGATGGGTCAAGACATGTTGGTGCCCTAAGTGGACAAGACCATAGCACCTTCCCCCTCCATAATTTTAAACTACCTACTCCCTTAATGCCAAAAAAACAAGCTCCCCCTCCCCTACTGCCACCTCCCCATCTCTAACAACACAAACTCCCTACTCTACCAATGACATCATGCAAGCTCCCCTCCCCTACTGACAATACACATCCCTCCATCCCACTGAAATATACAAGCCCCACTCCCCCACTGACAACACACAAGCTTGCCCTCCACTGCTGACAACTCACTACTCCACTGACACAAACATTGTCTGCTCGCCCTCTAACTAGACACAAGTAATTTTCTCCATGCTGTATCTCTCAGTGAGCAACCCATGCAGTAGGGGTTTGATCTCATGTAGTTGGAGAAGGTGCAGCTACCTCTCTCTAGAGCAAGATGCAGTCACATGATGAAAGAGGTGCGACTCGGGAGGGAAAAAGCATCAACCCGGCAGTGAGTCTTGCAGATTCAACTTGCACCAACAACCAGTGCAAAGGTGGTGCCCTAGGTGACTGCCTACCTCTGCCTACCCTTTGTCCTGCCCCTGGTGCAGATGGTGCCATTTCACCTGGGCTCAGGAGTCTTAGCTGTCCCATATGATGCCTCGCCCCCATAGGAAGAGACCATTGGAGGGTCCTAATTTTCCTTGGGGGTCAAGCAGCCCACGGTACACCTCTATGTCTATGTATTCAAAGCAAATCCATCCATTATTTCCCAATATTCTGAATATGCTGTTTAGTGTCCTCTTTGCGCTGTACCTATGTCCAATGTAAAAATGTGAAACAAGAGCACAAGCAACAAAGATGGGTGTATAACATCAGAAATTATATTCCTATACTCCATGTGAATGTGGGTTCCAGTGTTTGCTCAATATTTTTAATTTTATCAACTACTTGTTCAATTAAAATACTTTATATAGGTACTATATCTGTGTCTGCATGCTTTAAGATACATATATGGCTTTGATTTGTATTTAATTCATTTGCAATGCCTTGACTTTTGTTAATTGTTCATTTCAATAAAGTTTAATTGAACAAAAATAAAAATACTGTATATAGGGTAAAATATTCTCGCACAAAATATTATATTCTGTTTATTTATTATGTCAGAATATTGAAACCAAACACAGAATAGTTTTGTTTTCATTTTATGTTATATTATATGTTAAATTTCATCTCTAGTTATAAGCTAATTGGTGATGATTTTTTATCATACTGTGACACATGACAACAATTAACATGAGCTCTCAGTATGGGAGACTGAATGGCCTCATAGGGGATAGTATTATTGATTATTAGCATAAGGCAGTGTTAAAATTGGTTTAGAAGAACTATTAGGGAAACAGATCTTTTGATGTAATTTTAATCGGCTTAGTACATGGTCTCGATGATTAGTTTTTGTCAACAATAATTACATATTATACCACATATATGAATAGTATATCATGTATCCCAATTATTAGCAGTACAAATCTTATGAAAAATCTTTTATATGTAGACCAAAACTAATAATCATAATATTTTTTTTATTCTGAAACACATACATACAAAATACATAAAAAAATAAGACATTACAAAAGGAATGACATAAGGATTCTCCCTTAAAATTGCATAACGAAGACAAAGCACTAGCAAAAAGGAAATTCCTGAAAAAATTGGAAAAACATGACAGATTTTAAAAAAGGGGACACTTTTGAGGGAACATTGGTGCCTGTAATAAAATGCCACTATTAGTAGTGAAAAATAATAGTCCTATACAGCTTCATATAGTGGTGAGAATAACTAAAGACCATAAATGTTATACTTATTCCTGTATTGTACAACAATACACCATATGGGATGAGACCTGCTATAAGAAGGACATGTACACAGCATGAGAGGCTTAAGGATCTCCTGCATTTTACAGTATTGTTCTCCTTTACAAGCTCTGCACCATATGGCAGTACACTTAGGACCTGCAGCTCTTTGTTTCTCTATCCAAAAGAACAGCTGGAGGCTGGAAGATTGCTTAGGGACCTGTATAGCCCACACTGGGGAAGACATACACAGATAACTGCACCAGAATTTTGGCTTAATTTGCACCAAAAACTGGGTCACAAACTGTATTTTTGTAAATTAATAATTAAATTAAATGCCCCCCCCCTAACACCAGACCACCCCTGTTCGGCCTACTGAATTTACAGACAAACTTTTAAAAATAATCTACAAAGTGATAAAAGAATGATGTCAACATTAATTAAAATCAGTTACTGGCCCTCAGTGACCGACACTACATGTGCTAAGTAGTCATTCAGTGACACAGACAATAGTGGCATCTAGTACCTCACAGGTGACAATCACCTCCATCATTACATCTTCTCCCACCCATGACTGTTGAATTTGCTGCCAGATTATATCAACCTCTGATGACAGAACAGACCCTTATTACATTATAGCAAGGTCCCTTATTATATTATATCACAGCCAGGCCCCCTTAATATCACAGCCAGCCCCTTTTATATCACAGCCAGCTCCCTTTATATCACAGCCAGCTCCCTTTGATCACAGCCAGCTCCCTTTTATCACAGCCAGCCCATCTTTATCACAGCCAACCCCCTTTATCACAGCCAGCTGACTTTTTATCACAGCCAGCCCCCTTTATCCCAGTCAGCCCCCTTTATCACACCCAGTCCCCCTTTATCACACCCAGACCCCCTTTATATTTTAATCAAAGCCAGCAACCCTTATTCAGGCCACCCAAATTGCCCACATTATAGCCCCATATTTTGCCGCCTCCCTCAGGGCTCATGCATCTGCCGCCTGAGGCGAGATTCTAATCTCGCCTCATGGCAGATACGGCCTTATCTGACACATAGAAAAAGAGAGATAAGAGATCAGAGTCATGAGATGTATATAAGACACAATGAAACACTCAGCTCTGCTGCCTAACCTAATCAATAAAACACAGTCAGCACTGTTAACTCACCCCCTCTCCTTACGGAGACTTTGAAAATTAAGGCCACCTTGCAGGAGTGTATAGAGCTGTAGAGCTCTTACTTCCCAACCCTAGTCAAAAGCCTCTCACTCAGCTGAACCAGTTACCTATACTGTACTGGTGAGAGGCAAAGACATTAAAGCAGCACTGTTTAGGGTTGGGAATCTGGTCTTTCTGGAATGGATATACTGGTTTGGCTTTAATCCCACATCATGCCATTAGGCTTCCTGAAAGTCATGCTTGATGCTTAGGGGGCTGCCTTACAAGCTAGCTAAGAGGCAAAGTTTTCCTTGTCCCATCCTGGAAATCATAGTTGCATATTTTCCAGAATCTCCCAGAGTAGGTCTCCACACACATGCAAAGCGGCCTAAATTGCCATATAAATGCAATACTTCTTAATTGAACAATTCTGTTCTGCTAAAAAGTGAAGTATGTTCAAGTCTGAACCATTTTTCATGGATCACTCATAGGGGCACATATACCTGTGTTTTGGTTTGGCTTTTTTCCTCTTTTTTTGTGACTTTTTGTGGCACATTTACTCTTTTGCTAGGTTTCTTGTGTCTAAGACAACCTCACTTTGAAGTTCATCATTGTCTACAATTCTGCAGCGTTCTTTGAGTTATCACTCTATTCCAGATGTCAACGTTACAGCTTTTTGTAAAAGGTTGCAACAAAGTTGTAAAGCAATACCTGCTGTTGTCAGGTGTAGGAAAACTTATTGGCGAGTTTTGTTTAAAAAGTGGCGAAATCAATAAAAAAACCTTAACTCAGATGTATTAAAAAGAAAAATCTCCTAAAACACATTTGACCAGAAAAAAAGCGGAAGAAGAAAAAAAAAGGCAGGAACACAAAGCCAAACCAAAGATCCATGTGCCCCATCTACTAGTACAAAAATGATGCCACACAGATGTAACTCGTACACACGGATGTTTCTCACGGCAGAGAAGCAGGTCAGTCGTTTCAAGTGAAGCTAATTCACAGCTTATCTATGGAAAGCTGTGTCATTTAAGAAAAGCATTTCTTGGTAGCCGTAACCTATCCCAGGTTGATCTTTTTCCCAATTTCTTACGGTGGTGAGATCCTTCGGAGCAATGTGGTCTTCACAGGTGCAGCATGTTATCCAAAATGGAAAGGAAAACTGTACTTGAATATGACCCGGGGGTAGAAGATTGAATTGGAATGTGATGTCTAAATTTCTAGTTAGCTTCCTTAGCGTTGGCCCCTACTAATGTCTATAGAAAAGTATGGAAATTGATCAGTTGAAACTTGTTTTGATGACGATTCCATTTCTGTGTTTTTATGATACTGAAACCCCTTTCCAATTACTTTAGGACTGGTCTAAAAATAATTGTTTTTACATAGAAACCTGTTTGTTCACACAGCTCAGCGGTCTTTGTATTATGTCCAATGCCTCTGACATGCATCAGTCACCTGAAATAGGTGTGAAAGAGCAAATCTTTGAACAGCCAATGAAGGATTTGTGCTCTCCATTGTGTGTGATAGACAAAAAATTCAGCAGCAGCTTGTGTATTTAGCGGGTGGGCGTAAGGAGCCTTTTGCTACACATTCTTTTTATATTGTGCCTGGGATACTTTGTTTTAACAAACCCCAAAACAAACAACGCATTTCATCATTGTCTAACCGGAGGAGAAATCTCGACGTGCCATTGAGGATTTCTCAGAAAACCGGTCTGGAATAGTGGGGTGTATCTAGATATATTTCTAAAATATACAATATCCCAAATAAATACCTCACCAATTTAAAAGCGGATGCAGGGCAATCCATCAGGCAACCTCTAACAAATAGCAAACTATTGCAATTGTTTTACTCTTACGACAGGATGGGGGCTCAACTGAGAGAAGAAGAAAAATGACCTCAATATGAGATGGAAGTGAACATACTGTTTGAAGTTGTAGTGAAGTGAAGTGCTTTATAACAATTAACTCCACTTGGAAAAAGCCAATGTCTCGGCAATCTAGGGGAAATTATATCATTAGAGGGAATGCTACATTTAACTGAAAGGGCCCTTTTAAAAAAAGGAAAAAAAGAAGATGATCGCAAAATTGCTACGGTAAATCTGCACATATTAACAAATTAAAAGAGTAAAATGGCTAGATCAAGTTCCTAAGAATACATCAACAAAATTAAAGCCGGAGCTTTCTTCGGAATATGCATTTCAGGAAGAATTATGGCCCGGAGACAATTTGTATACTTTTGAAATACTGTTCCCACTCCATTACATCATTTGTAGTGCTACTTAAACCAACATATTTATTTAGCTATATTCTGTTCGGGTGCATTTTTTAATGTTAGGCCATTAGTCAAAGATCCTTCTTTTTTGTAAACACTTCAGCAACTTTAGCAAGCCAAGAAAATTAATTATCAAGATAAATGACGACTTTTCTGTGTTGAGGCAGAAATGAGTAAGTGGAATTTTAAATGTGTACATAGGACACAAGTAACCAAGATATATCATATGGCGGCAGGTACTACATTGCTGGAGATTCTCTGCTCTGTGTACAAAAGGGAGGATAGCAAACAGAACAGGGATCTTTACGCGCAGGCACTCAAGGGTTAAGAGCGAGGTATGATGAATGCTTTCTGGGTTCACCCAGCTTTCACCTTGCATTAATCAAATGTTCTTTACATTTTAAAGGTGTTTTGTAGTTGGATAAAAACTAGGAAGAAAATGGAAAAAAAAAAGTTGGCTTCTTCACCATGAATGGAACACCCAAGATTTTAACAGGCAATGGGACTGATAAAAGGCAATGCTGAATGAAGTCATTATAACCAGGCATAGTTACTCAAGTATAAGCCTAGTTTTTCAGCACAAAAATTGTGCTGAAAAACTCATACTCGGCTTGTATGCAATAAAAAAAAAAGAGTCAATACCCCTTCCCCCCGGAGGTCTGCTTCTTACTTCCGGGAGTATCTATTGCTATTGCTGGTGGCGCACATACTATGATGTCAGAGGCAGCCGATGCCAGAGGAAGCCTGTGCATGGACCTTCTGCTCCCGAAAGTAAGAAGCAGACCTGCGGGGGGCCTTCTCTGTCACAGTTTTCATTGATACCAGCACCCTGAGGACACCAATAAAGCAGAAAATAGTCCCAGGTAGCTCTGTCACTTTAAAATAGCTCTGTGCACAGCAAGTCCTGGGCTGTCTGGGACTGCAGGAAGATACCTGGAGTCCTCTCTGGGGTGATGGCCTGAGTGCCCACAGAAAGGGCTCTGAGTGCCACCTCTGGCACCCGTGTCATAGGTTAGCCATCACTGTACTAGGGGATGGCTATAACATCTGCAAAGAGTTTGTATGTTCTCTCTGTGTTTACATGGGTTTCCTCTGGGTCCTCCGGTTTCCTCCAATACAACAAAACATACTGGTAGGATGATTAGATTGTGAGCCCCATGGGGACATGAAACTGATTTGGCAAGCTCTGTGCAGCGCTGCGTAATTTGTGTGTGCTAAATAAATAAAGGAATTATTCTTATAATTCTATACTCTGGGGGCATGGGCTGGTTATATACTAGGGCTTGGCTGTATACTAGGGGCAATATACTGGGGGGGCATGGGCTAGCAATAAACTGGGGGATGGCTGGCTATATAGTGGGGGCTGACTATATATTGGGCAGTAGGGGCTGCTGGCTATATACTGGGGGCCAGGAGGCTGGCTAGCTATATAATGGGGGGCATGGTCAGACACTAATGCATTTCGCCCCCTAGGCTTATACTCTAGTCCATAGGTTTTCCCACTTTTTTGTGAAAAAATGTTATCATTCCATTTTTAACATAAAGGGACTGGCCACATATAAGAACATTTACCACGATAAGTGCTATCCACCCAATCCCTACTTACCCTGGAAAACTTTCCCCTTCTGCCAAGGTCACCTGACCCACCAGCAGCCACTTTCAGGACTTTGCAATGGTTGAAACATGTACCTAAACCTATGACTGTATTTGATATGTTTTTAACCCTACCTGCACATGCCTACCTTTTGCAGACCACACACAGCAGATCTGTGTGTCATTGGTGCCTGCTTACATGCCAATGACAGTGGAAATAGCTGCCCAAACCTCAAACGTGCTCTGAGTATCAAGACTTAGATCTGCGCTGACTGCTAGACTTATGCACACACAAAGTGCAGTGAAAATTATGACTGTAAGTGTGACCCAATGTGCTATCCATCCTGGCTAACACACGTCCAAAAAAGATGGCCGTGAGCAGGAGGCCTAAAATCACATACAAAGCCATGTGTGCACTTTACAGACAGCAAATAGGGGCACCTAATCCCCCATTTACAGTCAGTTTGACATTAAGCTCACACCACCAATATAAAAAAGCCTACCCAGACTGCAAAGACCTGCTCTATAACTTGCCGTTTGGGCAGTTGGCTTGTGGACCTGAGCCCATAGAAAGTAATGGGGCTGTATTATTACACAGCATTTAGATTTAGGAAAATGTTTCAAATCTCATCCACTCGATGCTGGTTAACCCATCTGCTCCATCCCTAGAGTAGTTTTACACAGAGTTTATCAGAAAATATTGCAGTTTTTTAAACCAGAACTTAATTAATAAAGAATGGAAACTATAAATGATAAATTTCCTTCCTGCTGCTTCCACTTATAGCCTTGGTTCAAACATTTTTTTTATTAAAACTAATATCATTCTGCATATGAAACCACTGTAAAAATGTACATTCAGCATTTTGAAAAACATATCGTACTTACACCCAAAGTGGTAATTTTCCTGACTGGGATCTTTCTAGGATTTCGGACTGTTGTCTTCTAGTATTCAATTGTAACTTTATATCCCTACATTCAATGTAAATGCTGCAGATTTTTTGTCTAAAATGCGCTATTATTTTCAGATTTTTTGCATTACTACAAATAATTTACACTACACAATCCATAATGTCAGAAATACTCCAATTATGTGGTAGAAAAATATGCATGCAACAAATGACACTAATGCTAAATATATTACACAATAGCCAAGGAGCACTGACAAGAGAGAACTACTTCAACATATATATATATAAAAATACTTCCGCCATTATGGGCAACCACAGATACTACAAGTATATGGATTAACCCTGATATAGGGAATGATTAATGTGGAGAAGGAAGCATTATAATATGCAGACATTGTATTTGATCTAATAATGATTGGCATAAGGGTCCAAAGTATTTTTAAATCAATCGACCACAGGTCATCATTTCCATAATACACTTCTGGGAGTTTGGAAGTGAACCTATCACCAGTAATGTCATTTTTAGCTGTTGACAGGGTCCAATGGCCTATGCTATGCTTATTTTAAAAATGCTTTTGTCAGCATTCTGAATCATTTCAGTATTTTATAAAATGTTATTTCACATTACTTGGCACCCTGCCAGTCGCATGTGCTGAGCCAGGGGAGGGGGGGTAGATGCAACAGATGCAACTGCAGCAGCCTGTGTCTCAGTCTCCTCCTGTATTCTTCCTCTACTCCACACCACCCTCCCCTGCCCACTCAATGCACATGACAGAAAGTGGGGAGAGGAGCGGGAGCTGGATAAGTGCGGAGAAGAGGAGACTGACACAGGCACACACAGGCTGCAACTGCACCCCCCCCCCTTTCCAAGGACTCACCACGCACTATTTGCAAGGAGCCAAGTGATGTGAAATAAAGTTTTCTAAAGTACTGAAAAGATTCAGAATGCTGACAAAGGCATGTTTGCATAGCATAGCATAGAAAAGGCTATTGTCACCAACTAAAAATTACATTCCTGTTGACAGGTTTGATTTAAGGTCCAATCTGTAAACTGTGTCTGTGTATGTTTACCTACACATTCATACGATGAGTATAGGATCTAGTTTATGCAGCCTAGCCATAAAATCTTTGGATGAATATATAAAAACATAAACACTCCTCAGTGACCGCTTTTCCTTGCAATTACAGACAAGGGCCTGTATTATGAGATGATCATGTGGGGAAGCATCCACTGTTACTATTTAGATGTATTATTATGCTCCCATCAGGACCAGGCCCATGAATAGCATGAATAAGGACATGATCTGTGCTGGAAATGCGTAAGCAGCTCTTGAACATCTAATACAATGAACTTCTGGGCTGTGATTTGATGCTTTTTGGAATGGAATGCACATGTATTGCTTTTATCCTGTGTTATGGATAGGTTTTTTTTTTCTTTTGATCCAGAAATAGAATACAGGCGGTCCCCTACTTAAGAACACTCAACTTACATACAACCCCTAGTTACAAACGGACCTCTGGATGTTGGTTATTTATTGTACTTTACTCCTAGGCTACAATAAAAAGCTGTAACAGTTATCACAGGGGTCTGTAATGAAGCTTTAGTTTTAATCCTGATTCTTATGACAATCCAACATGTTTAAAATAGAATTGTCACAGAAACCAAAAAAGTTCTGGCTGGGGTTACAATGATAAAATATACAGTTCCGACTTACAGACAAATTCAACTTAAGAACAAACCTACAGACCCTATCTTGTATGTAACCCGGGGACTGCCTGTACTGGAAAGGCAGTGAGGACTGAATCACAGGCAGTGCAATTGTATGTACAGCCCATTTAGACAATGTAACAGCTGTCATTTATAGCTGCCACCCATTACCAGTGGTCAGGAACAACTTGTATCATGAATGTTTCCTTATGTGTTTGTTTCAATTTGGGAGAAATTTGGAAGATTTTCTATATTAAAAACTGAAAACAATGCTGATACTTTTAGTTCCACAGTAGACAGGGAGGCTTGGTTTATGTACATATAAAGCTAATTGATTGGATTTATGACTTTGCATTTTAAGGTCCATCTGCATCTGTCTTTGCATCAAAATCTTCGAAACATTGCTTAACATTACCTATAAGTAACTACAGCCCACAAATATCAGTTTTCTGAAAAAATGACATTAAATAAATAGTTGTGAACTTCACATATTACAATGGGTCGACTTAGATGATTATTACTGTAAAGCAGTTAAAGCTACATGAAACCTCATAAAAACTGATGTTAAAAAAATATTAGCATCTTCCCGGGCACAATTGTGCCATACACCCACGCTCTCTTTCTTACCAATCAGTGTTTGACAAAGGCCTCAGAGAGGTCAAAACGTTAACCATATTTCACGCAGTAAAAATCCCATTTGAGCAAGTAACGCTCAGAGTGCAAGGATTACAGGCGGTCCCCTACTCAAAAACACCCGGCTTACTGACGGCCCCTAGTTACAAACGGACCTCTAGTTTACTGTGCTTTAGCCCTAGGCTACATTAAACAGCTATAACAGTTATCACAGGTGTCTGTAATGAAGCTTTATTGTTAATCCTGGTTCTTATGACAACCCAACATTTTTAAAATCCAATTGTCACAGAGACCAAAAAATAGCTGGGGTTACAATTATAAAATATACAGTTCCAACTTACATACAAATTCGAATTAAGAACAAACCTACAGAACCGATCTTGTACGTAACCTGGGGACTGCCTGTATTTTGTCTATGTAAAAAGTCTAAATTAAAAAAACATCACACCTGATATTTCTTAGTATAATAATATTAAATACTTTTCTATATAATGCGCCATCAAATCCTGCAGCATTCTACAGATCACAGAGTACATATACACAAGATAAGACATTACAGAGCAATAATACGGCAGGTAAAACAATATGGGTGTGGGTCTTGCTAACAAGAGCTTACAATCTATGGGGTCATTTAGTTTAGGATTGCCTCCTTTTTTTGACTTACATTTTGACTTTTTGGCCACATTTTGTTTATTTGTGCCTAAATTTCCAACTTTTACACTTGCCTAGAAAAGTTAGCTGCACTAGAACTTTGCAGTGTTGCACCTGATTTCTCTTTAAAATCCAGATCAGGCATGAAAAAAGTCACAATTTTAGCGCATATAGTGGTTAAAAAGTCGCAAATAAACTCCAATCCAGATTGAAGAAAAACTTTAGAAGAAGTTGCTGAAGAGTTTGTGACTTTTGTGAGACTTTTTAATAAAAAGTTGCAATCCCCCCCCCCCCCCCGCAAATTCAGCTTCCTTATATATCAACCGCTAACATCAAGCAGGCAAGTGCAAACCCAGAAAACCCAAGAAAATACACATATACAAATTTCCTAACTAAAGACAAATGACCCCCTATGAGTTGAAAAGGTTATAAATATATATTTGCAATCATATAGATGAAGCCAAAATTGAGCCAAATTTTTTGTAGGTTTACCAGAAAGAGGTTATATCTTCCAAACTAAATTAAATTATCAAAATTTAAAAATTCTCGAGCACAACAAATTGGGGGTAATTCATCTTTATTCAGGACATTTGTGATTTTTTGCTTTTTCTGGGTTTTGGATTTGTTTCATTTATCTTAGAGGATGATTTATCAGACATGCAGGGGCGGACTGGGAATTTAAAATGGCCCTGGAAAAAACTATAAAAGTGGCCCCATTTTATGGGCGGAGTCAAAACAAGTGGGTGTGGTCAGATAATGTGGATGGGGTTATAACAGACAAATTGTTGGTACATGGCATTACTGGAAAAGATGTTCTTGTTTTGCATTAAGTGAATTTAATGTGCAAAGAATGTGACCTGTCGTTCAGTAAATGATGCAAACACACGACCCGATAAGCCTTAAATACCTTTCCCCTGTGCCATACATGTACAATTCAGAGAAAGAATATATTGATACTGCCTCCTATGTACAGGAATAATGCTACAATAACACATTCAATCCTGCCTTCTATATACAAAATAAAACTACTACCATACCTTCTCCCATATACAAGCCAACTACTATAATACTGCCCCCTATGTACAAGAATATAACTACTATAATACTGCCCTCTATGTATAAGGATATAACTACTATAATACTGCCCCCTATGTACAGGAATATAACTACTATAATACTGCCCCCTATGTACAGGAATATAACTACTATAATACTGCCCCCTATGTACAAGAATATAACTACTATAATACTGCCCCCTATGTACAAGAATATAACTACTTTAATACTGCCCCCTATGTACAAGAATATAACTACTATAATACTGCCTCCTATGTACAAGAATATAACTACTATAATACTGCCCCCTATGTACAAGAATATAACTACTTTAATACTGCCCCCTATGTACAGGAATATAACTACTATAATACTGCCCCCTATGTACAAGAATATAACTACTATAATACTGCCCCGTATGTACAAGAATATAACTACTATAATACTTCCCCTATGTACAGGAATATAACTACTATAATACTGCCCCCTAAGTACAAGAGTATAACTACTGTAATACTGCCCCCTATGTACAAGAATATAACTACTGTAATACTGTCCCCTATGTACAAGAATATAACTACTATAATACTGCCCCTATGTACAAGAATATAACTACTATAATACTGCCCCCTATGTACAAGAATATAACTACTATAATACTGTCCCCTAAGTACAAGAGTATAACTACTGTAATACTGCCCCCTATGTACAAGAATATAACTACTGTAATACTGTCCCCTATGTACAAGAATATAACTACTATAATACTGCCCCTATGTACAAGAATATAACTACTATAATACTGCCCCTATGTACAGGAATATAACTACTATAATACTGCCCCCTATGTACAAGAATATAACTACTATAATACTGCCCCCTATGTACAAGAATATAACTACTATAATACTACCCCCTATGTACAAGAATATAACTACTATAATACTGCCCCTATGTACAGGAATATAACTACTATAATACTGCCCCTATGTACAGGAATATAACTACTATAATACTGCCCCCTATGTACAAGACTATAACTACTATAATACTGCCCCCTATGTACAAGAATATAACTACTATAATACTGCCCCCTACGTACAAGAATATAACTACTATAATACTGCACCCTATGTACAAGAATATAACTACTATAATACTGCCCCCTATGTACAGGAATATAACGACTATAATACTGCCCCCTATGTACAGGAATATAACTACTATAATACTGCTCCATATGTACAGGAATATAACTACTATAATACTACATATATAAACAGAAGCGAACATGAAAAAAATCAGTATTTATCATATACAGCTACAAAAAACACATGAGATCCTCACCTTTTGCATCCAGTGACATCAGGTGACGTCTCCCCGGATTGTTCTCGTTCCTCATCTTCTCCTTTAGTTCCACCATCACCTTGTCTCTTCCTCCAGGTACACAGCTTTCCTGCAGAGTTTACCACACAGACGTCTTATGTTCTGCACTTTCCCATTGTCCCTTCTTCTGCTGCCACCAATACTGTGCCCCAAATACTGTAATAGAGCCCCCTACAATATTAGTACCACACAAATAGTGCCCCATAATGTAACATACTGTAATAGTATAGGATATTTTATTTCTTCTTTCTATCCTTTAACCCCCTTAAGTCCCCCAACCCCCCACCCCAGTATTGATAGAGCTCCGACTATGACCCAGGCGTAATAATAATGGCCCCAGCCTGCCCCAGACATAGAATTAATGGCCCCAGCCTACCCCAGACATAGAATTAATGGCCCCAGCCTACCCCAGACATAGAATTAATGGCCCCAGCCTACCCCAGACATAGAATTAATGTCCCCAGCCTGCCCCAGACATAGAATTAATGGCCCCAGCCTACCCCAGACATAGAATTAATGGCCCCAGCCTGCCCCAGACATAGAATTAATGGCCCCAGCCTACCCCAGACATAGAATTAATGGCCCCAGCCTACCCCAGACATAGAATTAATGGCCTCAGCCTACCCCAAACATAGAATTAATGGCCCAAGCCTACCCCAAACATAGAATTAATGGCCCCAGCCTACCCCAGACATAGAATTAATGGCCCCAGCCTACCCCAGACATAGAATTAATGGCCCCAGCCTACCCCAGACATAGAATTAATGTCCCCAGCCTGCCCCAGACATAGAATTAATGGCCCCAGCCTACCCCAGACATAGAATTAATGGCCCCAGCCTGCCCCAGACATAGAATTAATGGCCCCAGCCTACCCCAGACATAGAATTAATGGCCTCAGCCTACCCCAGACATAGAATTAATGGCCCAAGCCTACCCCAATCATAGAATTAATGGCCCCAGCCTACCCCAGACATAGAATTAATGTCCCCAGCCTACCCCAGACATAGAATTAATGTCCCCAGCCTGCCCCAGACATAGAATTAATGGCCCCAGCCTACCCCAGACATAGAATTAATGGCCCCAGCCTGCCCCAGACATAGAATTAATGGCCCCAGCCTACCCCAGACATAGAATTAATGGCCTCAGCCTACCCCAGACATAGAATTAATGGCCCAAGCCTACCCCAATCATAGAATTAATGGCCCCAGCCTACCCCAGACATAGAATTAATGGCCCCAGCCTACCCCAGACATAGAATTAATGGCCCCAGCCTACCCCAGACATAGAATTAATGGCCCCAGCCTACCCCAGACATAGAATTAATGTCCCCAGCCTGCCCCAGACATAGAATTAATGGCCCCAGCCTACCCCAGACATAGAATTAATGGCCCCAGCCTACCCCAGACATAGAATTAATGGCCCCAGCCTACCCCAGACATAGAATTAATGGCCCCAGCCTGCCCCAGAAAAAGAATTAATGGACCCAGCCTGCCCCAGACATAGAATTAATGCCTCCTGACAGCCCCAGATATTGAATAATGCCCCCCCCGCACGCCCCAGACATATAATTAATGCCCCCTGCCCGCCCCAAATATAGAATAATGCCCCCCCCGCCAGACAAATAATCAATGCCCCTTGCTAGCCCCAGATATAGAATAATGCCCCCCCCCCTCAGACATATAATCAATGCCCCCTGCCAGCCCCAGAAATAGAATAAGGCCCCTCCTCGCACGCCCCAGACATATAATCAATGCCCCAGATATAGAATAACGCCCCCCCGCCCCAGACATATAATTTATGCCCCCTGCCAGCCCCAGATAAAGAATAATGCCCCCCCCGCCCCAGATAAATAATAATGTCCCCCCCCGCCCCAGATAAATAATAATGTCCCCCCCCGCCCCAGACATATAATTTATGCCCCCTGCCAGCCCCAGATAAAGAATAATGCCCCCCCCCCGCCCCAGATAAATAATAATGTCCCCCCCCGCCCCAGATAAATAATAATGTCCCCCCCCCCGCCCCAGACATATAATTTATGCCCCCTGCCAGCCCCAGATAAAGAATAATGCCCCCCCCCCGCCCCAGATAAATAATAATCCCCCCCCCAGATAAATAATAATGTCCCCCCCCACCCCAGATAAATAATAATGTCCCCCCCCCGCCCCAGACATATAATTTATGCCCCCTGCCAGCCCCAGATAAAGAATAATGCCCCCCCCCCGCCCCAGATAAATAATAATGTCCCCCCCGCCCCAGACATATAATTTATGTCCCCCCCCCCGCCCCAGATAATAATAATGTCCCCCCCCCCCGCCCCAGACATATAATTTATGCCCCCTGCCAGCCCCAGATAAAGAATAATGTCCCCCCCCCCGCCCCAGACATATAATGTATGCCCCCTGCCAGCCCCACATAAAGAATAATGTCACACACACCCCCCCCCCCCCCCCCCCGCCCCAGATAAAGATTTAATGTCCCAATTCTATAATTTAACAAAAAAAACCCCATAATACTCACCTCTATGGCGCAGGTTCGTCTCGTCCCCGGTCTTCAGCAGCTTGGTGTAGAGGCGCGGGATAGTGACGTCACTGCTCCGCGCCTCTCACATCAAGCCGCGGAGCTACATGGAGGCAGGCTGACATCTGGTAGGTGTCAGCGCTCCTCCACTGAGTGTATACACAGACGCAGAAGCAGCAGCGCTGCGCTGCGTCTGTGTACTAATCTATAGTACCTGCATCTTATGATGCAGGTACTATAGATTAGATGAAAAGTTGAAGGGAGGGAGGGAGTGCGGACCGGCCCCGGACGAGCTCCGCACCGGCCCCACACCGGCCCAGGACCGACCGGCCCACCGGGAAAATTCCCGGTGGGTACTATGGCCAGTCCGCCCCTGCAGACATGTGTGTCTGTTGTTTTTTAAGTTGTGCAAAAGTTGCAAATTCTTCTGTAACACCCTAAGCGTTTACCTACGCCTGCTGGGGAATGGAGGTTATATGTGCCAAAATGGCACCATTTTACCGCAGTTTGTGCCATAATTGCAACTTCTTGTCCACACCTGTATTTTAAAGATATATCAGGGTCAACACTGAAAAATTCTCAAGTGGCTAACTATGCTAGGCAAAAGTCACAAATATAAGAGGAAAAAAAAAAGCCGGACATAAATGCCCCCCCCCCCCCCATTGAGTTACCTTTGACAACCTTTGTAACCTTTACAATGGTGTAACACAGGCAACAATAAAAATTAAAAAATGAGAAGAAACAACAAAATACAAATATTATATAACATTAATAAATGACAAGCAGGTAGGATGTTGCTTCAAAATAAAAGATAAACTTAAAATCTGTCTACATCAATGTCAACTCCTTCCCGGGATCCAGTTTGCTCTGTCTGTCTGAACTTCCCATGTAAACATTGTGCTAATTCAGCGTGATGCCATAAAGCCATAAAAGCGGCTTTTTTTCCAGGCAGGGATCTGAAGCACCATAAAATTAAGGCCATCATGCCCCTCTGTCTTGTCCCCAGCTAGAAGGGTTGTAAATACCTCTGTCTTCAATAAAAGAGAGACAGGTTTTCCCATCTTCCAGCCTCATTTCCTGTGGGAAATGCACTGTTGTAAATCCCGGTGACACATCATGTTTACATTTACATTTTCATCAGGATGGAGTTTCGCCTCCATAGTGTAAAATGTAGCATTTTTTTTATTATTATGTTATTCTGATGTATTTATATTAATTTGAAAATTTGAATTATTCCATTAAATTTATGTTGAATATTTTGAGCAATTTTTTTGTGTGTGTGTTTTATGTATAACTTTGCCCGCGTCGTGTTACGATAGTAGCCTTTGTTAGCGGAATTCTTTGATCATGACAAAAGAAAATCTTACGGAGGCACTAGAGATCTATGTTGTGCAAATGCAGCTGTTGAGCAGTGAATGCGCTTTGGTTCTAATCAAATAGCCAAATTCAGAGATGCTGCTGGCTTGGGGCATGTAGCAAATTCCACCAGCCACAAACTTAGGAACAGTCCTGCATTATTTGTTGCTGACCGCTGGCTGAACCCAGTCCTGATGAGCACCATTACCATTAGCTACTTCTCAGTGTATTCCATCAACCAATGGCAAGAGCGGCGTGCTGCAGCCCCAGCTACAAGGAATTGATCAAACAGGGTAATGAGACTATTTCTTCACCGAGGTTATTTTAAATGAATATAAATATTTTCTTTCTACATAATTTGCCGCAAAAAGGTCACTGAACTCCCTCTGAGTCACAAGAAAAATGGGGCAGCATCTCCTTTTAAATCTTGGAGCTCCGAAAAAAAATAAAAATAAAAAAAAAACGGCAAACAATCACAGGCGTTTTGCGATACGCTGGATACATAAATCCTAATGAGCGTTGATGCCGGGTAATTAAAGGTAGCTGCTGCTTTGCTACATCTTTAAATTACAGCTTGAGAGCCGATGTGATATCTCCAAAACCTTGCGTTCGGATCTTGGCACGTCAATAATAAATAACAGCGGTGACAACTGAATAGGCTAAGCATTAAATATGCATCATAGACACAACTGGGAAATTACAGCAGAATGATGCCTTGTGAATTTTAACTTTTTTTTTTTTTTTACCCTAGACCTGACAAATCATTCCTTCAATTTATGTTCCCCAAATAAAAGTCTGAGAAAACATTTAAACAGTGGGAGACGCACATTTTCAGCCATATTAGTGCTACTCCTTTGCTGTTACAATGGTTATTACCCAACAATAATACTAACGAGCGATCACAATATTTAATTAATATTTGGAAACTAGCGGCTGTAATAGAATAATATATTGTTAGGTTCCCTCTGTTAAGCCTAAGTATAATGCATTGAATTTCGAGTAGAAGTGACCATATCAGCAATACATTATAGAATCTGTGGAGAGACATGTTGAGGAGCAATGACATTAGTGTCTGTGTCTGTTAATTTTCCACAATTGTGGAAAAATTGCATTGTAGGTAGGTCACATGTACTAAAATAGGAAAAAAAATATTATTAATGAAGTTGTCAAGTCCAGATTTGTGTTTCTGGAAGCATCTTTTCTTAAAATACTAGACTCTAGGGGGTGTTACCAGCTGGGGTTTTGCCTCTTCACAGACTGACTCAATCAGAGCCGTAAGTGCAAAACACGCCCATATGACAAAGGGAATGGTAACACCCATGAGGAAATTTTGTCATACATTTCTTGCAGGAACATGTACTATAATATGTATCACATTATTTATAAAGAATTTGTCACATCTCATGTCCAGTATCGCATTTCCCATAAAAAACTATGCTGAAGAATTTTTTCTGAAAACTTGAGTAGCATTGATGTGTTATTAGGGGTCTGCCTCTCCACAGTGTGACTATAACCAGTGCTTTAAGTGCAAGGGAATGGTTACACCAATGAGGAAATTTAGTCATACATTTCTAGAATGAATGCCTGAGTTTATCCATCCGCTATTGTGGGAAACTCCGCCCATATGACAAAGGGAATGGTAACACCCATGAGGAAATTTTGCCACAAATTTCTAGGAGGAACATGTACTATAACATGTATCACATTATTTATTTAGGATTCTTCACCTCTCCGAACATGTCCAGTATTGTATTTCCCATGAAAAAAAATCTGAAGTATCTTTTTTTAAAACTCTGTCCCAGATCTTGTGCAGTGAGCTCTGCAGATTTTTGTGGCAGATAACTTTTAAAAAAGCATTAGCAAAGCGAGTGTATGAGCTTGGCGGCGAGTGTGCATTGATCTGAAGTGTGTGCAGTGTCTTAAGTGTGACTTACGTTTAAGGGAAGGAATACTTTTTGGATCCAGCAACAAATAGATAAGTGCATCTACATTTTTTATTTCCTGATATTCATTGTGTGATTTTTATTGCAACCAAGTAGATCTGAAGGTATTTTACTTGCATAATCTGTATATTGTGTGGGGGGTATAGGGAGGCAGTCACCTTGCTTATCTAGACAGTATAGTCACAGGTGCTGCCTAATTAATAGTGGGGTGTGGCTATCTAATTAGCAGCCTTTATATACTTCTGTGGTCAGTTTGTTTGGTGGTTTGCAGCCAGATCTTGTGCAGTGAGCTCTGCAGATTTTTGTGGCAGATAACTTTTAAAAAAGCATTAGCAAAGCGAGTGTATGAGCTTGGCGGCGAGTGTGCATTGATCTGAAGTGTGTGCAGTGTCTTAAGTGTGACTTACGTTTAAGGGACTTAAGTTTGAGGGGCTTTAGCAGGTAACTGCTGTGTTCTGTGTTACTTTGACTGTAAATTCTTCTTTCTGTGCATAATTCTATTGTAATCCCCATTAGAACAATGGACTCCATAAGTGGCATTGCTACACGGTGTACATCCTGTGCCATGTATGCTTTCCTTGAACAGCCGTTCGAGGGGGAATACTGCTGTGTGGGATGTGTGAAAATTGCTCACCTGGAAGCCCAGATTCTGGATCTAAATGAGCAAGTTTCAAGGCTGCGGGCAATTGATAATATGGAACGAAGTTTGCTGCTCCTGGAGCACAAACTCTCTGGGGAAGATGGTTGTGGGGAGGGAAGTATGGAGGTGCAGAGTGAAGGGGCAGCTAGTTGGGTAACATGTAGAAGGCGGGGTAGAGGGAAGAGTTGTAGAGAGTCTAGTCCTGATCTGGTGCACCCCAATAAGTTTGCCAGGCTGGCGGATGAGGGGGATATCAGCTCTGGGGTAGCAAGGCTGGAGAAAGATGTGGCCGCTAGCAACCAGGGGAATGTGTGCTCCAGTAAGAAGGGTAATGGGAGCAGAGGCAAGGTCAGACAGGTGCTGGTAGTGGGAGATTCGATTATTAGGGGAACACACAGGGCAATCTGTCACAAAGACCGTGCATACCGAACAGTGTGTTGTTTGCCGGGTGCTCGGGTTCGGCATGTTGCGGATCGGGTTGATGGATTACTGGGAGGGGCTGGTGAGGAACCAGCGGTCATGGTCCACATTGGCACTAATGACAAAGTAACAGGTAGGTGGAAGGTCCTTAAAAATGATTTCAGAGATTTAGGCCATAAGCTCAGGGCAAGGACCTCAAAGGTAATTTTCTCCGAGATACTGCCTGTACCACGTGCCACACCAGAAAGGCAGCGGGAGATCAAGGAGGTAAATAAGTGGCTCAAAAGTTGGTGTAGGAAGGAGGGGTTTGGGTTCATGGAGAACTGGGCTGACTTTTCTGTGGGCTACAGGCTCTACAGTAGGGATGGGCTGCACCTCAATGGGGAGGGGGCTGCTGTTTTAGGGGAAAAAATGGCTAGAAGGTTGGAGGAGTGTTTAAACTAGAGACCTGGGGGGAGGGCAACTACACTTGTGCAGGGCAAATAGACGGTGTACATAGAGAGCTGGGAAGAGCCATAGTCCATGGGGGAGGAAGGGGGGCTGGAATGAGATTGGGGAATAAGGACAAAAGGAATACGGACAGGGAAAACCATATAAAGTGTATGTACACAAATGCCAGAAGCCTCACAAACAAAATGGAGGAACTGGAACTCTTGATGATGGAACGGAAATATGATATAGTGGGTATCAGCGAGACATGGCTGGACAGTAGCTATGACTGGGCTGTTACTATAGATGGTTATAGTCTTTTTAGAAAGGATCGTATAAATAAAAAAGGGGGAGGGGTTTGTTTATATGTGAATTCTTGCCTCAAGCCCGTCCTGCGAGATGACATCAGTAACGCAAATGTGGAGTCCCTATTGGTGGAGATAAGAGGAGGGAAAAAGAATAATAAAATATTACTAGGGGTTTGTTATAAGGCTCCAAATATAATGGAGGCAGCAGAGGAAATGCTGATAAGTGAAATGGATGCGGCTTCAAAGCATGGTGAAGTACTTATCATGGGGGACTTCAATTACCCAGATATTGACTGGGGGGCAGAAACCTGCAGGTCCTTCAAAGGTAGCAGGTTCTTGTCAACAACAAAAGACAATTACCTGTCGCAACTAGTCCTGGAGCCAACAAGAGGGGGGGCACTGCTGGACCTTATCCTTACCAACAGACCTGATAGGGTATCAAAACTACAGGTTGGGGGGAACCTGGGGAATAGTGATCATAATATCATTGATTTTGTATTACGCTTTACTAAGCACGTTAGTGAAGGGGCAACCAACACTCTAAACTTCAGGAGGGCAAATTTTCATCAACTAAGGGAAGACCTTAAAGGCATAGACTGGGATAATGCTCTCAAAGACAAAAGCCCCCCCCAAAAATGGGACTTTTTCTCATATATTCTGAAAAAGTCCTGTGAGAAACACATACCTTATGGGAAAAAGCATAAAAGGAACAAGAAAAAGCCTATGTGGCTAACTAGTCTTGTAAGGAAAGCAATAAGCGAGAAAGATAAAGCGTTTAAGGTGCTAAAACGTGAAGGTAGCGATGAGGCATTACAGGATTATAGAGAGAAAAATAAATCCTGTAAAAAGCAGATAAAGGCCGCAAAAATAGAGACTGAGAGAAATATTGCCAGGGAGAGCAAAAATAATCCCAAATTATTTTTCAAGTATATAAATGATAAGAAACTAAAAACAGAGAGTGTGGGTCCCCTTAGAAATAACATGGGGGTCATGGTGGAAGGAGATGAGGAAAGGGCCAATCTACTGAATGTCGCCTTCTCAACTGTTTTTACCCAGGAAAATCCCCTGGTGGAAGACACAATGAGGAATAATGTAAATTCTTTTTATAATGTCAACAGTTTAACCCAGGAAGAGGTACGGCGCCGCCTCGCATCCACTAAGATAGATAAATCACCTGGGCCAGATGGCATACACCCCCGGGTTCTGCATGAATTATGTACGGTGATAGACAGACCGTTATTTTTAATATTTGAAGATTCACTGAGGACTGGTTATGTTCCACAGGAATGGCGCATAGCAAATGTGGTACCAATATACAAAAAAGGATCAAATAGCGATCCTGGAAACTACAGACCCGTAAGTCTAACTGCTGTGGTGGGGAAAATATTTGAGGGGTTTATTAGAGATGCTATCCTGGAGTATCTCACTGTGCACAACCTTATAACCCAGCGTCAGCATGGGTTTATGAGAGATCGGTCCTGTCAGACTAATCTGATTGGTTTCTACGAGGAGGTAAGTTCAAGACTGGATCTGGGGGACGCTGTGGATGTTGTATATCTGGACTTTTCAAAGGCATTTGACACCGTGCCACATAAAAGGTTGGTATATAAAATGAGACTGCTGGGAGTAGGAGAAAATCTGTGTATCTGGGTAAGTAATTGGCTTAGTGATAGAAAACAGAGGGTGGTCATTAATGGCACATTCTCAGATTGGGTTGATGTTACCAGTGGAGTGCCACAGGGGTCAGTATTGGGGCCACTTCTTTTTAATATTTTTATTAATGACCTTGTAGTGGGTTTACACAGTCAAGTTTCAATATTTGCAGATGATACTAAGCTGTGTAAAGTAATAAATACTGAGGTCGATAGTTTAGCATTACAGAGGGATTTGTGGAGGCTTGAGGGATGGGCAGAGAAATGGTTGATGAGGTTTAATGTAGATAAATGTAAAGTTATGCACTTGGGCCATGGAAACAAAAAGTATAATTATGTTCTAAACGGTCAATTACTTAGTAAAACTGAAGCTGAAAAGGACTTGGGCGTATTGGTGGATGGTAAACTTAATTTTAGTGACCAGAGCCAGGCGGCTGCTGCTAAAGCAAATAAAATAATGGGATGTATCAAGAGAGGAATAGATTCTCATGATAAAGACATAGTTCTGCCCTTATACAAATCCCTGGTCAGACCACACATGGAATATTGTGTACAGTTTTGGGCACCAGTATATAAAAAGGATATAGTAGAGCTGGAACGGGTGCAGAGGAGAGCAACCAGGATTATTAGGGGAATGGGGGGACTAGAATACAATGACAGATTACAAAATTTGGGATTATTCAGTTTAGAAAAAAGACGACTGAGGGGAGACCTCATTACAATGTACAAATACCTGAACGGACAGTACAAGGATCTCTCCAAAGATCTTTTTATACCTAGGCCTGTGACCAGAACAAGGGGGCATCCTCTACGCCTAGAGGAGAGGCGATTCTACCATCACCATAGACAAAGGTTCTTTACTGTAAGAGCAGTGAGACTATGGAACTCTCTGCCGCAGGAGGTTGTTATGGCGGACTCTATGTACATGTTCAAGAGAGGCCTGGATGACTTTCTGGAGAGAAAAAATATCACAGGTTATGTGGATAAAACATTTATTTAATTCTTGAAGGTTGGACTTGATGGACTTGCGTCTCCTTCCAGCCTTATATACTATGATACTATGATACTATGATCAGTGCTTTAAGTGCAAAACGCTTCCCTACAACAAACAAAATGGTTACACCCATGAGGGAATTTTGTCATAAATTTCTAGGAGGACTAGTTAAGTGAAGAACGAGGCTGCTGAACAATTTCCTAAAACGTGGTTAATACATTCACCAATTGTGATAAACTGATGTAATGTGATGTAACTCTTTTCTTTAAACTCTAGTACCTAGGGGATGTTACCAGTTGGCGGTGTGCCTCTCCACAATCTCACTCCAAACAGTGCTTTAAAGGAGTGTCCTAAGTAGACTGCTCCTTCAGTCTAGAGGATGGGGAGCCTGTTTGTACACGTTTTTGGGCACCTTTATTAATGAAATTATAACTTTGTAAAACAGCCAGAGGTGATCAGGCAGACGGCGCCTGAGTACCTCTCAGCTTCTCCAATTTTTCCTTTAAGCACGCCCCCACCGCAAGCCTCGTCCTGCTCTCGACCGGAGAACTATAAAGAAATTAAGGCCAAAATTTCTAGGACAAATAACTAATTGAAGTAGGAAGCTGCCTAAAATATATCTAAAAGGTATAGCAGCGATCCTTATATCAAATGAGGAAGCTGATAGCTGCACACTGGATTAGGCCACGGCCCCCAACTGTGCGGGAATATATTAATAGGGTTAATAATGTGATCATTCTGGAATATGGCTCTTATTTGAAAAGGAACTCCATAGCTAAATTTGAAAAGATCTGGGGAAAATGGATGGATACGGCAGGTCTGCCATCGCAACAGCTGTTACAAATAAGGTCAAGTTTGCAATATCAGCTCTCCCTAGCTGTATAAGTAAGTTAGTTACTCAGATACATTGGTAAAGTAGGGAGTACTACTATCATTTTTGGGCACATATGCTCTACCCTTGGGAGATGACTCTGGGGGGGGGGGTATTATTTTCTTTTTGTTAGTTTTCTTTCTTGCTATGTTATGATAAGTTGTTCACTTGAAATTCATGTTATGGCAGATTTCCTTAGGTCTATTGTACTCCAGGATTGTGGGATAATAAAGGCCATGCTTGGTCAATTCAGTATGTATCTCCTCAGAATGTACATTTGACCGCCTGTAATGGATAATTGTTGTGTGTTTTTGTAAAAGTATACAAAAATCAATAAAAATAAGTTTGATTAAAAAAAAAAAAAAAAAGGTATAGCGATGCACTCTGGAACACCTGTTTAAGGTCCATATCCACTTTCATTGTTTAAATAGGAATAAGTTAAAGTAAAATGAATTTGCTTGAATTCTTACTATTTATGATACTTATATGTTTCAAGTGAAAGGAGTATATTATATTATTTATTATATGGTATGTGATAATACATTGACACTGTCAGACTTCAGGGGTAGTGGACCCACTAGACCACTGCAGACGATGATGTAAGACGACACCTTGGACAGGAATCTAAGTGGTACCCGTTTTTCACCAGAGCCTGCCACAAAGCTGTGGCGTGGTACCAGAAGGTAGTTCCACAGGTGTGACTTTGTCCACGGTAACAGCCAAGGTGAGGTACAAAGACGTTGATCAAAATCATAGTCAGGGACAGGGAGGAGGTCAGGACAGGCAGCACAGGATCAGTGTCGGGGACGCAGGAATAGGTCAAGGCAGGCAGGCGAGGAGCTGGTCAGGAACGGAACCAGGGTCACAACAGGAAATCACAATAACAGCACAAGGCATGGAACAAAGCTTTCTCCAGGGCACAAGGCACGAAGATCTGGAAGGCAACACAGGAAGGGGCTGGGAATTTAACAGAATTGGCAGCTGGCAAGCGCCAATTATCGGGACGCTGGCCCTTTAAATCTCCAGAAGCCGTCGTGCGCGCCCTAGTAGGGAGGGAAGTTCACGCCGGCCTGCCAGAGCCAGCGCTGTATAGAGGGAAGGTATGAGCCGTGGTGGGGGTCCGGTGGCACGGAAAGGAGCATGGGTGCGCCTGCGACCCGGGTCATGGGTTGCAGGAGCACCCGTGACAGACACATGAGAGTATAGTGAGTGCAGGAAAGCCAGCTATGCTTCTTATACCTCCAGGCCCCTTGGGATTATATAATAATGTCTATGGCCTGACAATACAATTGTGCAATATCTTTTATTTACTGGACTGTCTGTGAGTTAATATCGTTGACATATTTTCTTATAACTCATTTATAATGTACTATCTTCTTCATATATGTAACTTTATTTGCATTGATTTGATTGATTGATTTGTATTGAATTCAATTGCTGCCGTCCTACAAATTTCTGTTAGCTACAAATATTGAACAGGATTTAAAATGAGTTGTTGGAACGGCAGCATTTCCTATCATAATTTATTTTGTCAGTAAAATCAGATATCAGTCAGTGGATGACTCTGTTGCATTACTTATATAGCGCATGTTATTTTGCGCTGATGGTTGGATTTTTCTCTTTTCTTTATATTAGTCCCACATCTTGCCTTTCCCTGGGCCCATTCCAGAAATTCGGATTAACAAATATATTGGAAATACCTGGGTCTAGCTGTGATGGCTAATTGGTTTCCCACCATTTCCAAGCAATCTCTATTGCCAACTTTTTCAGGCATATTGGTTCCCTCAATTTCTTTTGAAGATACTAAATGCACATTTGTTATCCTAGATTTTTGTCCCTTATTCCAGAAAAAGGGAGTAATAACCCAATTCAGTAAGTGTCCAATGTGTCCAAAGCTGTTTAACAATGTTTCCCCCAGTGTCTCTGACCTAGTTTAAATGGGTGCAGTTTTATAGGGTTTCACAAGTGTCCGTAATAATAATAATAATAATTACACAGCGCTACACTGAGTTTTGCCAAATCGGTCCCTGTCCCCAATGGGGCTCTCAATCTTATCAACCTAACAGTATGTTTTGGATTGTGGGAGGAAACCGGGGGACCCAGAGGAAACCCACACAAACACCGAGAGAACATACTAACTCTTTGCAGATGTTGACCCTGGCAATTGAACCTAGGTCTCCAGCGCTGCAAGGCTGTAATGCTAACCACTAAGTCATCGTGCGGCCATACTACGAGCTACTGGACAGAGCAACTGTAATTTTCCTATTGCAGCACACAAAAGTTGTATTTTTGGATTTCACCTAGCAGTGAACAGATGCATTGGATGTGCTATTTCCCACAACAGGCATTCCCATGGGGCTGGGAAGGAGAATGGATTATTGGCCAGGCTCTTAGACTCCCAGCCTTGATTGCCCTCCATGTTAACCCTCTCAGCAGTACTTCCCTGTCATCTCCAAGTCCCCTTAGTGAATGAGTATGTGACCGATCTCAGTGAACTTTATCAAGACAGGATAACAGAAACGTTCCAAACATCTGTAGCTTTGGCTAATACTCATGTTACGTGCAGTAGTTCCCAACAAACCTGCAGCCCTGTATCCCTTCCCTTAACATTTCTAATATCAAGATGTTCCCTTTTTTATGGAAAACCTATTTTATGTACAGTAGCTAATACATAATCTTGTATTTTACAATGTCAATTACAACTAGGTTTTTCTCTAGGGAGAACAAGATACCAGTGTAGGACAGTAGACTGAAATCCAGATCACCTCCACAACCCCGGTGATGTCATCAGACAAGTGAAGATGTCGTTCTTGGCAGCCTGTATTCTGGGAATGGAGTTCTCACAAGGGACAAGGCCAATCTGAGACACTGTCCTATTTTTTAAAAGAATAATTACGTTTACAGTTACAGTTATGTCTAGAATTTGGGTTTTCAGGTCTGTTAGGCTCTTTTCACACTACCGTTCCTTCTTTCCGTTCCTTTCTTCCATCGAAAAAGTTAACTTATGACTTGAAAATCCCATTGACATCAATGTAAATTTTATGTCACTCGTTATGTTCCGTTTAAGCTGGGATACGTTATCCATGCGTTTTTTGGACAAAAAATTTCACAGAGGCCGAAGTACTTTTCCTCCATTTGAAACAACTGATACTTTCAACATCCGTTATACCTCCATTCTTCATTTTATTAACACAAGGAAGGATCAGTAGTGTGATTTTAACCTAAGAAGAAGAGAAAAACTGAACTCAGGCTGGACACCTACTGTATGGCATCTGACAGACACTTCTGACTTATGTTCTAATTAATAAAACATTTCTTTAGATCAGGAAGGGACCTGGGTTTAGCTTGGTATTTGTAGGCCACCTGCAAAAAGTATGCAAATATGTTTTCAAAGATAGGAAAAAGAAAACTATACCTTCAGTGTTACATTAAGTAAGGCATCTCCCTCTACATCAATCCCCAACTTCCAGGAAACCTATCGCCATGACTTGGAATAATGCCAAAACCAGTAAGACTTTCCAAAAGGAATAGACATCCAACTATAGACAGCAATGATGCAACATCCCCTACCGGGGCCTAGCCTTTTCTTGGGGCCTGGAGATAACCGAGGCCCAGAATACCGGAGTAGCTGGTGGTTGCGGCCTAGGCAAGCTGATGTCACAGTGCTTGGTATGGGGAACCGGAGGGCTGTCCTACAGCCTGGCAGGTCTCCAGCAGGTGGTGTGTGTAAGAAATATGGAGGGAGAGGCTGATTTACTGGTTCTCCCTGGGGCAACCCTTGAATGTCTGTAAGATAGGTCCCTGGGTAATAGATGGAGAAGCCCATGGTGGTAAGCAGCCGTATCCAGGGATCAGTTGGAGGCAACGTTGTGCAAGTCAACTAACGGTTCTTTATTGAACAACAGGAAGCAGGCAACGAGCCTAAACGGTCTAAAAGCAGATCTGTATTCTGGTACTGGAGTGGTCATGGAGAGTGGCCCTCAGGAATAAAGCACCAGCCTGATGGTATATGCAGGCTGGGATAATTGAGATGGAGCTGTGTCCAAACTGTGGAAGTTGCAGCTCTGGGTTAGAGTCTCCTGACTCGGTTCCTGGGATTGGGTTCTGTGGCAGCACTGAGGATGTACTGGACACACTCTCTCTCTGTTCACTCTGACAGCAGATCAGACTCTTTGCTGTGTGGAAGAGACCATGTGCTCCCCCTGCACAGGGGTTTTATCCTCCCTCTGGTCAGGTGGTAGCACCTCTCCAATCACACTCCATATTACAATACAGCCACATAATTGGATAACATCTTACACCCATTTAACTATTGCCTGTCCAGTCCAGCTGCAGATTACCTGAGATCTCCCTGCATTATCCCTTGGGTGAGTTGCGCAGATGGATCATGACAGTTTGAGAGCCTTATTCGCAACTACCCCCTTGGCTATACGTTGGCAGGGGTGTTCCACTGACATAAGTTACAGGTAGTGCAATTGTTCATGGACAACTAGAGATAACATCTGCGGCCATTTTATGGACAGCTAGAGATAACATCTGTGGTCATTTTATGGACAGCTAGAGATAACATCTGTGGCCATTTTATGGACAGGAATGTCTGGCTGGTAAGAGACAGGAGGCTTCAATTTCGATATCAAGAAAGTGGAGCATAAATATTAATAGATCAATATTGGCAAATCACCTAATAGCCTGTCCTCCACACTTACACACATTAATAAAAAGCATGAGGTAAAGTGGCCAACCCCTTTAAACTTACTCTGAAAACAGGCAAAGGGGCTGAATAGAACCTAAAGGGGGCTGAACCTATGTAATTGAAACACTTCTCTTCTTAGGTAGGGCAATTAAGAAAACCTTAGGAAACCTCAATGTACAGAGGTTAATTGTCATCATGGTCTGATCTTAACTCATATATTGGCTTCACTGTACACAGACATATAACTGAAATTACTAATCCAAACCGCAATGTAGAAAATGCCTATGTGGCAGACACTAAATGAATGCACATTAATGTGGAGTAGTGGGGATATCATGTCCATACGCTGCACTCTCCGCTATCATTTGCATCGGGTCAATCATAATACTGGGCAATCGATACCAGCCTGACGGCTGTGCCCATGCTATAAGTCAGGAATATTGAGCTTAGAATGAACAGAACATCATGAAGAGGAGAATGATGGAGATATATTCCCTACTATTAGTGTAGAGCCAGATAATGCACATTACATACCAGTATAAAACATATGATTATACACATACTGTACACAGTGTAAAGGACATTATCCCTTTGACTAAAGATTAAAGTAACATTGCAGGTTACATTAAGATTATGTACATCCAATAGGCTAACTACATGGATATCCCTGGAAGCCACAATAAAGATCCGGCATGTGTATAACTTGTTCTGTGCAGTGATCCTCGCACTTATTGAATCTTTCCTAATCTAAAATGTCACTGCACACCGCCTTCCCTGGGCATGGCCGGCCATAGAGAGCCTCCCCAATGAATCATACTGCTAGCCAAGCCAGACATATGCTGCTCACAGGTCGCAACCTTCATACACTGTAGACATAAGATATCTTGTAATTGTGCGAGGCCCTGAGGTTACTATTAAAGCCTCTGCAGCACTCAAGCATTTCCGACCACAAGTGCTGTGCAAACAGATATCAGTAGAAAGGAAACATGGGAATAGGCGTCTGACCTTAGCTTCTGCTACTAACTCAGGCCTGGGTTTAGGGGTTCATGGAAGTGGTGTAATTATGTGTTGCCTTATTTTTACTTTTTCTTCATGATTGAATTGGTGTAAATTATGAATATCAACCCAAAAAGTGATTAAAGGGTTTAACTGACATTAAACAAATTGGAACAAATAGCCGGTAATGGCTGTAAAAAGAACATAAAACTCATCTCTCCGCAGATCCCCCGGTCCAAGCTCCTATGCATGTTCCATGGAGGAAGTGAGGACATCATTATCATTACCCATAAAATTGCTAAACCAACCGATGTCATGTTCACTCATATGACCAGAAATTGGCTTAATGTTGAGGCCCGAATTTGGCTAAACATTATGTCAATCCTTCCAACAATATAAGGCTCACAACACTGAACCTGGAACCTGAGGACCCAAGTATATGGTTTTTAGCTATAAACTGCTGCCTAACCCCATCTATTAACTTTCAGAAAATCCCTTTAAAATGTGTGGGCCAGACACTTCATTATTCCTTTGTGCTATGAGCTGCTGTGTGCTGACAATGTGCTTAGATTATCAGGGTCCAGGGTTTATCTACACTTTTATTTAGCTTTTGAACATTCACAAGTATGAAACATAGAAAGAGAGATGAGACAGATTAGAGATGAGAGATAATGAGATCCATGAAATGCATATAACACGCAATGACACACTTCAGCTCTGCTACACGCCTCCCTCCCCTGGATAAAGACCTTATATTATCTGTAGCTTGTAGAGTAAGTCTCTGCACGCTGCTTGCCAGCAGGAAGTGTGTGTGTGAGCTTGTCCTTGTAATGGAAGGGGGAGGGGCTAGATGCAGAGAGCACTGCAGTGTGCAGACAGGAGAATCTCCCTGCCCGACCATAGTCAGAATATTTACCAACGGGCAACCAAAATAGTATACACCAGGACTGATAGAGGCAAATCAGAATCATATCTGTGAAATGCTGTATTTTTGTTAATAACATTGAATTAGAGAATGTTTTATTTTATTATCCTGAGTATATTTAAGAACCTTGTCTTTGTGGGAATAGCGCTTTAAGAAGCAACAAAACCTTTGCAGCTAATTTTTTTTGAATAGTGCAGGTGATAATAGTAAACTTTGTAATATACTTCATTTAGTAAAGCAGATTTTCGGTGTCATTTTTCTATTCCTTCTTTCTCCTGTAGTGAGTAGTGTATCAGAAAGCCTTTGATTCTCTGAGGAGATTACACTATCCAGAGACTGTAAAGAGTTAAGTCATCAAACACTTTATAGAGTTCCTTTATCTCTCAGCTGTCAGTGGATACAGGAAATAAAGCTGATTTACACAATATGCTTAAGTAAGGAAGAAAGGCAAGGGAAAAAGAAGGAGTCATGAAGATATATTTAATAATGTATATTACAAAGTGTACTATCATTTTCTGGACTAGTCAATCAGGCAATTTTGTGAAAAGTTTTGTTACGTTTTAAAGTGCATGTCTTCTCTAAAACATCATTTGATTTTATGATATAAATGTCCTGCTTATATTATATTGTTGGTGCTTTCTGAAAAAGATCTTTTACTCTTGTTGTAAAGAGTGCCCAGATTTAGAAAAACAGGTGCATTTAATGGTCACTTTATTAGAGACACCCATGAATAAGTCAACTGAACCCCTTTGCACTTCTGAACCCTATCAGTTGGCATAGATTCTAGTAGATGCTGCAATCAGGGGTGTTGGAATACACGGGCACTATGATATAGTCATATGCTTTCATAACCGATCCATGTTCATCTGACTGATTTCTGACCTTTCTCAGGGATGAGTTGTTTATACCCACAGGATCCCCTTTCATCTGATGTTTTATGATGCTGTCCTTAAAGGGCAGGTGTCTCTAATAAAGGAGCCATTTTTGTAGTGTCTTCCACACTCCACTAGAGGGCGCTTAGAAGTGTACTACTTTATGAACTCAGTAAGAACCCTGAATGTTCCTAAGCTCCCCCTAGTGGCGGCTGCAGATGGACAGCAAGGTTCCTTCTGAAGAAGACTTGGGGCTTTTTGTAAGACAGTTACTGTTAAAGACTAATTAGGAAATTAATGAGAACAATATTTTAGATCTAAAAATGGCGTGACAATAAAAGCTATTAACTTAACATTCCTATCAGAAATAGCACTATAAAGATACAAAGGTATAACACGTCTTTACTTATCCCTTCTTTTAACCTTTACCACTTAACCTTTTACATTGAAGTAATGAACGGGTTTCTATGGACAGGAACCAAAGTGAATATATGAATGCTGAATACAACACTATGGAATATGTCACAGATTTATTTAGAGTATTACATCTATCAGGAAGAGGAGATTTCCGAATACCTAATTGTTTCTGCCCCTAAAAAGCACAATGCAAGATACTCAAAAGGTAGATGTAACTTTCTATACAAGTATTATAAATTCTATATCTTCTTCCATCATAATATAGTCAGCTTATCTATTTATTACCTATCATATGAAATTCTTTGCAATAAGATGAAAGAGAAGGACCGGCCTGAGACTTCTGTTTTGTATTATGGCTTAGACATGTTTGTGGCAGCTCTAGTATAAATACTAGATTAACATATTAATAAGATACCATATATATATATATATATATATATATATATATATATATATATATATGTATATATATATATATACATATATATATATATATATATATATATATATATATATATGTATATATATATTACTTGAGTATAAGCCGACCCGAATATAAGACAAGGCCCCTAATTTACCATAAAAACCGGGAAAACGTATTGACTCGAGTATAAGCCGAGGGTGGGAAATGCATTGGTCACAGTCTCCACCCAGTATATAGCCAGCCCCTGTATATAATCAGCCAGCCCATGAGCCACAGTATATAACCAGCCAGCCAATGCCCCCACTATATAACCAGCCAGCTCATGCCCCCATTATATAGCCAGCCCCAGTATATAGCCAACCAATGGCCCCCATTATATAGCTAACCCCCTGTCCCCCAGTATATACCAGCCAGCCAGCCCCTGCACCCAATATATAGACAGCCAGTCACCTATATATAGCCAGTCTCCTGCCCCAGTATTTAGCTGGCCAGTCTCCTGTATATAGCCAGCCAGCTATTCCTAGCCTGCACAGTACTATATATATATATATATATATATATATATATATATATATATATATATATATATACAGTACTGATTGTCCTATCATGTATGTATGGTCACCGCACACTACTATACAGTACTACTACTCCTATCCTATATATATGGGCAGAGTGCAGTATTAATAGTCCTATGCTGTGTATATGGGCACAGCACCATACCACTACTTCTTTTCTGTATGGATATGCACTTTGCAGTACTAATTGTCCTATCCTGTGTATATTGGCACAGCACAGTACTACTTCTATCCTCTATATATGGGCACAGCACAGTACTACTACTACTATTCTTTAGTACAGCACTAATTGTCTTTTCCTGCATATATGGGCACAGCACAGTACTATAAATGCTATCTTGTATATATGGGCACAGTACACAGTCTACCCTGTATAGGTGAACATCCAAAGGAAATCCAGCATAGTCAAGGAGAATGCATTAAAATCCAGTTTCCTTTATTTCTTCATATTAAAAATTGCATGACAACACATAGAGCAACACATTGACTTAATCGGGACCATGATTAAGTTGATTTAGACGAAACGCATAGGTCTGACTTATCCGTGTGTTGCTCTATGTGTTGTCATGCAATTTTTAATATGAAGAAATAAAAGAAACTGGATTTTAATGCATTCTCCGTGACTATGCTGGATTTCCTTTGGATGTTTGCCTTATCATTGCGTGGAGGGTCCGCACGCTGAACATATCCGTGCATCGGGAGGATTGCATACCTAACCGCGAAGGTGAGCTGGCCACACCGTTTGTTTCTGCTTTATTTATACCCTGTATAGGTGGACACAGCACTGCCGCAGTACCACTATCCAAGATAGGTATGTGCATCACCTTTTCCATCTGAACCTTCTGGATGCGTCCAGGAGAGATGGATATGGGGACCCCTAATGTCAGTATTGCTGCTGGTTAAAGAATTACAGCCCAGACATTTATCAGCTGTGCTGTGCTTGTAGACTGGATTTACTATAAGGGAAGAGCAAGGTGCACTACACTGAAGTGGATATACTGTAAGTATCAGGAGGACAGCTGAACATATATGGCACGCTTTAAAATTACACACCAAACCAAAGGAATAGAAAAATACATCATATTTTGCAAAGTGTATTTAGTCTGTAAGACTTTCTTTAAACTAGATCATAGCACATCATCATTAGCTAGTAATTTGTTAATGGTAACTCCATGTACCCAAGGGTAAAATTAGTACAGAATGTATACATAATGGAGCATGCATTAGCTAAAGCAGACAAATATCACATGGAAAATATAGGAGATCCAGTGTAGACACTACAAATATAATCTAACGTATTATGATTTATTTTCATTTATACTTCATGTCTGAAGACCAAGTTATTACTGAAGGCTTATAGCAGAGCAGAAGTCTTTTCACTTGATTCATATGGAGATGGTAAAACCGAACTTACCTTTCCAGGCTGCAAACTTTAGCAGGTTAAATTGTTTCTTCAAATGGAAATTCAAGTTACCGGTAATCCCAAATGGAGACAGGTTTAGACCTAAACGCTTGCAGTAGGAACTATCAACATTTATTGGGCCAGTTAAAGGTCATCTACCACCAGGATGAAGACCTGTATGCAAACGAGCCTGAGGGGCTCCAGGCTCCATAGGTGTTAATGGAGCCTGGAGCCCCTTAGGCTCATTTGCAAATAGTCTTTCATGCTGGTGGTAGATGTCCTTTAACAAGGCAAAACATTTTTGAACGAGCACACCTCAGTTCACACCTCCTTCACCAGGTTCTGTCCCCCCTTATGTTATCACATAGAGGAAAAAAAAAAATAATAATAATAATTCTTACAGATTACGCAGTGCTGCACAAAGAATGCCAAATTCGTCTCTGTCCCCAATGGGGCTCACAATCTAAACAACCTACCAGTATGTTTTTGGAGTGTGGGAGGAAACCTGAGTACCTGGAGGAAACCCACACAAACACGGAGAGAACATACAAACTCTTTGCAAATGTTGACCTGGGTGAGACTTGAACCCAGGACTCCAGCGCTGCAAGGAAGAAGTACTACCCACTCAGCCACCATGCTGAAAAAATAGTATTTTTCCTTCCTCTATTATAACGGAGGTTAACTTTCTGTACATTGAAGCCAACCATTCACCTTCTGTTCTTAGTTTCTGTTACGCTTTCCTAAAACGGAGGGTGTAACGGAAACCCTGTTGCCGGTGTGAACTGAACTTTAGTTCAACATTTCAAAAGAAGATTAGGAACTGTGCCAGTAAGTGGCAGAATTGCTGACAGATCTTTCCTTTCTAACATGCAATTCGAGTTTTCTATGGCACAGTCCTTATTTAGTCTCATTCTCATATGTAGATTTATGTTGTTATTTTTATAATGAGCGCGCGCCATTGAGCAGGTCTGCTACCGACACATGCACTTAGTCATCTATAGAAATGATACCAGACATTAAAACTGCAGCCAGTAAAGCCTCATGACACACATGTTTAGTCTCTCCGTACTGGCAGCACAGCACAGACATGTAGCTGTACTATTATTTTAAGTGTAATATATGCCTTTAATATGACAGCTCCACTCTGTAAGCGGCAGCAGGGAGAGCACTTTATAAATAGTAACCAGCTCTGGAAAATATATTCTGCAAGAAGAACCAACTCTTCAAAATCTTTCACCTGCTTTGTTCAGTATCTTCAATCTATACCGAAAGCTTCCCCTTAGCGACCACCAATCCATTACAGTCACTATGGGTTCTAAGGTTTGGCTGCCATGTTTTTAAAAGGAACCTACCACCAAGGATCTACCTATTAAGGTGGATCAGGTGGCAGGATCCTCTAATCTATAGTAGGAAAGTCCTTTTAGGGCCAATCCTTTAGTTGCCCATATCTTTTAAAATTTTAATGCCCCTAATATGCTAATTTACTAAAGAGGCTACTGGGGGGTGGAGTACCCAGATCTGAGGCTACATGGCGCAGCTACTCAGGAGCCTCTTGCGTTCCGCCTACCAATCCAGCTTAAGAGTGCAGCTATGAGGAGCTTCGCAAACTCGTCTGAAAAAAGCAGAGTTCTGTGCATGCGCAGTAGCTCCGGCTTCATAGCCGATGCTACTCAGCCATCAGCCTGCACTCTGCGCATGCACAGAACCCGGCTTTGTTGAAGAGTGTGCGCACCTCCTCGTAGCTGCGGGCTGAAGATGGATTGGTAGGCAAATCGCAAGAGGCTACTGGAGCGTGTAGTAGCCGTGCCGTGTAGCCTCAGCTCCGGCTACTCCACGCCCCAGTAGTCTCTTTAGTAAATTTGCATATAAGGGCCATTAAAAATCCTAAAAGATTTGGGGCACTTAAGGCTTAGCCTAAAAAGGGCTATACTTCTATAGATTAGAGGAACCTGCCACCGGATCTACCTTACTAGGTAGATCTACCTTACTAGGTAGATCCGTGATGGTAGGTTTTCTTTAAGTTTTAAGGCAGAGCAAGATCCAATTCTTGCTGTTTAACCCCTCAGGGATTACCACAGAATTAACAACCTTTTTACAGCACTAACAATAGGGTTTCAGGCTAGGCTGCCATGTTTTTAGGTCTTAAAGGGGTTGTCCACTTTCAACAAATAAATGATATTGTTTGTGTAATGAAAGGTTATAGATTTTTCCATTATACTTTCTATATCAATTCTGTCCCTGGTCATGTGATGTCACACAGGTGCACGAGCCGCTATATCACAGAGAGTAATAAGAGCTGTGTGTTTTAAGAAGCAGTGCACCTGTGGGACATCACTTGACGAGGTAAAGCACTGAGGAATTTGATGGTGCTATTTATATAAAGATTATTTTTATGATCTAGAAAACCATGAGGAATTGATACAGAAAGTATATTGCATAACTTTACACTTTACAAATTATTTGCTTAAAGGACATTTACCAGATTACTTATGTATGCTCGTTACCTCTAGGGGATGATGGCGCAGTTTGCAGCTAACTCCCGTATTACTGAGAAAATTACTTTATAAAAATATGTAAATGAGCCTGAGGCGCTCAGACTCATGTCACCTGAGCGCCTCATGGCTCTGCATTTCCATAATTATGCACGCCCCTTGGCTCGCTTATTATTAGACAAAAATTAAACTCATTCCATAAAAACAAGCCCTAACACTGGAGAAAAATATCAAGTATGTATTATCTTTTTTTTTTTGTTTTACTATTAATCCCTAGTTTAGGTACACTATAATGGAACATGTTTCCTTGTATTTGTGCATTTATAAATGAATTCCAGATTTTTCTGGACACTTTGCACTTTATAAAAAAAATGACAGACCGTACAGGAAACTGGGGACACTTACTCATAGATCCAGGCACTGTGACAATAGTAATCTTTTAATATTTTTTTAATCTACGGTCTCATTCCTTCTAAAATCAACTTTTAAAATTATGCTAATGAACCATAGAAGGACACTGGGGGACTTTAGCAAAGCCCCTTAATGCTCTAGTTTCCCAGACTGTTACACTGTGCAGAGCACTTTCTGTAAAGTGCCGAGGGAGAAGGGGCATGGTGATACAGTGTAATGACCTGTGAAGCTGCATCATGGAGGAGCTCTGGTAACACCCCCAGAGCACTACTGGCTGATTAAAAGTTGATTTTAGAAGGAAGGTGGCCATGGATTACAAATATAAGAAGATTACCATAGTCACCATAGTCACAGTGCCTGGATCTATGAGTAAGTATCCCCGGTATATCCTGCTTGATTTTGATGATTTATTTCCTTTAACAAATGAAGTGTTTAGACCCAAAAGTATTCTTTTAAATGTACCTGTTCTATAAAACAGGTGTAATTACACTGATCAATATCCCCCACTGTACACACAATACAAATTCCTGCTTCCTCTCGGGCAGTATAAAGCAAACACTTCCCAGCCAACAACATCGGTGAAAGCCCATAACTGTTGTGGTGCTGCCAGCCAAATGGCCATGTGTGCAGTCATCCTGCACAAACTGTGCGGCACAGACGATTACTGCTCACTCCGAGCCAAATAACTCATCTAGACCCAAAGCGTTATCTGCTTTCTCATTAGGAAAGTTATATACAATACCGTGATACTCTATCCATCAAATCATTTCCACTGGCTTCCAAACAGGGAAAAAAAGAAAAATAGCATGAGCCGAACTTTAAAGGGAACTTGTCACCAACTTTTATGACCCCAAACTAACAGCATCCTAAGGTAGGGAATGAAATATCCTTTATCCATCCATCTCTCCTTTATAACTATTTGTTTTTTTCTTTCTACTATGTGTATGTCTCTTATATAAACATATATTTCATCTATCAGATATCTATCTATGGCTTTATATCTTTTATCTATCCTGAATACTCACAGTGTGACAATATGGGGCATTCAGAGTGCGGTAACTTATGTCTTATTTTGCTTCCCGTTACCCTGGACAGCATATGTTGTTGAGAGGAGTGTTAGAGGAACAACCGTGACAAAGTGAGCACTACTCTTTTTATAGGGAGTGTGTATCCATAGTCATTCCCTGCTTAACAGGGTTTGCGCATGAAAGCAAATTCTCAAATTTCATTCCCTAGTGATGTTCACAATTTTACTCAGTTTTATTGCTGTTTAGCTCCTATCTCTCAGTGATGGACAGTGTAAGATTCCAGAGTGTGGGCAGGGACGCTTTAAGCAGACACTTCATGATTCTTCTAGTGCTGTTTGCTGACAATGTAGTTAGATTATCAGGGTAGGGAGAACAGCTCAGTGCAGCATCAGACGAAAGAACAATATGTCTGCTGACCCTAAAGTCAGAAGATCCAGGATCGGGTCCAGGGGCAAACAAAATTGTGTCCACCAGGACTGATAGAGACAGGTCGGAATTATATCTGTGAAATTCTGTATTTTGTTAATAACATTGAATTAGAGAATTTTGTTATCCTGAGTATATTTAAGAATCTTGTCTATGTGGGAATACCCCTTTAATGACCTGTTTGAATATGAATTATGTTTATCCCTGGAAAACCCCTTTGAGGCTGCTTGACCATAAGCAATATGTTCTTGTTCTTGGGAGACTTACAAGCAGGTGCAGCCAGCTTGGGTGCAGGCTCTTAGTTATATAGTCTGGACCTCTCCTGGTAGGATCATATTCCTATCTAGCTCTGCAAGGGTTAATTCACTCTTTCACTGAAGCTAGACAAGGCAGAGATGGAACCTGAAACTTGGCTCTGGAATTAATCCACCTGTTTTTTGCACATCGTTTTAGAGTGTTGCCTATTTTTATTTTTTTTTAATTACTCAGTGTTCTTGCCATACTCTGACGGCAATCACCCTTTATTGGTATACATCAAGCAGTGCTGCTCCGGACCTTTGTATGTAGCTTCCTTTCTTTCTATCTTTCCATTTATTCTATCTATCCATCTATATCTACCTATGTTTTTCTATTATCTATCAATCGATCTCTATCTACATCTATCTCTACATTTGTCTATCTATCTTAATAAATGAAGATCCAGAGCACCAAAGCTAAGAGTGGGTGCAAAGCCGTAGAGCCTCGGCCTGGGTTTCCAATAATGAATAGTTAATAGTCCTGCCAATTTCTTGGATTATCTATCTATCTATCTATCTATCTATCTATCTATCTATCTATCTATCTATCTGTCTTTCTATCTCTGTTATCTATATCTATTTATCTATGCATCCATATCAATTTCCATATATATATATATATATATATATATATATATATATATATATATATCTATTATATATGTATAATTTATTGTTAATTTAACTTTCTTTAGCACAAACTTTTCAACATTGTTGAAATCTTTTTTAACCCTTTTTTTCATAGCTCCAAAAGACTTGAACGCTGGTAAATATATCTACATACGTTAGAAGCCACAGATCTGGCTAATGGGGCATGTAGCTGGATGATGCAATTTTAACCCTTACAAGTACATGCAGCAGCTGGGATGGCGACGCCAGTCTGTTTTTTCTTTTAACTGCATCCTTCCCGTCTGCAGATTTACCAACCATCATAAACAAATACATCCCATAATTAAATTGCAGCAAGTGAGATATGTCAAAAGGAAATTTCTTTCTAGAAATGCGATCCAGGATTTAGTTATAACGCTGCACATTATAGCCTGTAACGTTATTACTATTGACAGACCTGCTGGTAGCTTTATTGATATGGTGCAATAATATGAGTTTCGTAACATCATATCTGTGAACTATTGCCAGTTTGTCTCCTTACTTTTATATATATAGATATATATATATATCTATATATATACATATATGTGCTATTATAACTGTGCAAGGATGTTTATACCAATCTACCAAATTGTTTTCTCAAAGCAACAGATTTGTCCCTTAAAATAAAAAAAAAGAATGCAACTAAATTTCTGATTTGAAAACAAAAATTCAAGAAGCGATAAAATTTAGACAGATGAGAAAGCATAAAAGAGTTTATGTTTCTCTTGTTTGTAGTATTAATATTTATGTAGTTTTATAGTATTTTGGTAGTTTATGCCTGTGTTATCCAACCCACAAAATACAGATTTGAGGATTCCCTTTTAACACTTAATGTGCTGAGCCAGAAATCATACAGTCACATCGATCGCTCTAAATCTTTATGAAGGTTTTTGTTTCAGCTGCCAAAATGAAATGTATTCCACGTCAGCCCGTCCAATCTAGGTTTATTTTCACACCATCTCTTCTGATGCTTCGCGTTTGTTCCCAGTGATCGGTCAATGAACATCAATAGAAAAATAATACAATTCTGATACCTTAATACGAGTGTTGATATTGAAATCTGTCATTTAGATATCATAGAAACGACACATCGATACACGAAACAGGAAACCTATTCAGAAATCAATTATCTCGCCTCTATTGTATGAAGCACCTTTCAAACAACTAGTATTAATGAGAAGACATGACTATCGAAGCCCCATTAATTTTACTGACAAATTGGTGACCACTTTAGTCCTTCATTGAAATTCCATTAATCTCCAGCATCTAGGTCCGATGTAAAAATCAAAAATTTTCTACTCGGAGCTTGTTACTAACCTGCGTATGAACTTGGCTTATTCTGCGCATGAACTTACCGTCTCTCTATGAATCAGCATAAAACGTATCCCCCGTATTATCTACGTTATACATTTGTGATATGTAATTACATTACTTGTATGCAGTTAACTGTAGATTTTTGTTCTTCTGCTCAGAACCATGTAAAACCAATCACTTTATACCCAGACTGTGATAATTACTACTAGCAATCAAGTCTAGGCATCACTGATCTGAAGTGTACTAGGATTTCATTAGAAGATATAACTTATTTGACTTTCCTACAGTACCTAATAATCCATAAAGAAACCAAAACACATATGGCTTCGGGGAATAACTGGGAAATTAGGAGGCCATTGGGGAACCGGATGAACTTTTGAACCAGAGGAATAGTGAGGGAGAAATAAGAGAGATTCCTAATGTATATAGAAATATAGGGATGTGACCTTTTCGGTACCTTGAAAATTACATTAGCATTATGAAAAATACTTATCTTGTTTAGCGTTCATAATCTATCAGTTTATAGACTTTGGTTGGTGTGAACCACAAAAGAAAGCAGTCAAAAGGACACAATAACAATAAGATTTAATAACAGACCTCGCCGTGACCTGGGCTAATTTCGTTTCACTCATTGTTAAAAATTCTGCCTGCAAAGATTTAATAGAGAAATCTGTGACAGCTAACAAAAAAAATACAAAAAAAAAATTGAAAACTAAAATTTGAAGATGAATCCAGATATATTTTTATAAACAGTAGAGATTAATGAATAAAAAAATATAACAATTTTCTTGCAATAAAATAGGGCGCTGGAAAGTTCACTGAAGGCAACGAGACATGATGTAAGGCCGAGAGAGACTGCTCATTCAGGCGGATTTAACTATTCGTATTCCAGATGTAACGTGAAACATTTCGACCCTGCCAGTGCTTCTAAAAACTCAAGCAAAAGAGCCACAGACGGATCAGGTGTTAGATCCAGAATACGAATAGTTAAGTGTGGAGGCCCAGATATGACAGATATCTGGACCGGACACATGACAGGTTTGTAGGCCCTCACTGCATATACCTTTGAACTCCTTATTTTTAATATAGTCATAAAATTTGAATTCCCATTAAATCAGTGGATTTTATGGTTCATCGTTATAGACTTATCTTTAAATGATATTGTTCATACAATAAACATGTATTAAGTCCCGGCCTGATCTAAATCTAATAAGTGAGCATTAAGGGAGCTATTCTCGGATAGTTACTGATGAATACTCCAGTAAAGCAAAATAGTGTTTCATTTCTTATAAAAGTAAATCATTTTTGGGGGGCAGAACAAGATGGAATATACTAACTTCTCCCATGTATAGGGGTAAAGTTCTGCGAATGACAAAATATGTTTCCCTGAATCACTGAGTACAGTATTTATGACACATGCATGCGGCTCACTTATCCCTGCTCTGCAATAGACATAATTTTATACCCCATAAAGGCAATTTATGTATCCAACGGGAATGATCTGGATAACATAAAACCTTGAGTGCTGTGTTGCAGGAAGCATATTTTAGTTTGGCAATTGTACTTCGAGACAGAGTGGCCCTGCCTGATCATCATATCGTGTCACAAAGCATTACTCAATCATAACTTTATAACCAACTTCTAATGCCTTCACTCCCTGCATGTAATTAAATCACAAGAGACCACATACAATGCCCAGGGAAGTCATTGCAAAATATCATTTGCTAACTTTTCCAAAACGGTTCTTTATGTACAGCGTCATCAATTATTGCTGTTTAGAAAGAAGAAAATGTTAGCATAAAAGAGTTATAGGAGTAAATGGTTCTGGGCATTGTCTACTGCATATAGATGACTGCTTCTGAATACTGGCCCCATAAATGTCCCCTTTTAAAAAAAAAAAATGAACATTTATATAGTATGTCCACAGTTTATAATAACACAACGCGGAAAATTATTCAGAGTAGCCATTAAAAAAAGAAACAAATTGTTTGTTATTATTTTTATTTTATCAAACTTTTTTTAAAAAACATTTTTTATCAAATATTTTTTTAACAAATGGTAACATAAACAAAATAATAAAGTATATATATATATATATATATATATATATATATATATATATATACAGTATATATTTACAGGGGTGGGGATGGGGGGGGCATAAGGGTAAGGAAAGTTGATTATTGATATATATTACATCTCTGTACTGTTTTGCAATGTAATATATACTGCAGTATTGCTGTACTGTTATACTTATGTAAAAAAGTAGATAGAAAGAAGTTTTATATATATATATATATAGGGATATTGGTGGGCATAGGGGTAAGTAACGTTGATTATTGATATCTTTACACTGGTTTGGTAATGTAAAGTAATATACACTGTAGTATTGCTGTACTGTAAAAAGAAGATATATATGTATATAGTAAAACAATAAACAAATATAGTAAAACAATAATGTTTTATTCAATTGAATTGTTTACCAGGAAATGTGAAAAAATTATTGTAGTTAAAATTATTTTAATTATCAAGAAATATAAAAATGGGATTTTTTACCTAATATCTATATTTTTTTAGATAGCAAATATACCTAGAACCAGAATATCACTCTCATATATATTTTTTTTACCAACCAGGAAGTATATACTTATCATATCAAGAAAAAATCCAAACGGTAGATTAATCATATAGTAAGAAATGATTCAAATTAGGAACAAAAAAAAACCTGTAAGAAAATCTATTTCTTCAATTAATGTGGAGGACAAACTATGTAAGGGAAAATGATATGTGGAAACCACAATACAAATGACATAATCCCTAAGTGAACTGCTATTTAAATATATTTTGCAGTAAAATAAAATCAATTTCATTTAAAGAGCCACTAGAGGGAGCTCTTCAGTCCTAAAAGATTCAGAGTGAAGGAAAACACACATAATGGCCGTAACCTTAATTTATTTTAGGTTTTTGTCTGAAACCCTGTAATACAATTATTTAGTATCTTGTTACAATAATTTGTAGGAGAGCGCAGCGTATGGAAAAATAAGCAGAAGCATACCTTCAGAAGGCAGCTCCTCATCCTTATCTCGGTCAGAGGCAAGAGAAGTTGTGTCAGGGGGGTGAGGAAACCCATCAGCCTCTTCCACATCGTCTGAGTCTCCTGGAGGGAAAGAAAAAAATGTCACATGTCTACAACTTGTATAATCTGTGCCTGCTGGATCTGTATCAGCCTCTTGGTTGCTTTTTCTAAACTGTAGACACAACTGAAGTTGAAAATATTTGTCTGATATCATATTTACCATGTATAAAGAAGAATTGTTTTAAAATTATTTAGAATAGTTGCACTAAAATTGTTTTTAAAAAATCAATAGTAAAAGACAATCAAGTTATCACTTATAGCACTGTTATTATTTCATAAAATAAAAAATGTTAGCATTATTTTTGTTGTCTGCAATGTTATTTTCATTAGATCATTTGAATTTTTTTACAAAAATATATATATATATTTTAGTATTTACTTTTAGTTTATTTGCCTGCAAGTTGAAGTAATATGTGACTTTTTAAAGCTGCATTTCATAAATATGGAAAAAGAGTTATTAAAAATGTACAATTTATAAATATATATATATAGAGAGAGAGAGATTTTTCATGCTGTTGTTGTCACATCTCTCCAACCCTCCCCCCCCCCCCCATTAGCTTCTGCCAGGTTGAAGGGGGTGTACTATATTTTAAGTCACCTCACAAGTAAAATCATTACTCTAAACGCTTCCAGACTTACATCTCTTGTTATACAGTGATCTATCATTTTCGAGAAAAGTGTCTTTATCTTTATGTAAATGACCCCCCCCCCCCCCTTCCTGCCTTATCCAGAAGTAATATTTCGGGTTATTTTTTACTAAGTGGGTTCTCCAGATAGTTTCTCACCCATGTGAACACCATCCTGATGCTACCCCCAACTTCTTGCAGGTGGTGCTGCCTAAGGCAAAAGGCTCAACTCACTTCATGGATAGTGCAACGCTGGGGTACTGCCATACCTGTTCATGTACCAATTTTGCTTGTTCTAGAACAGATGCTAATTATAGTTCTAAGGGGTGCTTAATGCCATTTGCAAGCATAGAAAAAAATTAAATCCAATAATGAGGTATTGTCTGGGTGATTTGGGGGATCTAGTAGATTGACGATTCCCTAAGATATTACTGGAATAAAAATAAAGATGCCTAAAAGTCCTAATATATATATATATTATGAAGAAATATGAAAGTTTGTGCTACAGCCTGTAGTAAAACTCTCCATTTTATATTTTGGCTTTTTTAATCACTTTCCATAGAGACTCCCAAAAGGAGAAGTACATAGTTACATAGTTAATATGGTTTAAAGAAGACACATGTCCATCAAGTTCAACCAAGAAAGGGAAGAGATTGGATGGGTTATTGATGCAAGGGAGACAATCTATATTATAACATAACCGCCAATGTTATTTAGATGCAGAAAGGCATTTAGGCCGAAAGAATAAGGAGAACATGTCCAAACCAAGCGCCACAGTGTAGAATCTACAGTAAATACTGTGTATCAATCTACAACCATTGGGGCACATTTACTAAGAGTAGTGAAAACTGCACTAAATGCAATTTGCCTGTGTATAATTCAGGGGGTGGCAGATTAAGGATTTTTGGCACCTGTTCTGATGCCCCCTGCATTTTCCCAAAAGAGTACACCAACTTTTTTTGGTGCACATAGGGCGTGCAACAGACTTTGCATGACAAATCTGGAGCACGGTCTGACTGAGCAGCGGAACTCCCCCGAATATGTGTTGCATAGTGGTTAGTGCAGCTGCGCCACAAAACTGTTTTTTATGCGACACAAATTTGGTGCAGACACTTCTTAAATACCTGTGCAAGCAGTTTGCACCTAAAAGAATGTGCAAAGTCCACAAAAAAACTGGCGCACAGCACTTAGTAAATTGTTCCCCAATGTACGGAAAGTTATAAATAATGAGAAATAAAGGAATGTACAGTAATATTTGTTAATTTAATACAAAAAAATACATAACAGTTCATGCACTAGTAATTTCAAATTTGCCAGGTTATGTTTTTTATAATAATTGATAATATATACCGTATATTCTCGAGTATAAGCCGACCCGAGTATAAGCCGAGACCCCTAATTCCAACACAAAAAAACTGGGAAAACCTATTGACTCGAGTATAAGCCGAGGGTGGGAAATGCATTGGTTACAGCCTCCCAGTATATAGTCTGCCAGCCCCTGTAGCATGCAGCCTGTCCAGCCCCTGTAGTAGGAAAAAAAATAACACTGTACTCATCTTTCCGACGTCCCCCATAGGTCCTATTCTGTCTCAGACTGTCTCAGACAGAAGAGGACCTATGGGTGACGTCAGAAAGGTGAGTTTTGTCTTTGTTTTCAGTTGACTCGAGTATAAGCCGAGTTAGGGTTTTTGAGCACAAATTTTGTGCTGAAAAACTAGGCTTATACTCGAGTATATAAGGTAGTAAGTTATCGTTTTTTCTTATTTTATATTTTGTTTTACTCTATAAAAGTTTAGATTCTGCAGAAAGTACATTTTGCTCATACTACTGCACCAGAAGGCGCCTTGATTTAAAATAGATAGATAGATGATAGAAAGCTAGATAGATGGATAAAGAAAGAAAGATTAAAAAAAATATATGACATTAAACAATGAGTTTATGAAACTTCTATGTGACATTGGGGCTCATTTACTAAGGGCTCCGTGGCCACACTTTTGTCGGGTTTCCCGAATTTTTTCCGTTTTGCAACAAATTCCGCTGGGATTTTGACGTGATCGGATTTGACGCAATTGCGCCAGCTTTCACGCAACAGAAATTGGGGGGCGTGGTGGCGGGCAACCCGGCGGATTCTGAAAAACTGCGGAATTTAAAAAACGAAATGTGTCGCAAGATAAAGCACTTACATACACCGAGAAGAACCAGGTGAGCTACGGTGGACCTCGGCGCAGCAGCGACACCTACTGGATACCGGGTGCACGACCTTAGTGAATCCCGGCAGAACCCGAATCCACGTCGGACAACGCGCCGCAGGATCGCAACTGGACCGTGTAAGTAAATGAGCCCAATTCTCTGTGATAAATACTTTAGTTACTCTACAGGGAGTGGATGGAGTAGATATTTGTCCACATTCCCTATTATGAGTTCTCTATGTAGTGGCCAAGCTGTATAACTGTAACACAGGTGAGTTGCACTTTCCTGGCTTGGCCACTACAAAGATAATGGAGCTGGTCTCCCCCCATCTTCTGTGTTGATTCAGGTGCCTGAGGCAACCAGAATCAGCTAATCAGTGGCAGTCCTAATGTTGGACCCCGTCCAATCTCCTGACAATGGCATATCCTATAGGCGGGACATCAGTTTCAAAAAGTTGGAAAGAACACTTTTAGGCTGCATTCATACAACTGTTGGGGGACATATATAGGTCCACCATAGGCCGGCAACGGCCGCGCGGACGGTACGTGCAGCACCACACCACTCCATACACGGGCAAAAGATAGGACATGTCCTATCTTTCCCAGTGTTACGGCACCGTGCACCATGCATCGCTTTGGAGAAGGGAGGGGTGACTCCTCCTCCTCTCCACCGCGGCGAAGGTATGCTCGCCGGGATATTCATCCCGTGTAACCGCACAAGGAACTGATCACTGCTAATAGAGGAGCCACAAGTGTCGAGCCTCCAACAATCTAAAACTGATGAGCTATCCTATGGATAAGACACACGCTAGAAAACCCCAAGGCACTTGTTACTACTTAAAAGAGAGTCATTTGGCAAGTTTCCAAATATATTCAGTCGCATCTAAGGCAGGGGGACTAAGGCGTGAACGCGGTTCCTGACTTTTCCCCTCTTAGGTAAAGTGGGTTGTGCCAGGGTGGTCTCATTTTGCAGATGACAGCGCCACACAGGGCCTGGCTTAGACCAGCGCATCTTGGTATATCGGTCGGTATTTGGTGGCAGAGATATGATGCACATAAATCTGGTGCATGATACCCCATCGCTTGATAAATTCCCACTCTTGGAGTCAACACAGGACAACTTTTTTATTGCGTCAACACCAGATGAAGTATTGTTGCTTGCTACAGGTTTTTTTCTCACTTGACTCTCTTACGCATTTTTACCCTTGTGATAAACTTATGGTATCTTTATACAGTATGGTACAAGTTGAGTTGAGTCAGTAAATCTGATTCGATATTTAAATGACCTAAATATGATGGGTTAATTGTAAAGCTGGAAAACTACTTCTGCCCCCAGAAATAGGATATTTTGACAAAATGTAGCATTAACATAAACTTGGAGAAGGTGGCACAGTTCCATTCCGACAGTTGTGCTTCCGCGTCATAATAAACTTCTGTCATCATTTTCATCTAAGTCTTGATGCGTCTGGTTAACCATGAATGCAAACAAAATAATTGTATAGACATTTTTTTCGATTTTCTGCAGTTCTAGGATGAGGAAAACTAGAAAGCGTTCTGTCATCATTCTGCTATGTGGTAAATGGCGCTGCCAGTGTGTTTCTTCTGACAGTGCTAAAATACAATATGTAGAAGAATCCAAGCCAAAAACACAGTGCTAATGTATGGATATCATTAACCTCAGGGGAAGTCATAAACTTTCCGAAATTTCAACATTTTTCAATGTGATGTGATGGAAAGTGATTTTGAAATTCAGAGTATATATGTAGATCATAGGGTACATGCCAAGGAGTGACAGAGATAGAACAGTATAGTAGTATAATGTACTTAGTAGTACCGGTACTACAAAGGCAACCGCCTAAATGTAATATAAAATACATCTTATATATAATGTACAGTATATGACACGCATAGAAATCTCTTGGGCCAAACTTGTATATATTAAAGAGTATATAAGCGAAAAGCCGTGTTATTTTGCGTAGATGTGTTATAAGTGAGGATTTCTCAGTAATACGGAGTCTTCCTACGTGACACCACAAGGCGTGCCTATGGCTTTATAGTAGACAGCCGCAGAGACTCATTAGTGGAGATTGATTATCACAGTCTTAAATTAGACCAGACTGGCAGAAGATGCGCCAAATTTATCAGTGTCTCATGCTGTGTGATAGAGCTGGCGCATCCTATTAGATTTGTTAACGCTTTCATCTTCCTTATATAAACAATGGACAGAATTTAGTGCATTTTAAAGAGCTTCCACAGCCCCTTATTATTCCAAACTGGTAGATTTATAAAGACTGGTGTTTCAAATGATAGAGATTGTGGGTGCCAATTGTGCTAAATTCATTGAAAACCTTTGTCTTTTGGGCAATTCTACAGGCAAAAAATAAAATTGATGCCTGCCATGAGATCACACCAATATTTTTGCCCCCTTTTGGATTTGGATTGATAAAGCTGCCTTTTAGTACACCACACTATTTTGTTTAACTTTGTACATGAATACCTTTGAAATGTGTAACTTTTTGCACAAAATCTGCTTCGGCCGGACATGGAAAGTTTATTTTGTGAAGGTCAAAGTGTTTTCAATACATCATATGATTTTAGACACTAAGGCAAGTTTTGTGATGCAATGAAGGCCTTATACACCCTTAGTAAAGTTCTTTACTATAAATAATAAAAAACCCTTTATTTACATCTCATTTGGAGCCTATTTGTTGAGCATCTCCTTTTGTTTTAGCATATGACATCCATAGATACACCTGAAGAAGCCACACAGGAGGCGGAACGCGCGGGGTGTCATGCTCCTTCCCCAATCTACCTGGTGATACTGTATATAGCCCTCATTTATCCTTGTTTACATCATACAGTTACTTTCAGCTTTTTCTGAAGGCCATTGTGACATTTTTTGACTATGGAGAGATTATGGATGTCAAAAATATTTTGTATAGCACGCATCAGATCAGACTTAGTTTGACCTTGTAATTCTGTGTACCTATTTAACCAGATACAGGCTATATTTTTACTATTGTGATTACGGAGCACATGCATGTTTGTTATCCTTCGTGTACTGAGGTACACGCATATGTATGTGTTTTTTTAAAGGTGATTGTGTGGTGGATATTTAATAAAGATGTATTTATTTTTCATATTTTTGGATCATACTTGTTTATAACCTATATACATCCCTCTTTTTCTTGGTTCTCATCTTCAGATTCATGAAATGTGTTTCACGTTCTTCATGAATCTGGCGCACCTTGCATTGCTTCAACAGAGTGCACCAACTTTTTTTGGTGCACCTTTAACATAGAGCATGCAACACATTCCTGTAATACTTCTATCATATAGACATATGCATAATGAACAAATCTTATCTGCAGGGGAACCTTATTGCGATATCACATTGCATAATGTCGTATGACAATCTCTGCCATCTCTGTAGGGATACTTATGCTCCATTGTTTGTGGCCCATGTAAGGTCCGGTGATGACAGTAGAAGACTGCGCCATAATTTGCAGCCTGTGAGGTCGGCTCATATAAGGGGCATTGGAAACTAAGGACGTGTGTATGAGTCCATAGAGATTTAGTTGTTCGTGTGCTATCCATGTGTTATCAGTTGAATCAACAAATGGCACATGGACAAATTTTTTGTGTGCTTGTAGCCATCTGATACCATAGTGTTTTTTGGTGTCAAATGTGTTTAATAATTAATCATTTTCCAACCAACTATAATAATTGTCTTTATAAAGGAGAGTGTATAAATATCTTACACTCTCCCTCAAACAATAGCCCTAAAATCTCTTCACTAATGTTATGAATTTATTTCAATGAACTGTAAGCAACCCCTTTCTCCGGACCTGTAACGTGGGACTGAATCCTCATCCATCTTTGTCGAAAGGCACTTAATATCTGTTACTTGTATTTTGCCAAGTAATGCTGTGATTGAAGTTTATGAGCATTATAATTAGGAACATTACACACTAATCGGACATTGAAATGAAATGTATGTTCAAAAGAATGCTTAGAGCCCCATTAGTTCACAGTCATTCTATTCCAATCCGAAATACTGTCACCGCTGCCTTGAGCTTGTGCCAATGACAACAGCATAAATTCTGCATCTCATTTCTGTGATCGTAAAATTAATGATCAGTTTAAAAATACTTCTTTGTAAAAAGTTATAGCACACGACGAATGCTGGGATCTCAGCTAGAGGCAGAGAGGGATAATTAAAACTTCACAGCTAATTAAAATGTCCTGCCAAATGCAAGTGACGGAGCCGCGGAGATGACAATGACAGTGGAGATAATTGCAGGGAGGAGACAGGTGGAAAATCTGCACTGCTCTTACTCTACTACATCGCCTTACCATTCATTATAGGAAGCTTGCTTCTAAAGATTCCTCATACAAATTTACTCATCGTGAGTAAAAGGTAACGTAAAGTTAGAGTAGACATGATTAAACTGTCGAACTGGGGTACGTTAAAAGCATCCAATAAAATTATTCTGGGGATCCTCCCTTAATCAAGGCAATATACCACAGTAGCCTCCAAAATAGGTTTTGTTCTGCTGTATCTCTAGGGTCCAGTATTAGGTCAAACCATGGACCTCCCAGAGCAGTAATGGCAAACCTTTTAGATCATGAGTGCCCAAACTTCAACCAGAAGCCACCTTTTTATGGCAAAGTGCCAGCAAAGCAATTTAGGCAGTAATTTATTGTTGAGGACACCAACGCAGTTGAAAGGAGTAGGGTAAATTCGGACTATTGCAGCTTCTCTATAGCGTCCCTGTGTACAGGAAGAATCTATTCTGGGGTGATGCCCTAGATGCCCACAGAAAAGGCTCCGAGTGCCGCCTCCTGCACCCGTGCCATAGGTTCGCCGCCACTGTCCTAGAGGATCCTCTAGTACTCTGGTAGACCAGTCTGATTCTGTATTAGATTTTTCATCCAGTAAAATCTGGGTCAGATAAAGGCAGATTAGTCTAAATTTAGGAAATATGCCAATACATTTTCCAGTTTGAGATAAGGAAGCTGTCTCCATAAGGAGTCTTCTTACTTCCCTGACTTAGTCTTAATTTACACTACCTATTTGTTCCCACAATTTGGCACATTTTTTGTGCCTGTGTTTTTGCACAACACAGAGAATCAGTACATGTCGAGCTTCAAAGAAGTCGCAAAAAAATGTGCAAAAAATTGCACAAATGCAAAAAACGGAAATTAAAAGATAAATCTGCTCCATGGTGTTGAAAATTTTAACCATGTCCCGTTTCTGGTTTTAATAAAAAGTAGTAATCTGGCACATTTTCAACAACAAATCTAGACCACATAATGATTGAAAGTGGGCACTTCCTATGCCACTGTATGGTGGTTTCACCCAATAGTATTCACATCTGTTAGATTTGACTGCAGGTTTCATCAAATTCAAAAATGGATTAAGTTAAAGGTGAATGGCCCACATTAATCAAAAATAGTGCAAACTGGCTGTGTATAGTGCAGTGTGCGACAGATTCTTCAATGTGGCTCCCGTTCTTCAGGAATCCGGCGCTCCCTGCACTGCTCCGACGGAGAGCACCAACTTTGGTGCACCTTTAACATAGCAGGTGTGACACAATTCTGTCAGACTCTGCATGATAAATATGTTGCACGGTCCGAAAGCCCATTTCAGATCCAAATTTTGTCTGCAGCCAGGACATAAATGTGGTGTGGACACTTTAGAAATACATATACAAGCAGTTTGCACTGAAAAGAACGTGCAAAGTCAGACAAAAAACTGGTAAACTGGTTTTTGTGAGCCAACATAGTTATGTCACAGGAAGACTTTTACTTTCGAAAAAAAGAAATTACCAAATACTTTTTCGTTATGGAAACGTTGAGCAGATCATCCCTGGTACACACAGTGGATCTAGTAGTATATAAGAGCAGAAAAAAATGTATAACATGGTTGGTCTCGACATAAGATAGACAGCAGCGAGCAATAGCTCGCACTCATGTATTCAAGGGACGGTATCACATCCATCTGCAGGCAAGTGAGAAGCAATGTGGTTAGGATACAAAGGAACAATACTCCCCTCATTCACAGCTCCAAAACATCAGAGGCTGGACAAGGGAGCGGGCTTCTCCATCACTGCTCTGGTGTCACGTCCTGCCTTTGCTGTAGACATGGTTACAGAGCAATGACTTTACCATAATGGTGTTACTAGATATAATACATGTCTCTGCTCCTCTGATGCATTTTCATCACTGGTTAATAAGAGACTATAAGTCTGGTTGCCCATTAACTGGTTACTCAGTGATGGCAGCCATTAAGGATGGATTGAGCCATGCTCAAATTGGAACCCCCTAGTGATGTTTACAAAATAAAGATCATTTTTAACACATTACTTTACAATTTTGCTCAGTTTTATTGTTGTTTTAGCTCCTATCACTCCCTAGGTGGGTAGGGACTTTCTCAGCAGACACATTATGATTTTGAGTGCTGTGAGATGCTCCGTGCTGGCAATGTGGTTAGATTATCAGGGTACAAGGTTTATATACACTTTCATTTAGCTTCTGAACATTCTCTTGTATCTGACACATAGAAAGAGAGATGAGAGATGATGAGATCCATGATATGAGGGAAAAATGGAGTGGAGCAGCACTGTGTATGGAAAAAATTCCGGTATGGGTGCAGGCCCCCGTAAACCCGACTCAAGGGTAATCCAAAAAAGCAGAAAGCGAGGCAGCACTCTTGGATAATCAAGGTGTTTTATTCACCCATTGTGGCAGGTGCGACGTTTCAGCTCCTCAATGGAGCTATTTTCACAATGGGTGAATAAAACACCTTGATTATCCAGGAGTGCTGCCTCGCTTTCTGCTTTTTTGGAGATCCATGATATGGATATTACAAATGACATTCTCAGCTCTGCCACATCTCGGCCATAACCTACACTGCCAGATCTGCTGTCCCTCCATCCCCTTCCTGGATAAAGACCTTATCTGCCTGTAGCTTGTATCTCTCCTAAAGCTGCTTGTCGGCAGGAAGTGTCTCTGTGTGTATCAGTGTGGGCTCATCTTGGAATGCGAGGGTAGGGTTTGGAGGCAGGAAGGAGAACAGTACAGCGTCAGACAGGAGAACAATATGTCCTTCTTGACTCCAGACTTATGATTTACGGGGCAATCAAAATTGTAAAAAGGTATTGCCTGATTTCTTCACTCTTATTCTGCTCTCTATGGCTAACACGGTACAAATCTACACTACCAGGACTGATAGAGACAGGTTGGAATTATATCTGTAATATGCTGTATTTTTGTTAATAACATTGAATTAGAGAATGTGTTATTTTGTTATCCTGAGTATATTTAAGAATCTTGTATTTGTGGGAATAACCCTTTAAAGGGGATTATGAATTTAAAATATGTTGCAACTATGCATTTTTTTAAAAACAAAGTGGGTGGGGTGTGACAAGATCGAAGATGATGAGTGAAGGTCCGACTGCTGGGAGCTCCTCCATTCTTTAGAATGCGACCCCCCAGCAATCCAGAAAATGGGGGTCTTCTTTAAGGGATTTACTTATAAGAGGTTGTCAGGTTTTAGCAAATAATGGTCATGTGATATCACACAGGTGCACAGCTCATAAACACAGCTCTGATTACACTCATGCCATGTTTATACGTGGTGTTTGATTTGTGTCTACAAGTAAGACCAAGCCTCTCCTCATTGTGATTCAAAATGCAATTTAGATGCCATGTGTGAGCACTTGGTGTAAACGTCAAAACTTCTTATAGAATGAAAGAAGACAGAGATCTAGGAAAAAGTTAATTTGTAAATTGGTAGAGAAAGTACATTGGATAATTTAATGTAATTTTTAGTGAAAGTGAACATACTCTTCACTAGAGATGGTTGGACCCGATTTTCCCACTCTGGTTCGTGGTTAAGATTTGGTTGCACAACCCAGACTGTATCCAGCTATATCCAGCAAATTGACGCCTCTAACAACTAGCCATGGCTATTATTGGCCAGGCCTCTTCTGCAGAAGCCTGCGGGCACAATGTGATGACATCCTCCAGTCTGCCAGCTTCAAGGAGTGTGCACAGCTGCGGCAGAGCAGGAAGCATGACTGCTGCCTGGGAAAGAGGAGAGGCGAGTATATGCTTTTTATTTTACTAAATAAAGAAATCATTAGTAGGAGGGACCCTAAGTGGTAAAGAAAAGTTGGGGACATATCCACCAAAAAAAGTGTCCTTGCCGATTTTGCGCCTTTTTGCTGCGTAATGGCTGTTTTGCACCTATTTTGTGCTTTTTTGGAATGCTATGCCTCAATTCGCTGTGTGTCTTTGCGCCCTATTTGTCATTACATAGTACCTCTTTACAAATGTTTGCGCCTGGTTAATTATACAATTGCGCCATAACACGCCAGTCCTGACCATGCTTAGGGAAGGCAATGGTATGATTTGCACAATAAATTGCGCATTTAAAAAAAAAATTGCGCTTAATAAGCGGCAAAAAAAACGACAAAAACAAATGAGGTGCAAAATATAGACTCACAACAAGCGCAAAAAGAGCTCAGAGAAGGGGGAAATAAGATAAATGACCCCCGTAGTATGGAGGGGAGGCTACAGAAATTTGGGGGGTACAGAAAGAGAAGCGTAAATTCGGGGGTGGTATAGAAGGTACAATAGCCAAATGTTTGCTATGGGGCTCCATCAATCCCAGTTACACCCGTGGGTCAAACCATTGACCATTTAACATGTACAGAGGTTTTCTGACTTTCCTAAGATTGAGGATATTGTACTTCATTTGCCAATGTTTGTGTTCATAAAAGCCACCACTATCATATATATATATATATATATATATATATATATATATATATATATATATATATATATATACACATTTTCAATGTATATAGAGCAGCCTGACATTCTGCCAACATTTATCTAACGTGTATGGCCGGCATGAGACATGACCAATTTTCTGTGTCTTATGCAATTGATCGACCTTTTTTCCAGCTATCATTTGCGACTTTGTACCAGCGTCCTGCTGTAACAAGCTTCACAATGGTAACTGCTGGCTCATTGCTTCACATTATTTGGCAACCTATACTGCGACTTGCTCATCTCTCCACCAGTGACACCTACACTTTGAGTTACATAAGCACCATGTAATCTAAGTACATTCTGCGACCCCCTGGGGGGTACAGAGCTACACAAATAGCTCCATTCCACCTACAGAACAAGATCCTGGCAGAAGTGTTTTAACACGTTCTTTGCCTCTGTGTTCTGATGTTCTTCTCCAGCACTGAAGGGGGTGAGCCCAATGTATGTAGCAGCTTGTTTGCGTTTCACACTCCACGCTCAATGGCGAGGCCATGACGTTCTCCTCTGCCTTTGATTCCAGCAGCTGCAGCTTGCCTAACAAGTACTGACACATATGTCGAAAACTTTTGCTACACGGTATTAGGAGTGCAGAGTCTAACGAATCAAAGCAGGAAACTGGATTTGATTTGTTTTCCAGAAATCTTGTATTTAAACAGTAACTTTCTCAAGTTGCCAGTTGGAAGACAAGCTGGATCATGTGCTCAAATACTTAGGTCCTGTACAAATGTATTGCTGCCATAAGGCTAATTTCACACTACCTTACAACCCCTGTAAAAAAAAGTAATCGAGAACTGAGGTTTAATGTATAAGTTAAAAATCCCATTGACATCAATGTCAATTTTATATCATCAGTTATGGTCAGTTAGGCAGGTATCCGTCATCCGTGCGTTTTTTCAAAAGGAGGCAGCCACCGTCATATTTTCGTTCTGAAAAATGTATGGATAACGGATCCCTGACTAAACGGAACATAACAGATGACATACATTTACATTGATGTCAATGGGATTTTTAATTGATACGTTAAACCTGTGTTCTTTACTGTTATTAACAGAAATAAGGAACAGCGATTTGAACTGTGGTGTGAACTTAGCCTATTAAAAAAAAGATATTTTACAGAATGGGAGTTGTAATCCAACCCTGGGCAATATAAGAAAAGATAATGTACAGTGGGTTGCACATTCATTCATACCCCTTAAACTTTACACTTACGGTACATTGAAATGTTACAGCCACAAATGTAGATGTATTTTGTTTATATTTTTTGTGATCGAGCAACACAAAGTATCAAGGATAAAGATAGTGTAAAGAAAATGAAATCTTTGCAATTTGCAAGTATTCAGTCCCCCTTTACTCTAATACTCCTTAATAAAATGAGGAGTATTTATCATGTGCACAGCCAGGAAATTGCAACTTTTCTCTCTACTTCCACCTTTTACTGCACTGGATCTGGCTGAAATCTTTGCCAGGTCAGACTTCATTCCAGCACCCGATTGCTGCTCTGGAATTACTAAGGCTGATGCCACACGTACCGCTTTGTCTGCATTTGAAAACGCAAGCGCAGACAAAGCCGCACCCATTGGGGCGGGCCACGGCCCGATCACATAAGCGTTTCTATTGAAACGCCTGCGATCGGGAATGAGCCGGCGGGGTTTTGCATTAAATTAATGCCGCGGCCCGCCCCAGGGGGTGCGGCTTTGTCTGCGTTTGTGTTTTCAAACGCAGACAAAGCGGTGCGTGTGGCACCAGCCTCAGAGGCCAAAGCTTCTTAGAATATCTGCTGTGTGGTGCGCTGGGTGGAGTCCAATTGCCTTTAGAGGTCACATCATTAGTATATAGAGTACATCTGTATATGATTTATTATTAGTATAGCCACAGCAGCTGAAGTGAAGATGAAGGTCTTAGAGGTTTGTGAGATAATAGAAGTGAACAAACAGTATCATGTAAAGCAAGGAACCACCCACATAGCGCAGGGTTGTGGCACGGTGTAGCAAGGTATCCCAGGCTCTGAACATTTCACGGAGAAATGTACAATCCAAAAACTGTAAACTGCTATCCTACCAAGATATAGCTGCCCACCTAAACAGCACAGACAAGAAGAGAAACAGAAGAGGTTTGACGTAGGTGAATCAGTCCACAGAACTAGTATTATTCGTGTAATCCACAAATCTGGCCTTTATGAAAGAGTGGCAAGAAGAAAGACACTTTTGAAAGCAAGTCATAAAAGGTCCTGTCTGTAGGATTCAAAAATGATGTAGGGGCAGACACTTGTTAAATACCCGTCCAAGCTGTGCAATCTCTGAAAAAGGCGCACGGTCTGACGAAAGTGAGCAGCGCAACCCTTAGTAAATGAGCCCCACTGTGTGTGAGTTTTCTTCAGATCGCTTAGTTTCCTTGTAGTCTGGAGGAGGACCAAGGTATAGAATTGAGTTAAACCCTACAAAGTCAAATGTTGAAAATGCTTCTTGAGAACATTGATGTTTTTTGTCTATACTGTAGTAAAAGTTGTTGTAGTTGACCCAGAACTTATAACGTCTGTTATTTTGGTGTTCAGATCTCACACCTTCATGTACAATGGCAGACAACTTTTTAGACTCTTCCATACACACAATGAGACATTCCCCATGGCCCTCTTGGGGCTGGCCAATCTAGGAACATGGGTAGTTTTCTAGAATAATGAAGCACAATACACACAGCATAATGTAGGAAAAGTCTAAATGGGATTTCCTGTATTCCACCATCTTTAGGATTGGTGATTAATATCTGATTAGTGGGAGTCTGGCACCACTTTCAATTAACTGGCCTGTGAAGACACTTGCACTTTTCCGATGGCTTCTTGGGCTGAGCTGCAGTACCAAGTATAACCATTGTGCAATGTATGGCACTGTGCTTGGTGAGGAGTGAAGAGCTCCAACGCTCATCTGAATATTGCATTGGGGGTTATGTCGGTTGTCATTCCCTCTTTATCCATGCCAAACCTGAAGGCTTTATTCCGTTATCCCTGTGCAGGATTCATTGATCATAAGTCACTATTTGCTTCCATGTACCACAGGAGAAAACAACTGATCACTAGGACTCCCAGTAGCAGCACAGCTGGTGATCACAAAGCTGAAAGTAGGCAACCCCACCTACATTTAAAGGGGTGTTGATTGACACTTTCTTTATCTTCATTTCGGGATGATGCGTTTCACGACCATACAGGCTGCTTTTGGGTACTTTCCATTTTAAGATTACTTTTTGGCTGATGACTGTTCTTAATGCTCCTTATACTTTGGGGAACTTTTTACATTTTATCTCCTGACCTCAGTTGCCAGTCTCCATCCATGTGAACTGAAGCAGAAACACATTTGTAGGATAAGGTTATGCTTCTTCTTCAGAGAATTAATCTAGTCACTTTGTTTCAAAGTTTGGGAATCTTGAGAGGTATCCTGCTGCTTATAGGGAGGTGAGTGAACTGTCAGTACTCTCTCATGTTATCAGGTGGAGCTGGAATTCTTTCCCATCTGGAATATATGCTTGGGAGGTGCCAAGTATCCATTCCTGTTACCAAATTCTTTGATCATGCACTAGATCCACGCCAGGAACTACTTTCCCAACTGCGTGTCTACTGCCAGTGCTGAAACATGTAAGAGACCTGGGAATTTTTTTCTTTAACTGACATTTTGCAACAACTTATGTACCAAGAACTAAAGGCTTGTGTGAAGTTGTAAAAGATTTTTCTTATTTCTGTTATGACAGTTAAAAACGTCTTTTTTGATCGGATTAGAAAGGAGACCGACATTGCATGCACATAAGCTACAAGGAAGTAGACAGAAACCACAGAATGGATGACCTTAAAGGATATTGACTAATAATGATTTAACTGAAAAACCTTATAATCTACTCAGAGGTCTAAAAGGGATTTCAAGTATTTCTACACATTTTATTCTATGCTGATTCATTTATTAATATATTGTTGAAACAATGAGAACTTTGTTTTTAGGATACAAGTTGTCTATTGTGTAGGCATAGCTGTCAAACAAAATATTCTGGGCTTCTGCTTTGGGCACTAGAGGGAGCTTGGGAGCCTACTGCATACTGTTTTCTTATCATTCAGTTAGTGGTTAAACTCCCTCTAGTGGTGACTGCATGTGGTCACAATGTATTCAAATGTAAGTTGAGATTTGCAGGTCAACATCAGTAAAATAAAGTTTCATCCACTAATAAAGAAAGTTTCATCCACTGTTTTGTGTGTTCAACCACTCCTGGTTTTGGCACAAAATAACTGAGGGAAGTAACTGAAGACCTGACAGAGATTGGAACAGGCCCTCAAAGCAAAAGGATGGCAGGTTTGTAGGGCCCAAAGAAAATTCCTTTACTATGCTGATATCCGGCATATAATAATGGCAGATTTTTCCACTTCATACATTCTGCAAGGACTTCCTGGCAGATTGAAGCTAAAGTCGATCACAGAAATGTAACCACTTAGGTGCCATGGTCAGTTGTGTCCACAGCATTTCAGAGATCATAGTTAAGGTTAGGTCTCCCTCCAACACCCCTCCACAATGGCAAGATTGTGGATACCATCCAAATGGTATCAATAAAAACTACAGCTCTCCCTACAAATGGAAGAAAGATGGCATCCTAGTGTTTCCGTTTTTTTCCACACACCCATTAACTTTAATGGATATTTCTTACATTAGTCAGAATAGAGTGGAATATGCCTCATTTTTCTCAAATCAAATCTCAAAGTAATCGGATGTATGAAGACTAGAATAGACTATGGGGCTCGTTTACTAAGGGTCCGTCGAACGCATTTTCGTCGGGTTTCCCGCCGGTTTCCGTTTTGTGGCAAATTGTCCCGGGATTTTGGCACACGCAATCGGATTTTGCACCGACTTGCACGCGACAGAATCGGGGGGCAGGTCTTCGGACAACCCAACGGTTTCGGACAACGCGCAGGATTTAACATTTAGAATTGTGTAGCAAGACATACACTTACAAGCACCGGGAAGAAGCAGGTGAACTCCGGTGGACCTCGGCGCAGAAGCGATGGATGCAGGAACTTGGGCGCATAAGCTTAGTGAATCGCAGCAGACCCGAATCCTCGTCAGACAACGCACCGCGGGATCGCAACAGGACCAGGTAAGTAAATCTGCCCCTATCTGTGTGTCAGTCGGACGATCTGAGTTCAGACTGAGTGCAATCCAATGATGAATCAGAACTTGTGTCTTGGACTTGTGCCAGTGGGCAGAGAGGGCCCAAACTAATCTTTTGCATCAGGACCCAATAGTACACGGAGAGATAGAGAGATCAATATACAATATATATCTATATAGCTATGTAATAATAATAATTCTTTGTTTATATAGTGCCTACATATATATACACATAAACAGGTAGATGATAAATAGTAAAACAGGTAGAAGGTAAGTAGATAATTAGACATTTAGATAGATAGATAGATAGATAGATAGATAGATAGATAGATAGATAGATAGATAGATAGATATATTATTTAGACATTATTGTACTAAATTGATTTGCCAGAGTAAACTCTGTATCAGAACCTTTTGTTTCTCAAGAGGAAATTCATTACACAAGAATTTCATGTACACAATACTTCACTTATTGTAGGAAATCCTTTCCCAGCATGTTATTATTATTAAATACCTATTCATTGTCCACAAGCCTTTACAATTACATGTGTAGCTGCACTTAATACATTGGGAGTAGGCGATGTACCTCACCTCCCTATAACAGCAGCCATATAACACTCATGCACGGTGGGAAGATATCACAGGACACCTTGGCTCCATGGATCTATCTGTGTTTTGTCCTTTATAAATTTAGGTTTAATTAAAGAACATCTACCATCAGGATGAAGAATTGTAAACTAAGCATGCTGACATACTGGTGTACTGGCAGGAGATGCTCTTCTTTAAGCTTTCTACGCGCTTGTTTGTTTGTTTGTTTTTAAAGGCTTTACAAATTCTGCAAATGAGCCTGAGAGGCTCCAAGCTCCATTAAAGGGCACCTACCACCACGAATCTACCTATAAAGGTAGATCGGGTGGTAGGTGGATGTATGGGACGTGAGGATAGCCCTTTTTAGAGATAATCCTCACGTCCCCGCTAGCGTACCATAAACTTTATTGCCCTAATATGTTAATTTAATTAAGCGGCTACCGGGGCGTGGAGTAGCCGGACACGAGGCTACACGGCGCGGCTACTCCACGCCCCAGTAGCTGCTTTCCCCCGCCTACCCTGTGATCTTCGGCGCGCAGCTCCTGGCAGCTGCGCGCCCTCGTCCGAGAAGCCGGAGTTCTGCGCATGCGCAGTAACTCCGGCCAAGATGCGCGATCTCGGGAACGAGGCCGGAGTTACTGCGCATGCGCAGAACTCCGGCTTCTCGGACGAGGGCGCGCAGCTGCCAGGAGCTGCGCGCCGAAGATCACAGGGTAGGCGGGGGAAAGCGGCTACTGGGGCGTGGAGTAGCCGCGCCGTGTAGCCTCGTGTCCGGCTACTCCACGCCCCGGTAGCCGCTTAATTAAATTAACATATTAGGGCAATAAAGTTTATGGTACGCTAGCGGGGACGTGAGGATTAGCTCTAAAAAGGGCTATCCTCACGTCCCATACATCCACCTACCACCCGATCTACCTTTATAGGTAGATTCGTGGTGGTAGGTTCCCTTTAACACCTATGGAGCCTGTAGCCATTCAGGCTAATTTGCATAATTTTAAAAGCCTTTTTTTTTTAAATAAATGAGGGCATAGTAAGCTAAAAGAAGAGGGATCCTGCTAGAGGGGGCACACACCAGTATGCCAGCGTGCTTGTTTTACAAACCTTCATCCTGGTAGTAGATGTCCTTTAATTACAACAATTTGCTATAAAAAAATGCTAAAACATTGTCCAGAGCCATCCACCCACAGAGATTCGGTATAATAGAAACATTTGCAAATGTTCTGTGTGTTGGACGACACCTGGTTTTGAATCACGACAACTGAGATGTAAACTAGTCCTAACCAAACGAGATGTTGTTTTCTTCCCTGACAGATGATTATGCAGCCCTTTCCATTAACACAAAACTTGCATGCTCAGCCGAGCGATACATTGTAATCAGAGGGCATAAAACAAATACTTATAGAAAACTTAATACACACATATATTTACACACATGTATTTACACACATATATTTACACACATATATTTACACACATATATTTACACACATGTATTTACACACATGTATTTACACACATATATTTACACACATGTATTTACACACATGTATTTACACACATGTATTTACACACATGTATTTACACACATATATTTACACACATGTATTTCCTAACCATTACTCCGCTGTCTCCTTCCTGGTCCTCCACTGCTTCTCTGTCTACACTAATATGTAATGATGTGTCATCATAGATGTACAGTAATCTGAGGAGCACTAGGACAGTGGTGGCAAATCAGGAAGGAATCAGCAGGGAGAAGGGAGAAGTTGTTTTATTTTATATATTTTTGTAAGCTATAAAAATTATTATTATTTAATAAAAACAATAATAATAATATTGTTGAATCTTATTATCGATGTATATTGATATAGCCCCGCCATAAATTGCAAAACATTAGTAAAACTGGTCCAGACAATGATAATGATAATGAAATTCTTACAAACAGGAAATCCTAAGAAAACTTCTGATAATTACAATGAAAACCGTCCTAGAGACAGGCAATGAGTAAAAGTTATTTTAAAAAGTTTTCTGTCCATAAAGCATGTATCTTGTGGTTCTAATTTCTCTGACTGTGGATTTCCTTTGAGACTTTTCTATTTATCAGCTTATATATAGAAGGATCAGGAAACAAATGTTAGGATATTATTGATACTGCATGAGTTTTTGTATTTGCTGAATTTTTGTCAATTATATGTTACACAGAGGTAGACAAATTGGACCAGTGTGTTAAGAGTTAACGATCCTGAAAGGAAGGAACTTTAGAAAAAAAAAAACATTAGTTGCAATCCTGGTCTTTACCAGCAGGTTGTGCTATGATCCTCGTTTCTGTGTGTTTTGGTCTGCAGCCTACATTGTCATCTGCCTACAGCTGTAGTACACAATGTAAGGGACAATGGGGGTCAACAGGCATTACCTTTATCATGGAATTCCTGTGGGTAGCTAAAAAGAAAAGAAAATATATGTTAGGATAATCATGTTATCAGGCCATACTTCTGTTAATTAGAAAAAAGGAATCCATTATGTAATCTGAGATAATATGCGGAGCTATAATTATAGACAGTGGGCAATAAAATGCAGCACTTGTGCCCTGGAGGTGCCATCTCTGCTGATGTTAACTCTGTCATCTGTGCCATTAGTCAGGATTCATGTGCATTTTACTGTTATACAGTCATTCCAAACTATGTAAATTGCTTGATCTCTAACAAACATATTATCCAAATATAATTACCAAATTTCTACTTATACTCTTTTTTATTGCCTTTAAATTAGCAATTATCAATGGCCTGAATGGTGTAAAAGTGAATTAGGAAAATAAAAGCCAACGTTAGAATTCATCATGGTTCTGGGGAACACAAATATAGAATAAAATAGAAGCTGAATGTCCAAATATTGATGAATTAATACTAAGGATTCAACATGGATACTAATAGATGATATATGTAATAGAGACATAGATAGATACTGTGAACTGATAATAGATACATAATAAATATAGATACTGATGGATGGATGGATAGATACTAATGATAGATAGATAGATAGATAGATAGATAGATAGATAGATAGATAGATAGATAGATAGATAGATAGATAGATAGATAGATAGATAGATAGACAAAGAGATAGACAGATAGATAGACAGATAGATAGATAGATAGATAGATAGATGGATGGATAGATGGATAGATAGATAGATAGATAGATAGATAGATAGATAGATAGATAGATAGACAGAGAGATAGACAGAGAGATAGATAGACCTGCATCTCTTACACATACATTTGGATGTTGCACACACCTTTGCTAATACCCCATTAGGTGTTAAAACATCACCTGACATTGTGTCCTTTCTGACATCCTATGGTTTTATGATAAAGCAGAGATGCACATACTTTACTGTCCATCATTACTGCTGCTTACACTTCCATTGACCACATCATTAGACATCGCTGACAGCTGGTGCTTTATAACAATCCATTAATACTTCTGATAACAAGATTATCCTAAGTGATTTTTAAGAGCAATGTCTTTTACTTTACAGTTCTTCCCGCTTCTATTCTGTAAGTCTAATTAAAGAGACAACTTATATTTTTTAAGGTGGAGAACATAGCTGGAGATACCATACACAGAGAGACATCCACATGTTATGAGTGCAAGTATAAAGGAAAACATGTAGTGTGATCTAAAGGTAAAGGGATTTTCTGAAAAATAAAACCTGTTCCAACCAGCAATTATTTAACAGAACAGAGTCAGTTTTGTTAGAAAAGAGTCACACTGAGAAACTGGATGGTGAGCCTCAATTCAGATGCCCATATCTTTGGCCGTTTCGGACCTAGGACCTGTTTTTTTGCTTCATTTTAAAGAGAAGAATCTCAACTTTCAAAATGTTTCCTGATTCTGAATCTTTGTGCTACAGAGCTGTTGCTGAAGGCAGTTAAGAACATAGTCAGGATTTGGATCTTTATCAGTAGCTTGTTTTCCCAACTACGTCTTTAAAGGAAATCTACCATATAATACGCTAAAACTAGTTAAACATTCTCACCTAACATCCTCTTCGTCTTGATCCCGCTGGTGGTCTTCTTCAAGCTTGAGATGCCAGGATCACATGAAAAAGACTTATAAAACGCAGTCCGGAGTGCAGGGACGAAATATCCGGTGATCTGGAACGGTTGATTATTAACGCCCCTCACCCTCTCCAATACTGGAGAGGGAGGTGATGCCATGTAAGAGGTGTGAATTCACACCTCCTGGATTATAGATGCCTCGCTCTCCTATGTCAGAGAGGGAGGTGATGTCACGCAGAAGACATGAATAATTATCAGCCCAGAGCGCTGGACAGCACATCCCGCGATCCAGGCTGCTTTTTCTAAGTATTATTTTCAGGCATCCTGGCGTAGCAAGCTTGAAGGAGACCACCGCAGGGATCAATATGAAGAGGACATTAGGGGAGTATATTTAGCTTAGCTTTAGTGTATTATAGGGGCAGATTTACTTTGGCTGACTGTATCTTCAGTTCTAGAGTGCACTGAATGATCCTAGATTCTGGCTGTAGGTGCTATGAAACCCAAGATAGGGGCATCGGAAGTGACACATCCCTCCAGCCTCTCAGGGTGACTCATCTCTGAAAAAAAGAGGCTCTTCTCAGCTCATTTTCATATGACTATTGAAGGAATTTTTTTTTTTTAAACAGATAATTTATTAATATATAAGATAAAAATTATATTTTATACCCTATCTTAAGCTAGTAGCATAAAGATGCAAATGCTGGCGACTATGTCCCTTCAGATGATCAATGAGATTATAACATTTATTTTAATGTATATTTTTAGACTTAATTTTTCCCAAACCAATAAAAACTTATTGCTATACTTGGGTAGACTAAACTATAATAAGACAACACTTTAATCTATAATACAATATATTCTGAATATGCTTTGCTGCACAAGCAATAACAGAGTGTTCTTTTGTTTGACGTCAAGTGACATGTTTGTTTAAGTGACACTTCCTATGTGAAGAACGTTACACAAATGATATTTGGCCATTTTGCTAGAACTGTAAAATTTGCATTAGGTCAATCAATATGTGTGCACATCTGATCTGTATGTGTCATGAGTAATGTCAGGAATTGGATAATGTCGACATGTAGATAATGGATGATTGGAATTAATTATCATGTTTGAAAGTATTGCTAAAGCCATGTTCACAATGGTCAGCTAATCCAAATCCACGGTGTATTCATGAATATTTACATTATTTATCTTATAGCTTTCTTTGTCCCGCTGTTAATGATCTAATCCATGTATCTGTTTCTCTGTATGTTTGTACACTTCTGCCTTGCAATGCTGGGGTCCTGGGTTTGAATCCCACCCAGGTCAACATCTGCAAAGAGTTTGTATGTTCTCTCCATGTTTGCGTGGGTTTCCTCCAGGTACTATGGTTTCCTCCCACACTCCATAACATGGGACAGGGGACAGGGAACAATTTGACATGCTTTGTGCAGCACTGCATAATCTGTAGGCTCTATATAAATAAAGAATTATTATTATTATAGTATTAGGAGACCATTTATCATACGCTGGTGCTAGGTGCCAGCATCTAAGGTTCCCACCACTCCGGTCTCCTGACAAATCGGGTGGATGACTAAGCTGCGCCAGTGGGGCAGTTCTGTGCCAGGTCCAGCCTGATGTAGAATTGAGCCCTAGCCTTTGCCTGAGAAGGGTGCGTTCCGGACCTGTGATGGCCCACTCCTCCGCCTGGCACGCCTTCGACACACCCCTCTATGCAAACTTGGTGTAAAGGTGGCTTAATTGGGAAATAGGCACAATTCCTACCCGTATGCCCAGAATTGTGTCTAATTCAGGATTTGTGTGCAAGAAAATTTATGTAAAAACCGTGATAGAAAACTGCCCCATGGCGTCAACTACCTTTCAATCTATCCACCTATGTCTGTAATTCTATGATCATTTCATCTGTCTGCATAGTATATTCTATTTTCTCTCTATCATATAGTATAACTACTTCATTGGGGGGGAATTTAACAATGTGTCTTAGGTTCCCCCAGATTCTGGCTGGAAAACACTTGTTTTTTTGGTGCGTCAGATTTATCACTGTAATGATGAATTCTGGTGCAGTATTAGACTGTTGGTTCCTACTTTAGACCTACTTTTAGTTTGTCTAAACTGTGCGCTCAAATTTTTGGAGCCTCCTTAAGGTCACACCCCCTTAATCGGACAAGTTGGGAAAATGCCAAAAAAAAAGGTCTAAAAGTCTTGATAACAGTGGTGAAAGGCATTTTAGACTGTGTTTTTGGCACAAAAGCACCAGAATTGTGCAGAAAGTGTGTTTATAAATCCCCCCGCTTGTCTTTTTATTATTCATCTTAGACTCAGTTCACACATACCCAAGCTTTAGATCCTTTATCTTTTTTATAAGGACATCTTTTTTATCCTTTGCCTTTTTGGATAAATTTTCTCCTTTCAGGACATCACATAGGTAAGCTTCTAATTCTAGAATGAAAAGAAGGTAAAATTAGTTATCATTTGTTACAAGATGCATCTATTTTGCTTGATAATAACAGTTTTCTGCCAAAACTTCAACCACTTGCTACTTATTTTTTAATCAAAGGCTAAAGTCATCAAAAAGTTTTTTTCATGTAACAACTGTAGGCTCTTGTCAGCAAGGGCCTTCGCTCCTATTGTTCCATATGACTGTATGACTGTACTCTGTAATGTAGTATTTTATTCCTATGGAATAAAGTGCTATGGAATATGATGGAGCTATATAAATATATATATATATATATATATATATATATATATATATATATATACATAATATATAATTATTATTAATATTAAGTAATATGAAATTCCATATTCCCCCTTATACACCTGAGGCCTTTGCAGCAGAGAGGAGGGAAAACTATTTTCTTTTCCAACTGGTTACAACATACATAAAAATATTTAAACATGTGAAAATCTGTGGAGCTTAGAACATGCTCTATATCAGTGATGGCAAACCTTTTAGACACCGAGTGCCCAAACTACAACCAAAACCCATGTATTTTTCGCAAAGTGCCAATGCGACAATTGAAGCAGTAACTTATTACTACCTGCTCTTTCGCAGGTTTGAATTGTATAGGCATCTGGGGACACCAATACAGTAGAAAGAAGGAGAAAAAGTTTGGATTATGATTGTAGCTTCCTTCTAGGGTCCTGGGCTGCAAGAGGCCTTAAATCCTGTCTGACGAACACTGCCCTTGGGTGATGGCAAGGGTGCCCATTGAGATGGCTCTGAGTGCCACCTCTGGCACCCGTGCCATAGGTTCGCCACCACTGCTCTATATGGATCATCATGTTTCAACCTTTCAACAAACTTTGAAGATATCAGTAGTGATAGGGATATTTTATGCAGGGCCCCAACAGCCCTCTTTACTTTTGTAAGGTGAGTCCTAATTAACCCTTGGTTGTCCTGGTACCAGGAACTTTAACACAAACTAAGACACGTCAATCTCTCTCTTAGTGTATGTAAAAATCTTCCCCCGTTTAATAATCAAAATGCATAATATATAACAGACAGAAGAATCATCAAAGAGGCGTGAATAGTATACTGCAAAACTATTGGTCATCAGCACATTCTGGGAAAAAAGTTAATTAATTGTGCTCAGTTCTCAGAGACCTTGTACACAGATATTGTTTATACTAGTGCTGAGAAGGAGATGATAAGTGGGCTCCAGAATCATAATATAATCAAGGACAGACTGGCTTCTCATTAAATGTCAAAGGGTATTAGCTGACAGGCAAGCAAACAGGTTACATAAAATGAAGTTTGAATCATGACATTAACTTGACAATGGTCAGGGAACATGGGCGCTGTATCTAAGATGGCGGACAGTAGTCAAGATGGCGTCCAAAACCAGTGTGACCTCCTTAACAGTAGTCAGGTGTCCTTTGTGAGACTTCTACAATCTCTGTCAATCTGTAATCCTCGATGTGCTCGTCTTTCAGAGCTGGTAATGTATATTAGCTAACCACATTACCCCCACGGTACCCCCAGTACCCACAACGGTAGATACCACTCAAAATGCCACTTATGAAATTCACAATGAACTTATCTGAGGATAGTGCCCTCTTTATCTAGAGGCAAATGTGTGGACAAGGTCAGTGTGAGATAATTTTTCTTCTTCCATATTCCGGCACATAGATTGACACTACAATTGGCACTACTACATTTTAGAGATTAATATTCTTACATATAAGGCACATATACAGCAATAATGGCATTTTGTAAGATTTGTTATTATTATTTACTTACCATATAAACTTGAGTATAAGGCAAATTTTTCAGCACAAAAAATGTGCTGAAGAACCCAACCTCGACTTACATACTCACCTTCCAGCGCTCCTCTTCTTTCTTCTCTCTTTAGTAACACCGGGCAGAAATGCGTCCATGCGCTCTGCCAGCCGCAGAGAGAAGAAAGAAAAGGAGCCGCGGGGAGCATTGGGACCATCAGGAGAGTATGTAAGTTTTTTTTATACACCAGGGGCCTGCAGGGGACATTTCATCAGTAGGGAGTTGGATGGCTACATGGGCCATTTCATTTCTGGGGGAGGGGGGGCTGTGAGCAATTCATTTCCCACGCTTATGTTCAAGTCAATAAGTTTTTCCAGTTATTTGCGGCAAAATTAGGCTTATACTCAAGTCGGGCTTATACTCGAGTATATGTGGCATGTGTATGAATGTTCAATGCGCTTTGTTCTTTATTCATGTAGGAGAGTAGCAGATTTTCTGTTATATTGGTTTAACCAAGAAAGAGTCAAATAGAAATCTTAGAAAAAAACTGGACTTCTTGGACTTCATTTTATATGACTCCAATGAACCTCCTACACCATTTATCAGAACCCTCAGTAAATTCCTACAGAATGTGACACCCATGATAAATGGTATTTAATGGTTAAGTAAGAAGGCTTTTAGGAAGCCAATGCCTGTTCTCCAGGCAACATTGTAGTCACATAGCCGGCATTCCAAGTGCTGTAACAATTTCTGGTTTTACGTCCATGCCATATTTCATTTCAGTAAGCGAACAACCTTCACAAGCAAAGTCAGCACAAATGTGCTTTAATAGTAATACCATCTGATATTTCAAGAATGTGTACATGTACCTGTATAGATTACTCTGCACACATACCATCCAACCATTCTGGGTTTAATGGGGGAGTCCCAGATTTTTAGGTCTGTCCCACTATTCCTAGAAGTGGGAGGTATGACCCAAGTTTGTCCTTCCCCAGGGGGGCTTATAAGAAGCAAAGGGAAGCTATAAATCTACTGAAAAGGGGGCAATATAAAGAGGGGAGTACACAACATCAATAGGGGGGCAACAGTAAAGGAGTAATTTTAAAGGAGTCATACCTTATAAAGCAGCATCACTGACATAATCCTCTTTGCACATTCTAATTATTTTTATGGTCTCCTTTTCCTAAAATAAAGATGTTTTATAATATGCTAATGAGTTGCAAGTCACCAGACCACCTCCAGGCTCCGGCTGCACAGGAAACAAGCAGCTCATTAGCATATTTTAAAACCTGTATTTTAGGAAAAGGAGACCATAAAAAAAACTATTACAAGGCCAGATTCTGCATTGGGGTGCAAAGACAATTGAAGTCAAGGACAAAGATAAAATGATACACAAAACTGGGTATTGTAAGTGGGAAGAACTACAATAAATTTGGCAAAATTGGGGTGTAACCGAAAAGAGAGTATTTTAAGTGAAGACTAAAGCAAAGGGAGAAATAAACAGTGAGTACTGAAAGTATTCAGACCCCTTTACATTTTTCACTCTTTGTTTATTTGCAGCCAATTGTTAAGATATAAAAGTTCTATTTTGTGCTCATTAATGTACACTCTGCACCCCAACAGAAAAAAACAGAAATGTAGATAGTTTTGCTAATTTATTAAACAAGAAAAACTGAAATAGCACATGATAAGTATTCAGACCCTTTTCTGTGACACTCATATTTAACTCACAGGCTGTTGATTTCCTTCTGATCCTCCTTGAGATGGTTCTCTTCCTTCATTGGAGTAGTTATGTTTAATTTAAACTGATTGGACTTGATAAGGAAAGACATATAAGACCTCACAGTGTATGACAGAGCACACGAGAATCATGAGGAACTGCCCAAGGAGCTCAGAAGCAGGATTGTGGTAAGGCACAGACCTGGCCAAGGTAAGAAAAGAATTTATGGAGCACTCAAGGTTCCTAGGTGCACAGTGACCTCCATAATCCTTAAATTGAAGACATTTGGGACGACTACAACTTTTCTTCAACCCCGCCGTCCAGCCAAACTAAGCTGGAGAAGAGCCTTCGTAAAAGAGTTAAAGATGTACCCCAAGATCACTGTGGCTGAGCTCCAGAGATGCAGTAGGTAGATGTGAGAAAGTTCCACAAACTCAACTATCACTTCAGCCCTCCACCAGTCGGGGCTTTATGACAGAGTGAAGCCTCTCTTCAGTGGAAGACATAAAATCCTGCAGTTTGCAATAAAACACACGAAGGACTCGCAGACTATGAGAAATAAGATTCTTTGGTCTGATGAGACAAAGATTGAACTTTTTGGTGTTAATTCTAAGCAGTATGTGTCTGGAGCTCAGACTAAGCCGAAGCTTCACCTTCCAACAAGACAACAACAAGAATATGACCCAAAGCACACAGCTACAAAGCAGTGACTTCAGAACAATTCTGTGACCATTCTTGACTGGCACATCCAGAGCCCGGACCTAAACCCAATTGAGCATCTCTGGAGAGACTAGAAAATGGCCTCCACCAACATTTACTATCCAACCTCAGGGAACTGGAGAGGATATATAAGGAATCCCATAATCCAAGTGTGAGAAACTTGTTGTATCATTCCCAAGAAGACTCATGGCTGTACTAGCTCAAAAGCTGTTTCTACTCAACACTGAGCAAAGTCTCTCAATACTTATGACCATGTGATACTTCAGTTTTTCTTCTTTAAAAAATTTGCAAAAATATCTATATTTCAGTTTTTTTCTGTCAAGATCGAGTGCAGAGTGTACATTAATAAGAAAAAAAATAACTGCAATGAAACAAAAAGTTACAAGTTTATGTAATGGGCTAAAGGAAGAGAATCATTATTAGCTGGTGGATCTCAATTGTGGGTATTGTAAGTGAAGTTCATAGTGGGTATTATATATTGGGGGGCCCAGAATAAGAGAAATTATATTGTAGGTGCCTTAGGGAGGGCCCATAATCTAATTTAGGGGGCTTCAATGAAAGGTGGCATTATATAATGTAGGGTTATTGCTGAAAGTAAAGAATAATATTATGTGGAGCAATATATAGTGTGGAGAACACTAAAGTTGGGGGTATTATATTATATGTCTTTTTTTGTGATTTTATAGCTCACATTTGTCATAAAAAAGTGCAGTCTGTACTATGTGCAGTTTTCCTGTGTAGTGTGTAGGGTGCGCCAGATTCAGGAATTGTAGCACATCTTATTCATAATTCTGGCGCCCCCTCCACTGCTCCGATAGAGTGCGCCAACATTTTTTGCTGGACCTTTAACATAGCACATGCGACACAATTCTGTCATAGACTGCATGATAAATGTGGGCACTGTCCGACTGTGCACCGGAACGACCCCTTTCAGAGCAGAATTTTGTTTCGCGTCAGGTATAGTGCACATGTGCAAGCAGTTTGCACTATTAAAAAAACCCTAGAAAGTCAGACAAAAAAACTGGCACATAGCCTTTAATAAATGTTTAAGTCCAGAATGAAATTGTCTTATTATTCCAAAAACTCCTAACACCATGTACGAGAGAGATCTGCAGGAAAACTAGCACAGGAATCAGGTTCTCCAGGAAAGTCTAGCTGAGATAAGAAAAAAAAAAGCATCAAAAATGTTAACACGACATTCCTTCCGAAAATAGATAGCGATATTTGTTTAGCTACTGTTTACATTAACAATCTTGACTGCCTTGGAGCTCTCTCCAGAGAGAAAACGTACTGCAATACTTAAAGGAACAGTTAATACAAGCGTAGAGGGATCGCAGCGCTGATAAGTGATAACATACCATTTACAAATTACTTAGTGTCAATTACAGAGAGAAATGATTTGTGAAAATAGAGATAAAACGTAGCACAAGCACTTGGGTAAAATAGAGCAGAGGAAAATGCTTTCGAATGAAATAGGATGATCACCTCCGACAATCTTAACTGCTGTGATAAACTGCTTATGCCTAATGTACATGCTTATATAGTGATGAATACTCGCAGGTGGGGATTAGGAAGGTGGAGAGTCAGGCCTCCAGGAATTAGGCTCGAAAACTACTGTTTATACTGTAAATGGAAAATCAAGAGGCTGCAAATTATAGATAAACACGACGGGACACATGTATCAATGTAGTGTACGTCATAAAAATGATTTACAGGGACAAAAAACGATAGCTCTTCTACAGAAGGAAGAAAACTATCTCTCTACTGCCACTTTGAGACGGCATTGGCCACAGACGGGTTTGTATTATATTTTACTTATGGGCGGAGGCAAGAGGCAGAATGAACATTAACTGCAATGAGAAATCCCAATGTGCCGGTCATTCATGAGACCAATTGGGGCATTTGGAAGACCACTGGTGACCTAACTTGATAACCTCAACTTGTTTCTGCTGTCCTGAGCACTTGTTAGAAAAGTAGTAGCACTGGGCCCACACGGATGATCCAGACAACGCCGCATTTCCAAATATACCTGGGGGTTAGACAATGCTTGGTAGTAGCCAGTCCCCCAGAGCTTGAGTCAATTTTTACAATGCAGTAGATAACAAAAGGAGTTTATTGAGTGTGACACCTCCATCTATCATATATATTTCCTACTCCTCTGCTGGGACACAATCTGTACCAACAATATCATTATTAATCCATCAGTTAGCTGTCTGCTGTCAATGTCCACTTGTGTTTGCCATACCTGCTCTGAATATGTACCCTTAAAGCATAGAGCCCCCTTTTTCTAGGGTCACTTTAATTTATCAGTTCAACCCTGAGAGGGGTGCTTTAGACCATCAGACTTTGACTGGCTATGTAACTACCTGTAGGAAGCACGTTCTTCTCATTTATCATGATCTATGAAGGTGACAATTCACATTAGATGAATTTGCTAATTTCAGTAAGAAAATCCAGACATCTAATAGGCATAGATTATCATAACTCTCTCCGGTAGTGTTTGGTAGGTTGTGTTTCAATATGCCCAGCCCTTTCATTCTTAAATGAGATAAACAGCAGCCAAAAGTGGCAGTGAAAGTGACTTATACTTGGCGAGCCCAATTGTTTTGCATGTGATGTAGGGAAAGTTCCCACTACCGCTTGTTGTTTCTGCTGGTTTATTTCATTATGAACTAGAATACTGGACACCCTAGGGAAGATTTTCTATGCCCCCTCTGGAAGATTTCTGGCAGAAATTACATCCCTGCCAGTTTGGTGGCTTTTCCGCCACCATGCCATTTTAGGTAGGAGATTGGGTGAAGAGCAGAAGAAGCAGGAAGCAGACAGGAGATGCCAAAGCCTTATTTACCATAGTCTCCACAAGTTGCCTGGACCAAACAGGTCTAAAGGGACTGGAGGAGGACCGATGGGTCTGAAAGTGGACAGAGAACTCTGGAGGAGAATAGAAGGTTCTAGAGGAGGACAGAAGGGTCTGGAGGAGACAGAGTTGTCTATAGGAGAGAGGGGTCTGGAGGAAGACAGAATGGTCTATAGGAGACAGAGGGGTTTAGAGTAGAGAGGAGTCTGGAGGAGGACAGAAAGGTCTAGAGGAACTTCGGGGTCTGGAGGAGGAAGACGGAGGCGTCTGAAGAATGAGGACAGAGGAGTCTGAAGGAGGAGGACCGATGGATCTGAAGGTGGACTGATGAGAGTGGAGGAAGACAGAAGGTTCTAGAGGAGGACATAGGGGTCTGGAGGAGACAGAGGTCCCTGTAGGAGAGAGGGGTCTTGAGGAGGACAGAAGGGTCTAGGGGAGACAGAGGTGTCTAGAGGATAGAGTGGTCTGGAGGAGGACTGAGGGGTCTGAATGAGGAGGAGAGAGGGGTCTGGAGGAAAACAGAGGAGCCTGGATGAGGATAGATGAGTATTGAGGAGAGAGAGGAGCAGCAAGAAAGACTTGAATACTAGGCTGAGCCCTGTGTACATGTATTTAGTGGATACAGAATGATAAGTTGTCAGCTGATCATACATCACTCCAGGCCTCAGGTCCTGGCTTCAGAGTGTGAACTGGCACTCCCTCCCTTCTATACATAAGTACAGAGTGCAGCCCCCTGCTGTCAGGGAGAGGCACTGCATAAAAAATATTCTGCTGCAGGGAGTCACATATGAATGTTTAGAGATTAATATTTATATGAAAAGCAGTCAAAGTCATGTAGTAAAGAGATAAACGCTGGGGAAAAGCATGAATTAATTAATTGAAATGGGCATTATATAGGTAAAATACTGAAATATGTAACAGTTCATTGGTAAGGGCACCGTATAAATAATATTAAGGATCACAGTGTAATTTTCTATATATGCAGGAACTCAACATGGTTTTACTATTTGGGGGGGGGGTGTTTGTAAGATGTGGGGGTAGATCTTTATTTAGGAGCAAAGTTTGGGACATTATTTTCCAGGTGACATTATACTGTAAGTGGTATTTTTAGTCCACAGTGTGGAGATTTGCTGCTGCAAAACTGAAGACATCAAGACAATTGCTGGAAAATTCTTTAGGAAGAAGTCATCTTGCAGTACTGGACCCAAGACATGTCACCTGTGAGATACTAGATCCCATTTCTGCCTGTGTAATGTTGTATCCATAATGTCCATGAAACAAGTCTTCCTTATGTATATGGTGTAATGACCCCGGGGCAATGATGTGGGGTTATTGTCTTCAGTAATTGTAGATGTTGTAATATAGTTATTAATTGGTAACATTGGAGTTAACTCTTACATCAGCATCAAGTTAGACTCAGCAGCTACAAACTAAATGACCACCAATGAGGAGAGGTGTCCAAGTCTATGAACACGGAATAATTATTGTACCATACAAGATATTACAGTATATACAAAGCCATTTTCCTCTAATTTTGTCCAGTTCTATTTTAGGCGGAGAGCAATACATCTTCCTGTGCCCTTTCTATGCGGCATGACACAGTAGGTCATAACCACATTACTCATGAAGCTCAATTGAATGACTAGATTACTTCTCAAAACAAGGGTCTCTTGTGTTCTGAGAATATCAAGGGTTAAGACAGATGCCCTTTGCAGCCCCCTTACCCATGTTTTATTGATACCTCTTCTCCTCAGCTTTGTGTAGCACTTTATTTTCTATACTTGATGTTCCTCATCTGCTCTGCTATAGCTGTGGTTCCCAACTTGACACTAAATGGCAATTGTGGGGACCAGTAAGCAAAGCAACATTTGACCTTGAACAACATAAATCCACATTTCACTATAACTGGTATTTTCCCAGGATCATAGCATATGCCACCCATTATTCCACAAAATGATCATTCACATACATGTTGCTTGAAGGAGTTGAGGGTCTACAGTTCATGGTTAAACATTCATTGTAAGGTGCATGGTGGGACAAGGAATTGTATCCCTGTTTAGGATATTCATTGTTGACCAAGCTTCTTCTAAAAAATCTGTTCAGCAACAAACATTTAATTACAAGTTACAGTAAGAAGCAATGAAAGGAACACATCTATAGGAGATCAAACACAAGAATGTTGAAGATACATGAAGACAAGACCAAAAAGCCACAGGTGCCGAGGTGTTAGAGGACGGTAGGTTTTACCTTATTTTATAGAACCAGTTGACTGGTCTCGGATTATTGGTAAAGACGTGCATACCTCTACTATGTTGATCACATATATGTATAATCTTAGTGCCTACCAGACTTGGTAATGCCAAGCCATTAATATGAATGGCACCCAATGGACCCTACTGACTATATAAATGGATCCACCATTTTTCCATGTTAGAACATGTTACATGCTAGTTATCTTGTCTAGCATTTTAACAGAACAAGCAATGGGAAAAATGTTCCAACCATATAAGACTTATACAATATTCATCAATATAACCTAAATCTTCTACTGAACAAAGATCCAATTATGTGGGTATCATCCACATGTCATGTGTACCCACACCAATATCACAGAAATGTGGCTCCTATTCCTATTGAAACTGCCTGCTATTTGGACTTTGTATTATATAAGCAAAAAGCCAAAACACTGTAAATATAAAAATATGCAATCTTTATTAAATATATATTAAGAAGTACATATGAGGACCCGCACCTATCTCAGGAACTAGGTCCTCTGACCCTCCCAGCCGGCCAAACTGAGAGTTTGTAGCGCTTCTGCAGACACTTTCCATTCAACTATATAGGAGTAATGAAGATAGGGGAGATCATATGCCTGGTTCTCCCATAGATGTGAAGTGAGAGTGGTCGGACATGAGAGGCACACTCGTGGATTTGAGGACTCTGATCCCAAGATAGGTACAGTTCCCGGGGATGGGACCTGTGTGTGAATGAACTATTCATGATGTATCCTGTGCAAATTTAATAAATAATGCAGATGGGATAGCCCCTTAATACCTACAGACCTCTAACCAGGGGGGCATATGCTCTTGTCTTCTTTAGATTATACTTAATCTGATCTTCATTAGTAAACTTCTGGAAATGCAGAAAACTAGTATACAAGCTGTGATAAATCCCTCACCTCCATTGACTCTAAATGGTGTTGTCTACCAGACACATTAATAACTCCCATTACAGAATTAACAAGAATTCACATAATAAAGACATTGCACATTGAAATGTAAGAAATAAAACCCCAAATGACATTCAATAAACTCTTAGCCTCATTACATTGATCCACTTTCATACTTCAATGATTATCCGTCTGCAGGTCAATTTCCTAAGTACCAGGTTTATGAAATATTCATAGAAGCAATGTGACTGGAAGTTCTGTGGTTGTTAGAAAAGTTCCATCTGAAGAATTTATCTCCCACTCCACTTCAGTAAGTATAGAAAAGTAATAATAATAAAGGTCATTTGCCTTTTTTTAAGTAAAAGTTTAGAAATACCTTGAAAATTGTTCTTCTTTAATAACCTTGCAGTTGAGCACATTTACCCATAACTCCAACCATGATAATGCATGTAGAGCCTCACACAGTGTTGGGATTTTCCTTATTCTCCCGAAACAGTTTTTTAAGGAATTCAAAGGTTTGGTCAGATGTAATAAAAGTTTACCAGGGTAAGTAGAGTCCCCTCATAGGGTCAACCAGACTGTACTTCCCTTAGTAAACTTCCCCTTCTGCCTGATGCAGTTGTGTATGACCTATAAGCAGCGGCTTGTGATGTCCCATGTCCTACAGACTTCTGGCAGTTAGGGGGCAATACGCTCATTACTATTAAGGACAGCCTCGTGACTATTCACCCAGAGGTAGGGGAGTGGTGTTCATGGAGGGGTGTACATACCATAATCAGTGCACTGCCACCCGATTTGCTGGAGTTGGGGCACATTTACTTACCCCAACGCTGGAGTTCACCGAAAGTGCATTGTCCGAGGATAATGCACTGTGCCGCAATTCACTAAGATCATGCGCCCGATATCCTGCATGTGTCGCTTCCCCGCTCAGGTCCGACAGAGTTCACCATCTTTTAAGTGCTGCATGTAGGAGCTTGAGCTCGCAACACCATTTGAAAGTGAAATCCCGCGCTCAGTCCGAATCAGTCGCATCATCCGACCACATGCCCCCTAAATTGTGCCGCATGGAAACCAGCGCAGCTGCGCCAAAAAAAGGATCACATGCACCAAAATCCCAGTGCAGACACCTGTTAAATACCTGTCCAAGCCATGCAATCCCCAAAATAGGCGCACAGTCTAACAAAAGTGTGCAACGCGACCCTTAGTAAATGATCCCAAGGCGTTCTAGACAAGAGTGAATCAGAGCAACAACTAGTGTTCTAGAGATTTCCATTGTAAGAAATGGTCGGATTCTAGAAATGTTATTAAGGTGCATCCGGCAAGAGAGAGCATGTGATTGAATATACTGTGCAAAGGAGAGGTCCAAGTCCAGCACAACCCCAAGACACCGGGCCTGCTGCCTCAGAGTTATGGTTACATCACAAACAGAAATGAATAGATCACTATTTGGTCGGTAAGTAGACGGTGGAAAGATAAGAAGTTTCACTTTGGAAAGATTAAGTTTCAAGAAGAGAGGGACATGATGTTAGTGACAGCAGAGAAACAGTCACTGGTGGTCGTCAGTAAGGAAAGGGTGATATTACGTGTAGAAGTGTATGGTTGGGTATCATCAGCATAAAGATGAAAACCAAATCTGCTGATCGTGTCTCCGAGGGACTCAAACAGACATATTAACACATTGTTAACACACTTGTTAACACAGTGTTACCGTAAGCCTTAACAGTGTGTTTGCATTGCGTTTTGTAAACTCAAATGTTAACAGTAATTAGGCAAGTCACCTCTCCTCAGCTGTTGTAATGTGTTTCAAAACGCAATGAAAACCGGTGTATATGCTGTATATGTGTGTCTATGTTGTCTATACTGGATTTGTCTATTTACGGTATATTCTGTATATGAGTATATATGTTGTATATTAAGGATGCATGTGTATATATGCTGTATATCTGTGTGCATGTGTTTGTATGTTGTATATACTGGATGTGTGCATATATACTGTATATATGTGTGTATGTTGTATATACTGGATGTGTGTATATATGCTGTATATGTGTGTATGTTGTATAAACTGGATGCATGTATATATGCTGTATATCTGTGTATATGTGTGTGTATGTTGTATATACTGGATATGTGTGTATATATGCTTTATATATGTGTGTATGTTGTATATACTGCATGTGTATATATATGCTGTATATGTGTGTGTATGTTGTATATACTGGATGCATGTATATATGTTGTATATCTGTGTATATGTGTGTGTATGTTGTATGTACTGGATGCATGTATATATGCTGTATATCTGTGTATATGTGTGTGTATGTTGTATATACTGGATATGTGTGTATATATGCTTTATATATGTGTATATGTTGTATATACTGCATGTGTGTATATATACTGTATATGTGTGTGTATGATGTATATACTGGATGCATGTATATATGTTGTATATCTGTGTATATGGGTGTGTGTTGTATATACTGGATATGTGTGTATATATGCTGTATATACTGTATGTGGTATGTTGTATATACTGCATGTGTGTATATATGCTGTATATCTGTGTGTTTGTTGTGTATTATGGATGTGTGTGATGATGCCTATATATTGTATGAATGTGTGTATATGCTATATGTATGTGCAGTATTTGCACATATGGTGTGAATATGCCCTGTGTCTAAGTACATGATGTATATTTACTATATATGTGTATATAATGTGTATATGCTACACAGTATTTTTGCAAATTTGTTGTGTACATACTGTATGTGTGTATATGATGTGTATATACGTATATGTGTATTAATGTGTAGACACGTGTATGTGTATGAGCATATAAATGATTGCGATTGTGTAAACCTGCTTGTACAAATATGTATGTATTTTTTAAAGGGGAAGGGGCCCCATTCAAAGGTCTGCTATAGGGCCCAGTCTCTGCTGGTTATGCCCCTGCTTAAAATATAAATATGTTATGACTAAAATAACCTTCCATTAAAGGCATTCAATTGTATGAAAGGTCATTATTGCCCACACAGGTAAGGAGTGTAACCACAGTTTTGTTATCTGTATAAGAGCTGAATATATTTACTGTAAACACCCGCATTGTACATTTTTCCTACACAGAACAATATGATAATAGGCTGTGGATTAAACTGAAGTTTGGATGTATACACTGAAGAACATAAATACAGACGGTCCCCTACTTAAGAACAGCCGACTTACAGACGACCCCTAGTTACAAACAGACCTCAGGTAATTGTTAATTTACTGTACTTTAGCCTAAGTTAGCCTAAATACAAATCAGTTATCACGGGTGTCTGCAATGCAGCTTTATTGTTAATCCTGGTTCTTATGGAATCCAACATTTTTAAAATCCAATTGTCACAGAGACCAAAAAATATTTGGCTGGGGCTACAATTATAAAATATACAGTTCTGACTTACATACAAATTCAACTTAAGATTAAACCTATCTTGTACGTAACCCGGGTACTGCCTATACTGCTCTGCAATGGCTGAACTCTTCCTTACATTATCCCAATCCTTAGAAAGCAATAGTAAAGAGCTCTATGTTACATTGTAAATGGGTGTTACACATTTTACAAATCATTTAGACCAAAAATTTGTCACTATATCGAGTTCTTTATATGCTTCAGAAATCGACACTAGTCAAGAGCATAAATCCAAATGTCCCCCCAGAGAGCAGCTTCGTGAACGAGCTTTAGACATCATAGTCTTAATGATAACAGTTATACGTATGTCATTAACAGACAAAGGAACAAGCACAAGAGTTACAAGAAAGATACTCCAAAACTATACACAGGGAATTCATGTATCTAATACACAGTCAGAAGCAACAATTCAAAAAGTCAATGAAGGCCTTCTACACCTACTGGGCCAATGTTTTAAAGGAAACCTACCACTTGGGATAGGGCTTAATAGCTGGACATGCCGTGCACCAGCTCAGGGTGAGCTGGAGCCGGCACTTATCTCCGTTATGTTTTTAAATAGTTTTAAAGTGTTTTAACAGTTTATTAATGTTTATATCCTTACTAGCTTTCCCCGGGGTCCGCGCTACCACTTCCTATTCAGATGCACGCACGGTCGCGCGCATGGTGCGCCGAGCGCGGACCCTTGTGCGGAAAAGCCAGTAAGGATATAAACATTAATAAACTGTTAAAACACTTTAAAACTGTTTAAAAACATAACGGAGATAAGCGCCGACACCAGCTCACCCTGATCTGGTGCACGGCATGTCCAGCTATTATGCCCTTCCCAAGTGGTAGGTTTCCTTTAACAATTGCAATAATAAGGAGCTAAAAATACTTCCCGAATAGTTTTTTGTTAAAGGTCTACATCAACATCTGCAAAGAGTTTGTATGTTCTCTCTGTGTTTGCGTGGGTTTCCTCCGGGACCTCTGCTTTCCTCTCACACTCCAAAACATATTGTTAGGTTGAATAGATTGTGAGCCCCATTGGGGACAGGGACTGATTTGGTAAGCTCTGTGCAGCACTGCTTAATCTGTGTGCGCTATATAAATAAAGAATTATTATTATTATAAAGGGGTATTCCCGGGAATATGAATTTCTGATGGAAACTATGAGTCCCATGATCCTTTAGTTCTCATCAACACCCCTCCCTCTTATGCTCTGCTTCCAGTGATGATGTAACAGACTGTACTGCTCTGTTACCATAGTAATGATGTGTAACTGCCATCACTGCACATTACCTCACTGACATCTCACCACAACACCGGTAATACTGGATGTACTGCAACCAACCGACATAGTAATGATCACATGACCTGCCCAGGCAGCTGCAGGACATGTGATGTGAACATGTGACTAGTGGCCATCTTCTGTCCCGTGTCTGTTCTGCGAGGGTCGGAAATCAAGGTACTGATTATAGGGCCAGTTGCATTTTAATTCTTAATTAAATTGTATGTCTATTGTTCCATAGGACTGTTTGTTCTTTGTAATGTAATATTATATCTGTATATGTCCCCTATGATTTGTTATGGAATTTTATGGCGCTATATAAATAAAGATTATTATTATTATTATTATTATGTCAGCGGCATTTTTCTGTTAAGGGGAGCAAAATTTTAAACTAATTACATATAAGCTTCTATTTTAAGGACCCATGTTAATATGAATTATGCTGATTCCTGGAATACCCCTTTAAATATTTTGCTCCTTGTGCTGAGTAATCTGTCAGAGTAGCAGCATGACATCTTATGTGTTTTCACCTGGTTGGTTGGAAACTATTACTTTAGCTGATTTTTGGTCAGTGGAATCAGAAGTAAGCTTAAATGAGTGTTTGTAACCTCTTAGGAGAACACAGAGAAGACAATGGGGAGAGTTTATCACATGCTGGTGCATCATCACGCCGACCCCCTGCGATATCCGGCATGCTGTTGTACAAATCTACGTTGATGAGCCCAACATCCTAAGCACCATATCAGATTATGGCCGGTCTTCTCTATCATTTTTATATGGCTTCCCTCCTTCAAAAATACAGTAGAAAAGTTGAAATATTGATCACAGTATAGAAACACCTCTAGAAACATTTCCTAGTACTGTGTGTTTAATTAGAAAAAGGAAACCACAACTAGAAATGAGGTAAACCATGTGTGTGGTATGTTTTTGTTTTAGAGCAGTTGTGTGGCTCGTGTGTAAATTTGGCATAAGAGTATTGATGAGCGGACCCGTTGAAATTTGGTTTTGGCCAAGCCTGAAGTGTAACCCCTTCAAGACCAAGTTTTTCGGTTTTATCGCGTCCCAGTTTTGCGCTCCTCTCCTTCCACAATCCATAACTTTTTGGTTTTTTTTAGTTTAGAACATTATATGTTGGCTTGTTATACGCAAATTCTGAAGATGATGGAATTTGCAAAAAAAACACAGTTGTGCCATATTCTGATGGCCTTTATTTGTACATCTTTCAAAGTGTGGTCAAAACACCTCTCTGTTACTCTTTGGATCAGTACGATATGATACCAAAGTGCAGTGATACCAAATTTATACAGTTTAGTTATCTCTTAATAACTTTAAAAATGCCTTGCATCGCCATACCCTTGCACCCGTAAGTTTTTCATACTTCAGTGTACAGAGAAGTGTAAGGTGTCATTGTTTGTCGGATGGGATGGAGCTTTCAATTTGAAAACTGTACAACCTTTCGATCACTTTTTATTAAAATTTTTATTGGAAACAAGATGATGATTTGGACATTTAGGCTCTATTTTCTGTTACGGGGGTTCAATGCTGAAATAATTATTTTTTATATTTGAATAAAGCCAACATTTTGGGAGGTGGGGATACCTAACATGTTTAGGATTTTTTTTCATACTTTTAAAAACTTTTACATTTTTTTTACTATTATTTCAGTCCCCCTAGGGTACTAGAATCCTGGAAGGGGGGGGCACTTATACAATATACTGCAATACAACTATTGCAATATATTGTAGATTTACTGTTCACAGAGTACACCGACTGCTATCTAAAGATGGCGCCTCCCTGAAGCATATCTGTTAGGTGTTAGTTCCCGGCAGATGTCAGCTGTGTAATACTGTGCTTCATCTGTGAGCCCTGTCCATACTCCCCTTCACGGCTACCCAATGTATATATTTAGGATGAGCGCCTGGCAAAGTCACCAGTGGCATTTAAATTACCCATGGCTGGACGTGCAGCCATTAACCTGCTTAACCTGACATTTTGCGAAGTGTCGTCATTCTCGATGACATCATTGGGTAACAATGGTCCTCCCAAAAATGGTGGCACGCTGCGCACCCTGGCAACTTTGCTAGTGGAATTTAAAGAGTTAACCCCCGCGATCACTGCCAGCACTGATCGTGGGTGTTGACTATCAGGGGGGATTGAGACGAACTTTGCGTTTCAGATCCTCTTAACAATACCTAAGAGACATATAGTCATTTGATATTCCAAAGGTCATGACACTTCTTACATGATAGTGTCCCTATGACATTACTGATAAGTCAGCTGCAGTATAACGACGATAGAACAATTAGGAAACAATTCATCTAATAACACATAGTAATAAATATGTTACTCTACTGAGATGACTATACCATCTATTGCATTAATTGATAAATAAAAGCTGAAACATTTGTATGATTTTTGTCTTTTTTGGTAGTTCTGTAGTACATATAAACATGAATACACAAGTTGTTTTAAAATGACATGATAGGTGCCACCACTCTAGTAATGTTTTGTCTATGGTCATAATAATGTCAATGAACACAGCACACCCATAGATTCTGTATTGTACTCTGACCTCTATACTGCACACAATACTTGGCAGATCGCAAGTCCCCAAGTGTAGTCATCATATACAGATAATAAGAAGCTTCTGATCCTGTCCTGCAATTTAACATGAACACAACATCGACACTACAGATCCCCTTTAAGAATCTACCTGTACAATACAGTAACTTTAGCCTCACCCCATGCTATTTACCTGTTATTATGCTCTTAATGTCCTCGGGTAGCAGTTGAGTCATTGTGAATGGCTAGTTAATGCTTGTACAAAGCGAAATTTCAACACTGTATTTCTGGCTATAAGGCTGCTCGATTTTACACTGTGCATGAAAACAGGGAAGTAAAATACAGAGAGGAAGAAAGAAAAGGCTACTTTGTGTTTGCAGAGTTTAAGGAAGTGAATGGACAAATCAGCCGGTCTGTCCTCACCTCCTCCCCCCAAGCCAAAAGCACGTAATTGTGTAATGAATTACTGAAAGCTTTTTTTTTTTGCTTTATATTAAATGTGATCATGAGTATTAGTCAGTCATTTCAGCTATTAATATATAGTGCCCTGTACTGTGTGTGATGCAATGGGAGGCAGAAAATTTGCCTAGAAAATGAACTTTTTCCCCCAAAACATATTTTAACTTCATTGCAGGCCTGCCTTAAAAGGAGCAGCTAACATCGTTTCAGTGATTGTGCCATTAACACAGGTGTGGGTGTTGATGAGGGCAGGACTGGAGATCAATCTGTCATGATTAAGTAAGAATTACACCACTGGGCACTTTAAAAGGAGGCTGGCGCTTGGCACCATTGTTTATGTTCTGTTAACCATGGTTATCTCTAAAGAAACATGTGCAGTCATCATTGCAACTGCACAAAACTGGCCTAACAGGGAAGAGTATCGCAGCTAAATGGCTTGCACCTCAGTCAACAATCTATCGCTTCATCAAGGAATTCAAGGAGAGGGGTTCATTGTTGCCAAAAAGGTTTCAGGGCGCCCAAGAAGGACCAGCAACACTCTTGGAGCAAGGCCTGGTGTCAACGAGGGCAGCAAAGAAGCCACTTCTCTCCAGAAAAAACATCAGGGACAGACTGATTATTCTACCAAAGGTACAGGGAGTGGACTGTTGAGGACTGGGGTAAAGTCATTTTCTCTGATGAATTCCCTTTCCGATAGTTTGGAACATCTAGAAAACAGCTTGTTCGGAGAAGACAAGGTGAGCGATACCTCCAGTCTTCTCTCATGCCAACTGTAAAGCATCCTGCAATTATTCATGTGTGGGGCGGCTTCTCAGCCAAGGGAATCGGCTCTCTCACAGTCTTGCCTAAAACCACATCCATGAATAAAGAATGGTACCAGAATGTCCTCCAAGAGCAACTTCTCCCAACCGTCCAAGAGCAGTTTGGTGATCAACAATGCCTTTTCCAGCATGATGGAGCACCTTGCCATAAAGCAAAGATGATAACTAAATGGCTCAGGGAACAAAACATAGAGATTTTGGGTCCATGGCCTGGAAACTCCCCAGATCTTAATCCCATTGAGAACATGTGGTCAATCATCAAGAGACGGGTGGACAAAGATGGGTGGACAAACAACAAATTGTGACAAAACGCAAGCATTGATTGTGCAAGAATGGACGCCTATCAGTCAGGATTTGGTCCAGAAGTTGATTGAGAGCTGCCAGGGAGAATTGCAGAGGTCCGGAAGAAGGACAGAAGTCTCAAGGACAGAATATTCAAGGACAGAACTGTCTCTCAGCAGATGATTCAAAATGATGTTTGAATCATGAGATGAATAGACATTTTTTAAAATGGCTGAGACAGTGGTCAGCATGACAAAAAACATATCACTTACAGGGGAGATTTATCATATGTTTGTTAGAGCAGAACTGTACTAGTTCCCATGGCAACCAATCAGAGTGCAGCTTTCATTTTCCCACAGCTGTTTATATAATATAAGCTGAGCCATGATTGGTTTCCATGGGCAACTAGAACAGTTTTACCTCACAAATTTCATGATAAATCTCCCCTAGATATCTATCCCTCAAACCTATCTATCTCTCATAGATGTCATCTACAGTATAGATATCTCATTTCTACCTACCTACAGATCAGATCACTCTATTTACCCAGATCACTTCCTATTTACCCATGTACTGATTGATCTCTCATTTCCATCTGCCTATGTATCCTTCTCTATATACCTCACATTTATCTATAATCTATCCAACATCTATTTTTGTATAAACACATGAACTATTTCTGTCTATCTATATCTCTCTGTCTTTAAAAAAAAAACTGTAAAAATCTTTTTTTTTCAAATGTTAAAAAAAACACTTTAAGCTCCGTCATTTTTGTTGTCCAAAAAACGGAGGACTAACATGTGACAACGAATGACATAAAAATTGACATTGATTTCAATAAGATTTATAACGGACTTGTTCAACTTCAGTTTTTTACTTTTTTAAGTGAAAGGTAGAAAGTGAAAAGCTGATGGTAGTGGGAAATAAGCCTTATATCACATATCGCATATATCACTGCGATGAGTGATGTGGGAGGTCAGCATTGTGTGATTTGGTGGAATAATGGAGTAACCCCATGCCACAACTCAGCATTAAGCGTTTAGGATGATTTCGGAATGACTGTAGAATAACTGCTGAGTAAATATCTGCAGCGTGTGCACGTAGCCCAAGCACAAGAAGAAGAAGAAATTGATGCAAGAAACACCCACATGTCATCCCTTGTCGGACACCAATTTGCAAACATTGGCTTCGAAGATCTGGCACCAACCTGCAGGCCTCAACTTGTCGACAACCTACATGTGTTTGTACAATGAAGACTTACAGACTGTGCTGCATAAAGTGCTGTCATAGGAATTTCATCATTATTATTCAGTTATTATTCAAGATCAGTTGTCTAAGGGCGCATTCACACTGCCGGGGAGAGGAAGAGGGGGTGAGCCACTCACCCCCTCCCCTCTCCATAGAGAAATATGGCGCACGGCGCTGCATCCCGAGAAAGGGTAGGACATGTCCTATCTTTTCACGGAGTACAAAGCGTTACGGACCGCACATGTGCTGCACTGTACCCCTCCTACGCCCATTGCTGTCTATTGGGGACGTATATCGGCCGTATAAACATTGGCCGAATATGCGTCCCCCATATGGCAGTGTGAATATAGCCTAAGTGTAATTTGCCTTCAGATCCTGCTTTTATGGGTCAATCAAACAGATCCTGCTTTTATAAGTCATGTTCAAATGTTGTGCCCTGTAGCAGATTTTATTATGGACAGGTGGAATCCCAGGGCCAAGACTTCTAGGAGGTCGACAGCCACCCAAACCACCCACCAACTTTGATAATGCCTTATAGAGGTGATAAAGAGAGCGACCTTTAACCCTGAAATCCCATTATATCTGTGCAAACTGTCAACACACATGTATACAAGAACCGTTCCAGGACCTTTGAAGGTCCTTAAACCGAAGAACTGAAGCTTCATTTTGGTCTCGTATGTAGGCAGTAAATATCAAACCAATAAAATAAAACTATGCAGTCTTAGGCTACATTCACACTACAGTATGGGGGCGTATATACGGCCGACGTATATACGGCCGATATACGTCCCCCATACACTCCTATGGGCTCACGGCCCTGTACGGGAGCGGTACGGTGCAGCACACGTGCGGGACCGTACCGCTCCGTAGCACGGGAAAAGATAGGACATTTCCTATCTTTTCCCGTATTACGCCGCCGTGCGCCGCCGTGCGCTGTATTTCCCTATGGAGAGGGGCGGGGGTGAGCAGTGCTCATCCCCTGCTCCTCTCCGCAGCGCCGATGTATGCCCGCCGCACTACGGTACGGCGGGCATACATCGTGTGAATATAGCCTTAATCTGCCCCAGCTTGTGCCTTTCATCTCTTGCGTCAAGACCTTTATGTGTGGACGTATCGGTTCCTTTTGAGGCCAGTACTTTCCAGCAAAAGACTGTTCCTAATTTATTCAGGGTTATCAGATCCATCTTGACCCTTGACTCCTTGAAATCACCCACATATTACAAGGTCACTACAGTTAGCAAGGAGTCACAATTGATATGGGTGATGTAAATCTTGGAAAACATAAGAACTCAGTGACACAGCTAAATAACCATTTAACATTGGGAATGACTGCAATTGTTTAAGATGCAAATGTGTCTCTTATATCTAAAATAATCATCTTCACTTGGAGATTGAAGAAAAGAAATGAATTCAATGCCCAGTGAGGGTAATAGCTGTTTAAGTCCACATAAATGTAATAATAGTAAAATAAATGGATGATAAGGACCATTAGTCCCACCTAAGTGCTCATAAATAAAACATTGGCTGTCCGAGGGATACTGATTAAAATGTTTGTAACAATGCTGAGCAACATTAGAAGGTAGCAAAATCTAATTACTATTTAAATGGCATCTTATTGAAAGTGTTTGGGTTTTACTTATTACATAATTATAGCCATAAGTTTTTAAAGCAGTATTCCCCCATTAACATCAATAGGTTTGCAACAATTTTACCAAAACGTTACCTATTACAGGAAAGAAACATGGTCAGTATTCACTGTTCCCACTTTAAGGCTGCATTCACACTGCTGTGTGCCCGCCGTAATGTAGCACAGAGGGCACATGGCGGTGCCGGGGAGAGGAGGAGGGGGTGAGTGCTGTATGCCGAGAAAAGATAGGACAAACGGGCAGAATTTTTTCCCCCCTTCTTGCACCTCTTGCGCCTTATTTATGAAGTGTCGGCACCACAATATTGGTGCTTTTCTGACACGACTTCACGACTTGGTCTTTCTTTAGCCGCAAAATTGTGGCGACACTTGGGAATCCGACACTTTACCAATGCTTCTATTTTTCCGACTGCGGCGCTATTTTGCTGCACAATCAGAGCAGATAAAATTAGAGCCGCTGGTCCAGGGAGTTCTGAATGTGGAGACAGTTCTCAACCTTTTTGTTTGGACGCTAAATAATTAATTCCTTGCGCCACAAACTTACATCCAACTGATAATTATAGCACACTTCCATTGCCACCCTGCACCCAAATTATTAAATGCCTTCCATGGTCTGTGTGTTGGCTGCATTTTCAGAAATGGTGGAGTAGCTGGGGAGAATCCAGTGCAGGGAGATGCGAGCATTGCACATGAAGATGTCAGCTCCTGGTATAGTGTGGGCTTCTGAGTTCTGAGTCCTTGATCAGACAGAGTGAGGCAGGAAGATGTTGCCTCCTCACATTACCATTTAGCCACAGTGAAGACTGTAACGGAGGCGACTGCTGCGACGGAAAGTGAGAACTAAAATATTAGTATTTGAAATGGGGATGATACAGAAAGGGGGCATTGTGAGCTCGGGGCTTAAAGGGAACTTGTCACCAGAAATTGGTCTAATAAACCACTAGCAGTATGTTATCAAGCAGCTGTGCAGCTTCTAGATGGCTCGGTGTGGTGGCATCATCTAAAAAATCAATTTAGAAATTAGATATAAATTGGCTTTATGAGGTGGAGAGTTTAATACTGAAGTCAAGTTTTCCCAGCCTTAAAATGCACCTTTCACTGTAATTGATGGTCCCGCATTCAGGGATGTCACTGATAAGATTTCCTGTAGTCCACCGCATGATGTCAATCACATTGGAGGAGGTGTTCAGCGGCAGGGAGAGCTTGACTTCAATGTTAAACTCTCCGCCCCCCTGACTTTATACATTTAACTTTCATGTAATAAAGTTGATTTTCTGGATGATGCCACCAAGCTGAGCCATGAAAGAAACATGATCTAGAAGGTGTTCAGCTGCCTAACAGCATGATGGTAGTAGTTTATTAGGCCAATTTTTGATGGCAGGTTGCCTTTAAGTAAAAAAAAAAAAAAGCAATATAATGAGGTGTCCAGAAAGGGGGGCATTTTTGATGGGAACCAGCAAAAAAGGAACAATACAGAGTGTAGGGTCACAGGAAAAGGACATTTTACTATGTCATGTAGGCACCAAATTAACAGGGCGTTATTTGGTGTAAGAGCAGTAATGGGGAACATTGTATTTTTAAGGCACATTAGGGGATGTGGTAATGGTTGAGTCAAGGGTAGGGCTTAAAAAACGAAAGATCAGGACCTTTTGTTCCTCTTGAGCTATCCCGAAGGTTGAGAGATAGTTCTCCGACAAGCTGCACTTTAGCTTTCCTAACTTCTTCGGCAGTAAACAACATCCTCCTCCTTTGGGATATATTACTCTACCCTAGGAGATACCATTATATAATATAGCCTTGCTTTTATAGAGGGCTTGAAGGGGTTGATTAGTTAATTTTTTTTCTTTATTTGTAAAACAATAAAACAATTTATACTAATTATACCGATTCCTGTCTTCCCTATTCCGTCACATCCCAACTCCCCTGTCGATCTGGATTTCCTGGAACATCTCAACACACAAACAAAATTACTTTTCACTGACTGATTTGGGTCACCAGGGCCCGGGTGCAACTGCTACCTCTGCATCCCCTATAGTTTTGCCCCTGAGTACATTTTTCCTACTGTGCGTCACTATCTTTCTCTCTATGTACACAGAAAGCTAAAGCTTCACCAGAAAGATAATATGAGATGACTTCACTCAGGAGACATCATCTTTCCTACTTTCTAACTTTTGCCTACTACTTGGAGACGATTCTTCTAATCTCTGTGCTGGTGTTATGGATAGGACTTTGTTTTCTAATGAAGTTATCCAAGAAGGAGTTAACTTTGTATGACCTTGGAAAGACAACATGTCTTCCAGGACCTCGAAGAAGCTCGTTGAGTACATTCTTTGACGACAACCACTAAAGGTAGATAGATGCGCATATATCTCATGTGGCATGTTATTTACTGGTTATGCTATCCTGCTACTGCACAACTGGGGAAATATGACCAAATTAAACTAAGCCAATCAAAACGAAGCATAGTGCCTAGGGGTTACAGTCCCTGACAATAGATAAAAAGTACTGTAGTTAAAGAATAAATTTGAGAGTCTTACTTAGAGATCATGGGTGTCTATATGGTTCTTTCTATGTTTGCATTACTTTGTAATGATCTGACTTGGAAGAGTAGATTCATCATGCAGGTTTTATTGTGCATCCGAGACACTGGCACCATATTTATACATTGTACTAACCTGGCATTGAGTTTAAGTTTTCATGCAATTATCTTTACTGAGCGCACCTTTGGAGTCATTAGATGTAACCCAAAATACAATCTCCGAAATTCTGGCTACAATGCTATCATCGTGGCCCAGCAGGACTTCTTCCTGTCCAGTACGGTTCATCTCTACCATCTCAGTATGTTTTATGCTTTATTTTCACTTAAGAATTTCAGGAACTTTTCTGTCAGCGTGATTTTGTGTTTTTACAGCTGTGATGACTTTTTCATGTTTTAACTATCTTTATAACAAAAATATATTTTGTTATTGGGAATGCACTAAACCTTTCTGAATAAGTGTAAGGATTCAGTGGTGGGGATTTATCATTAGGTTTTTTTGTCTATGTTTGGCGTTGTTTTGACGCAGTTTTGATACAAATGCTGTTTTGCAACTTTCCTTTGTACCAATGGACAGTGCAAAGTCAATTTTACATAGACCCTGCTTGTGCCAAATTCATTATTTGCATAGACTGGTTTTCACAAAACTAAACTGAATTAGTGATTTGAGATTTGCCGAAAATTTTGATTGACTGGAGTCATTTTGCACCAAAACATACGCCTAAATGAAAATTGCAAAACATAAATTCAGTTTAATATTGTAAAAAACTATGCAAGTAATGAATTTGGCACAAAGAGGGTCTATGTCAAAATGTCAAAGTCACTTTGCACTGTCCTATGTTTATTTGGGACAATGGAAAGTCGCAAAACAGCATTTGTATCACAACTGCGCCAAAACAATGCCAAACATAGACAGAAAAACAATGATAAATTCCCTCTAATGAATATACTCCTTTTCCCATTTCATAACATTATTGTTGAATTAAGTAGAGTATGAAATTTACAAGGTTCTTATAGTATAGATAACATACAAAGGAAATTCCACCACATCATTAATATTATAAATCCCTATTATGTCAAAAAATGTTCAAAGTTAGAGTTGCTCTTTGCTATGACTCTACCTTCATGCTCATACACATGGCTGTCCGCAATATGAGAGGGTTTCCATACTGGTAGAGAGGACATCTACTGTACCCATTCAGTGCACAGAGATAGACTCATATATACTCAGCACCAGTCTGTATGAGATCTTAGACCAGGAGATAATATTCTTATTCTGTATTGGGGTATTTAGATTTTATACTAATCTAAAGTCATATAAATATTATACATTTATAATGATGTTAATGTTATGTTGTTTTTGCTTTATAATTTATACATTTTTACTTCTAATAAAGGATCACAGATATTACCCCTACATGGTGACATCCAATGTCTCCTCCTTTCACGAATATTAATAAAAGTTATGTTCTCAGATAGCAAGGTTCTGGTTTTTGTATTCTGTTGGTTTCCCACATCCCTTCCATACAGTCATAAACAATGTGGTAATAGAGAGGCGCTAGAATGTAAAATTCCTGGTGGGCAGGGCCGGCGCCAGCACTGCACATACCTGGGCAAGTGCCGGGGTCCAGAGCTGCTGGGGGGCCTACATAACACTATTTATTTGTAATCCATAGGATATGAGTGGGGCTTATAAAAAAATAACCATGAGGGGGTGTTTGATATGATAAACTAGAATATTTAGGGAACAGGACTTGTTAGTTTCAGTTTCTGAATTTTCAATGCCGCCACATCAGTTCAACGCAAAAAGGCCCACTGACGCTCTGTCGCCCAGGGGCCTACTGAAACCTGGAACCGACTCTGGTGGTGGGTGAGACCCCTTGTTTATAAATAGTTATATGTAAACATGACTGTGTTTACAAACTGTAGACAATAGGGCAGATTTTTTAAAGGATCAAAAGGAGCCTTCCTGCTAACCTCTACTCAGCCTGGTCTGAAAGTCACTCTATCCTTGTAAGGTGCCTTGTTGCACCTATTCTGATTCACTGGGGAATAATAATTTCTTGTGGTAACCTGATTTTTGATATTTTTATATATTTTTAAATATTTTTGATGATTCGGAACATACCTTCCATTTCTCTCTAGCAGCTCTAGTACCATAGATGATGAGATAACCATATGACGACTGATTACTGTTGGAGTAACCAGCATGAATGTCCAAGAACTCCTCATCCCAGGAAATCACAGAAATTAGGTTTCAGCGAGTTGATGGAAAATCTCTAGTCTACAGCCACAAAATATGATATTCATTTTCAACATTTCTTTAGCACAATATTGTGAGTGACAGCTAGTTTGAGCAGCAATATTATATTTTTAAATTGGTTGACATTCATTTCCCCAAAATATCTTTAGTACACTATTGAGTGATGACTAGTTTGAGCAGCCTATACTTGGCAATGCCAGATCTCCGGATGTCATTTCCAGAATCGGAGCTCCAAACATACTTAAAGAGAACTTGTCATCAAGAACAAGCACAATAAACCTTATTCACTTCTTACTGTGCCTTTGTTGAGGAGGCGTCCCAGCTTTAATTTGCCTCCTCCCTCCAGTAAATTGTTCTCCAAACTTCTTGTGCCTTTGTCTATGTTGGGCCTGTCCACCGGTGCATGGCTCCACCCTCCACCACTTGGCCATGTGTGAAATGGTGAGAAGATCTGCAGTTTCCCACACAGTTTTCCCTGCAAAAGAGGGACAGCATTCTGGTAAGGACAGGAAATAGACAGGGAGAGGACTTCTACACTGAGCTTTCAATCAAAAGAAGGAGGCGGGGTTGACTGCCAGTCAGGATCAAATATAACTCTTCTATTCAGAAATTGACTCATCTCTACTCATTTGCGTATCATAAAAATCATCTGCAATTAATTTACATTGCCTAAGTGGCAGATCATTGAAGGTGCTATGGGGAAGATTTTAACCTTTTACCTGCAGGTATTACAGGTGTGAGGAGTTAAATTCTGGTGACAGATCCTCTTTAAAAACAGTTCCAACTCTTAGAGCACGAAAATGAGTGTTCCCCAATTATATAGTGATTGGGGGTTGAGTTACAATGTTCCTATATTGTTCCTATTCTCCCTGATGCCTTTTGGGTTTTATTGATTTGAGTTAGCTAATACCTTACACTCCTCTGTGGGTTCCTCTTTTTCATTGTCCTGTGATATGTGTATTTTATTCAAATTCTGTTGTCCCAGTATGGGCAGTTCTTCTCTGGTCTGGTATATACCACCCTGGGAATGAACAAGCACTAGGGGCTGATGTGTGGGAGCAGTGAAGGATACAGGGCCATGTTTCCTGCCTTCTGCATTTTTGGGCTAATGCTGAGGCTTGTCTGATAGCATGTAGACGAGTTTCCTGCCTGTACAGTGTATTGCAGATATTATGAAGATACTGTCCGTCCTGAATAAGCAAAACAGATTTAAAGACGCACGCCAGTCAATTGTCTTCTTCTATTGTGTCACAATTCCTTCAAAATATATGTATGATTCTCAGTTATTACATTGTTTCCAAAAATTCCTGGGATCTGTTTCATGCTACCTCATGATGACCCCTTGGGAATTGTATGGATTTGTTTCATCTCTAGAAGTAACAATTGAACTTACTGTTTGATAAACTACATGGAGTGTACCACACAGGCTCTCCACCAGGTGGAACACAATCTACTGCTGATGATCACATTCATTCAGTTATACACTAATAATGAATGAGAGATCACAGTGCAGCCCCCTTGACTGTATACTTATAGCTATAGGAGAATATCGGAAGAACTATCTAAAGATAACCAGTGGCGTAACTTGAAGCTGATGGGCCCCAGTGCAAAGTCTATGCCAGGCCCCCGACTATAATGTATGGTTTATAGTAATAGTCTTCTCATATGGGAAAGTGACAAATGATGGGCCCCCTAAGCCTTTTGGCCCAGGTGCGACCGCACCCTCTGCACCCCTTCAAGTTACGCCCCTGAAGATAACCCAAATTTATCATCCATCACAAACTAGTGTGATACGCTGTTCAAACCTAGGACTATTATCAGTACATAATAAATACATAAATGTATCAAGCGGCTTTAGGTGAAGCCAGTGCAATAGGATTCCATAGTGTAGAACTCCCACATTTCTGTTATTTCTAAGTATGAACCTGATATCCAGGACTATATCTGTGGGAGGCTATGTAATCTTTACATACTATACATTATCTCTACAGTATAGTAAATGGATGACATTACACAAGTGATGTTATACACTGAAGGCTGCCACAAATTCTCAGGGAATCTTTAATGACCAACCCCTCGAGAATAGAAAATCCTGAGTACTACTACTTTATCACTTAGATCGTCTTATTCCACTCCCAAACTTCCTTTTCCTTTTTCACCATTGAAAAGCTCAATAGTACAGATAAAATACAAAGGTCTTATATGAAAATTATAGGACAGAATCAATATTATAAATCCCTATTACATCAGTAATTATCATCTACACCTAATGGTCATAAATTGTACTGCAGTTTCTATCATCCCTTAAAGGGGTTTTCAAACGAACAAAACTTAGGACCTATCCATGCGATAGGGCCTAACTTGCTGATCAGTGTGGGTCTCAGTGCTGAGACCCCCGCAGACCACAAAAACGAGGGGTCCCATGGGGTCCCACGTACCTCCGTTGGACCCCTCCGTCAGCTGCACATGACTGTTCTGCTCCATTATCTCTATTGAGCAAACGTAGGTCTATAGAGATAATGGAGCAGAACGGTCATGTGCAGCCGTCTGCTCCATTACTCTGACGGAGCGACGTGGGATCCGACGGAGGTACATGGGACCCCTTGGACCCCTCGTTTTCATGATCTGTGGGGGTCCATCAATGAGGCGCCCACTGATCAGCAAGTTAGGCCCTATCCTGTGGATAGGGCCTAACTTTTGTTCGTGGAAACACCCCTTTAAAGCTCCTTGCTTCAGCATTAAATTCCATTCCATCTGCCCTTCCCAATGCCCAAAGAAGCACAACAGACCCCAAAATCCAGGACTCTCCTTACAAATCCAGGATGGTAAGTAGGTATGATATGGTACCATGAAGCTATATTTCATAGAAAGAATATCTCTACAATATGGCATCCATTTTTCTCTTTTAATATGCCACCATGTTGTTCAGATTATTTCAGCTTTTTTATAGGTGAATGGGGGAGATTTTACATAAAAGAGAGATTTATACAAATTTCATTCCATATCCTGATTTATTGGGTTATAATCTGGTGATAATCTGTCAGATCTATCAGGTGGCTTCGGCCTTGTGAGAAATCTCGACAGACGGCTTTGATGTGCTGTGCCAGAGGGGCACTACTACAACAGGTCCAACCTGGTCTAGAACTGCGCCCTAGTCTTCCCACTCCATGACCCTGCTTTGCCCCCGCCCAACCGCAAAGAGGGAGGAGAAGTCGCAATTCCCGACTAAATGACATCTTATACACCTGTTTTCAGGCATACAAGCCCCCCTGCCCCAGAGTGCTATACCTCATAGTGTGCATGAGGCCCTATTACTACTCCTTGGTATGCTGAATGCAATGGTCAGTAACCAGACTAATGAGAAACAGAAGGATCGATCTCTTCTATCTTTGTAGACCGCATTTCTCATGCATTCTAAAAAGATCGCCACATCTTAAATTCAAAGAAATCCATGTTTGGCTGTGAAGAATTTTGGGAATACATACAATACCCTTAAATGTCTGACGTGCTTTTCTGGTGACCCCTAGTCTAATAAATGAAATGCTATAAATCATGGACCCATGACTATTTTCTGAAAAGGATTTTCTATTTCCCATCCTCCTCGGCTCATCCCAGCTTGGATTCCCTGCCCTGTAATCACATTCAGATGTATCACATTTATAAAAATCTGCGCTGTCCTGAGAAAACGTTAGTCTGGAATATCTTTCAGCGCTGGGGACGTCAGGACATCATGGAATAATTATGTCCATAGATGAGAGTCCTATGGTATCATCCCATCACGTATCTAAGGTAGACCACATAGCATACTTCATTCAATGGATATCAAAGCTGAACACCTGTTGCAGATTAGGGTCCCAGAGTGGTCTTCTTACTTTGGAGTGTTATATATCAAACTTTCCTGGTAGTGAAAAAGCCGCTATTGGTTTTAGTCCAGTGTGAAACCCATTTGTTTTTAATAGCCTTTCCTCAATCATGGAAAGAATTCACCCAAAATTTATGTTTTTAATAATTTTCAGGTGGTTTGAAATCACGGATGATCACCAACTCAGAACTGTTTGACTGGGATAGAAGTTAAAGTGAGCGTGGAGCAAGGAATCAATATTCATAGGACATGGGAGATCCCATGGACACTACCGAGACATGTGTAAAGGGATGTTATAGTAGCACTTTTACGAAGCCTTGTGGCCTCTGGGAGCTGCCCTGCAGGGCTATGAGGGTTTGGTTAATAATACGCTTTGCTCCTTGAGGTGAAATAATCCCACTGAAATAACAGTATAATTTATGGATCCATTTCTATATACAGGTATAAATGCTTATCAAAGTGCACTGAAGGTGTATTCTCACACTGCTGTGCTCTTAGTTCTCTACATTGTTCCGTTCCACAGATCCTTACATAGATAAAGTCACTGGGGCTCATTTACTAAGGGTCCGCGGAGCACATTTTCGTCGGGTTTCCCGATGATTTCCGTTTTACAGCGAATTGCCCCAGGATTTTGCCGCACGCAATCGGATTTTGGCGCATCGGCGCCAGCTTGCATGCGACAGAAATCGGGGGGCAGGCCTTCGGACAACGCAGCGGATTCGAACAAACCAAGGAATTTAAGATTTAGAATTGTGCCGCAAGACACGCACTTACATGCACCGGGAAGAAGAAGATGAACTCCGGCGGACCTCAGCGTGGAAGCGACGGATGCAGGAATTCGGGTGCACGACCTTAGTGAATCGCGGCAGACCTGTATCCGCGTCGGACTACGCACCACGGGATAGCGACAGGACCGGGTCAGTAAATTTGCCCCATTATTATTGCTGCAAATAGTGGGGGTCCAGGCAATTCCCTGACCTGAAAATCTGTGTAATCATACCTGTGTAGGTATTAGTAGCAGGGAGTGAAAATTTATTTTAGATTCCATTAATTTGGTAAGGAACACTGAGACGCACTGAACACAGCTCAAGCTATTCCCTGAGTAACTGCTGTAGTATTCAAACAGAAGCTGCTACAGGAGTGAATCATGGCAGAGGAGAAGGACTGTGCAGAAGTACAGTGAAGAGACCTCACACAACTGTGCATCAGATTTCTCTGAATCCAGCTTCAATCCTGAAGTGTAAATACATTTTTTACAGTCCTGCTGCTACTAACAACACACAAAAGCTATGGTTACACAGCTCTCCAGGGCTGCAACTCAACTCATTCCCTTTAAGACCAAAATATCAAGACACAAAGGTGGTGTAGATAAACATTTCTACCTCCTAGACCTGCGCTGACTTCTGGGACTTGCATCTCCAGACAAAGTACTGAGCTACAACCACTGCCCAAATCTAAATTAGGAATAATTGAATAACCACAGAAAATAATGGTCGATGATATTCCAAGTGATTTTCCTGACACAGATCTCTAATATGAAAACACACCCCTACTTTATAAATGTACATATCCTATTTAAAGGTCATGTACAGGGAACCTCACAGCCTGTATTTCCTAAGGCTATTAGACACGACATGAAGTTATTCAGACCCTTAATAAATCTTGTGCTAACAAGGAGGTGTAAATGTGTTTTTATTGCTTATTGTATATCACAGGCCCAAGCAATCCTCTTTGTAAGCTCAGGAATCACGCTTCCTAAAGTACGATGACAGAAAAATTATAAACTGTCTTTTTAAATCGAAATCTCGGCTACTTTGGGGGAAGGCGCATATGGTTCCACTTACTACTGCATTCATGTTTCAGTTTCTTCTAAAATTAATCAAGAAATCATAAAAAGCAAATATGGCTACAAGTCTGTCCCTAGGGGCATTGTTAGTCACATATCCCATGCGTTTCTAATTTTATACTGGCGTGATGCACATTGTAAGTGGGTCACTAAAATGCTGCAGTGCTTTAACACTTCAGTCTATGTGTTACCTCTAAGTATGACGTGTTATGGAGTCCACGGACCTACACTGCGGTTACAGCGTAAAAGGAACCATTGTGATATGAGGTTTGCACTTTCCTTACCGTTTGCTCATATATTGTTTGAGTGCCCCATGTTAGCCCCCCATTCTTGATGTGTTAGATTAATTTAGAGTTATGAAAGTAATCATATATTAATTTTTAACAGGTTGTCAGGGAAGTGTTAGCTGGTTAGGAAAGGCTGGTGTGTCAACCCCAAAATCCCTGTTACTGTACTTGGCTGTCTCTACCAGTCACAGTTGTGTTTACAGTCCGTCACTTAAAGGGGTTGTCCCATGTTTAACTAGCATCCTCAAAACAAATTTTTGATAACGGGGTCCAACATCTGGTTCTGTTCCCCTAATATTTATTTAGGATGTATGCCATTGTTTTGAGGAGAGACTGGATGACCACATGACTGACTACATGACTGGTTAGATGCTTAACGTGAACCTGTTAGGGCGATTTGGGACACTAAAACACCCAAAGATCCTTATATTGTCACAAATCACCCTTTATACTTTATACTTACCTAGAGATAAGTCCGATGAGGCGCTTCAGACCCATCTCTTGTGCTCCCCACGCCTGCGCAGTTCTTCAATAAAGCTGGATCATAATGCCCAGGTATAAACCTTTTTTCTTTATAGTGCCTATAGGGAATTGCTAAAGGGGGATTTGGAACACTTAAACACCAGTGCATATGGACCTGAGGGTGGTTTAGTGTCCCACATCACCCTGAGAGGACCTCTTTAAGATGCCCAGAAGCAGTGAGAAAGACACAGTGGGGGCATTTATTATTTTTGGTTGTCTTTTGGTGCCTGATTTCAGCCATTTGCACCTAAAAATGTGTGAAAAAGTGTTGGGAAACTGAGACCCTCACTGATCAGCAAGTTAGCTCTTATCCAAATCAAATGCCACTGGGGAGCCCCTTTAATGGGGACTTGTCCAGATTGAGTGCTCAGGGCAGCTTGAGCTAGAAATATGACCCTGTTTGTAAACCTGCATTACTCTTGCTACCTCATCTTCTGGAAAAACTTTTGTTAGGTTCATGTGCTGGATGTGCCATCCCCAAGTCAGACCTTAGATATATCAATCACAGGTCCAAAGCATCCCCTACTGAACCCCTACATGAGAAGACTATATGTTTGCTCATCTTTTGTATAAGTAGCTGTAATTCAGCTTCATGTACCTAAAGCCTTGGATGTTTGGATAAAAGGTCTTTCCTAAGTAAACCTTTAGGGAACAAATAAAGCAGGTTAATCCTCCATTAAAATGATCAATACAACAGAATTAGTGGAAACACACGAAGAATAAATATATGTAACACATAGTAAACGGTAGCCAATTACTGACATATACATCCATAAATACATGGATCTTTCAAGTAGCTCGACAATTGATTTAGAAGGAAAATCCCGGGCTTTATAGTAACTGTAGCAACTCACAAGAGCCGGCGAACTTGTGCATAACAACTGGCGCAGATAAGGAAAAACTTTGGTGTTCCAGTTTTTATACAGACAGTTACATACAAGAAAGGTTCTTTAGGTTTGTATTTAAGTTGAATTTGTATGTAAGTGGGATTTGTATATTTTATGATTGTAACTCCAGACAAAAAAAAAATTTCCTCTGTGACAATTGAACTTTCAAAATTGTGTGCTGCCATGGGACCAAGGATTATCAATAAAACTTCATTAGAGACACCTTACAGCTGATCATTGCACCCTGGGGCTAAAGGAAAGCATCCAGAGAGATTCACCAGAGGTCACAGTGGGAGGAGAAGCCGTCTGTAACTAGGGGTCATCTGTAAGTCGGGGATTGCCTGTATATATTTCTATGTATCAAAATATGAATACGGGGGGGAAATTTATCAGAAATGTCTGAGAGCAGAACTGTTCTAGTTGCCCATGGAACCAATTAGACCTTGGCTTTAATATTATTAACAGCTGTGAGTTCTAATTGGTTTCCATGGGCAACTAGAACAGTTCTGTTCTCAGACACTTCTGATAAATCTCCCCCAGTACAGTGTAGCATCTTGTGAAGAATTCTCAGTCTTACTTTACAGCTCCTATTTGTTGGCTACAAGAACAATGGGTCAAAAGTTTGTAACAAAGGCACATCTTTAAAGGAAACCTACCACTGCTTGCATGATACTGATGCCGGCACATACTTTAGCTAGGCACGGCGATCGTTAGTTTAGCTAAAAAAAAATGTTTTACTTACATGTGAAAATAGCCCTCCGGTGCTACCCTACGTCATATTCGGAAGGGAGATGCCTTCCGATCTTTAATTATTCCCGCCTCCTTCATTGTAGCCGTCCTCCTTCAGGTGCCGAGAGCCGTGACGTCACCAAGCTCTCGGCACCTATCGCCAGCCGGCTGTATGAGAGTTAGTATCTGCGCATGCGCAATAGGTGCCGAGAGCTTAGTGACGTCACGGCTCTCGGCACCTGAAGGAGGACGGCTACAATGAAGAATGAAGGAGGCGGGAATAATTAAAGATCGGAAGGCATCTCCCTTCCGAAGATGACGTAGGGTAGCACCAGAGGGCTATTTTCATATGTAAGTAAAACATTTTTTTAGCTAAACTAACGATCGCCGTGCCTAACTAAAGTATGTGCCGGCATCAGTATTGAATAGCCTACCAGGTTGTCTGATCGCATGATTTTAGCATGCGAGCAGTGGTAGGTTTCCTTTAAGCCGTATTGTATGCCCTAGCTCAGACAATAACCATTTTCCATTAATCCCTTAACAACCTGGCCGTTTTTGCGTTTTTTGGGTTTCCATTTTCCACTCCCCACTTTCCAAAAGCTCTAAATGTACTTTCATGCTATAAAAAGGAAGGGGACTGATTGTTAGGAAAAATTTACTTCTTAGTGTCAATATTTAATATCCTATCCTATGTACCAGGAAGATGGAAAAAAAAGCAGAACAATTGAGAAAAAATTGTTGGGCCATTTTCTTAGAGGTTTCATATTTATGGCTTTCACTGCGTGGTCTAAATGACATGAAAAGTTGCTGCTTATATATCTCTTATGTGTCATGTTGTTTATTCTTTATTCCTATCTTACCATTGTGCAGCTACGCAAATATGACCACATTAAGATGAGCCAATGGAAATGAGTTATCAAAAGTTACAGCACCTAGGGGGGCTACTTCCCCTAAGATACATAAAAAATTGAGAGGAGAATCTTACTTGCATACAGCGTATGTCCTTGTTATTCCCTCCATTCATGCAATATATATACTGTATATATATGCAGTGCACTGGATCCGAGGAGCATTGAACTTTAGACATTTGTGGGCGTTTGAATATTTCCCATATGCGAACTCAGCACCTCTTACTTTATTATACATTTAGGGTTAATTTTCATTAATATGTTTTGTAATATACGGTACATTCTACCGTATATACTTGTGTATAAGCAAAAAATGTGCTGAAAAACATCCCCTCGGCTTATACATGAGTCAATAAAAAACAAAAAACTTCCATACTCACCTCTGGAGGCCCGATGGTCCGCGTGGCTCCCGATGTTCGGCGGCTCCTCTTCTGTCTTCCCCGCAGCTGGTCTTCGGTCTCCGGTCTTCTCTGTGTTGTATCAGCCGACAGATACGCGTCCACTCCATCTGCCAGCTGGTGGACAATATCACGTGGCGGTGTCGCCGCTGATGACGTCATCAGCGGCAACACCGCCACGTGATATTGTCCACCAGCCATCAGATGGCATGGACGCGTATCTGCCGGCTGATACAACACAGAGAAGACCGGAGACCGAAGACCAGCCACGCGGAACGGAGCATCAGGAAGCCGCCTGTAGGTGAGTATGAAAGTTTTTTTTTTTAATGTGCTTGGCGAACGGGTCTGGAGGCTGTATAATTCAATTGGGCTGGCAGGCTGTATACTTCAAGGGGGCTGGCAGGCTGTATACTTCAAGGGGGCTGGCAGGCTGGTATTATTATTACTGTATCTGTATAGACTAATAATAAGGGTAAATAAACATAGAGAGACGTTTCTGTATCTCTATCTGTGAGAGAACTCAGTACTTTTCCAGTTATAGCAGAAGTTTTTCTGCAAAAGAAAACAGACTTGTTTACCAGACAGCTTGACCTTTAGAGTGACAGGTGCTGTCTGGAAGTTGTTTACTGTTTTGGAGCTGTGCTGCCTCTGAATACTATGGGGACTCAATGTAAGTTTATGGGAAAACTCTTTGCCATTGTGTTTCTGCAAAATGCAACCACTCCTCCCCTGGTAGAAAGTATATAAGGAACATATTCCCAGTCCCTAGTGTCTTGCAGTTAGGGACCAGAGCTTGGAGGAGAAGACTGCCAGCCTACCTGAGCAACCTGAAGACGAAGCTGAGATGAGGATACTCTGCCATAGACCCTGGACTTCAGCCTTCGACCAGGGTACCAGCCTTCTGGGAAAGAGAGTGGCAGCTACCCAGGCCTTTCCTCAGCTTACAACACTTCTTTTGCCAAGGAGGACATTGGAGAAGTCAGCCCTTCAGTCCAGCCCAGTCAATTTTTATACATATATATAACAGTTTATCAATAAATTCTGAGTTGCACACAGGTTTGAATGTGAAATCCATAACACAATCCAAAACAATGTATCGAGTGGGTTTCTGTAATCTGTTCACTCCATTTAATCTCCCATCAGTTTCCCGTATGTTGTGCAAATAAGAATTACACAGAAAGAGTTACACTTCCCATTTCCCATGAGGCTGAATTTTACCATTGTTCAAGTAGTAAAGTAGTTGTAATAAGAGTTCCTAAAACTGACAGCCTGTAACTTATTTTTTTTCAGTAGCGCAGAAGACATGGATGATTATACACAAAATGACTGCAAAATATGCGCGCATCCACTGTCCTGATTTCTACAGTATGTTCCGGAAAATTAATCTAAATCTGCATCCGATAAGCAAGTCTAATCTTCCCTTTAGACAATTTTAATGCGCAGAGCAATATGCAAAATCTTCATTCTTCTGGAACCCAAAGTGAATTCCTTTGTATTGCAGTCTGGTGTCTCTGACAAACTAGTTTATTTGACAGGCATCAGGGACCTGAAGCCGACTTCAAGGAAAAAAAAAAGCGGTAATCATTCAATCTTCATTGGATTTCTATGACAGAGCGATCAAATTCTGCAGAACCTGGCATAAGCACATCATTATCAGGACCTGCCTTAGCATTTCTTAACAGATCACGGATTGCACCGGTCCTTGGTGGCTTTTGTTTTTTTGGCACTGTTTGTAGTTATTTGACCTTTTCTGAGTGGATAATCCACACAAAAAGCCCTAATTACTTCCCCAGCCTTAAGCAGCGCAGCCGTGCGAATAATCAATGGCGCTGATTTAAGTATTGCACAATCAGATGCTTCTGCTGCTTAAAAAATCTTTCCATTGACCTGAACCATCTGCAGGACAATATCACAGCCATGTTCTGATCACACCGCCTCGGTTTCATGACTTACATTACAATGGTAATCTTATCAGTGTCTCTGTAAATCCATCTAAACCATAAAAGTTCATTTTTTTCATTTTCAACAAGTTTTGTTGGACATTTTTAATAATTTTACATCACTGCAGTAATCTCATGGGCAGGATTAAAGGAGCTGCGCCGACTTTGATGTTTTTTTACTCTACAAAATGTAACAAAAGGCACAAAAAAGGTGTCACGGGTGGTCCCGCGACCCATATCGCGGGTCGCGGGCTGACCCGTGCCCCCCGAGTCTCGCAGGCGCGGTGCCGGCGCGACTCACCTCTCCCCGCTCCGGAATCGCTGCCAGGTTCCGGCCGCGCGCGTCCCCGCCTCCTAGGGTGCGCGCGCGGTATCTTCAGGAAATTTAAAGGGCCAGTGCACCGCTAATTGGTGCACTGGCTGATCACTTCCCCTTTAAAACCCTGCACCTTCCTCACATTCTTGCCGGATCTTTGTGCCTCACAGCCTTAGAGAAAGCTCTGTTGCGATTTGCCTGCGTTCCAGTGTCTCTTGCGTTCCAGTGTCTCCTGCGTTCCTGTGTCTCCTGCGTGCCTGTCTCCCTCCGTGTTCCTGTGTTGCCTGACTACCTCCGTGTTCCCGTGTACCAGTGTCCCTCCGTATTGCTGTCGTGAGTTCTGTGTTCCCGTACCCTTCTGCTTGGACCTCCTGTTGCTGACCCCGGGTTGGATTCTGACATTGCATCTCTGCAGCCTGCCCTGACCCTGTGCCTGGACTTTGACCACGAGGTTGATTGCCGTTCTTGTACCTCAACCTTGGCCGCCACTGCAGACAAGTCACGCCTGAGGAACGACCTGGTGGTACCACGCCGCAGCTTGTCTAACCCGCTTTGCGGCGGGCTCTGGTGAAAACCGGGTACCGCTTAGACTCCGGTCCCAGGAAGTGGCTTGAGTCATCGTCTGCAGTGGTCCAGTGGATCCACTACCTGCAAGCCTGACAGTGACGAAGTCCATGGCCACATGAGTCCACGGGCGGCTGGGTATCGGCAACGGCATCAGGAGACCGGCAGGTTTGAGGCACAGGAGATGCAGGAACCCACAAAATCCTGCACATCTTTGGCCAAGTCTGGCCACCAATAATAACGGGAAATAAGGGCTATGGAACGCTGCACTCCAGGGTGTCCAGCCACACGAGAGCAATGTCCCCATATCAGGATCCTCTTACGAAGGGCAGGTCTGACGTACGTCTTGCCTGGTGGAAGCTGCCTAAGGTCCACTGGAGCTGCAAGGACCAGACGTTCTGGAGGCACAATATGACTGGGCACAGGGTCTTCTCCAACCACATCCGAAGCACGGGAGAGAGCATCTGCCTTAACGTTCTTCTCCGCAGGACGGAAATGGATTAAGAAATCAAATCGGGAGAAGAAAAGAGACCAACGGGCTTGACAAGGATTCAGTCGCTGAGCGGTCTGGAGGTACAAGAGGTTCTTGTGGTCGGTATAAATGTGAACCGGGTGACGAGCCCCCTCCAGGAGATAGCGCCACTCCTCCAAAGCCAGCTTAATGGCCAACAATTCCCGATCTCCAATGGAATAATTCTTCTCGGCAGGAGAAAATGTCTTCGAGAAGAACCCGCAGGTGAAGGTACGACCCTTGGGCCCCTTCTGGGTAAGAACTGCACCAGCACCGACGGATGAAGCATCAACCTCCAACTGAAAAGGTTTCTCCGTATCTGGTCTTGTAAGTACTGGCGCAGAGGCAAAGGCAGATTTTAACTTAGTAAAGGCTTCCTCAGCAGCTGGAGACCATTGTCTAGGATTGGCATTCTTCTTAGTCAATGCCACAATAGGAGCCACAAGTGAAGAGAAGTGTGGAATAAACTGTCTATAGTAATTGGCAAAGCCCAGAAATCTCTGAACAGCACGCAGTCCCACTGGGCGAAGCCACTGAAGAACGGCTGCCAATTTAGAAGGATCCATCTGGAGTCCCTGGCCAGAAATGACGTATCCCAAAAACGGAAGACTGCTCTGGTGGAATTGACACTTCTCGAGTTTGGCATATAAATGATTAGTCCTTAAGCGTCTGAGAACCTGCCGGACGTGGTTTTGGTGAGAGGGAAGATCTGAAGAATACACCAAAATGTCGTCCAAGTAAACTATAACACAGGAGTAGAGCAGGTCTCTAAAAATATCATTATCAAACTCCTGGAATACCGCTGGAGCATTGCAGAGACCAAAGGGCATTACCAAATACTCAAAATGCCCGTCACGAGTATTGAAAGCTGTCTTCCACTCATCGCCCTTCCGAATTCGGATGAGGTTATATGCTCCTCGCAGATCCAGCTTGGTAAACACTTTGGCACCTCGTAGACGGTCAAAGAGTTCGGTGATGAGAGGCAAAGAATAGCAGTTCTTCACCGTAACCTTGTTGAGACCGCGATAGTCTATGCAGGGTCGGAGGGAACCATCCTTTTTAGAGACAAAGAAAAATCCAGCTCCAGCGGGGGAGGAAGACTTGCGGATGAACCCCTTTTGCAAATTTTCCTTTATGTAAGCGGACATGGCTTCAGTCTCGGGCACGGATAACGGATAAACCCGACCTCGTGGAGGAGACGTACCCGGCAGCAAATCAATGGGACAGTCATAGGGGCGATGAGGAGGCAGAACCTCTGCTTGCTTCTCAGTGAAAACGTTGGCGAAGTCTCGGTAGCAAACCGGAAGGTCCTTCAGAGACTTGGCAACTACGGAAGTTAGCATGAGAGGCACAGGGTGAAGAGCATCCAAGCAACGAGAATGGCAGTCAGGACCCCAACGTAGAACCTCCCCCGTCCTCCAATCAAGGACTGGTGAATGGAACTGCAACCACGGAAGACCTAGCAGGAGGGGCGAGGTTGAACGTGGCAGAACCAGGAAGGACAGAGTCTCCTTATGCAGAGCACCAACTTGCATGATTATCGGCTTCGTGCGGTAACGTACTGGGTCCGAGAGAATTTGTCCACTGACCGAAGAAATAACAAGCGGTTTATCAAGAAGAATCACTGGAATGTGGTACTGGGAAACCAATGCAGCATCCATGAAATTCCCAGCGGATCCGGAATCCAGGAAGGCAGATACTTGGGTTTGATTGCCGGAACCAACGCTGAGCAGCACCGGAATCAACAGGCGTGGAGAAGCACTGTTCACACCTAGGGACGCTTCTCCCAATAACCCTAGGTGCTGGCGTTTCCCGGGCGTTGGGGTCGGATAGGACAGGATGCAAGGAAATGCTCAGGACTACCGCAATAGAGGCAAAGGTTTCCTTGGCGTCTTCTGATACGCTCCTGAGGAGACAATTTAGCTCTATCCACCTCCATAGACTCCTCTGCAGGTGGTACGACTGGAGACTGGAACGGTCTTTGGAAGACAGGAGCTAGTCGAGGAAGGCGTCGTGGTCGGACTGGATTCTGCTCGAAACGTGACTCTTCGGCACGCTCCCTGAAGCGCACATCAATCCGAGTGGCAAGGGAGATGAGCCCACTCAGAGAAGATGGTAGGTCACAAGCAGCCAGAGCGTCCTTAACCTGTGAGGACAGACCTTTCTTAAAAGCTGCAGACAAGGCCGCGTCGTTCCAGGAAAGTTCCGATGCTAAAGTACGGAACTGGACCGCATACTCTCCCACGGAGCAATTCCCCTGACGTAAATTCAATAAAGCTGACTCTGCGGAGGAGGACCGAGCCGGTTCTTCAAATACTGACCGGAATTCAGACAAAAAGGCTGCAAGAGAAGCCGTAAGTGGGTCGTTCCTATCCCAAAGGGGAGTAGCCCAGGCCAAGGCTTTCCCCGAGAGAAGGCTGACTATAAATGCCACCTTAGATCGCTCCGTGATGAATTGGGTCGGCATAAGTTCTATGTGCAGGGAGCATTGGGTAATAAAACTCCGGCACATCTTCGGATCACCGTCGTACTTGCTAGGCATAGACAACCGCATTCTAGGTTCAAGAGCAGGCAGACTAGTCGGAGCAGTAGAGGTCACGAGAGCAGCCTCAGGTACCTGTTGCTGTTGCTGGTTGGCTAACAGTTGCTGAAGCATGGCGGTGACATGCTCCAGTTGATCTCGCTGAGCAGCAATCTGCCGAGACTGGTGGATCACAATAGTGGCAAGATCTGGCTTGCTGGGAGACGGAACCTCGGCGGGATCCATGGCCGGATCTTACTGTCAGGCTTGCAGGTAGTGGATCCACTGGACCACTGCAGACGATGACTCAAGCCACTACCTGGGACCGGAGTCTAAGTGGTACCCGGTTTTCACCAGAGCCCGCCGCAAAGCGGGTTAGACAAGCTGCGGCGTGGTACCACCAGGTCGTTCCTCAGGCATGACTTGTCTGCAGTGGCGGCCAAGGTTGAGGTACAAGAACGGCAATCAATCTCGTGGTCAAAGTCCAGGCACAGGGTCAGGGCAGGCGGCAGAGATGCAATGTCAGAATCCAAACCGGGGTCAGCAACAGGAGGTCCAAGCAGAAGGGTACGGGAACACAGAACTCACGACAGCAATACGGAGGGACACTGGTACACGGGAACACGGAGGTAGTCAGGCAACACAGGAACACGGAGGGAGACAGGCACGCAGGAGACACAGGAACGCAGGAGACACTGGAACGCAAGAGACACTGGAACGCAGGCAAATCGCAACAGAGCTTTCTCTAAGGCTGTGAGGCACAAAGATCCGGCAAGAATGTGAGGAAGGTGCAGGGTTTTAAAGGGGAAGTGATCAGCCAGTGCACCAATTAGCGGTGCACTGGCCCTTTAAATTTCCTGAAGATACCGCGCGCGCGCCCTAGGAGGCGGGGACGCGCGCAGCCGGAACCTGGCAGCGATTCCGGAGCAGGGAGAGGTGTCATGCGCAGTCGACGATTAGGTACGCCGATAGACCCGATAGTATGCTACCTTGGTGAGCGATGACTAATGATCACATTATAACACTGCGATCACACTCTTATGATTGTATTTTGATACAATGATGTATTTTGATGCTCAAGATGTATTTTGTATCTCTAACATTGTTCATAATTTGTATTTTTTCACCTGTATTCATTAAGTTGAATGATGTCACTTCCCTAAACACTTGTATAAATTGTACCACTGTTGTATACACCTTTGCTTGAAAAAGGCTCCAGGCTTTGGGAGCTGAAACGTTGCATGGCACATGCTGGAATAAAATAGTACATTTTTGATCACATTGAAAATCTCGGAGTGCTGCCATTTTTTCGTATTTATATATATATATATATATTTACGTTTTACAAAATTTCTCAAAATAAAAGCTAATATGGGAAAAAAATCTACCATTTTTGCATTGCCGTCTCAAGTGGCATAATATTATTATTTGATTGATTGATGGCTTGTTTTTTGCGAGACATGTAGTATGTTGTATCATTCCAGTATCATTCTGGAGTAGATATGTTTTTGCTCACTTTTTATTGCCTTTTTTTTGGGATGAAATACATAAAAATCATATTTTTTTGTTGGTTTTTAACAGTTTAAGTGACACGGTGATACTATATGTGTGGGGATTGTGTTATGGTTTTGACCCTTTTTTACATTATATGTTATTTTAATGGGTATTTCGTCAGGTGGCACAGTGGTTTCTGGATCCCTGGTGTAATCCCTCTGTTCTCACAACTGCCTCTTGTGTAAGCCCTATGTTTTATTTAGCTACCTATGTTTAGGAATTATTATGCTTGGGCTTATGGGGTTTGTTTAGGAGGGAGGTATCACTTGTTATTACTTATTGTATATACTATTTATTGACATGTACAGTGTCTTTACATACAAGTGTTTAGGGAATCCTTTCCAGCTGTGCAATTTTTATAGCTTACATCATATGCAGTAGTATACCTATAGGAAGGACTGTTTCCTTCCTTGACTTCATTGGATATATGTATTTTGGATTTTTGGGGGTATTTAGTAATAAAGCTTATATTTTATATTTACATTTGTGGGTATTCCCCTGTTTTGGCATATAATTTCTATTTAAGTATAAATGTTTATTTTTATCTATAGCAGCCATGGAGAGAGCCATAACAGGGTGATTTGAGACACTAATTTAGATTTTGTCCGACTCCGCTTCTCTGTCTGTATCTGTTGTTCGTAGTGTAGCTTTGTACCGTGTTAGCCATGGAGAGCAGAGGAAGAGTGAAGAAATCAGGCAATACCTTTTTGAGGCTAGCTGAGTATATTACCCTCAAAAAGGTATCGCCTGATTTCTTCACTTTTTTTCTATATCTGTTGTTTGTCCATCAGTGTTGTGTTTCTCCCGGTGTGACCCCGCTTTTCCTTTCCCAGACTTGCTTGTTTCTGGCTTGACACTTTTCTGTGTACTAGTGTGATCACTTGTCTATCTCTAAATTTCCTGTTACTTGTCCGCTCCACCATCCAGAAGTTTCCAAACAAAGTAAGTCTTCCCTGTCACCTTGTAGGGTCACTCAAGGTTGACCCTTGTCAGGGCAGTTGTATTTACTGTAGGCAGGGCCATAGCCCACAGGGACGTTGCAGGGTTAGTTCGCCACCACTTTCCCTTTCTGACAGCTTGCGCTAAGTCTAGCTGTGGTTGCTCTGTTAATAGACAGGTTCGTTACACCTGGTTCCTAAGATGTTGACTCCCTCTTAAGATAATAGAAATGCATGTAATTCTTTACTTTAGTGATGAGCGGATCCAAACCGCAAAGTTAGGGTTTGTAACAAACATTGTGGGTTTGGGTCCATGACCAAATCCCCGACCAAATTGAGTGCAGGTTTGATTCAAATTAATGCCCGTGATTGCGTGCCAGGGAGATCTGCTCCCAAATGATGTCTTCAAGAGCAACGGTCCTCCCCAGAACGGTGGCACGCTTCTGGAATGTCAGTGCCACGTATACATGGCCGGAGTAATATAAATGCTGATGGAGACTTTGCCTATGCCGGGCAAGGTACAGGTGCAGGTTCAGAACAGGTTACCCAGCAGAACCCAAATTTTGACAAGTCCGGTCATCACTAGTCCCCATGAAATTACATGATCTAACTGAAGAGAAGGACTCCATGAATTTGAGGGCACAAAGAAACAGCTAAAATAATGAATTTCGTTTAAAGGACCCCCAGATTAGCAGTGGTAGACTGTTCTATAATTGATGCTCGTTACCTCTAGGGGATGATGCAAGTGTCTCCAGCTTAATCCAGTGTGCCCATAGTCCTGAGGAAATAAGGTTTTGAAAATATGTAAATTCCGTTCTTACTAATACATGCCCCCCTTCCCGCGTTCATTAATAATCACTACCTCTGTCTGCTCAATGGAGAAGTTATCCCTCGTGCAGCCGCACTGGTAACCTGCGAGGTGCGCAAGGGAGAAGTTCTTGTGCATGCGCAAGATTTCCAGAGATTTCCAGGATGACATCACCGGCTGTCTGTTCATGAGCAAGCGGACAGAGGGGGTGAATATTAATGAACCAGAGGGCATCCGTAATTACGGAATGGAGGAGCCATGAGATGCTCAGGTGACGTGAGCCTCAGCGCCGCAGGCTAATTTTTCAAACCACATTTAAAGCAGCCCTTATATATCTTATATCTGATATATCAATATCATTATAATAATTTTTTTTTGCTTTTTATCATTGTATTGTAACAGTTTTTTTGTTAACCAAAGTAAAAATAAATAAATAAATGTTACACATTTTAATCTGGTCATAGACAAGTTATACAAGGTTATGAGCATTTCTTAACGGCATACATCATCAATGAAGTCATTGTTCAGGAAGACAGAACCTGCATAGATTATAATATACAGGAAAAGGTCGCCATTAAACAGGACATTATCATTACCGTTCATCACCATCTCAGACCACAAAGTAAATCATTTTGTGTAGACCATTGTCAGATCTGGCCATCCGTCCCATTGCTACAGAATCTCAACCATCACTCAAAAGTATAGCATTGTAATGAGGGATTATTTCTCATTATAATCTCATGTAGCGTTAATGACTTGCTGTTAAAACTTTTCTAAATTATTTCTTTGTTCGAATCAGCTAAGAGCATCTTTCTTGCCATGTGTTTTTAAGCTAAAATATAACAAATAAATGTCATGTTACTATTCAACAGTGCCCCTAGTGGTGGCATAGAATAAAACCATCAAGATTTTTTATACAGGCGGTCCCCTACTTAAGGACACCCGACTTACAGACAACCCATAGTTACAGACAGACCCCTCTGCCCACTGTGACCTCTGGTGAAGCTCTCTGGATGCTTTAAAATAGTCCCAGACTGCAATAATCAGCTTAAAATTGTCTGCAATGAAGCTTTATTGATAATTCTTGGTCCTATTACAGCAAAAAAATTTGAAACTCCAATTGTCACTGGGGCAAAAAAAAAAATTGTCGGGAACTACAATGATAAAATATACAGTTTCGACTTACATACAAATTCAACTTAAGAACAAACCTACAGTCCCTATCTTGTATGTAACCCGGGGACTGCCTGTATATATCTTTATCTTTACATTTCTATATGTAGTAGACTTTAAATAACACTTGCTACACCTACAAAATAACAAAAGTTACAAGAAACAATTTGTATTTCTTTATAAAATAAGGAGCATTTTAATAAAAAAAAATTATAGGACAATCTGCAAGAGGTCAAACATACAATTTTTGTTACAACCAACTAAAAGCATTTTACACACAGCTTCCGCAAAGAAAAAAAAAACATGAGTTAAGAAAAAGTGTTAATTACAGTTATTATTATTTTTATATTTTAAGGGTTTCCTATTTCAGAAAATAAATGTTCTTGTTTGTATAATAGAAAGTTACACATTTTTCCAATATGTTTTCTGTATCTATTCCTCACAGTTTCCTACATCTCTGCTTTCTGTATTTCTATAGGAAGCTTTATTGTTTAATTCGAGTGGATGAAAGCCAATCCCTCGTCATGTGATGTCACACAGGTGCACGGCTTGTTGTAACCCAGGTCATGTGATGTCACGCAGGTGCAAGGCTCGTTGTTTCCCTGGTCATGTGATGTCACGCAGGTGGAAGGCATGTTATATCCCTGGTCATCTGGGCTCGTGTGACATTACATGACCAGGGATATAACGAGCCATATATATACTTTTCATAACACACAACACACAATAACATTAATTTGCTGAAATGGGAATATCTCTTTAATTTTTGTTCAATAGAAAACCCTCAACACCTAAAAAATCACAAAAATTGAAAGTTACAAGAAATTATCTTTTATATAATAAGGAACATGAGGGAGATTTATTATCAAGTTTCTGAGGTAAAACTGGTCAAGTTGCCCTTAGAAACCAATCAGAGCTCAGCTTTAATTTTATAAACAGCTTTGGGAAAATGAAAGCTGAGCTCTGATTGGTTGTCATGGGCAACTACAGTAGAACAGTTCTGCTCTAAGAGACTTACCTTATATACTCGAGTATAAGCCTAGTTTTTCAGCACAAAAAATGTGCTGAAAAACCCAAACTCGGCTTATACTCGAGTCAAAAAAATAAATATATCTAAACTCACCTTTCCGGCGACCCCTGTATATCTTCTGTGCGATCTGTCCGGCAGTGGCGGCAGGCTATATACACTGGGGCAGGGTCTGGCAGGCTATATACACTGGGGCAGGGTCTGGCAGGCTATATACACTGGGGCAGGGGCTGGCAGGCTATATACACTGGGGCAGGGCCTGGCAGGCTAAATACACTGGGGCAGGGGCTGGCAGGCTATATACACTGGGGCAGGGGCTGGCAGGCTATATACACTGGGGCAGGGGCTGGCAGACTATATACACTGGGGCAGGGGGTGGCTGGCTATATACACTGGGGCAGGGGCTGGCTGGCTATATACTGGGGAGGCTGTGACCAATGCATTTCCCACCCTCGGCTTATACTCGAGTCAATAGGTTTTCCCAGTATTTTGTGGTAAAATTAGGGGCCTCGGCTTATACTCGGGTCGGCTTATACTCGAGTATATACGGTATGTTAAATCTCTCCCAATGTTTCTAAATACATGAAAAGAGATTAGGGAGAATCTGCACAATGAGCCTCACATCTACCTCCTACCTTCTAGTCGTTACAGTCGGGACTGATGGAATTTGATGTAGTATTAGAGTAAATTTGTTGATAAGAATGCTTTATAATCTGACCACCATATATTCTATCTGCTTCATATTTTGGTCTATGATGATTGATCTGTGAGCTCTGTGGTATTATTATGTTATTTATGTGATGAATTTACTAACTTTAGTTTGTTTTTTCTGCATTCGTATATATACCACAATTGTAACTATTCGTATATTCTGTGTCTCCTGTTATGTCATGTATTACGTGTCCACCAATGAATTATCCCTATTTATTCACGGTGTACTCTACAGGATGACCGTAACCAGGAAGTGCCTCTTACCATTTAATAGTACCACAAGCTGATCATGTCCTATAGTTGTGAGGAAATTGTTAATAAATCTGTGCTCATTTCACTTGTTCCAAACCTAAACTCTCTGCTGCCTGTGGCGAGCTATCGAACAGCACCCCCCTCTGCCTCATGTATTTGTAATGCATAAGGATAAATTTTTAGAAGATGGGTTCTCCATGCAGTTTCTAACGCCCAAGGCAGCTGACATCCTGTTTTATGACAGGTGACTGCATCTGATGCTGCCTCCACCTTGCTGCAGGTGGTGCTCCCTGAGGCAAGAGGCTCAATTCGCCTCAAGGCTGATGCACCTCTGTTTGTATGCACACTTTCAAGAAACCAAAAAAATAAATATAGTAAAAATAAAAGTTAGGGTACATTTACACAGCCTTATGCCCGCCCGCATACTGCTATGCGCTGGAGAGGAGAGGTGACCCCTACATAGAGAAAATTGCTGCATGGCCGCACACACGGGGTAAGATAGAGCATGTTCTATCTTTTCCCCGAGTACAGTGGGGAATGGTGGTACCGAACCGCCTCCAGACCGCCATTGCCGTCTATGGGGACATATTATACATCCCCACAGACAGCCGTTTGAATGTACCCTTAGGATTATAGTTTTCCTTAGTTTTCCACACTGGACATCTATATCAGGTTGTTGACCTTCAGGCTAACTGCACCCCAGGCTGATCATCTGTTTATAGGAGGCACGCACTACTGTTATGTAAGCTGCTGAACACATTCTAGATGGACACAAAAACTTGTTTATCCATACATTTTCTTTGGTATTTTAGTTTTTACCATAGAAAATTATGTTGTCGGTTATAGAGTGAATAGATTATGTATTTAATCTTTTACCAAAGTGATTTACTAACCCCATCAGGTAAGGTATGAAATGTCCATTCTAGAATTCCCTTTTATGTTTAACTTAGATTGTTTACCTATATAAAAAAAATCACCTCCAAAATCATAGATGCAAATAAACAGAGAAGAGTCCCTTTTTGCCTGAGATGAATCACTTTTAGAGGCTAAAGGGAGGCATCACTTCAGAAACCCATATCTTGGGATAAATAGTACTTAGAAACATGCTTTTTGTATCATATTAAGGATAATAATAAAGAATCTCACACCTGACTAGTAGTTCCATGAGCTTTGGAACCAGTGATGCCAACTATGAAAGAGAGAGGCGGGCATTGGATTTTTATCTGCACCCCACATTCCCAACTATTTCTCTATTTGCCTGTATCTCCTATTCTTTAGCTCATAGAACCACACGCCTGTAATCTAGTTTCAACAAGATTTTAATGAATTAAAAGCATAATAGTGCCTTACAATAGCTCATGGCATAACATATGCGCCTCGCAGGGGGATATCATAGAAGTTATTTTAGAGCGATGCATAGCCAGCTACTGTATTAAATAAACTGAACAAGTGAATGGGGGAGAAGGGTTGGAGAAACCCGAGAATGGAGTAAGTACAAGATCAGTATAGGTGGTCACTAAAGGTGAGTGTGGTAACAAGCATACGTATTGGTGAGCCATATGTAGTCTACCAATATCCTTAAAGGGACAAAGTCAGAGCCCTCTCAAGGGTAAGTGAACCCTGTGCATGGATTCATAGGTTCCAAATACCTTCAAATACAAGCCTGTAATATAGAGCACAAAATAATACAGCCTGAAGTCAGGCTGCCCCAACGAAATCTAAAATTGACCCATTTCAGGCAAAAATTTACTCTTCTCTACTTAATTTTTACAATTAAGTAAACTGTTGAGATTATCCATAAAAAAGGGATTTTTGGAAAGGATTTTTCATTCCTTACTCGATGGATTTATTAAAGCTGATGAAAGGTTCCTTTAGTTACATATAATTTTCTTAAAAGCAAAGGAAAAAATACATCCCAAACAAATACTTCAATTTCCTTTATTTAAAAGTTTAATAAACCTAATAATTTGTAATGCGGTGTGAAGGACGCTATCAGTCTGGTATTTTTTACTATCTAAAAAAATTGGATGCTTGTTGGTCAAAGAGCTTGTATGGTCCACAGTCATGTAATGTGTATAGGTGACAATACCCATGCAGATCCTGTTTGGCTATACCCACTTTATCTGTCTTTTGGAGTATTTTTTGCATTATGCAACTCTTTGGAGCTCATTTACTGAGGGTCCGCGGACCGTATTTTCGTCGGGTTTCCAATTAAAAGGTTTTTTTGGCACATGCGATTGGATTTTGTCGCAATTGCGCCGACTTTCATGCGACGCAAATCGGGGGCGTGGCCGACGGATTCAGACTACGTGCGGGATTTAAAATTCTAATTGTGTCGCAAGACACGCACTTACAAGCACCGGGAAGAAAAAGGTGAACTCTGGCAGACTTCAGCGGGGAAGCGACAGATGCAGGAAATCGGGCGCACGAGCTACGTGAATCGCGCCGGACTTCATCTTCATCGAACCGTCCGGATCGGGGATCACGACAGGACCAAGTAAATTTGCCCTTTTGTCTTGACACACAGAAAGTGCCTAGAAATGCCTAATAAACCAATGACAGGCTGTGGTGGGTCACCGGTGTGCCAAGTAGAAGACTTAGGGTTTACATGCATTTCCTACTGAAGAGCAAGGGCTCAGGCAATTTTACAAAAAAAAAATTCCCCTAGTGATCAACTTTAGACACATGACTGGTCCATCCAATATTCATGACCAAGTGTCCACCAAGTTCCTATCCTTTAATATGCTCCACACAGTTCTAAGGAGCTCTCCATGCTTTCTCCTCTTGCACCATCATGAGTGAGGGGAGATATTTAGGGATTACTTCAGAAAGCATTGTCACCTTTTTGAGAACACTTCTGTAAAATCTCATGATCAAAAGTCTTTTGTCTACATGACTGCCACAGCCCAGTTGCCTGGAGTGCATTCTTACAATCACTTATCTACTGACAAGAAAATCCCCCAAAGGACAAAGTTACATTTTGAACAAAAATTCATTATTTATCTTTTTTCACAGCTTTCGAGAGGCAAAGTAGGTTTTTTTTGCTCTGAAATTAGTAATAAAGACCTAATGACAGCCTAAGGTACAATCCACTAGCTGCTAAAAGCCCATAAGATGTTATAGGCCACACTTCAGAGACCCAACTTGTGACACACCACAGTCACCCTATTAGATGTATGTTTTGAAGGTATTATTGAAGGGTTTTCCCAGTGCTGTAAAGTTATATCAAAGAAGATCGGCTGGGGACTAGAATCATAATAAAGCTGTGCTTCCAGGTTCCCACCACACTACACATCCTGTGAGTTGGCCGCAGGGGTGTACCTATCATGTGGGGAGTTGAGCCTCTCACCTCAGGCTGCACCACCTGCAAGAAGGCTGGGGAACAGCATCGGGCGCAGTCATACAAAGAAGAACCTTCTGGTTAAAAATAGAGGTAAGCATGAGCATGAGGAGATGGAGATATTGCTCGGCGTTCACATAGTAGTGAATGGAGAATAGAAACACATGCATGGCACCATCACCATCCAGGGGTCTATGACATGTGGAAAATCCTTTAACGTCACCCTATTACATTGTTAGTGAGTCAGCACACGTATACACACACATATATATATATATATATATATATATATATATATATATATATATTTCTTGAGAAAGGCTCAGTAAAAACCATTGTTTTTCAACTTTATTTGTTTGTGCTACCTTTTCATCAAACTATATATATATATATATATATATATATATATATATATATATATATATACATATACCAGCCTATTTTATATAGTACTCCCATTCATCCCAAGGGTTCCCCAGATTAAGGTTACAAATGCAAATGCAAGCACAATTTGCTACCCCTGTCCGTTGCCATAGTCCATTTAAAACACCAGTCTTAATAATTTCCCCCCACTATGTGTAGACATAAGTGATGCTTTTTATTCTCATCCCAGACAACTAGAAATCCCATACAAAGAAATAAAATATAGCATAGTGATCTTTGGCAAATGTCAACCTCAAGTAAATGCCAGAAGACAGACCCAGAAATGTGCCAGTTTTATCAGTCATTTTGTAGAAGAATGTAGACAGCAGTTCCTGATATGCCAACAGTCGTTTTGGCCTAGGGGTTGATGAGATAAAAATTTGTCAGATCTGTCATTCACTAAAAAAAGATGTTTGCCTGACACACCCCACCCAATCTCATATCTACTGTTCTAGATGTTTCTGCCATGAGTCAGGGATGGATACAGGAGGAATGCAGAGAATGCACCTGATTGTATGGAAATTGTCCAAAAACTGCACAGCCAATTTTGCATTTCAAAATGTTTTCGCAAATTTTTACACAAACAGACGCCCACTGATCACGGAAATTGTGATCTTGTTCTTACTAATTGATGGAGTGGCCAGTCAAGCATGGGGCAACAATATAACTAGGTATAACCCCATTTCTTTAAGCAAATAAATAAAATGGATACAAAAATTGTAGTAATAATAATAATAATAATAATAATAATAATAATAATAATAATAATAATGTTAGAGACAAGTGTATATTACTATCATTCAATTCTAAATGGATTTAATGCCTGGGACATATTAGATTAGTTATGATGGATGGATGGATAGAAGGATGGATGGATAGATAATGATAGATAGATAAAATGTAAATGTTAGTTTGGGTTGTGAGCTTACACTCTTGTCAGAGAGATAGACAGATAGAAGATATTTCTATATCTCTGCTTGCTGTCTTCTATAGAAAGCTTCTATGTTTACTTCTACTGGACAGAAATATGACCATAGTCACAGCTCGTTAGTATCATATAGAGTAATCAGAGCTGTGTGTTATAACGAGCCATGCACCTGTGTGACCGTTGTCAGATTTCTGTCCACAGAAAGTAAACGTAGAAGCTTTCTATAGAAGGACAGCAAACAGAGATCTAGAAAAATGAGCCTGACGGAGCATAGGAGTTAATGGAGCCTGGAGCCCCTCAGGTTCATTTGCATAATTTTTAAATCCCTGTTTCCTTAAAAACAAGGGCATAGGAAGCTAAAAGAAGAGCAGATCCTGCCAGAGGGAGCACACACCTGTATGTCAGTGTGCTTGCTTTACATTCCTTAATCTGGTGATAAATGTCCTTTAATGTGAAATCTTTAAAACAATACACTGACTCACTTACTTTTAGATATTTTTAACTTTACTACATTATATTCACTTTTTCATCCAATTATCATCTGTTCACAATCTCAGTGCCCAGAGAGCTTGCGATCTAATGATTGTCAGGTCATACACAAGTTTGATATAATAGGCTGTAATAGGATGTGTGAGGCCTTTTCTACAGACATATCGCCGCTCTAAAATGTAAGACACCTGCCTCTATGTAACCCAAGCTTTATATATATGTACACTGTGTGTCGTCCGGCACTTTTCTATAGTCTTCAGTCGCCACTACAACGACAGCCTTCTTATTCTGGAAATAGAAATGATTTATGAGCAATACCAACAAAAACTCTTTCTTGAGTAAACTCCTATAGTAAACTATATAGTAAACTCCTACAGCTACTAATGTTTAGAAGATCATGGAGCCACCTGGCTCCTGAGCTAACAGATGTCTCACCATCCACTCAACATCTCCATAGAGACACATGCAGGGACTTGTTTTACCCATATGACACCATGATGACAAGTATGGCTCCCATGTGTTCATGCTGGTCTTCTTTTTACGATCTCAATTTTCACTCACTCTTAGTTTTACCAGCCAGTTATTATATCAGTTTAACAATATTATAGGGACACCCCTTTCATAGACCACACACTGATTGGACCACCCCTAGAGTCATTTTTAGTGACAGTTATATTCTATACATATTATCCCTTGTTTTTGGTGGATGCATTCCCATTTTAAGAACTTGTTTCACTCCAGTGTTGTAAGAGAGTCGCCTCAAGGAGTTTTTAGTGTAAAGGGATCATCTGACATAAGATCTGTACTGTAAGAAGAAAGAATAAGATCACATGTTCTTGGTTCTTCTGTGGTCGCAATTCTGACACATTAACTATTTTTTTACAACTGTTTCAAAAGTAACAAGCCAAGGTCATGGACACTAAATAACACAAAAGGAGAAATTAAAGGGGTTGTCCACTTTTAATTCCTTGCATTTTTCTAGATCTCTTAAAAACAGCATTCCTCATCAATTCTGCAATTAGAAAATGTAATTATATAAATGACAGAAAAAATGATATAATAATATATCTTGGCTGCAATTGTAAAAATTATGACATACAGGGCCGGATTAAGGGTGGTGGGGCCCCCTGGGCGCAAACTGGTGGGACCCTTCCAACAATGTTTTTGGAAGTATATAGCCTGCCTGCCCCCTGTAGTATATAGGCTGCCAGCTCCCTGTAGTATATAGCCTGCCAGCCCCATATAGTATGTAGCCTTCAGCCCCCTGTAGTATATAGCCTTCAGCCCCCTGTAGTATACAGCCACCAGCCCCCTGTAGTATACAGCTGTCAGCCCCCTGTAGAATTTAGCCCCTAGTCCCCTGTAAAACAATGGCCACAAAATAATAAACTTCATACTTACCTCACCTTCCCTTCTAGTGATCCCACAACGCTGCAGACTCTTCCTCACTCTTTAGGCAGCTGCCGCCCACAGAAGACACAGCTGCCATCGCTAGGGGACATCGCCGATGCACTGTTTTGGCAGCAGCATGTAGTGATCGGACGCCCACAGCGTGACGTCATCACTTCGACAATGTGATGTCAGCGTGACGTCCCATCACAACCTGCTGCCACCAATACAGTGCATCAGCGAACTCGGGCTGCTGCGCATCGCACACAGAGACAGTCAGCGGAAACTGGTGGGGGCCCCGGGGCTAGAACTTTCCTATATACTTCCTGTATCAGCTTCTCATAGTTTTGTAGATCTCTGCATGCTGTCATTGTATAGAAATCTTCAGTGGATAGAAATCTGTCCACAGTTCTATTGTTCCATATGACTGTGTTGTACTCAGTAATGTAATATTATATTTGTATATGTCCCCTATGATTTGTAAAGGGCTGTGCAATATGATGGCGCTATATAAATAAAGATTATTATTTCCATGGTCATGTGATGTCACACAGGTGCTCGGCTCTTCCTTTCACACAACTCTGATTACTCCCTGTGATTATAATGAGTCTTGCACCTGAGTGACATCACATGACTATGGACTGGCTTTTATCCACAGGAAGTAAACAATGAAGCTTCCTATAGAATAGACATAGAATGACAGCAAGCAGAGATCTAGAAAACCAGGAGAAATGTATACAGAAAGTATGTTAGAAAATTGTATAGCTTTTCAGAACACAAAAAAATATAAATTATTTGTTGAAAGTTGACAACAATTTTAAAGTTTAGTCTCTATGCCCTCTAAGTATATGTCATCATTTTTGCTAGATATGTGCAGTACAGGGAAGAGGAGTACATTATCTGTAATATCATCTATCATCGGCAGCGGATCCAGTGATGGTGATTTGGTCATTTATACAGGAAAGGGTTCTTTACAGTTAAAGAAGTTAAAGGAAAGGTAAATTAAAACACATACTTATATTGTAATGCAAACGCTTAGAAAAGGCAGAAAGACATATTTGCAATATACATGTAATGGGCTTCTACAACCTGTCTTTAGTGAAAATGAGGTCCCCAGTGAAAGGTTCCCTTTAAACCATGGAACACCCTACCCCTGGAAAAAATAATAGTGAGAACTATTGAATTTTTTTTTTTTTTTAATGGCTTAGATGATTTTCTTTTGACAAATGTCAAGCAGGAGATGTATCAAAACCTGCATAATCTCACATATTAAACCCTTGCAGTTATTTGTGGTGGATGAACATAGTGGCAGCTTCAGAGGATCCAGAAAAACCCTCGTCCAAACCCTCGGTCATGGTGTCATATCTTAAGTGCTTCCAACCTACCTCTCAAATATTCCTGGCAATACCAGTGAGTTTATTGAAATTGAGACATAAGGCTTGCAATGTCCTGTCTAGACAGATGATGTTTAAAAAAACGATCTTCGACTTGGATAAGGAATCTTTTGCTCCTCTTACTTAATGTTTTGCCGTGTCTAAGTATTGATTAACCGATTCTGTCATGGCTGGGGGAAGTAGTCGTAGCCAGCGGAAAGAATGCTCTATTTCACCACCATTAGTGTGACATGAGGACATCTCAGCCACAGGAACACCTTACCCCCCATTTTCCCCTCCCTTTCGTCTTCAGCCACTTCCCTACATAAAAAGAATATTTTTTATGTCCAATACACTGTATTTAACCTATATTAAAACATGTCTGGTTTAGGCTGGGTTTAAATCCACTTCCATCTGCTTTTCTTACTACGCTTACACAAGCAGCCAGGGTTTTATCACATGGCCTGAGGTGATGAGTTGGTATAGATAGATGACAGTCTATGTGTCAATTGAAGCAGTCCACACATATGTAGTGTTTGGCAGCTGGAGATACTCCTCATAGTTTATAAGGTTTAGAGTCTAGTTGTGTATTTTGTAGCTTTAATAAAATAAGTAAAACAAGTACTAACTATGACCTAGTAGAACTCTTTTTGGATATTTAGTACTTTATGTAATAATAATAATTCTTTATTTATATAGCGCACACAGATTACGCAGCGCTGCACAGAGTTTGCCAAATCGGTCCCTGTCCCCATGGGGCTCACAATTTCTATCACTTTTTTCCAATAAAATCTTTTTAAATTGTACACATTTGAGCCAAAGTTTCCTCTATGGACCATGGCAAAGTTTGTGATGTTTGATAAGTCATATTTTGCCAAGTTCCGTATGCGTTCTGTACAGTTCTGGAGAATTTAGTACATTTTAATATCTTTTTTAACTCAGTATTGGACTCTAAAGCATTATTCACATTTTTGTAATTTTACGGACATGTATTCTCTGTTTTCTCTATGCTCAGCAAACAATTATATCAAGGATCCATAGTTGATCCATTTTTCTAGTGTATTTATATAAAAATGTTTTACTTTTGCAGGTGTGTCAATTGGAAAAATATAAAAATATTCCGTAGGTTTGTACTTGGGTTGAATTTGTATGTAAGGCTAAGTTCACACTACCATTCAAACCTTTGTTCCTTAACTCAGTTTAAAAAAAAGTACAGAATGGATGTTTAGTGTATCGGTTAAATATCTCATTGACATCAATGTAAATTTTATGTCATTCGTTATATTCTGTTTACGCAGGTATCCGTTATAAATGTGTTTTTTGAACGGGAAAATTGACAGTGGCTGCAGTACTTTTTCTCTATATATTGTTATATATTTTAGGGATTAAAGTAGAAGTACAGACAACAAAAAAATAAAGGAATCGGTTAACACACTACATATTGTAAATATGTTCATATGGATCATAAAACTTCATTTAAATACATTAACTTGAATTGAGAAAAACAATGTATAAGAAAGCTTCTATATACCTTATATATGAAGTATACTTTAGTTTTTTTGTTATTTATACTAATTCGAAAGGTCTCTTATATAATTTCGGGAGATTACTTTAGAGGTCTCCTTGTTTCCACTTTTTGGAGGTAAATGTTGAAGCCTGGACCAAAGGCACAAGCACATCTGTACGGTGTACAACTTTGGTTTAAAAATGTTGCAAAATTGCCACATAAATGTAGCAATATTCTTATTTTTTTGTTTTATTTAATTTTATGCAAGAGTCTCAAGAATGCACTGTTCAGATGTGCCTCTGGTCTGGGGAAAAAAATGAAAGACTGCCAAATGTCGCACCTAAGGGACAGCGAAATTTTACTCAAATTTTACTACAAAAATTCAGACAGCAAAACCGCCAGAGTTGTTATCAATGTCTCCCCTATAACTTCCTAATTCATCCTATATGTGGTTCCCAAACAAGATAAAAAAAATTATAAATCCACATGCCCTACAAAAGGGGAGATAAAAGAGCAAGATCTCATGTAGTTGTCATCTCCTAAGAGGTTATTATATTTGTAGGAGATTCCATAAGCATCTTCACTTCTAATATCAGTTAGGCAAGTATTATGGGGGATAATCAGCGTCCACTCCACACCAAAAGCCAAATCTCCAATCATAATCACTTCTGTAGGTACATCATAAGCTCAAGTCACTACTATGTATAACCACACAGTTTAGTTCCAATTATGCCTTCGGGTTTATAACCATTTCCCCCCATTCTCCTCTCTTTTTCTTTCTTATAAAATCTGAGAAGTCGTCGGCTGCAGCGAATGCGCAGGTGTCAGGACAGTAACGCCCCCACTGGCGTAAAAGTGTCAGATTGGAGTAAATAATAGCAAGTTCTAGCAATAAACTAGCATTTGGAATTATTCCAGGGCCTTTTAGCCACTGACGTGCCGCAGAGGCAATGATAAATATCACCCTAAGTCTTGATAATTCTGCCTCAGCGTATGATTTACCATGATCTGTAGGTTTATCTTTTAATGACGCAGCCTGAAAAGGCTTTAATGACCTCATTGTTTTATATGTTGCGGTTTAAGGGCCATAACTTCTTTTTGTGAGTATGTCTTTACTTTAGATGTCCACGTAAGACAAAAAGACCCCTGGGGGACATTTTCACTTTTTTTTTTTTTGCTTTTACTTTTTTTTTTCTTTTGCAAGTTTTGCATCTATAAGAGCCAGTGGCATAACTAGGAAAGGCAGGCCCCCATAGCAGACTTCTGAAGGGGACCCCCTCCCGGCTTAAAAATATACATTCCTATGTTACATAAACATACAGTTCATCACTCATACATACACATTTATACACTGTTACACACATATAGAGCATATACACTTCACATATACACACATACAGTGCCATACACAGACATACAGCTTACATATACACATAACATACTGTATTTATACACACCATACACCATATACACATACAGCATATACACATCACAGATACACACATAAACAATATATATACCACAATGTGCAGCGTAATATGTATATAATGGTGCACATTCTTCATTCTTTAGTGTCAGGTTGGATGATGGGGCCCCCTGACACTGTGGGCCCCATAGCTGCTGCTATGGCTGCTACCGCTGTAGTTAAGCCCCTGATAAGAGCCCCAGTTACAGGGAGAAACGACTTCCTGTGAGGGCTGATGCTGATCAGTGCTGTACTGGGTTTGTGACCGCTGGGTCTATAGAGCCATACATATAGCGCGATACAGTGAGGAGCAGAGGAACCTTAAGAGGTAATAAACAGCCCCTGCCTTCTCCCTAGGGCAGTGATGGCGAACCTTTTATAGACCGAGTGCCCAAACTACAACCAAAACCCACTTATTTATTCTGATGTGCCAACGTGCTATTTTAAGCAGTAACTTATAGCTACCTGTTCTTACACATCTTTCAATTGTATCCGCCACCTGAGGCCGCCAATACAGTTGAAAGAGGGAGGGCAAATTCAGACTATCATTGTAGCTTCTCACCAGGGTCTCTCTGTACAGGAAAAACGGTAGGTCCAGTAGGAGGACCTCCAAAGATAATGCACTTCTTTCAACACCTTCTCAATTTTCAAGCAGTTCCAAACAGCCACTGTAAAATAGGGCTGAGCGCAGCATTTCATAAATTGCCTAGGACTGCAGGAAGATTTCATGGATTTGTTCCTGTTTGGTGAACTCAGTCCTGGGGTGATGGCCTGGGTGCCCACAGAAAGGCCTCTGAGTGCCACCTCTGGCACTAGTGCCATAGGTTCGCCATCACTGCCCTATGGTCTCCAGGTATCGGAGGTCCTGCTCCCATGCTAGTTGTCTAAAGATGTCACTGCAGAATCCAGACCTGCTCCTGCTGATGTCTAAAGTCAGAGGGCGGTCCAAGAGTTAACATAAGTATAACAATAAGTTATATAACTTATATATAATAGTTACCCTTGAGCCCCAGACCTGCTATTACTGCACCCCCGTAGCTAGAAATATGTATCAAATAAATAGTGACCAAGGACCATGAGAAACCTTCACTCCAAACTTTTTGATTAACTATGAACATTCAGATTGTCTGATTTATAGTTTATTTCGAGGAGGCCCAAACATGCCAGAAGAAAGACTGAGTATGATAGTAATAGCCGTTCTCTAATCAGAGGCATCTAGTATAAGAATGCAACCGGAGACAAACATTCTCAATGACTAACTCTCTACTTTCTAAGTTTAATTTATCCCGGTGACAGCTTCCTATACATATGTGACATCGATTGAACATGGGTTAATCAGGGTTTGTTAAACACTTGATTTTTTTTCTACTGTTTTCTTTCAGTGATGACAAATAGGAAGCATGGATTGAATTTAATGCTGTTTCTTTTCAGGTGTGTTTACAGGAAACTGGCAGCAAGAAATCCGGCCAGTATGTTTCTAATTTACAATTATTTTTTATTTAGATGGAGCTAAAGGTCTTATTGTACCATAAGCCACTATGTTGTGTATTGTAGAAACTTTATTCACCTCTGCAGTAACTTGGGTTAACCACTACACAGAGAATGGAGCTGTCTTCTTCCTGTTGCATTATCTGTGTATTGGCAGATGATCTGTAGGGTTGTTGGGCGTAAGACCCTAATTAATCTGATTTTGAAGACCCTTTTTAAGATACCTGAGTAGTTAATCTGAAAACACTTTTAATACAAAGCAAGTGTCTGCTGTATTATACTGCCTTCTCTTAAAATCCCTCTAGACTCTGATATTGACTGTTACCCCATTGGAACCACAACATCTAAACCACTACGTCACATAGCTTTCACCATAGTATGCTGTGATTAGTTTCTTTTATAGCTTTGATATATAAACAGCAATGTACATACAATACAGAAGTAAATTGTGAGATTAATGGTCAGTTAAGCAGCTGCACAATCATCCTGTAGAGGTTCATTTTTTTTATTGTGTTTAGACACCATAATAGCCCTGTTTTGTATGAGCATTCATCCACCTCCTGTAGGTCTCAAACACACTAGTGACCCCCTCCCAAAAAAAATTTAAAAAAATATTGTAAAACATATTAAATTTCAAAGCACCTCCTCCCTAAACAAACATATAAGAATAAAGGCAAAATACATTGCTGCATCCAAAAGAGCCTTATGAATCAAAATTTAAAAATATGACGGTGGCTGAGTGAGTAGCACTTCTGCCTTGCAGCGCTGGGGTCCTGGGTTCAAGTCCCACACAGGTCAACATCTGCAAAGAGTTTGTATGTTCTCTCTGTGTTTGCATGGGTTTCCTCCGGGTACTCTTGTTTCCTCCCACACTCCAAAATGTACTGGTAGGTTGTTTAGATTGTGAGCCCCATGGGGACAGGGACCAATTTGGCAAAGCTCTGTGCACCGCGGCGTAATCTGTAGGTACTTTATAAATAAAGAATTATCATTATTATATGTACAGTACCATGATAAGTTGCAATAGTTAGAAGGAAAGATTGAAACCAACACCCAAAAGTTAATTGAATAAAAAGAGAACAAAGCTTAATACATTACTAAAAAAAAAAAACACTAATGCAATTAAAGTTTGCTTTCTTTTACACAGCTCTGTACACAGAAATTAGGGGAGTCAGGATGTTGTGATAGAGAAATTAATATTTAAAAGAAAAAAATCTAGGTGATAAAATACAATACATTTGAATAAAAGTAATATCATATAGTCATAAATGCTGTAAAAACAACTACTTCCAAAAATGGTAAAAAAAAATTTACACCTATGTCAATGGAGAAATTAGAAAGTATAATTCGTCCTAAAACACAACTTACTTACACAACTTACACAATGTGAACAGAAAAGAAAACTAAAAGTTATGGCTTTTAGAAGGCAGAGAACTCGAAAATGGAAATGTGCTAGTGAGGTGTTCACTCCAAGAAGGCAGGAGCTGAGAGTAAAAAGAACATAGCTGTAAAATAATTTATTAATAACAATAATAATAATGCACAGCTAGGTAAGAATAGGTGTTCTACAAGTAAGCAGTTGTAGAAACTGACTTAAGGACGCACATCCCTTTAAGCCCATCGTTGAACTTTGTCTGACTGCCTTTCCGAGTTTGTGTTTGGTAAATTACTATATGAGAAAACATTTCAAGACTGCAGATGCCCCTCAGATACCCTCCTATACTAAGTTCAACTCTTTTCAGAGAATACTCATCACCTTCATCACTGTCCCTACCTTGCATTTCCTGTTGACCTCTGCCTCTAAGGTTAAAGCTGAATATCAGAGCTGCTGGATTGTCTATTGGTGTGAAGGGAAGTGCTGAAAAGTCTATATTTGCTGTTTGCTGATTCAAGAATAGGGACGTGTTTTGGCAATCTGAAAATGTTTCGAGCGACCTCCTATCTTGAGTTCTTGCAGGGATGATCTGAGGTTAATATTTTCTGGATGCTGTTTTGCATACAATACAGAAAGCGCAGCAGGAGAAGTCGTTTCAAGTCAATGATCCGGATATCGTATTACTTTGTGCCACACGTTGGTAAAACTATATAGTATAAGACATATTTGTGTTGTAAAGGTACCATGTAAGTGGCCTCCAGTGATCTCCAGTGCTAAAGGGATCGAAGAAGCAGTGGAAAGGTTTTATAAACAGACATAAAAATTTGCAAGACTGAAGTTAGCGGAACAAAATATTTATGTGCAAACAAAACATTGCAAATTCCTGCCGTTTAATGCAGTGTTTCATTAATTTTGTTGATTTGAATAAAAATAACATTTATTTTATATAAAAGTTTGGAATTTAAAGGAAATCTATCATCAAAATCCATCATAATAAACCAGGGACATTTACTCATAGATCCAGGCACTGTGACTGTGGTAATCTTCTTATATTTGTTATCCATGGCCTCCTTCCTTCTAAAACATCTAAAATTATTCTAATGAACCAATAGTGCTCTAGGGGGCAATACCAGAGCCGCTCCATGCTGTAAATTCACAGGATGTAACACTGAATAGGAGCACTTCCCCTCTACCATTGTGTGAGATAAAAGGCAGAGGAAGGGCGAAGTGCTGAGGTAGCAAAGTGAGGTGAGACAGTGTAACAGCCTGTGAAGCTGCAGCACAAGGGGGCTCTGTTAGAACCTCCCAGGTTTAGGCTCATTGGCATAATTATGAAAAGTGATTTTAGAAAGGAGGCGGCCATGGATAACAAATATAAGATTACCACAGTCACGGTGCCTGGATCTATGAGTAAGTGTCCCTGGTTTATCATGATGGATTTTGATCAAAGATTTCCTTTAATGGAAGTTTACAAGTAGCCAAAATACCTCCTAAGTAAAAACAGCATTGTGTAGAGAACTTTATAAGCTTTCCAGACAACTGTTTTGAAGGGTTCTGTTCATTTTTTGTATTGTGCATTGGAGGCGGGGCCATGCCTACTGGAGAAACTCATTTCTTATTTTAGTTCTGAGCATTAGTACACATCCCCTATAATGAAGAATTATTAACTATCCATGGGATAGGTGCTGTGTGCATGATCGCTGGTAGTCTGATTTCGAAGACCCTGACACTCATCATAAAAAGGGATCCTGAGCTCCCTGTGTGACTAGACATGTAGAGCCATTATGTGACCACTGCTACATTCACTTCAGTTGGACTGTTGATTTACCATGGATAAAAAAAAAATACAAAGCCTCTAAACTGGATACAAGAAATGTAAGGACTTCTGTCCAAGAGTGTATTAATAATCATTGATGGAAACGTTTGCACAGGCCAAATTTCATTTCCTTTTTCACTATGATAAACCCAGCAAATAATATGATATTGACATTTTCAGATATCTGTCATATTTTAGTTTGATGGAGGATTTGTTTTTTTTTGTTTTTTTAATTTCCTTTGAATTGGGAGAATGTGTAGTTTGGCACGAGATCCCCTCACTTCTGTAAAATACTTTAGGTGTGTTGTTTCACATGTCTGTTTGCTTGTGCAATACCTGGTTAACCATTATAGGATAGTTCACATCACATTCACGGTAAAAGTTCAGCTCTTAGACTCCATCACCATGAAACCAGAGATTGCTTTGCACTCCGGCTCCATGTCCTCCATCACGAAGGGCTTTCTAAGGCACTGCCCTTCAGCTATGCTTCAGGTTATTCCTAGACTATGGAAGTCCTCGGTAGGCCCCACACGAGGGCCCAATGGATGAAAGCTCTTAATCATATCATGCGAATGGAGGAGATGATGGCCATGGATCGCATGGTGGACCTTTAAATCTCAAGATATACTAGAATTTGGTCTCCATGGCTTGACTTTCAGTACTCTCCAGAGTTTGGAACCTGGATAGAGGTTTGACTCTGACAGGTTCCTATTTCAGTAGGGCCACATCTTGGCACCTAGCTGTCTCAATCTCAGTTATAAAACTCGGCTTATACTCGAGTATATACGGTAATTATATTGTAAGGCAATAAGACTTGGTCCAATATTATATTGCCCTTCCTTGTTACATAATGCTGCACCTAAGGCATTTTTATTGAGACTGGCATTCACCCTACCCAGAACTGTTGAGGGACCAGCACCTCGAAGAGTGCTTGTTTTAGCCAATTTACATATAGCATTGCATCATAAACAAGTCTACATTTACTAATGTGAATCTTAAGTGAGAATGCTGTTACCCCAATTGCTGGTAATAGAAAAATCACTGATTTTCTTATCCTAAAGTAAGTTAATTGGACCAGAAACATTTACATTTATTTAACTTTTTTTTCTGATCCTTTGCTAAATTTTAGGTATGATACAGTCAAGTAGAACAGTAGTTTCTTAACTATTTGTATGAAATCCTTCCATCTGGACATACAGTACAACATATTTTGTGTAGCAGGCACGTGTCTGTTTACCCTTCGATACTAATTATAAGAAGCCGCCAGCCGTCTTGAGCTGCACCTTCAATCATGCGCTAAGTGCTGCAGATCTAGCAGAATCCTTGTTAGCGATCATTTCAATTTAAGTGTAATGTCAAACATGATATTCAATCTGGTCAATTTCTTTTATCAGGTGAATCAACATTTGTGAAAGGTCAAGTAACAATAGTGGCAATTAGCCATGCATATCATTTACATCGCACTGAAAGTCCACATACAAGAGCTCCATAGCCAGATGGATGTATCAGCCTCATAGGATCTCATTCCATGTTGGGCTACAGTACATGAAGATGTATAGGAGCAGAACCTATATTACCGTGCACAGTACAGGCCTGACATAGAAAAATGTAAGATCTGGCCGTGTTTATCTTGTGCTGTGCTGCCAGTGTATCAATGTCCTTTGCCTCACGTCTGTTTTATATGCTTCTGTTTGTGATTTGGCAATGTCAGAATAGGTTTGGGAGTAGTTATACAGAACACCGTGAACTTATCGGGGAGCAAGTCCGTGCAGTCTGTCTCTATGTAAACAGCCAAAGCTTACAATAAACAACATAACCAGGAAATATGCACTTCCTCCTAATGTATTATAGGCAAAACACATTGAATGAACTTAAAACCATTCACTATAACGGAAAGATCATCTAGTAGGGATAGAATTTTGTGTATTTTCATATACTGCACTTGAGTAGGCTCTTGTATCTTTCATTCATTTCACTTCAGAAGTGGTCAAACACCGGATCAGACTGTTATAGCGGAGAAGTAAGGGCTCCTCTGGTGGTCCAAGGCTTATATTAATTATAATAATAATAACATTTTATTTATGTAGTGCAGCGCTTTATTGATCATGGGGAACATATACAAATTAACAGATGACAGAGTGATATCATGGTCAGATAATGAAGAAATGAAGGCCACGCTCGCATGAGCTTACATTCTATAAAAATAATTCCTTTATTTATATAGCGCACACAGATTATGCAGCACTGCACAGAGTTTGTCAAATCGGTCCCTGTCCCGAATGTGGCTCACAATCTAATCAACCTACCAGTATGTTTTGGAGTGTGGGAGGAAACCGGAGGACCCGGGGGAAACCAACGCAAACACGGAGAAAACATACAAACTCTTTGCAGATGTTTACTTGGATGGGACTTTAACCCAAGATCCCAGCGCTGCAATCTATGAAAGATGAAGACAATATCACTTATATCTAACGTTAAAGAAAATCAATTTATTCTTTAGTCCATTGTTGAATTAGAAATAACCCCCAGAATTGATCATTTATAATATGTCCAACATGTAACAGCAAAGTTTATGGTAAAGTAAAATGGCTTGCCAATAGGCTTGTCAATCATCACTTATTTACTACATGAAGCATCGATGGAAAGTATGGGAAGTAATAGCATTAAGTCAGCATTTACTATGTTGTTTACACTTTTTAATATGTACCTTATTTTTATTAACTTTTTTAAAATATTTTAGAATATACAGAACAAGACCCTGAGTTAGGGTCAACCAACACAAACATTAGGTCAGGAAGAGAAAGTCATCAAATTGTTCATGGGGCCCCATAAAGTCCCATCCTGCATAAAGAAGTTGTAATCTTGTGTCTGGTCGAGACCCAGGCCTTTTTGTAGCTTAGTGTGATAAACACCTTTACTGTGTTATAATTTGGGTGTATGGTATTTGGGGATACGGAGCTGCACTAAGGGATAACGCACAAAAAGACTTACAGTGAAATGAAACACAAACATAACTGAAGGTAAAGTGATGCCGCTCAACGCTTCATCCCCAGAGGCCAATCCATACCATCTCATCTCTTCCCAGGCAGGTTATTGTTTAGTAGCAAAGTCCCGTGAACCTTCTTGATGAAGTTCTGCCAAGGGTTCACTTTTGACCGAGGGGTATCTTCAACTAATCTAACAATATGGCTCTGGCAGCATCCAAAAAGCATCTAAAACAGATTTTCCAACTTTGTATACCTGTATCCTATCCACAAATGTTACTGCTGGGACACCCAATGATCTCAAGAATGGGACATCTACAAGTGCCCTTCAATAACTTTATATTAATGGAGGGCAGGTACACAACTTCAACCACTTCATTCACTTCTACAGTACTTTTATGACTCCTGCTATCTCTTTAAGAAGCTAATTTAACAACTCGTCTTCTGATCACTTGGTCCCCTCCATCAAATCCTAAGAAATCAGAACCTTAGACCATTTCCTGTATGATAACTATAAATAATGAGAACAAACCTTTTAAATAGAAAACTATGCAGTTTCTAATTCCATAACCTATGCTTGCCCTGTAAACAGATTTCTTTTTGTTTTTAAGTAAGAAATAATTCACACTAATGTTCCTTCCCTCCATTAATAAAGCGAAGAAAGGAGGTTTAACGCATCAGTTAAAAATCCAATTGACACCAATGTAAATTTTATATCATCCGTTGGGGTCAGTTTGGCTCAGATCCGTTATCCATGTGTTTTTTTTAAATGGAGGAAAAGTACTGAAGCCTCCGTCATTTTATCATCCATAAAACTTCATGGATAACGGATCCCTGCCTAAATGGAACATAATGGATGACATAAAGCTTACATTTACTTACCAGGTCCTGTCGCGATCCCTGAGGTGTGATGTCCGACGAGGATGAAGTCCGGCGCAACTCACTAAGATTGTGCGCCCGATATCCTGTATGTGTTGCTTCCCCGCTCAGGTCCGCCGGAGTTCACCTTCTTCTTCCGGGTGTATGTGAGTGCGTGTCTTGCGACACAAGTTGAATTTTAAATCCCGCGCTTAGTCCGAATCAGTCGGGTTCTCCCACGGCCAAATCCGCGCCAAAATCCGATCGCGTGCGCCAAAAACCCCTGTTTAATTCCACGTAAATAGTCAGGAAACCCGACAAATATGCGGTGTACGGACCCTTAGTAAATGTGCCCCCCTGTGCTTTAGTGCTGTGGGTGCTGTGAGGTCATTTTATAGGGTAAATTTATAAAACAATAAATTTCCAACAATTAAATCTGTTTTGTTTTTAACCCAAGTCTTAAAAAGTCTAACACGATATTTCACTCAAAAATAACACTTCAGCGTCTTGATATTGGCTGGAAGGTTTTAATATGCAAGACAAGATGTAGGGTGCTAGCTGATCCAAATGCCAGTCTATAGATTTGAAAGACTAAAGATCACATCACTGGGAGGTTGACAGAAGTGACACTTTGCAAAGTGCCAATGATTTATGCCAATGTCTGACTCGATGATACTGTTATAGACAGCACTGTCATTACTCCCTCCCCGGGGACTTCAGGCCACATTTATAGTGCACAAATTATAGGTGAGCCGAATGATCGAAGCCGGCCTTTAGCTTCAAGATAAAACAGACTTACCCATAACTCTAAGGTGCATTATATTTTATGTAGCAGAGCTCAGTCACATTCTATAATCTTCCGATTTTTTTCTATTTCCACCTATAAGAGATATATCATGCCCTATAGACGTATGAAGGACTTATCCTAACATGCAGAAATACATGCAACCTAAACTAATGTTAGTTCTCTGAGTATGACCTTTGGGAAGAACACTGACCCAATCAATTGATGACAATACATTATGCTGTGGGACGCAAGGTGCTGATTAACCAGTTAAGTACCATAAAGACCAGCAGCACCCTATGTCATTTAAAGGCCAAAGATATAATGACTCTCAAGATCTTTTGTGCAGGAGGCTTAGGTCACAATGTTATCTATAATGGTAGTAAAAAAAGGTCAATTAACTAGAAATACATAGTGTAGCTCAGGCCATACAGAATAATACAGACATAACTGCTTACACCAAACAGTTCTAAATCCCCTCAGCTACACTATGTATCCTACTTTTATGCAATCCCTGTAAGGGAAAAAAATATTTAGGTATATATGGGGAAAGTGATTGTACAATTATTTCAATTATTGGAAATTATAATTATTATAAAATGATTGTCAGGCAGCACGGTGGCTCAGTGGTTAGCACTACAGCCTTGCAGCGCTGAGGTCCTTGGTTCAAGTCCCATACAGGTCAACATATGCAAAGAGTTTGTATGCTATCTCCGTGTTTGCGTGGGTTTCCTCTGGGTCCTCCGGTTTCCACCCATACTCCAAAACATACTGGTAGGTTGATTAGATTGTGAGCCCCATTGGGGACAGGGACTGATTTGGCAAGCTTTGTGTAATCTGTGTGCACAATATATATATAAAGGAATTATTATTATTGTTGGAGTATAAATTTAAATAAAAATTATTTTCCTTGATCCCTTCTCCAGTAGGAATAGTTATATAGGGTTGAAAAAAGATCCTGAACAGGGTCTGAAACGTTGTACTTGGGCTAATAAAGCTCCCATCTGTTTTTTCACATTTTACCTTGGAGTGCAGTCTCATTTTTTTCTTGGATATATAGGCAACAAGCTATATTGTTTTCCTTAAAGGTGGTTGTACCAGCTAATTCACATAATAAGTGATAACAATCTGATTGGCAGGGGTCTGGCTACTGGCACCCCCCACCCCACCCCCAATCACAAGAACAGGCCCCAGCAACCCACATTATCATTCTCTAATGACTGGGGTGTAGGGAAAGCATGTGTCCTGTTGCCCCATTCAATAGTATAGGAGTGCTGGAAATTATAGAGTAAATCATTGGGTATTTTCAGCACTCACTTAGAATGTGAGTGTCAGAGATAGCTGAGTGCTGTGCTTGGTAATTTATGACACTACCGCACTATTGAATGGAGCGGCAGGACACATGCTCATCCTGCGCCCCACCGATTAGCGAGAATGCAACCTCCGGATTTCTGGGGGTACCAATTTGTGGGTGTGCAACCATGAAGAATTCCACCGATCAGCTTGTTATCCCTTATCCGGTGGGGGAATAGCTTGCAAAGTTGGTGCAACTACTTTAAGTCATATAAAAACTCAGAAAGTACACGTGTTCTCGACAATTCAGATTTTATTTTACATTGTTTTGATATGTATTTTGTAAAGGATTTAATATTTTGTTTGATCACAATTAAAGGCATAAATGTGTATCACCTCATACTCCAGCTGTTATTAGAATTTCTTTATTTTTTGCATCCTGAAACAGAAAATGTAACCACCAAAACCTGAGAAATTGATGCCAATGTTATTTTCTATTTTGGTTGTTTAATCAATTATTTAGCACTGAGAAGGCGCTGTCCCAATAACACAAACTTCTTTTATGATTATTATATTTATAGAAGTCATGACCTGAGTATTGCATATTGCCATTTTTTTACTTTGTGATTGAAATGGAATTTATCGCCAATTTTAGTTACTTTCATATATTAAATACAAATATTAAAACATTTTTTTTTCAAAGCTGATTTTATCTTTTATTTTTTTTTATTCAAATTTGTGTTTACAATAATGGGGGCTGCAATTTTGTCCAAGCTTCTTTTAACAGCATTTAGAGGTATGCTTTACAGCAGCTCTTGTCCATAGATGGCAATAGTCTGAAGGAGACTCATTCAGGTCCATGGAAGGTCTTCTAGGCATGCTCAGTGTAGATTTAGATAAGCAGTGATATTATCCTTTGTTAGTAGTCAATGTAATGATGGTCACTGGTGTTATCTTCTAATGCCATGTGGCCTTTCTTGTCTGAGATGTAAATGCAGGCACTGCTGCAAAGTAACCCCCTTTCCATAATTGGATCCATAAAAAAAATTAGTGTCCTACTGGTGATCAAATTATTTTTACAAAGCCCTTATTTTGCACGTGACCAACTTTCCTAACGTGCAGGCAGATACATGGAGGTATAAGATGAACAGTAGATTTCATCATCAAGTATCAGACTTGACTTTTTAGCTTCCGGGCACTAGAGGATTAAAACCTTTTGCTACAAAGAGGATTATATGAAGATTACAAGTTGTTTGAAATACCAGAAGCAAACATGGTATTAAATGTAAATGATAGCAGGGAAGCCTCCTAATGAGTAGTCATCCTGTCTATCATAGGGAACTTTACATAAGGTCTATTAGTCAAATGCCAAATTATTGGATTAACTCTAAATTAAGAGCAAACAAAGAGAAACAATATCAAGCAAAAATAGTATCAATCAAAGCCATGGCAACATTGGGATTTAGTTGTAAAATATCATGGGTGGTGCCAGCTTGACTGATACCACCTGCTTGTTCCTAAATATTGGTTCTTTGATATGCCACACTTCTCTAGGCATGGACTATGTGCCAATAAAGCTAAACCTTAAGGCTTCTAAAGGTATCCTACCAGTAATTTGCTATTGAAAATACCCAATGGTGGACATGTATCTTTATTTTTGCTTGGTTTTTTTCTTTCTTTTTTGCAACTTTTTGTGTTTTTGTGACTTTCAAATGCAACTTTTGCTGTCGTTTCTCAAGAACACCTTGGTCTGCACCTTGTGCAGTGTGCCTTGTATCTTTAGTTTCCAGATTTTCAGTGTTACTTTTCACTTATATATCACTTTTTTTGCTTACTTTTGCAACTTTTTCATTGCAAATCTGCAACTGGTCCAGGGCAGATGTAGAGGAAATATTTTATTTGGACCCGGTATGAACATGTAAATTGGAATTGGTTGACATGCTTTTAGGCTGAGTTCACACATGGGGGCAGATTTATCAAGTGTCTGAAAGTCAGAATATTTCTAGTTGCCCATGGCAACCAATCACAGCTCCCCTTTAAAATATTCATGAGCACTGGTAAAATGAAAGCTGAGCTGTGATTGGTTGTCAGAAATATTCTGACTTTCAGACACTTGATAAATCTGCCCCATGGTGTTTACATTGCATTTTTAATCGCACTACAGAAATTATGCGTTTTACGTTTTACCATGCATTTGGGTGGATAGAAAGTGTTTTTTATTCATTGCTTGAATTGTAAGCAGCCATGAAAATATTAACACAGGTGCTTACACTTCCAACAATGAAGAGAAATGCTTTCAAACCAACCAAAAGCATGGTAACATGTAAAACTCATGCGTTTCTGTGATGCTTTGAAAAAACGCATCCCCAATGCTATGTGTGACGGCATCCTCATATGTCGTCATCTTCCTGGGGTATGGTTAGGGTTTTAAAAATGGAGCCATGGCCTAAAATCCATAATTTACAGTAGTGTCCACTACTGTATTTAACCCCATCATGTGGTTTGTGTCCAGGTTCATTTACATATTAGCTTGATTAAGGTTAGCTTAATATATAAAACATTATAGGGTTGGCTAAAGATAAATTACGGTTTAACATTTTAACAGGGACCTACCATCATATCTACCTTAATAGATGGTTTCCTTTAAATGTTTATCTACCCTAGCCATAACATGAGCTTCCTTATGGGACCTATAATATAGGTTATTACATCTATGTAGAAACTTTTTTTGTTTAACAATTCTACATCATTTTGAAACGTGATTATATTTTATAGAATTTTTATTTATGCTCCATTTTCATTAATAAAACTCCAAACCAAAATGATGGAAGCCAAATTGACACACTGGGGTAGATGTATGAATGTGTGGGTCTTTAGACCAATGCAGAGTAGAACTTGACAGATTATTTAATTGGGGGACATGTATTATCTTATCTGCGCCTAAAAAATGCCCGGGATCTTTCGTTTTTTGGGGCGCAGAATTTATAATGCGTTTGTGCCGGAAAGAACAGATGTTTCCGACTATCCCAACTCCTCCGGGGTTTTTTGTGCAAGTGGGCATGGCCTAACTTTTCCATATTATCCGTCACTTTTATGTGTATTTTTTCGGCATTTTTATGCGGAATTTTTGGCGCACAATAAACCAGGGAAAAAATTGTCAGAGAGTAAAGTTAAGTAAGATTTTGGCACACATCTCATTTTTATGGCACACGACTGATTAGTTCCGTCTACCCATTAATTACTTACAGGCGTGCAGCATTTTAATACATCGGGCTGTGCTTTCAGGAGACGGATATTCGATGCCGACAGTCGTTCTTGCGCCAGAATTAGTAAATCCCCCCCATTGTGTCTGATGCTGGATGACCAATCTGGTGCAGTATAAAACTGGAGAGTTGTACTTTGCACCTTCTATATGTTAGTTTGCTGCGCCACAATATTGAATTTTCTGGCGCTCGGACTAAATTTTATGGCACCTGGATTATTCTGTCTAGCAATGCCCACTATTTACAGAGGGCATTCTCCCTTTTTTAACAAGTTAGAAAACTGCTAAAAAGGGTATAAAACCTTAAATAAATGTGGTGCAAAGCATTTCAGGTGCAACTTACTTAAGTTGTCTGGTGCAGACAGATTGATACATCTCCCCGAGTGGGTGCAAAAATAGCTAATTTATTATATAGCAATTTAAAGGCTTAAAATCGCAATCAAAGGCTGTGGGAAGGAGCTTGGCCTGATTGCATTGCATTTACATTTTGTTGACACAATGTTAACCTTATGTTAACACAATGCAATCAGGACAGACTTCTCCCTGCACTGTTTGAATTGCATTTCAAAATATGATTCAAAAGCTACATGTGAATGTGGCCTAAAAGCTTTCTGCCAGAACATAGAAAAGGTAATTGACGCTGCACATAATGGGACCACTTTATGGTTTTTAAATCACCCAACAAGTTTCTATACATTTTGGAATCTTGAAATGTTCTGATACATGGAAGAAGTCTTGAAGATGGTTGTAAGAATACAGCAAATTAGAAGAAATTCGGAAACAACTACAAGATTTCTCACATGAAGGAATATTTTTGGTGTGTAGGGTGATATACTAATATTTTGCTATGAAAAGTTATTTTGGATTTTGTGAAATGTCACCTAGATTGCCGACTGTGAATAATGTTTCACCACTTTGTAAGCTTGAAATAAGTTTCCCATGACAGATTTTATGCTTACGAGTGTAAATGACATTTTACTGGATTTTAAAACCCTTAATGAAAAAAATCCCATTGAAGGTCACTATTTACATATTGATCCGGCTGTACCTTTAAACATGTAATTAAGCTTGTTGTTATTGAATTTTGGTTCATAACCAATGTATTAGTCATAGTTGCACCATCACAGCCGATTCAGGCGATGTGAAATGTGAGTGGCAGGCACTTGTAAAAATGCCATATGCAGCCTCAGATAAACTGATAATGCCAGCGCCTATCCCAAAAGTAATTTACACATCTTTTAATTGGGTCATGCGTTTCATATTCCCTCCTGTCAACTCCAGCTAGAATACATGTTCATTTTCTAAACACATTTTGTACAGTATGACTCAGATCTATTATACTGGCTGCGCAAGTTTTCTATCATACTTGCACAAGTATTTATGAGGTGTCTGCGCCAGTTTTGTATCACGGATGTCCGTATGTCGGAGCTTGTGACACAATTAAGACAGCGACTCAAATCATCCATAGAGCCATTACCAAGCATACAAGCATGTGATACAAGGGGAGTATTTATGTCCACAGGAAATTACATCATGAATGACATCATTACATTGGATATAAATCAAATCTTATCTATATAAAACATTTCAATAAAGTGAAAAGGTGCATGTGCTAACTAACCATATGCTCTGTGGCAGTCCCCGGGTTACATACAAGATAGGTTCCATAGGTTTGTTCTCAAGTTGAATTTGTATGTAAGTCAAAACTGTATATTTTATAATTGTAGATCCAGACCACAATTTTTTTTTTTGCCCCAGTGACAATTAGAGTTTAAAATTTTTTTGCTGTAATGGGACAGGGATTATCAATAAAGCTTCATTACAGACTCCTTACAGCTGATCATTGCAGCCTGGGACTAAAGTAAAGCTTCACCAGAGGTCACAGTGGGCAGAGGGGTCTGTCTGTAACTAGGGGTCATCTGTAAGTCGGGTGTCTCTAAGTAGGGGACCGCCTATATATGTCCATAAGCATTATCAGCCCCTGGAAGTCCAAATAAGTAGCAGCTGTGTGAATGAGTTGCTCAGATACCAAACGGATAAAGAACGTCAAATAAAGCATTATATTACTTACTGTGCATCACTGGATCTGTCCCTTGAACCGTTCACTAGGAGATATACCCCGTAGATTCACTGTTACCGCGGGATCAATCACGGGTGATGTCCACCAGTATTTCAGTGTGCTTGGTTTACAATCCTTCATCCTGGTGATAGCTGTCCTTTAAAGCATCAAATATCCATAACCAAGTAATTTCCCAGCTGAATTTCTCAGGATATTGAAGGACTTAATTGTGATCCTTACAACGTCTGGGATACAAGGCTGGTGGTGGTTTGAGGGCCTAAATCCTCATGACAGGTTCCTGTTAAAAAAAATTACATTAAATATGCATATCTAGGGTTTTTATAGTCATGTTTCAATATACAAAGCAAAAATAGCAAAAAAGTAAATAAAGACAGCAACATAATAAATACTGAATGCCCTAAAACTAACATGGTTTTTACTACACTGGGTTAATAAGCATAATAAATCAATTGTACATGTAAATTCTTTCAGGTAGCCTTCTCCTGTGTTACATAAGGAATATCAGCCCTTACAAACAAATAGCTGTCAGAAAGAATCCTTATAATCAGCCACCTGCCCTGCATCTCCTCCATCAGTATACATTGCCCTCAGCTTCCATCCCATTATCATTACAGTCATCAGTGTCATGAACCAGGAGACCTTTGTGTTCAGGTCAAATGTGGTTCACCGGCTGGAGATCGAAGGAAGAGAGACATTCAGAATGTACTGACTCTATAACAGGTAATGTCAATGTAATAACACAGTATATTGATATCTCATATGCACCGGTCATGTAACCTGCATGTTGGCTTAGAAGACTTGTGTGTGTGGACAGATAACAGCCAGTCTTTATTTCTATAGCGCCATCATATACTGCTGCCTCTGATCATGGGGTACATATAGAAACAAAATAAAACATTACATAGCAATATCAGCGCCCTGCTTCCTCATACAATCTGTGAGGAAAACACAGGGGGCCCAAGTGCATCTACATATATATAGTGCATCTATAGATATATATTAGATAGATTAGATATTGGAGGATTGTATCTGATCAGCTACGTTTGAAAACTGGCAGAAGGGATGTATCCTCCAATATCCAAGAAGTTTGATTCTAGTATTATATGTAGTAAGTGAATTCCAGACTTGTAGGGGCTATAATATTCATACAGCCCAGGCTCCATGGCAGCCTTAATCCTCCCCTGGTTACTCAGGCCGATCACTAATGTTGGACTATTAGGCCTATAGTTTTACCCTGGGTTACGGTCTTCAATATGGACCAAACCAGGGACTTAATCTCCAATTTGATCTGGTTTTGGGTACCGTATTTTTCGGACTATAAGGCGTTCAAAAAATCCTTATTTTTCCTCAGAAATCAAAGGTGCGCCTTATGGTCCAGTGCGCCTTACATATGAACCGTACTTACAGACAACAGCTGCCTTGTACTGTGCACAGGTCTGCCACCTGCTGGCCATTCATCCTTATAATCAGGTGCACCTTATAATCCGGTGCGCCTTACATATGAACCTAGACGTTTTAGCAGGTATTTATTGATGGTGCGCCTTATAATCCAGTGAGCCTTATAGTCCGAAAAATACAATAATCCTTTAATAGTCCCAAAGTGGGTATCTTAATATCTTAGGATATACACAAGGTTCGATATTATCTAAAATCACTAGGTTTAATATGTTAACTACTATTCTTGGGTCATTTAGTAATAATAAAGAATTGGGAAAGTGTTAAAAAAAACAAATATAAAAAATAATAAATATTGAATTTGAATTGCAATCATATGAAAAGAATTGTTTCTGTACTTTTGTATATGAGATGAGAATTTTTCAAATAAAAAAATATTTGGGCCAAACCTCCATTCTGCTGACATCTATTCCTCCTGATTCTTCCATGCACACGTATTCTTCATTTTGCTGAGCATACATGTATTTTTATTGTATACAGAAGAGTAACTAATTGCTAGATACTCCAAATGGCATCTTATATCATGTGAAGAAAAAAGAATCACGTGTAAAATTCAGCATGTACCAAACCTTCCTTTCCCCGAAATCACCTGTTGGGAAATCTATAAATCCCAAATTGAACATATTTTTTTTTCCGTAATTTACTTTTTATTGGGTTTTTCAAAGAAAAATGACAAACTTGAACATATTTTTAACACTTTTGTTTTGTTGCTTTTCTCTCATATCACAGCACTAAGATGAAACACCTCATGTGGGGGGTAAGCAAAAAGAATATGCCTTAAGCAACCATCTACATATCGTAGATGACAAGACAAAGGGGAAGAGAAATAGAGTTATAAAAACCCAACTTGAACATTTTTTAACACTTTTACCATAAATATATAAAAACAATTAGTATACAATACCTAAGTTTACTAATATACCCATTTATACAATACCAGAAGAGTAGGGTATACCAGGACTCGACTAACACTGATAAAACACTTTCTCTAATTCTCTCTGACACTAAATTTGATCTTTTTCGCACAAAAACCATTTCTTTCACTAATTAAAGTATAACAACTATTACAAATATCTCTGCCAAACAGGAAACAGTTCAGGGCCATGTAAAACAAGTTATTCCTGTTCCCCTGTGATTAAAAAGTGTCACTTTAAAGGCTATCAGTTTCTTGCCTCTGGGGTTTTCTTTGCATTATACAGTTTTTATTTTTATTTCCATTTTCTTTGTTTCGTTGCTTTTTTCTCATATCACAGCACTACGATGAAACACCTCATGTGGGGGGTAAGCAAAAAGAATATGTCTTAAGCAACCAACTACATGTCGTAGATGACAAGACAGTGGGGAAGAAAAATAGTTATACCTGATTTTGTGATTATTTTTATTTTCCAACCCTTACTGGACCAATCATGTTTTAGTCTTTGGGACGTGGCTACTTTTTTTCTTTTTTTTTTTTCCCAACAAATTCTAAAAGCTATAACTTTTGTATTTTTCCCTATATGAGGCTGGGTTTAGCCTAGTCCATTTGTGGAAAGGATGAAAAGACCCAAAAATGTTGGCACTTACCGTATTTTTTCATTTTAAAATTCTCAGCTGCTCACCATATGGCATACCGTAAATAACATGTTACCGTTGTTCGACAGGCCACTATGAATATTATCACCAATGGTGACTCCGTAAGGGAAAATCGTGCTGAAATGTCTGAATCACTACTTTTTAGCCATTTTCATAAAAAGTGCTCAAAAGGTTGTGCAATACCCAAAATGGAAGCCATGCAAAGGTCAATCTTAAACCCCCCCCCCCCCCCCAAAAAATGACACCTTAGACAGTTCAATAAACTGAAGTATAAAAATGTTATTAGCCTCAGAAAAGGGCAAAATGAAGAATTTTTTTGTATATAAAAAAACCTACATAAATTTTGTATCTCCATCATATCGCCCCAAACAATAAATAGGAGTTATCCTTTTGATTTCATAGTGGTAGCCGTTAAAAACAGGGCCCAATAAAAATGGCTAAAATGTGTTTTTTTGTCAATTTTATCACATTTCTAAAATGTATCCAGTTTTCCAGCACACTAAACGGGATATTAAATACCATCACTAGGAAGTATAATTTGCTACACAGAAAACAAGCCCTCGCACAGCAATGTACACTGAATAATAAAAAAGTTATGGATTTTTGACTGTGGGATGAGTTTTTCAGCACAAAACAATGTGCTAAAACACATCTCGATTTATACATGAGTCCATAAAAGATAAACTTACATACTCACCTTCCAGCGCTCCAGATGCTGGGCGGGGCTTCCTGATGCTCGTCGCAGCTCCCCATGGCTCCTCTTGTTTCTCCTCTCTGCTGTAACAGCTGTCAGAGGCCGGTGTCGCCGCTGATTATGTCATAGTGTATGCCAGCTAGGAGAGCCCATGGCCGCGCTTCTGCCGTCTGTTACAGCAGTGAAAAGAAAGAAGGGGAGCCGCAGGGATGGGAGCATCGAGGAGCCGTGGCAAGGTGAGTATGTAAGCTTATTTTTTTATATGCTGGGCAAACTTGGGGCTGGCTGGCTATAAACTGCGATGAGCTGACTATTTGCTAAATGGGGCTGGCTGCTGGCTGGTTATATATTAAAAGGGGCTGGCTCGCTATATACTATAGGGAGTTGGCTATATACTACATGGGGCTGGCTGGCTATACACTAAAGGGGGATGGCTATATACTAAAGGGGGCTAGCTGGCTATATACTAAAGGGGGCTGGCTATATACTAAAGGGGGTTGGTTATATACTACAGGGGGCTTTGACCAATGCATTTCCCACTCTCGGGTTATACTCAAGTCAATAGGTTTTCCCAGTTTTTGGTGGTAAAATTAGGGGTCTCGGCTTATACTTGGGTCGGCTTATACACGAGTATATATGGTAATTAAAAATGGAAACTCAAAAACTGTGAAGTCACAGACTATATGTTTGGTTATTTTAATCATGTTCTGATGTGTTGAAAACCACTTATACTTTCTGTTGCTTGCATATTTCCAGGTGATGTTTCTGTTTATTTCAGGGCAAAATGTACTTCAAAAGATAAAAGATAAGACAAGCGCTATTTGTGGCTCACCTTCTCTAGAGAAGTTCATGAACTCTCAAATTGCTCCATTCCTCTTAGATTCTTTTTTAAGAAAAAGGGCAGGTCTGAATTTTCCCATGTACAGCTGCAGCAGGTTTTTATTTTCAAAAGAAAACCTTAGGTGTCGGCATGTACACACTTGTTGTGTCCTCGGAGTGACTGCTCGGCGCTGTTCACCTGGGAAATACTGGGGCAAACAAGAGGTAACTCCTACAGTCACCTATTCAGGACATGTCTCCAGTTTACCCAGAATGACTCTGGTAATGGCAGATGAGAAAGTAATGAAGAAAGACATTAAAGGAATTTGTCACCAAGATAGATTTCTGTAAAGGATTGCCTCGTAATGATAAATCCTGGCTTTTCTAACCCCTGTTATTATCCCATTCATTCGACCTATTATAACAGATGTGGACACATAGCAATTCATTGCAGACATTTATATCTAGGACAGACAAAGGTAGCAGAGGGTCCCTGTGTGAATATGTTCAAACCCCTTGAAAGTGTATGTGCCCCCGGCTCTCCAATAGTGCACAACATCTTATGTCACGCTATCAATCTGGTAGTAATTGGAAGCTTCTATATGTAATTTGTGTCATGCAATCTTATAGAGAGTAGAATGATGGTTTGTTGTGGAAGGAGCTCTCTTGTTTTATGAGCACCTATGCAGCTGTACAGGTTGCATATATATTCAATATTCAAATGATTAGCACGCAGATAAGATACTTCTCACAGTGACATACTCTTTAAGGCTCATAAAAGGGGGATCTCAAATAGGAGGCAAAATATCATCTATCCTATATTCTTAATGCAGCAGCCGGCAGGGTCAATCCATCCTGATACCACCACTCTGTGTCAGTCACTGCACTGGCTGCCCATCACCTTCCTTATTCAATCCAAATTAATCACCCTCATCCACAAAGCTCTGCACAGTGCTGCACCTTCCTTCCTCTCTGCCCTCATCTTAGTCTATCACCCAGCCAATGATCTTCAATCCTCCAGTGATCTAATATTACTCTTTTCCCTAATTTGACCCTCCCACACACATCTCCATGACTTCTCCCGAGCTGCACCAATTCCCTGGAATGCACTACCTCTCACTATCAGGCTTATTCCTCACTATGAAACTTTCAAACGTGTCCTAAAAAAACATCTTTTAAGGCAGGTATATCATATTCCCTAACTGCATATAACTTTCACTTTCTTTCTCTAAACCTCCACTAATTTCTCCTCCTGTCTATGTAATCCTGTATGACTTGATACCGTTAAAAAGGTTTCTCTGCAGACCAATGCACCCTGATTTCTGTACATATCAATAACAGCTGGTGACTAGTTTATCTATTTATTTAGAATTGAGAATGGCTGGACTATTGTACAACTCACCTTCTGTGTTACTCCTTCATCCTCATAGACCAGTAGTGGCGAACCTATGGTACGGGTGCCAGAAGCAGCACTCTGAGCCCTTTCTGTGGGCACCCAGGCCATCACCCCAGAATGAGGTTCACCAGACAGGACTCAAAGAATCTTCCTATAGAATCTTCCTACAATGATAGACAGATTTAGATGAATTCGCCCTCCTCCTTTCAACTGCGTTGGTGTCCTTGGGAGGCTGAAGGATTGAAAGTTGTCAAAGAACAAGGAGAAATACATTACTGCTTAAATTGCTGCCCTGGCACTTTGCAATAAATACGTGGCTTTTGGTTGAAGTTTGGCACTCAGGCTCTAAAAGGTTCGCCATCACTGTCATAGACTGTTAGCTCTGGTCAGCAGGGCCCTCAATACTATTGTTTCATCTGATTATACTGTAATGTCTTGTTTTATTTGTATATGTACCCAGTGACCTGTACAGCGCTGCGGAATATGATATCACTATATAAGTAACAGTTAAATAGCATTAATTTTTTTATTATTATTATTATTATCCTATTAAGTGATCTAGTGGGAGCCATCAACCTGTAATTGGGAGAATGTATGAACAAAAATGACTCCATTATTGCACTGTAAAACCACATGAAAATCTGTGATAGTGTGAACTAAATCAATTTATAACGTCTTATATTATTAATAAATCTTGAGAACACCCAGACCTCCCAATCTGTATAGGAATATTAATACTGTAAAAGGGTGTGTGTTCATCTAAAAGGGCAAGATAGTTTTTAATTTTGCAATCTCACTTTATTCCAACATTGATGTATTAGACTATTCTAGAATAATGTAGTATATATAGAAGTTTCATGCAGAATATTAATTCCTAGGTGTTTAAGTTTACAGGATAACATCATCATTAGTGCAATGACAACTTTTTTTGGAAAAGAATCTTCAATTTCATTTGCTGCTGCTTGTGTGTTGCACTAATATATTCCTCAGCACCAGACAGGGCTTACATAATTCACTTCAAACAAAAATTTGGGTCAATCTCACGGGTAGTCATTCAACCTACTAACATAGTACATTTATGGAGTGTGGTAGGTAAACAAAATACCAATGTTACAAATTTGATTAAAGAAGACCTGTCCCCTTTCCAAACCTTTTTTTTTTCGTTCATTACTCAATTTCCTAAGCAATTATATTGCCCCTGAAATGATAATCCTGTAATTTCTTTCATTTGACACTCCGGTGTGTCGTTACTTTATTATTTACTTTATGAGTTACCCAAACGGTGCTTACTAGTTGGGGGCATGTCCATGCACATTAATTCTGTAATGTAGTTGATCATTATGTTGATGAATCCATAAGGATAATATTCACCTTGGTAATAATTTTCAATTTATATGGGCATAAATAAAAAGAGACGAATGATGAGCAGACCCAAAATACACTGCATCGGGAATGGAAAACATTACCTCTTGTAAATCAGCCCTCTTAACGTCAAACATGACTTTTAAGAAGCCTATAGACATGATGTCAGATTAAAGCCAAACCAGTATATCTATTCCATAAAGAAAAGTTTCCCGACTGTAAAGAGCAACATTTCGATGTCTTTGTATCTAGTCAACAGAGTGTAGGTATAGCTGAGAGAGTGGCCTTTGTCGGGTAGTAAGTAGAGTTCTCCTTATGGGGACTTTGCCAATTAAGCCCTCCTTGCAGGTGTATGTAGACTTACAGCCGTTGACGCTCCAATAGTGGATTCTGGGAAATATGCAAATACATTTTCCAGGATGGTATAACAAAAACCACACATCTTTTAGCTACCTGGAAAGAGAGCCCCCTTATCATCAAGCGACTTTCAAAAATCCTAATGGCATGATGCAGGATTAAAGTCAAACCAGTATTTCCATTCCCGAAGGAACAGATTCCTAACTGTAGACTTCACAATGTAGCCATATATAGAGATCCCTTAGAAGATCTATCTCTATATATCAGTGCATTAGGCTTGTAATTTTAGATCTAAATTTAGTTACTAAATCCTCCCATAGACAACAGCTAAACATACGGTTGGGTTGGTAACATTCTTGCTTCCAATGCTCGGGGGTTCAAGGGTTTGAATCCTTTCTGGTCAAATAAAAAAAAATTGAAGATAACCTTGTGTCAGGAGGAAGTCTCCCTGAGATGGCGAATTGTCGTATATGGTCAGATGATGGGATACACCCCTACGATGTGTGTTTGAAGAATAAACAGCAGAAGATTCCCTAGAGAAGTGCAGGAGGCTCTGTTGAGCAAATCCGTTTGGCCGACCTTTGAACACGAGTTTGGTTTGGCTAATTCAGTAGGTTCGCTCAATCCTAGTTGTGGCTTCAAACCATAGCTAGTTAAATGGAAATTAGTTTATGACAAAAGTGTCAAAATCTTGAAGCAAAGCGTTGTAACCTAGGCTCTGCCCTTTGTGAAAAAGTTATTAATTTGTCTAAAATATATTTAAAAATGTGGCATAATACATGCTCATTTCTTGGCCCTATAATTTGAATTACAGGCAATGATATTAACAGATCCAAGTTCCTAATAGCAATCACCCAAAAAGTGATTTAGAAATTGTGTATTTCTTCTACAAGAAAAGTACAAGGATCTGAACCCTCCACATATTTGGATGCAGTCAGTTAGAGTGCATGTAGCATCAGGTGTGCTTATCTTACCACATATCTCCTGGTCTCTGTCTATAAGGGTAGATTGGATCACACAGCTGTATCACTATCAGACTGTTGACCTATCATTATCACTGTTGACTTGGAGTTGGCAGGCATGACCCAGGTTTGCTGGCAGAGCTATCTAATGCTGACATGGGAATGAGGAGGAGGTGTTCAAATAGTGACTGTCGAGCTGACAAAAGGAGAAAACTCAAAAATAAAAAACAGCAATGCTAGGATCGTACTAGTAGTTGATGTTTTTAAGAATTAGAGAACAAAACTCCATTGTGTTCTTCGTAAAAACTTAAATAAAGTTTAGTCACCTGGTATAAATATTTTAGAAATGATTGACATCAAAATATTCTTAACATTACGTAAGGACTCTCACCTGGAACTGATACCAGCGTTAAAGGGGTTGGCAACTTTACTTCAGGTTTTTTGTAATATGTGTGTAAGTGTGTGTGTATGTGGGGGGGGGGGATTGTGTAATTTACTAATATACATCTGTTAAAGGTTCTATGCTGCACAGCTGAATCAGAAATGTCTTTTACGTATCAGTTGCCATTCCGTCTCCATAAAATAGCAAGAGATGGAGGGTCAGGTGATCCGAATTGTCCATTAAAAATCTACTTAAATCTAACTAAGATCTACAATCTAAATCCACAACCAAAATCAGGCCCACAGCTGCTGGGAGGACCCACTCCTGGCTAGGGTTGCACGATGCATTGAAATATTGGTACTTATGCAAGACTTTCAAAGTCAGAAGGTTTCTGTTGCTTGCCTACTGAAAGACTTCTACTGTTCTAGTAGAAGGATTGGCAGGGAATCCTTTGTTTACATGTGTGGGGTTAGCGGCAGAACAGGGACCAGTCATCAGGGTAATATCACCATCTGTCCATATATGGTCTCTACATCTCCCAAGGCTTCCCCAGAGCAGACATCGGCAGGGAATCCTTTGTGTAGATGTGTGGGGATAGAGGCAGAGCAGGGACCAGTCATCAGGGTAATATCACCATCTGTCCATATATGGAGTCTCTACATCTCCAGGTCTTCCCCATACACAAAGCTCTATATTTTATTTAATTAAATTATTATATGCTGAGCCCAGGATTTGAGGCCACAACCTTCACACTCCACCTGCCATAGACAGAGCCAGTATCCACTAGGCTATGGGCTTAGTGGCTGTCACAAGGGCCCACGGAGGGCATACTGCAAAGGGCCCACTGAGGCTCTGTCGCCCAAGGGCCCACTGAAACCTGGAGGGTAGAAGCATAAAAGGGACAGTATAAGAGATAGCGGGGGCTGGTGGTTCTCTTGTAGATGAGTATTTTACTTAGGTCATGTTCGCAAATACATCCAGTCCCCAGGTTACGTACAGGATAGGTCCTTTAGATATGTAAATAAGTTGAATTTGTATTAACTGGTATATTTTATAATTTGTAACTCTAAAAAATCTTTCAAAATTTTGTGCTGTCAGGGAAACAAGGATTATCAATAAAGCTTCATTACAGACACATTACAGCTGGTCATTGCTGCCTCGGACTATGGTAAAGCATCCAGAGAGCTTCACCAGAAGTCACAGTGGCCGCAGAGGTCTGTCTGTAACTAGGGGTCGTCTGTAAGTCTGCCTGTACATAGCATCAGTTTTCATTTCCTTCTAATATGGTGCAGAAAAGACATAGTAAAAAGAATCCTAGAAAGAATGCCAAGATTTTCTGTGGGAGCTTTGGTTTTGTTGCCAAAAAATAGCTTTTTCTATATGACATGGGTGCCGAATGGGTGTACTATAACCAGTTGTGTAACGCACGCATCAAACTACGGGCAGTATCTTAAGATGCATTTTTTTATATTTGTCACATCCTGAGGTTATGATGTCCCCTGGATGTCCAGGGACATTAGGGTGGCCATAAGGGGTCTCTTCTCCACATGAGGAGTACTAGAAACAATAGATTACAGTTCTATACAGTTCTACTTAAGAACACACAACTTACAGATGACCCCTAGTTACAAACGGACCTCTGGTAATTGGTAATTTACCGTACTTTAGCCTTAGGCTACAATAAACAGATATAACAGTTATCAAAGGTGTCTGCAATTAAGTTTTTATGTTATTCCTGGTTCTTATGACAACCCAACTTCAAGGAGACTCAATTGTCAAAGAGACCAAAAAAAATTTGGCTGGGGTTACAATTATAAAACATACAGTTCCGACTTACATACAAATTCAACTTTAGAACAAACCTACAGAACCTATCCTGTACGTAACCTGGGGACTGTAGTTGCAGATTTTGCATTGAAGCACAGTAACCTCAGACTCAGATTTGGGAGCATGGATCATAATAAAAATCATGTATTAATTTAGATCATAAAAACAGCAATATAGTATAGAAATAAAGTGGAAACTCAAAGAATTAGTGTGTATATATTCTGTGCTTATAAACCAAAACAGAAGCCAGAGTGTAAAGTTGCCCAAGCAGTTCTATTCATAGCAGATATCAGAGATGGGTATAAGGTCCCCAAGGGCTAATTCTTTCTCTGCTACATTCAAGTTGGCACCTGGTGCACTTACCGGGTGGGACTGGGCCTCCACGCTACGACCTTGCCAATAACTTTTTTTCTGTGTGAAGTCCTAGCCAAGTCCTAGTAAAATATTTCTTTGGCTAACCACATGTATTATGTTTGGATTGTAATCAAATACTGTATGTGTCATGTAAAGTTTCATGTGAATAGCTATCGATAAAATGAAACAGACACAGAAGGTGTAAGATATTTCAGTGTTGCAGTACAAATGATTGAGGTCTAATTGTTTCTAGGATGAATGTTCATGAACTGAAGAGAGTTGCAAATAAATGTAAAATATCAGGAATACAAATCTACCATCTGAAAAAAAATATGTCTTTGTTGCCAACATGGATTACAACTGAAGCGGACAAAGTAAGTTAGTTTACAATGAAGTAAGTAAATATTACATCTAATATTATATCAATTGATCTTAAAGGGATTTTCAATCAATATGGGTCCGGAACAAAGAGAAGAAATACTTTGCCTCCTGGCACTAATTTTGGGCCTGAAGTTGACAGAAATTATGGTAGGATCACAGGAACCGCTTCAGTAGGCGGCCTACTTGGACCATGGGATGTCACTTCTGTTTTCCAAGAGACTTCATATCCTGTGTTGTCTCTTTGTCTGAGGAAGCCACCTATTGAATAAAGCAGGCCCCATATCCTTTGGGACTTACACAGACCCAAAAATGTATCAGGAACCAGGTCCCAGAATAGGGTAAAGTATTTTGGTCCTGGTTCCATGAATGTAGAAAACACTTTTAAACAAAAAAAAAAAACATTTAAAATATTGAGGAAATTAGTGGGCATAGAATCTAAAAAATGAGAAATAAGTTTGCAAACAGCAAGCAAGTGGGGAATTAAAATCTTAAACTAGTAGGAATGATTTACTAATTCTATCTATCGCATTTATCTCCTACTCCAGATGTGCTAAACATTGCAAATGACATTAATCTTTTCAAATTGTCCCACAAGTAAAAGTTAGGCCCTATCCGGGATGAGACCCCCACAGATCACAAAAACGAGGGTCCAATGGGGTTACACGTACCTCCGTCAGATGCCTCGTCGCTCCGTCAGACTAATGGAGCAGACGGCGCGCATGACCGCTCTTCTCCATTAATCTCTATGGAGATGACGGAGATGGACCCGATGGACCCCTGAGACCCACACTGATCAGCAAGTTAGTCTCTTTCCCTTGGATAGTGCCTAACTTTCGCTAGTGGAAAAACCCCTTTATGATAAGCAGAGGAGCTTTCTTAAAAATCGAGGTGAGTTTGATGAGTAGAGAGAATCAATTTGACAAGACTATTGGATTGGAATGGCAGTTGAACAACTGGCACAAAGTAGAGGTTTTTTTCCCAGATTTCTCCAGACACTTGTACGTGCTTGGTATACAGTAGGTGGAAATATTTCCTCAGTTCACATAAGCAACTTTCAGTTCACAAGAAAAAAAAATCACTTCAGCATAACCTTGGCTTAAATTGTTTTTGGAATATGAAACAGTTTCAAACATGTGTCACGTTACTTCTGAAATACTTTAATCTCCCACACAGTGTCTAATTTGACATCTGCCCCAGATTTGTCCTGATAACATGTCAGAGAAGACCTGTTAAAGAGTTAAATGTTCTATTGTCTCTGTCGAAAATTATGTTTTTCTACCCTTTAAAATAGATTTAACCTACTTGCTCAATGTTGAAATATCTTTACCTAAGGATAATCTTCATTTGCTTATCTTATACCTGTCACACTGTCTAATTTCTAAATAACTAAAGTTAGCTTCTGGCAACTTACCACATGGCTGTCAATCTGTCTTCACATCTAGGTATGTGCTGTAAACTGAATTCAGGTGTGCTACAGGTAAGAAATATCCTCTGCCTTATCATGTTCCTCTGTCCTTCACAAATGTCTTTACTGCATAATTTTCTTCCCCATTTCTCAAATTATTTCTGTTTGTTGATCTAATAAAGAATATAATTGTTTACTGTTTACAATGTAATTAACTTATTACCACTTTTCTTAAAATTTCCATTCCATTATTGGAAAAGCGTAAGAGAACCGAAATACTGAAGGCGAACGGAAGACCTTCCATTCACATTCCATTCCGCTCACTGAAAAATATACATATATACACACACATTTATATAGTATAGTATCTTGTCCACTGGTGAAATAAATATCACTATTCAACTTGGAGTGCTGCTTCCCTGTTGTTGGATTCCTGAACGAAAGGGATTTTTGAGCCAGATTCCCTGAAGCTTGCACCCACACGGATCTCAATCCAGACTATCACTGTGCCACTCCTTCAACTTCTTGTTACTTTGGGTCTATATACATAAACATACAGTTCTTCACTCATACACACATATTTATACACTTTTACACACATATGCACGCATATAGAGCATATACACATCACATATAAACACACATATAGTGCCATATACAGAGGTACAACATAAATACACACATACAGTATACACACATCACAGATACATACACATATATAGCATATCTGCATTACATATATGTGCAGCATAATATGTATACAATGGTGCACATCCTCCATTCTTTAGTGTCAGGTCAGATGACGTGGCCCCCCTGACACTGCGGGCCCCATAGCGACTGCCATGGCTGCTAATGCTGTAGTTATGCCCCTGCATTCCGCTTAGGGATCTAGTATGAAAGTGTAAATTTCATCGTATATTCATATTACGGTGAAAGAAAGTCAAACCATAAAATTGGCAGATTCCAATTGTTATGTTTATAGACACTTGTAGTAGTAAAAGCGCTGCTCCTTGTCACCCAACCATTCCGATAGAGGAGGACAAGGTATTTATATGCACTGTCAAATACATAAAAAATAATCATTAGTAAGTTTGTATTAGATAATTCTATATGTCAGTGTACTCCTCTTCCATTGAGTGGATACCTTGCTTTTTTTTACTACAGCTTTGATCTTCACAAAATAGTTTTGACATGTTGGAAGTAATGAAAGATTGAGCAGCAGCCTGAAGGTAAGTCTTCCACAGTTACTTCTAACTCGGCTTGTAGTGACCCAGACGCTGGTGTAAATAGAACACACAGAACAAATTTGGTACTTGATGCCTTTTAAGTTGTGTGTGGAAAGAAACATGGATTGCAGAAAAATGTATGACCACATGAGCGCTTTACAAAAAGGAGTAGGAAGTGACAGTGATAGTCCAAAGGTATGAGGACTCAAAAAAAAGTTTGCCTGAAGATGTGTACAGTACAAGGGATCGGGTTTCTCATGCCCCCAGAGAATATACATTTATTTAGTTACATAGATGAAGACATTACATTAAAATATCTCTTAACTAGAAGGATCTTCTGCTATTCAAAAATGTCTTCGTTCTCCGGTAGAGAGCCCTTAATCACCATCTAAAGCAGGTATCATATTTTACGTCCATTGAGCAGAAGCCTACTCTATAGCCAAAATAAAATCAATAAACCCACCAATTCCCCGACTTTTTTTGTTTTTCTGACTTTTTTCTGGGAAAATAAGCCCCTGCCAGAAGACTTTTTGCAGTGGTTCTCCCTATTTCACATGCACTTTGTGACAAAATGTGGATAAGGAGATCAGGAGAGAGCTGTTATATGAACAATCTGATTTGCAGGGGTGTTTTAGCCATTGTCCGACACATTCCTCACTAGTTTATCCTACTAATAACAAAAAAAATTTTGACCAGCCTATTGTCTCCCCAACACCTTCCATTTGGGGAGCGGGTCAATCCAATACATTAATGGAAATCTGCCAGTAGTTTTGCCCATAAAAGGTGTTAGGGCTCATTCCCACAAACGTAGTGGAAACTGATTTGCAGCTGCACCATTTCCGGTCACTGTGCAATTAGTACACACTGGGGCACATTTACTAAGGGTCCGCGGACCGCATCTCCATCGGGTTTCCTGACTATTTCGGAATTGTGCCGCATTTAACAGGGGTTTTTGACGCACACAATCGGATTTTGGCGCAATCTTGGCGACTTTCATGCGACACACGCGGGGGACCTGGCCTTTGGACAACCCGACTGATTCGAACTAAGCGCGGGGTTTTAAATTCACATTGTGTCACATATACCGGGAAGAAGAGAGTGAACTCCGGCGGACCTCAGCGGGGAAGCGACACATGCAGGATATCGGGCGCACGATCTTGGTGAATTGCGCCGGACTTCATCCTTGTCGGACAGTCGGGATCGGGGATCGCGACAGGACCGGGTAAGTAAATGTGCCCCATTGTCTCACCACACCATGACCGTACACACCGAAATAAACGACATGCCCTATATTTCGTCGTATTACAGCACCGCCCTGCGCTGATCTATGGAAAAGGCATTGCTCGACCCTCCTTATCTCCAGGGCGGTGACGTGTGCAAGTACCCTTAGGCTTAGTTCACACCTGTGGCGGGGGTTTCTGTTACATCTTCATAGAGTGTAAAGGAACAGAGTTCCTTCAGTTCCCCATTGACTTACATGTACGTAAGTTTGCCTTCTGCTACAATTCCATACAGTAGAAAAAAAGATGCTGATATTTCGTAATGGAAAAGGGAAGGCAACCATACCTTTAGTTCCATGTAGCAGCAGGGCTGTTAAAAATGGATTTATAGTCCACATTTGTAGCTGTATGTGATGCACATCCCTTTCACCATTAGGTAACTGCTGTAGTATTTAAACAGAAGCTGTTACCGTGATAACTCAGAGAAGAGAGAAGAGGCTGGACTGTGTATAATTGATCTCAAACCTGTGCAACCAATGTTTTCCAAGTCCAGTCAATCCTGAAATAACAATGCATTCAGAGTTCTGATGCTACTATTAACAAACAAATTTATGGTTTCACAGATCTCCAGAGCTTATACCTAACCTGATTTACCTTAAAGTTAGGTGGCCAGTCCCATGGAACACTGTAATAGGGTAATGGACGACACAGAACTGGGAGCTAACACAATAATGATATCTTCATTTGTCCTCTACTTGTAAATCATGGATTATAATGATGTATATAAGGGAGACCCAATATTTTGACGCTATGAATCCTTTGGATTTGAAACAATACCCTTGTCCAATTTTCCATCTACATAAAGGATTTCTTTTCACTCAATGAGAATGCTTCATTTCCATCTTATTTCCAAATGTTTCTTTAGATAAGCTATAGTTAAGTGCAATGCTTTGATATTCAATAAAGCCTGACATACCAGTTTAATTATTTTTGGGTGGACTGAATAGTTTAGCACACAGTATGTGCCTTAAGCAAGAATATACGATGATATGTAAAAGTGACTTGACAGTGCACGTCGGAGAAGAAGCTTCTTCATGTAATTCCAGTGTCTGAAACCACATATGTGTTCCCTATAACATAACCTCCAGTGCTGCAGATATGGCTGGAGAATATACAATTCCATAAAAATATTTTTATTGGAATATATTTTTGATGAAAGTGTTTGCATTGGATATTTAGAAGGACAGCACAGCCAATTTTTTGCTGAGCATGCATTTTTCTTTTAATGGGGTAAAGGAGATAAGTAACTATTGGACCCCTCTAGCAATAATGTATCTGAAACACAACATGCTCAACCTACTTTCCCAAGCAAATACCAATGTATCAATGTACAGTTGGCAAACCACCATACACATGAAATAGTCATGTTGGTTTAGTCAACCTTTCAAAGGTATGTTCCAGAAAAAAATCTGCTACTGAAATTCAGAAAACTTCCTGAAAGTGTTTAATCATTGCAAACTTAGACTTGTAAGTGTAAAACTGCATCAGATTAATAACAGTGGCTGACACTATATACAGTGTATATAGTATACCAATTGGTAAGATCAAAATAGTCTTTTTCTTGCTCATTAATGTACACTCTGCACCCTATATTGACAGAAAAAACAGAAATGTAGATATTTTTGCAAACTTATTAAACAAGAAAAACTGAAATATCACAGGCATAAGTGTTCAGACCCTTTGCTGTGACACTCATACTTAACTCACATGCTGTCAACTTCCTTCTGACCCTCCTTGAGATGGTTCTACTCCTTCAATGGAGTCCAGTTTTGTTTAATTAAACTGATTGGACTTGATTAGAACTTGATTAGACTTGGCTTGGACTTTCTTTGTAAGACCTCAAAACTTACAGTGCATGTCAGAGCACATGAAAATCATGAGGTCTAAGGAACTTCCAAAGGAGCTGAGGGACATTATTGTGGCAAGGCACAGATCAGGCCAAGGTTACAAAAGAATTTCTGCAGCATTCAAAGTTGTTAAGAGCACAGTGGCCTCCATAATCCTTAAATGGAAGAAGTTAGGGATGACCACAAATCTTCCTTCACCAGGCCGTCAAGCAAAACTAAGCAGTAGTGGGAGAAGAGCCTTGGTAAGAGAGGGAAAGAAGAACCCAAAGATCACTGTGGCTGAGCTCACTGCAGCCTCCACCAGTTGGGGCTTCATGGCAGAGTGTGCTGACGGAAGCCTCTCCTCAGTGCTAGACATATGAAAGCTGCATACAGATTGCAATAAAACACATGAAGGACTCCCAGACTATGAGAAATAAGATTCTCTGGTCTGATGAGACAAAGATTGAGCTTTTTGGTTAATTCTATGCAGTATGTGTGGAGAAAACCAGGCGCTGCTCATCACCTGCCAAATATAATCCCAACAGTGACGCATGGTGGTGGCAGCATCATGCTATGGGGGCCAGGACAGGAGGACTGGTAGCAATTGAAGGAAAGATGAATGCGGCCAAGTACAGACATATCCTGGATGAAAACCTGGGCCAAAGATTCACCTTCCAACAAGACAATGACCCTAAACACAGAGCTAAAATAACAAAGCAGAAGCTTCAGAACATCTCTGTGCCTATTCTTGACTGGACCAGCCAGAGCCCAGACCTAAACCCAATTGAGCCTCTCTGGAGAGACTTTAAAATGGCCTCCACCAACCTGAAGGAACTGGAGAGGATCTTCAAGGAAGAGACAGAGGATCCCTAAATCCAGTTGTGAGAAACATGTTGCATCTCCCCAAGACGACTCATGGCTGTACTAGCTCCAAAGGTTCTTCTACTCAATACCGAGCAAAGAGTCTGAATACTTATGACATGTGATATTTCAGTTTTTCTTGTTTAATAAATTAGTAAAAATATCTATATTTCTGTTCTTTTCTGTCCAGATGGGGTGCAGCGTGTACATTAATGAGCAAAAGAAAAGGACTTTTTGGATTTTACCAATTGGCTGCTACTAAACAAAGAGTGAAAGATTTAAAGGGACTAAAGTTGAGTTTCTAATCTTTAATAGGCTACCAAAAGCATGGTTGTAGGTGCTGTAAAGCCTGATATAAGGGCATAGCTATGATAGAAGTAACCTGCCAGAAGCCACTTTCGGGATTTCCTGTGTCCTGTGGACTTCTGGCAGCTCATGTGCTCTTGACACCACTCCAATGTCACAACTTGGAGGGGCATGCGGATATCCCAAGCTTGTTGAACACTACAGGTCCTCTGTAAATTAGGTTGAAGAGTCAACATTTTTCCATTTACATTTAAGTCCATGGACTTTTTTCCTGAAATCATCAATAACCGGTGTCTGTAGCACACAGATATCTGTGTACCTCCCAGCACCACCATAATTCAGTGCACCGGGATCTGCAGTGTATATATACTTAAAAAAACTCAAAGGTTTTGTTATTATATGTTGTTAATTACATGTTGAAAACGTAATAAAATGTGTTTTAAAAAAAAAAACTCAAAGGTTGTGAAAAATTAAGAAACTATAATTCAATGTAACATGCACATCCCCCATCATTCAATCGCGTCTAAATGATATCCCCTATCACCAGGATCTGCACAAAAAAGCAGAATGACATGTAATATTAAAGTCATTCGGTTATAATGATACATTTCCTGTTTAGATCTATTGGCCTTAAAAACAAATGTGTTTTTATTTTAGAGTGAGATTTCTTTTAGATTCCTGGAAATATAATGCTTTCTGGGGGAGTTACATTTTTATAAGAATTACCGTCTAAATAGGAAAATACCATTTCCTCTAATACTGTAATTCCTGTATTTTGATTAGTAATAATTTGCCTGACAATTTTATAAGGTAAATTCTTAGTGTGAATTGTGCACAATATTAAACTATTTATGCTGTTATATTGTTTCCTTCATTTGTGAAAACAATTTGATATTAATAATTTTTGATTACTTTAAAAAAGAAGAGGGTTGGAGACCTGATTTTTAGGTGGGACCATGAGCTGCCATTTGTGTGTCCATGTGATGTATCATAAAATTACCTTTGACAATTTGAGAAAACATTTTCTTGTGTTTCTCATAGCACTGTAGAGTTCCAAACTTCAATTTCTCCTAAAAACAGAGAACCTGCACAATACAGCAAATTTAATCTTTATCAGTAATCTCTCTCAGTTATGCCTGTATTCATGATAAGAGACCACTCACAAGGTACACAAAGAGAGATAGAAGCCATCAAAGAAGCTTTGCTAGAAGGTGGAATCCTTCCACCTCCACCTCCACCAAATACATGTTGGCATCATGTTGTAGAGAAATTCTCTGTGATTTGAAAATAAAATATTAATAATTATTATTTGTGTCTATTATGCCATTTCTGAGAAATTAACGTTATTTGTTATGCTAATGAGGAGGTTGATGCTCCAAGGGACGTGTTCATAGCACCCAGAGTACTGCTGTTTCTTTCTTTACCTGTTCCTTATTAATCTGATAAACATGAGATGTGTTGTGAGAAGCATGTGGATAAACCCGAAGCAGAGGGAACGGATTTGGGCAGGAATAGTAGCGCACCAGTTGCCTCATTAGCATACGGATTCCGCAAGCTTTAAGAAAAGTGGATCCTGCCAGAGGAGACACACACCAGTATGTCAGTGTGCTTGGTTTACAATCCTTCATTCTGGTGGTAAATTTCCTTTAAACAGACACGGAAATCCCACAATGCTATACTTTCTGCATCAGTACTTTTGTCCACTCTTTCCTAGAAATTTCTAAATTTTTTGGATTCTTAAACAGCCAGAGCTATCTGTCAGTCCTCATTGCAGATAAGCAGCTATGGAGGAGTGGAGCTATGTTATTATAGTCATTCACTATACTTTTAGTTAGAAATGTAAAAAATACATTGCATTAACGAAAACAGGAGGGGATTACATAACCTCTTAAGACGCTACAGGAACTTGTTAATGTATTAATAATAAATCTTTATAATACCGTCATATTCAGCAGCACTTTATGGGGTATATATACTGTATAAATAAAATACACTACATTATATTCCAGTGAAATTACATTGTCAAATAAAACAAAAGGAACAAATGCCCTGCTTGCAAGAGCTTACAGTCTATGGGGGAGATTTACCATATACCAGTGCTTCATGCAGCGGCGTATGATGAAATCCCGCTCCTCTAGCACTTCCAGACACATCAGGTCCTGCATGGAGCAGATTTGCGCTATTAACCCGCGACTGCTCAGCTTGAATGGTTGCAGGCTACAGCAAGGGCTCAGGCACAGGGCTGACAAACTAAGTGCCGTCCCACTCTGTGGCCGCCCATGCCCCCTTCACGCCTCTCCACGCATACTTGGCGTGGAGGTGGCATAACGGGAAAAACTGTCATACATGCCCTGTTAAACTTCCCCTAAGAGACTATAAACAAGATCAAATTTTTAGCATGTAACTCTGAATATTCCAGTAGATGAAGGTGGGAACTATACCAATACTGTGCTGTTACACCAATTGCACCTGCTATTGAAAGCTATTAGTTGAGTCCCTTTCATTACATATCAATGTGGCCCTAACTACTAAGCTCGCCCCTTAATTTCTGCAGATGCAAAGGATATGGATACACACATCTTGTGTACAGTTACACTTCATCATGGCCCATAGACTGTATCCAGATCCTATGTGCGAACAGCTTAAATAAGAGACAATATGAGAAAAGCTGCAGTTCTGTATGTGATAGCACTTAAAGGTGTATTCCAGGAATCAGTATAATTCATATACAAATGGGTACTTCAAAATATACGTTAATATAATTAGTTGTTATTTAAAACTTTGCTCCCCTTATCAGAAAAATGCTGTGGACATACAATGTAATGAAGAATTAAAATGCTACCAGCCCTTTAATCAGTCCGTTGATCTTCTCAACAGAAGATGGCCGCTGGTCACATGTCCACATCACATGTCCTAATCACCACTACAGTTTGGCTGTAGTCGATTGGTTGCAGTTCATCCAGTATGGCCAGTTTTTTGTTGATGGCAGTTACACATCATTACTATGGTAACAGAGCAAGAAAGTCTGTTACATCATCACTGGGAGCAGAGTATAAGAGGGAGGAGGAGTTACTGAGAACTAAAGGATCATGGGACTTGTAGTTTCCAGTGGCAGCCATCTTGGTGATAACTCTGCCTACTTTAGAGAGACCATAACATTTTGTGAATCATAAAATCAAACTATTTAAGTTTCATTTTGTGACTAATGACATTGAGTTTTGTTATATTCAATTATTTATGGCATCATGGGTTTTTGTATCAGACGTTCATTTTCCTGGAATACCCCTTTAATTATATCTTGAATCTACTTTTTCACTTTTAATATTCAGTGAAACTAGGTAAAGCAAATTGAGTCAAACCAGCCTATGTTGCCCATATACATAACATAAAAGTTACCTTTATTAGTTAAATTGGTGATCACTTTTTAGCAGCAGCGGGTGTCTTACCCTTACAGATCTGATATTGATGACCAATCCTATGCATAGGCTGTCAATATATGAAACTGAAAAAAACCCTTAAAGGGAACCTACCACCACAAATCTACCTATAAAGGTAGATAGGGTGGTAGGTGGATCAATGGGACGTGAGGATAGCCCTTTTAAGGGCGAATCCTCACGTCCCCGCACTTTTTTAGTAACTTTTATCAAACTTTTATACTAATTTTATTATGCGGCTACTGGGGCGTGGAGTAGCCACATCTGAGGTTACACGAGGCGGCTACTCCACGCCCCAGTAGCCTCTTTTCTCCTCCTTCTCACCATCTTCGGCGCGCAGCTGCTCGTAGCTGCGCACCCTCGTCCGACGATCCTGCAGTCTGCGCATGCGCAGAACAGCAGGCCCGCGTCACTGCCCCAGTAGCCGCATAATAAAATTAGCATAAAAGTTACTAAAAAAGTGCGGGGACGTGAGGATTAGCCCTTAAAAGGGCTATCCTCACGTCCCATTGATCCACCTACCACCCGATCTACCTTTATAGGTAGATTTGTGGTGGTAGGTTCCCTTTAAAGGTCAATCTTTTATCAATTTAAAGTCCAAAGAATACCATAAATGTTGCTATTTGCTGAAAACAATAATATCACCAGTTATCTCATTTTCAAGTTGAAACATTGTTCTTTGGTTAATAAAAGGTGCTCCGTGGATTTTTTTAACTATTACATGCGCTGTTTTTACTTCTACTAACTACTGGACTGTGTTGGGACTCTCAACAAGGGTCAACAACCTAAGGAACCTTCCTCATCTCCAGTTTAAAGGGTATGCTGTTATTCATCTCTCTACTACCTGAATTGGTGAGCGCTTATCCTAATTTATTGTGGTGAAGTTGGCTATAGTAATCATTGGAATAGGTGGCTCATAGACCTTGTTCGATTGACGAAGGAAATTCAAGAACTAAAAATCAATTGCCCCTCACCACAACAACACAAGACGCCAACTGAAATCTATATAAAATGTCAATTTTCTCGAGGATCAAAAGCAGAATGAGAACAGATCAGACAATAATAATTATCATCATGAAATTCCCTGCAAAATATAGAAATAAAAAGATTGAGAAGATATATATGTTCATCATACTGGGCGGAAATTGCAACAATTGTATGGAATCAATAGCATCCAACTACAACAGGCAGGACCTGCCCTTCAAGCTTTCCTCCAGCCTACAGGCTAGACCTGTTGCACATGCTTTTCAACCAATTTCCGTTTGTGATAAATATACATGAAGTGTCACATTTCTGAATTAATGCCCAACTTAAGTGAAGTACGAATGACACTCTTGATGCAACTACCTTTAATGCAGTTCAGTCTTCATTTTCTATGGCCACCTATTTCCTTCTGCCTCAAGGTGGAACAAGCCTCCTTCATGTAAATGCACAAACACAATTTGCACAACTGTGCATGGTAAACTTGTGCAGCGCATCTAAACACACTTTCTTCTCTCCTAATCCCCAGGATACATTACAAAATCTCCTTGATCTCATGTCCTTAATAGGCTTAAGTGGCTCACCACCAGCTGAGCTCAGGGTCACACTCGGGGCAGACTAGTTTGGGAAGGCTGTCAGTAGACCACCTGACCCAAGTCACAGATGGCCTTTCCCAAAAAAAAAAAAAAATATTTAAATATCTTCCTGATCTAAAAATATGTAAGCACATAACCAAGTTTTTCACAGGACTTTTCCATCAGTTATCGCTTTTATAAACAGCCCTGTGTATACTGCCGGCTTTCCGAGTCTAACTAAACAATCCGGTCACTTGAGTTACACAATATTTAGCGAAGCAGAAAGGATAATTGCTTTTGATATGAACTGAGCCCATAAAAGTATACTACGTAATCTGTATATAACCCAGATTAAAATATACCGTGGCCATTATCATAAAGCAAAGGCCAGTGTTTATTGCAGCCGTAAACAATAAGGAACCGTCAATAAAGCCGCACGAGTGCATTAAACTTTAATGCCTTCTCCCATTAATTGTAGTAATGTTTAACATTTACCCAACCAAAAACTAGAACTGTGGGTAAATTTTATCATAAGCCTTAAAAATACATTCCCTGCAGACTTTAGCGCAGGATAAATTGTGGGACCTACAATAATGGTTTTTCTATTAACAAGCAGACTTTTTGTAAATTGATTCCATGTTGTGTTTAGTTATGTAGATCGGAGCCGGTTCCAAGGGATTAGGTACCATATGAGATATTTACAGAAGTCAGACATGGCGTACACTAGGAATGGCAGGGTATGACAGAGGTGTTTTGTGAAGAATTCCCTTTCCTGTATGGCTTGCAGCAGATATTCACAGAACTGGACAGTTGGCAACATTAAGCTTCAGTAGGAAATTACTTATAATAATATGTATTATGTTACTTTTTAATTGTGCTCATAATTGGCTATGGATGTATCATGTACCAATAATTGCTTTTTGTAGGATATGTTCATCATCTGGGACATCTGTATAACCTTAAATGGTAAAGGCTAAACTCCACATGGTCCATGGTCCATTATTTGGTCCATGAATCAAGGACTGTGTTCTGACCGGATTTTACAAACCAACCACAGTGGCGAGAGTCCCTTCTTTCCCATGAAACAGCTGAACCGTAATCATGATTGAAGGGGAAGAAGGGACTTCTTTCATCATGGTGATATATAATACAAGATTCCCTTCTTCCCCTTCAATCATAACTGCAGATCAGCACTGCTGTTTTGCAGTGAAGAAGGGACTCTCTGGCACTATGGTCGGACCGTGAAATCCAGCCAGCAAAATGTCCTTCACGGACCAACCACAGTTGGCTGCCTCCGGCCTAAATCCTTTGGCCAAGTCACCTCTGCCACCACCCTTCATCATGATAGAGGGGTGCCATCTTTTTGCATAGATCATAGTGGACCAACAGCGGCAGTGTGTGCCTGGCCTTATCATGTCAACCAGTATCATATCTGTTTCTGCCGTGGTTTGCCTCATATCTGTGCACAGGACTAAGACTAAGGACAGCTTCACAAAACCATAAGTAAAATGAATGTTTGAACGGACGGCATGCAACTTTAATGGATTCAGGCACATAAAAATATTGTTGTTAAAGCACTATAACCTTGCAAACTGGGTGTGCATAGAATGAAGAAGATGTGCTGCACGCCAATGTCCAATCAAAATTGCAGCACCAGATAATGGAACTGGGCACTAACTTCCACTAAAGACAATTAGTTTATTAAAAATCGTAGTATCATGTACAAGAATGATACAAAAATAGACTGAACTACAAAATTCATTGGTCTCATATCGTGTAGTCAGGGTAATACATATACAGGCAGTCCCTGGGTTACGTACAAGATAGGTTCTTTAGGTTTTTTCTTCAGCTGAATTTATATGTAAGTCTAAGGCTGCATTCACACTGCCGTATGCGGGTCGTATATATATGGCCGGCGTATATACGGCCAATATACGTCCCCCATAGACGGCAATGGGCGCATGGCGCCCAACAGGAGAGGTTCGGTGCAGCACACGTGCGGCACCGTACCGCTCTGTACCCCGGAAAAAGATAGGACATGTCCTATCTTTCTCCGTAGTACGGCGCCGTGAGCCATATGTTCCTATGGAGAGGGGCGGGGGTGAGCTACGGTACAGCGGGCAACGGCAGTGTGAATGTAGCCTTAACTGTATATTTTATAATTGTAACTAAAGACAAAACTCTTTTGGATTTTAAAAATGGATTCTCATAAGAACCAGGATTAACAATAAACCTTAATTGCAGACACATTTAATAACTGTAGAAGAGCTTAAGAAGAATCTGGCACTCTAAACGACACCTGACATACAGAATAATCGATCAACAGCAGATTAACGCATTCCGACATGTGTATTTTAACTGGTTCGCGACTGCCCGCCGTGTATTCACGGAGGCGGTTGGGTCCCGCTGCATGGAGAGGGCTCACGGGCTGAGCCCTCTCCATAGACGGTAAGTCTTTGCTGCATATTGCAGCAAAGACTTACCGGTAACACCCGCGATCGGTGCTAGCACCAATCGCGGGTGTTATAACAGCGATCGCTGCTGGCAAAGCTGCCGACAGCCTCAAAAAGATAGCGGCGCATGGGCGCCGCCATTTTGCCTACGATCGTCGCTCCCCGTGACGTCATCGGGGAGCGGTGATCCGTCTCCATGGTAGCCTTGGGTCTTCCGAAGACCCGAGGCTATTTCGTTTTAACCCCTTCATTACAATGTGCTGATAGCACATTGTAATGAATGAGGAGGAAAATCCCCATATAATATCCTAGGATCGTCGCTCCCCGTGATGTCACTTTTTTGCCATTTTGAAAAATATAAACAAATCTATAAAAAGTGATCAAAAGATCATACAGTCCTAAAAATGATATCATTGAAAATATTATCAAATGTCGCAAAAAATGACACCAGCAACAGCTCCGGACAACAAAGTATAAAAAAGTTATTACCGCCAGAAGATGGCAAAATCAAAAAAAAAACAATTTTACAGGAGGTTTTAATTTTTGTAAATGTATGCAAACATAATAAAACCGATACAAATTTGGTACCCCCGTAATTGTACCAACCCAAGGAATAAAGTAGACATGTCATTTGGGGCGCTCAGTGAAAGCCGTAATATCCAAGCCCACAATAAAATGGCGCAAATGAGTTTTTTCACCTTTTTCACTGCATTTGGAATTTTTTCCCGCTTCCCAGTACATGGCATGGAATATTACATACCATCACTATGAAGTGCAATTTGTTATGCAGAAAATAAGCCATCACACAGCTCTGTAAAAAGTTATAGATTTTTGAAGGTGGGGAGTGAAAAATGGAAATGAAAAAACAGGAAAGGGCCCGGTCCTTAACCGGTTTATCATGATCCAATTTGAGCATAGTAGCACACATATTTAAAAAAGCCCAACCTGTGACGTCACTGATCAGGTGGTGTAGGCATGAAGCTCATGTATGGACAATGGATTGACACCAGAAGAACAGGTGAGCCGGCGTTTTCTTTACTTTTTGACATTTAATAACTGTTACAGCTGATTATTGTAGCCCAAGGCTAGAGTACAGTAAATTGCCAACATCCACAGGTCCGTTTGTAACTAGGGGTCGTCTGTAAGTCGAGTATAAGTACGTGACTGGCTGTATCTATAGATAGAGCCGTGAAATTGATATGTACTGATGTTAATGACAAACAATGCTCATAACATCGGTACATATCATTTTCACAGCTATAGATATATGTATGACCACCTAATATAAGACCACTTAATTTTGTAGTTCAGTCTATTTTTGTATTATTCTTGTACAGATACTATGCTTTTTAATAAACTAATTGTTTTGATTAGAAGTTAGTGCTCAGCTCCTTTATCTATTGATACAATTTGGATTCAGTCCATTATGTGAGGAGATTTATTAGTTGGGTCTGAGGTAAAACTATTCTAGTTGCCCATGGTAACCAATCAGAGCTTAGCTTTCATTTTCCCACAGCTCTTTATAAAAATAAAGCTGATCTCTGATTGGTTTCGATGGGCAACTAGAGCAGTTTTATCTCAGACTCTTCTGATAAATCTCCCCCTCCCCCATTATGGTGTCTGTTCTGTTATGAAGTAGTTTCACTAGTTCATGAGGATCAGCCCATTTTGAGGACTTTAATGTTCAGGTAGCCTTACAATGACGCATTAATATATGTTAGAATTAGTATTAGTATTAGTCTTACGATTCATATAGATGGAGAACCCACTGGGCATAGCTCATTGTTTCCCCTGACTCCCACTTATTTTAATTGATTCTTACATCGGACCCAGACATCAGTGTACAGTAAACATCTTTGTTTCGAGGTAAAAAAAATGAGCGCATCTTTATTGACTCTGCAGTGTTTAATCAGCTGCCAGACTCCCATGAATAATGCAGACCAGTACACCAGTCCGTCAGCCAAGTGACAAACCTATCCCGACTAACAGGACGTGCGGAATCCTAAGTGATACTTAAATAAAGAGGCTGGACGCACTACATTTACAGAGAGGGATATCTACTGTATGAGTCAGGACACTGAGGTGTCAGGAAGCTATGGATATCATAGGACTTATTGCCATGATAATTGATAATTATTGTGTCATTGACTGTCCAGGTTAAACTGTCTACGTGATAAGCTGCAGAGGTGACTACCAGTGAATAAACTAGTTTAGCAGCTCATGACTGTTTACCTGGCCATGCACATTAGATAACTGGCAGCCGAATGTTCGTTTAGCGCTATCATATTCGCAGCTCTTTACAAATCATGGGGGTAATATTTACAAATAAAATAAGACAATGCAGAGTAAAAACATAGTCATATGGAAACAATAGGAGTGAGGGCCCTGCTCACAAGAGCTTACAGTCTATGAGGATGAGGGGGTGACACAAGAGCTTACAGTCTATGAGGATAAGAGGGTGACACAAGAGCTTACAGTCTATGAGGCTGAGGGGGTGACACAAGAGCTTACAGTCTATGATGATGAGGGGGCGACACAAGAGCTTACAGTCTATGAGGATGAGGGGGTGACACAAGAGCTTACAGTCTATGAGGATGAGGGGGTGACACAAGAGCTTACAGTCTATGAGGATGAGGGGGTGACACAAGAGCTTACAGTCTATGAGGATGAGGGGGTGACACAGGAGCTTACAGTCTATGAGGATGAGGGGGTGACACAAGAGCTTACAGTCTATGAGGATGAAGGGGTGACACAAGAGCTTACAGTCTATGAGGATGAGGGGGTGACACAAGAGCTTACAGTCTATGAGGCTGAGGGGGTGACACAAGAGCTTACAGTCTATGATGATGAGGGGGTGACACAAGGGGTATAAGAGCCTGTATAATGTCCCTGCAATTCTTTATAAGGGATCAGAATAAAATAATAAAAAAGCATGTTTGAAGCTTTGGAGGGTGGGTATTAGTTTTATAGTCCGGGGTAGGGAATTTTAAAGGAATTGGTGTAGCTCGGGAGAAGTCCTGGAGACAGGAGTGGGAGGTTCAAATTAAGGAAGAGAATAATCTATGATCACTGGTAGATTGATGAGCATGAGTTGGGCGATAGACTGATATGAGAGAAGAGTGGTAGGGAGGTGCAGCATTGTGCAGAGCTTTGTAGATGTGGGAGAAACTTTATGTGGAAGAAGGCGGGCATCCAGTACAATGACTGGCACAGACTGAAGGCATCTGTGTAGTGTTTGGTCTGAAAGACACGCCTGTCTGCTGCATTATAGGGGTTGTCTTTCTTTAAAAATTGACAGGTGGGCTGGGGTGGGCGGATTTAAAAAAAAAAAAAAGATGTGTACTTACCTCCTCTAGCACACCTGGTCTCCCACAACTGCCATCCATCGGTGCTGTGCCTCTTTTTGTTTACAGGGGCACAGCATACCCCTTTTGACTGCTTCCACTGGCCTGGCACACCCATCTGTCCTCATGTCCACACTTGATACAGAGCTGGGACAGGGGACGGGTGGTAGTGCCGGAAGTAGAGTGGAGGTCCAGTGCCCCTGTAAACAAACAGTGGCACAGTACGGAGGGCGGCGCAGGAGACCAGGAGTAAGTACACATTTATTTTAAGAATATATTGTAGAGGAGAGAGTTTAGTGAGTGGAAGAGCGATTAGCAGGAAGTTACAGTAGTCTAGTCGAGAGTTAATCCGAGAGACAATTAGCAATTAAAGTTTCAATTGTAAGAAATGGTCGGATTCTGAAGATGTTTTTGAGATGCATGCGGCAAGAGCGAGCAAGTGATTGAATACATGGTGCAAAGAGTTAGAGATCAGAGATAGGACAGAAAACAGGCACATCTGCTCCTTCATGCTTCCTACTTGTCAGTTCTGGATGACAACATACTCCTACTATTTTGCCTGTGTAACTTACGTGATAAAGAACAAGTATTGTAGACTTCCATGTAACATTTAGGTATCGGTATATCTTTGACCAAAGTTAAAGTGACTCCCTCCATTATCCATTTCAATTCATTTGCTCAACAGTAACTCTGCAAGGAGTGTTGGACCTTTTTGGATCAACCTCAAAAGTTGGCCGGAACTGGACAAGATATTATAGGGGAAAAGGTTTACAAGTGACACTAGAAGCAGAGACAGTCCAGGTCAAGGTTATAAAAACCAGAAACTAAACTTTTGAGAGAAAGGTGAGCTTCTTGTAAATCACAGAATATCTCTCTTAAATTACAGATTCACCCTCACTGGTCACGAAACCTGGGGTCTGTTATACTTTAACTGAATGGTGTTCGGACATGGTGTTTGCTGTTTCATTCATAGTCTATGCCTGTGATGGCGAACCTATGGCACTGGTGCCAGAGGTGGCACTCGGAGCCATTTCTGTGGGCACTCAGGCCATCGCCCCAATTTCACCAAACCGGACCACATCCACCAAATCTTCCTGCAGTCCCAGGCAACTTAAGAGATGCTGCTCTCAGCGCTATTTTAAAGCAACACTTCACTAACTGTTTGAAACTGCAGGAGAATTGAGAAGGTGTGGACAGGACTGCATTGTCTTTGGAGATCATCCGGCTGGACCCACCATTCTTCCTGGAGAGAAGCTACAATGATGGTGGGAATTTGCCCTCCTTCTTTCAACTGTATTAGTGGCCTCAGGGGGCTGATACAATTGAATGATGTTGAAGAACAGGTAGCGATAAGTTACTGCTTAATATGCCATGTTGGCACTTCATGGTAAATATGTAGATTTTGGTTGTACTTGGGCACTCGGTCTCTGAAAGGTTCGCCATCACTGGTCTATGCCATTAATGGAAGTAGCTGAGTACTGTCCTTGACCATCTCTAAGCACCAATGAGATAAATAGTGAGTGAGGCTCTAGAGCAGTTTTTTTTAATCGAGGTTCTATCGAACCCTAGGGGTTCGGTGAGTCGGTCTCACGGGTTGGCGGAGCATCCACCACAGTGGTCAAGACACACACATATTTGATTTATCAGAAATGAAGGGTTCAGTGAATGTGCATGGGTTCGGTACCTCAAACAAGACTAACAAGACAGGACCAACTTCTTTATTTATTTGGAGGTACAACAGACATAGTTCTCATGATCCTGTAAATAAGGGAAAACTTTTAGTGCCCAGACAACCCACTAAAGAGCCATATTGCACATGCTCATACTTTATCTCTGTGTTGTGTAGAAGTAGTATAGTACATGGGGCTGTTATGTACCTCTGTAAGCCATCACTTTCTTACAGAGACAACTAATGAAGTATTGCACAGCAAGTCCCTGTCATTTCCATGCAGCCTACATTGCATGGCTCTGCCATCTTCAAAAAACCAAAAACTTTTTGTGAATTACTGAGAATTTATCCTTGGTCTACAGAATAATTGCTAACCATGGAGAATGTATAAAACAACAATGTAGCAGTATAGGGAAAACTAAGCAGGGGGATCTGACACCAAGTACAAAATTCTGAATGACCCACAACATCTAATTGTTGCAGTGAAACTGATTTATAATAGGTACCAACTATATCAGAGATTCAACCCCAGAAGTTTATATATGAATAAGCTGATACTAGATAAGAAGGTGATAACTTTTCTTTTTCACACAGTACACAATGATCAGCAATTTATTTCTTTATTATTGTGGTTTATCAGTAACTATCATTCCCATTCTTCATGAATTGTTATCGGTAATTGGCACCAATTATTGGATGTTTATGTTTAGTCTCCAGAATTTGACCTCTGCGTGAGCCCAGCGTCAGGTGAGCATGTCCCATTGTGCCGACGTCTGATAGATTCCCTGTTAATTTATCTGGGAGTTGGGATTGTGGATATTGAAAGATTAACAGGCTGATGAAGGAGCTGCCTTCAGTTTGGTCTTTAATGGTACACGGTGATGAAGAACACATGTGCTATTAAATCTCCCGCAAAACCTACTGTTTACCAAGATCTATAGATGTCAATATCTTTCACCAAGTGACTGAGGAAAGGGGACATATGAAGTGGACAGGGTTGGGGGTTAAGTCCCACCTCTAATGTAATGTTTCCTGCAAAGCGTCTTTTACTGACAGAAATGAATCAATCTCACCAATCAGTCTACTAAAACAGTGATGAAGCCAATGCATGGGTCTGATGTATATATGTATATGTATATATAGTTGGCTAACTGAGCACCATTAGGGTAGTTTCACATAGGTGTTGGTTCTGAGCTTTTGTTTGCGCATTCGTTTTGTTTTTGTCACCGTTGAGTCTCCATTTTGCTTCTGTTTTGTCTCCGCGTCCTCCAAAAAACTGAAGAGTTAACCCCTCACGCCACTATGAAGTTGGGGAACGTTATGGTGAGCTTGTATTTCGGCCACCATGACGTTCCCTAACATATGTGTATGTAACAGCCAGCTGTGTTATAATAATAATTAATAATTTCTTTATTTATATGGCGCACACAGATTACACAGCGCTGCACAGTTACCCTTTAGGCGCCACAATCAAACATGACCACAGCACCTAAAGGTGTCACTTACCTCTCCTGCCAGGGATCCCCCGCTGAGTATAGGGGGGCTGATCGCCTCCACGGAAGCCCTGGGGTCCAATGAAAGGGCTGCCTTACATGACTGCCTGCTGGGTCAGCCCACAGTACATTTGCATAGGCTGACTGGTATAATATACTGCCATACATCAGGAAAAAAGTTGAAAAAAAATGTTTAATAAAATAAAATAAAATTTTATACAAAATAAAAGTCCACTAAATGCCCCATATAGCATAAAGCAGTGATGGCGAACCTATTAGAGGCCGAGTGCCCAAACTGCAACCCAAAACCCTGCTTATTTATCACGAGGTGCCAACCAAAAATTAAAGCAGTAACTTATTGCTCCCTGTTCAGCAACTTTCAATCATATTGGCCTCCTGAGGACAGCAACACAGTAGAAAGATAGGAAATTTGCATAATTTTAGCTTCTTTCCAGTGTCCCTCTGTACACAGAGAATCATGGGGCCAGCAGGAGCTCCTCCAAAAATAATTTGACCCTGTCTATTCATTCTCCCTTTTCCTACGGTCCCAAGTAGCGAAGTAAGTATCAAAATATGACTGAAAGCAGCATCTTTTAAGTTGCTTGATAATGCAGGAAGATTCTTTGAGTCCTGTCTGGTGTGCTGGGGCGATGGCCCGGGTGCCCACAGAAAGGGCTCTGAGTGCCACCTCTGGCACCAGTGGCATAGGTTCGCCACCACTGGCATAAAGCATGACATCAGCAGCTTGCTGACATTGTAGTGTGTATGCCACCATCAGCACACACTATGATGTCAGCAAGCTGATACTGAGCAGGGGCTGGCTATTATACTAGGGGGCTGCTGGTTATATACTAGGGGGCAGTTTTAAAAATGGGGAAATTTGTGGGAAATTTATAATAAATAGAACTTGGAAAAACCTTGTGAAATGAATCGTCCCCGTAACGTCCTAATAAAATAAATTAACATATAAAAATGTATGTCAACCTAAAGCAAAATATTTAATCTAAAATATAGCATTAATGTGAAGTACAACATGAAAAAAATAATCTGTAAATAAACGATTTTAAAAATCGGTCTGTTTCCTAAAAGTGGAAATGAGCTGAAAATACAAGCCAATGTGAAAACACCCATTGAAATCAATGGCTTTGTGAGGCATCCGTGGAAATCACTGAACAGATGTGAAAAATAAAGCCAGTGTGAAAGAGCCCTTACTTGTATAAAAGAGCACCTTGTTTCATCTTTCTTTAACTTGTTAGAGGAAACCCCAAAATAAACCCCAAAATAATAAAAATTGTTACAAACCTAGTCTATACAGGAAGGAGGACTTCACCATTTTCTTCTATGGACACATTCCATAGAATATCAATGTATACATAGAATATGTATGAAGTTTCCCACATTTATCAGGATGGAAGTTCTAAAATATAATGCATATTATATCATTAGGCTAAGTCTTCCTTACCTTCATTAAAAAAAATAAAGAACAGAGGCTTAATGTATCAATTAAAAATCCCATTGACATCAATGTAAATTTCATGCCATCCGTTATGTTATGTTTAGGCAGGGATCTGTTATCTATGTGAGGTTTTTTGACGGAAAAAATGCTGCAGAACTTTTCTTCGCATGGATAACGGATACCTGCCTAACTGACCATAACGGATGACATAAAATTTAATGGATTTAATGGGATTTTTTACTTAAACATTAAACCTCCGTTCTTTACCTTTTTTTAGGAGTTGGAATGGTAGTGTGAAATTAGCCTTATTATTACAGAGATGCATTGGTCTTTATACTAGAACTGCATGAGGTTTGTGCCTATATTAATGGTATGGATTTACATCTTAGCATTGAGAAATATACATACAAGTTGAAGGTGTATGTAATGATTCTAGAACTGTCTATAAGATATTGTATATAATTGCTATGATTTTTCCAAAAAGAAGCATACATCTTTGGCTTTAGGAAACCTCCCATAGCTACAAATCATCAATACTGTATCTATAATATCATTAGAAATACAGTTTTGGGTGAGAATACGTTAAATGAATATACATGTGATAAAGTTTCTAGTTTATATATTTTATGGACCTTCACCCCATCAGTGAAATGATGATAACATTATGTGCTACAATCACTTTTCAATCAATTAGGGCAATAGATGTCATAAACCTTGTCTAGAGCTTGTCACAGTATCATTCCCATACAATAACACTGTACATAGGGATCTGTAAGTACAGCTACCAGCAGCTCATTAGAAAGTAACACTGTATGTTGTGGATGGTGGATGATGATTAGCAGACAGTGGCTAATGAGGACTCTGTGTAATTGCTGCCTGTAGCTGATGGACAGATACACCATTAGAATTCCCTGTAATGTGACGTGCCCCTGAATTCATTTGTGCCTGAACTTTGTGTGAACCTGAGATTAAACAGGGGTAGCCAGCTAAACATTTTGTTGTTAGATTCCTTTTCAACAAGCCTTTTAGACTAAGTAAATATTGATCAGCTTCAATCTGAATACCCCAGAGGAAGACCCTCGAAGTGTCTGTATTGCTTCAAAAGAAAACTCAAAAAAAATGGATGGAAATAAAGAAACAGAAACAAAATTATATATATATATACTATTGTATCATAACCATTTGTACATTTTGTATTATAACATTTTATACTATACTTATACTATATAACATGCATTATATATATATATATATATATATATATATATATATATATATATATATATATATTGTAATCTAAATATTCAAATAAATTCCCCTACATAATATTATGAAAGTAAGTCAACAGAGATTGTATTTGTTATATTTTTGCTGTCAGTATGACATTTTTCACTTTCCCTTTTTGTTTGCAGTGCTATTATACTGCAGTAAATGAATATATTCTACCTTTCGTTTCCTTTTTATTCGTTTCTTTTGTTTTGTTTGTTTTAGTAGCTTCACATCAATAAAAATATTTAATATAGACGAATAAAACAAAATTGTTGTGTCGTGTCTTCCGATGTTTATTCTGATGCTTAATATCATCGTAATTTCTGTTGTGGTGGTTGTTATTATTATTAGTATATAATTGAGATTCATTGATGATCATTAATGCTTGACCACAACATTAATGTCACTGGAAGATATTTCCTGACAATGTAGAAGTCAATTCAATACGACTGAATGTGGATTGACCCAATCTCTTTAGGAAATCCGTTATGTAATACAATGTTCGTCCTTTCTGTGACCTCTCTCTTTGTGATGTGTTGTGTTTTTTCCCATGTTCTAGTTCTGGACTTACAAGGTAAGTCGTGCCATCATTACCATGCAATGAATAGGTTAAATTATAGCTTCCTTTGAAGATGCCTTCTAAGCCTCCTGTGCAGCACAAGTACTCCCTTTAGATATGATTTCAGATAGAAGGAACCAGTTTGTTGTTATGGTAATGATATTTAACACATTAAAGTCTTGTAAAGAATGAAGACATCTGCATTACCTGGAACCTACTGCTACAAAACAAAGAAACACAGAAGAAGAAACAGGGAAGCTGAACTCAGATTTTCTTTGAAGTCAGAAACAGTCTCTACAAGTTACTTCTTTTCCGAATTTATTGGATTCTGCAAATGTTAGGGTCTCCCTTTCCTATTAAATAATGTTTACTGGTATTAATTCTAAGTACCCAGGAAATTATTGCTTATATTTAGTAAAATTAAAATTGCTTCTATAACATCAGCTGAAAAGACTCTTAAAATGAAGACCCCATGTGAGAAGTTCTGTTGAAATGGTTTGATGTGAGGAAAGACTGGCTGAAGACAAGCTGTACATTTTTGTCAGTCTTCTCTGTTTACACATGTCAGCATTCAACTCAAGGTGAAAAGTTCACCAGTTCTTGACCCAAGATGTTCCCCTAAGGTGTCACTGGAAGAGAATCTGTACAAATAGAAACTTTCTGAAGCTCTATGAACTCCTCTGTAATTTATAGTTAACGAATTGCTACAATGTTGCTGCTATAAACAACACAAGAAAACAAATCAGGTAAACAAAACATATTTATGGCACTTTAAGAACTTTATTCGTTTCCTGTACCCTCATCTTACACCCTGTACCCCGAATATTACACATATCCAATGATTATCATTTTCTGTATCGAAATATATGTCATCACAATGAACAACTGATAAAACTCAGTGTAGATCGGATAGTCATCGTGCACATACAGGAATCACATCATATACATAGTATTTTGGCCAAAGACAATATACAGAGATTGACGGGTTAAATCGAGGATAAAGGATGATTCATAAACCAAACACATGTTCAGACACAAGTCGTGGAAACCTGGGGAACAATAGCGTTAATAGTTTTATTATGTGCAGTCATCTACCTGATCATCTCCCCAGTCACACAAATAATTCTCATATTATTACTTAAAATGAATACAAAACTCATTCAAGATAGGTCTCCGCAGGAAATATTTACAATCTGACACAGAAACAAGAAAACACAATTAAATTAATAAGTCTTTCACAGTTTGTAAACTTCTTTGGTTTCTCTATAGTGCATCCATCTTTAAGAGATTCAGGTGCCCAGCTGGCACCAAGCAAGTAGACAGTCAGAGATCTCCAGTGATTTACCCAGGAGCTTATACCTGGTATCATTTCAATACATGCCAATACTGATAATAGGGTCATCTTTGGTTCATCATTGGCTCAGATGCCAATTAGAGACTTTGTGCAAACATAAGATTGATGCCAGCAGCAGAAGGCATCTCATTCCAGGCTGGTCGAGTCTTTGGCAGCAGGTGAGGGTCTAGGAGGAGGCATTGAGGTGCTCTGAGGTAGAAGAAGCAGGAGATGGGGCACAGGGTGAAGGACTGGATTTATCTGACATCTCATCTGACTTCTCATCACTTCCTATACTGGCTGAGGGGGATATTGGCAGAAGACCTTCTTTCTCCCTCTTCTTCTGTTTCATCCTTCTGTTCTGAAACCAGATTTTCACCTGGGTTTCATTAAGCTGTAAGGCAGCTGCTATCTCCACCCTTCGGGCTCTGGTTAGATACTTGTTAAAATGAAATTCCTTCTCCAGTTCTGTGAGTTGTTTGGTGGTAAAGTTGGTTCTGACTGTGTTGGGCTGACCCGCATAGCCATACTCCCCAGCTTTACCTGTAATGCACAAACATAGGTTAGGTCCCAATCAGAAAATGAAAAGCACTCAGCAACAGAAGGTTATTAGTTAATAAAGAATGTCATTGAATATAGTATTTGTTATAATGTTACAACTCAATGTATTGCTATAATTGTACTTAAACATATGGGTTATGAGAGGATGTACCTGATGTTATTTGTATTTGTTATAATGCTACAAATCAATGTATTGCTATAAGTGTGCTTAAACATATGGGTTATAAATGGACATACCTGGTGTTCTGTGTTTTTTGTTATAATGCAACAAATAAATGTGATGCTATAAAAGAAGATGTTGTGTCACCAACATGATCTGATACCAAGTTGTGAACACATATTTCAATAGTAACAATAACTGATACTACAGGTTTACCTGTTTTAGGTGGGTTCCTCTTCACTTTCATCCAGTCAAAGGTCTGTGTTGGAGGAGAGGCTTCAGCTGAAGGTGAGGGACACACATCCTGGTGGTTAATATGGAGACTGTTCACATTATTGCTGTAGCCTGCAATGGTCAGGTTCTGCTGCTCTGGTCCATAGGTGTGGTGCAGGTAGTGGGCTGACCCTGTGCCATCACCATAGCCCTGGTGCTGATGGTGCTGGATATTCCCAGTGTACACAGAGCTTGGGAAGCCATCTGCCTCCTGATTGATGGGGAAGTGGGTATAGCTGGCACTAAAGTTCTGGATGCCATAGCCTGCAGCACAGCTGGGATGGGGGTAAGACATGTGGCCCTGGAAAGCTCCAGCTTGGTGAGGAGGATGATGATGGTGGTGATGGTGAGAACTTATCTGCACCCCCCTACCGACCATGAAGCGATCATCGTTGTTGCAGCTGTTGGCAGAGACTGCGCAGGACTGGAGAGCTGTGAGTCCATGCTCAGGGTGGAAGCCTCTGGGCTCTGTGCTTACCAGGCTGGGGTAGTCCAGGAACGAGCTCATCCTGGCACAGTCCATCTATCACTGGTATCGCATGTGTCTGTACAGTGACCAGCGCGGTGACAACTTTCCCACTTCCTCCATAGGGGCAAGCGGCGGAGCAGCAGATGAAGGGAGGAGTCACGTGGGCCGCGGCAGCCAATAGCGGCGCAGCTTGAGAAAGTTTCCCCGCACGGCCCCGGTGATGGAGCCCCCATCCTAGGCATTTCTATGGCAGCAGCCGAGCTGTCACATCGTGCGGGAGCGGCGTCACACACCGGCAGGAGAGCAGGGTCCACACATAGCAGGCAGAGCAGTATAGCCGCACAGCACGCACCTGACAGCTGAGCAGCGTGCATACACAGCGACCGGGGGAGCAGAGATGAGAGCAGGGTCCACACATAGCAGGCAGAGCAGTATAGCCGCACAGCACGCACCTGACAGCTGAGCAGCGTTCATACACAGCGACCGGGGGAGCAGAGATGAGAGCAGGGTCCACACATAGCAGGCAGAGCAGTATAGCCGCACAGCACGCACCTGACAGATGAGCAGTGTTCACACACAGCGACCGGGGGGAGCAGAGAGGAGAGCAGGGTCCATCCATATCAGGTAGAGCAGTATAGCCGCACAACAAAACAATGTTCACACACAGCGGCCGATGGAGCAGTGGTCACAGAGCGCAAAATGTCTGCACTGGAGACTACACAGGTGAGTGGCAATGCTCTATGTCAGTGATGGCAAACCTTTTAGAGACCGAGTGCCCAAACTACAACAAGGACCCGCTTATTTATCGCAAAGTGCCAACACAGAAATGTAATTTGTGATTTATACTCCCTTCTCTGTCACAGTTTTCATTGATACCAGCACCAGAGGCACCAATAAAGTAGAAAATAGTCCCAGGTACAGCTGTCACTTTAATATACCTCTGTGCACAGCAAGTCCTGGGCTGTGTGGGACTGCAGGAAGATACCTGGAGTCATATCTGGTGATGGGCTGAGTGCCCACAGCAAGGACTCTGAGTGCCACCTCCGGCACCAGTGCCATAGGTTAGCCATCACTGCTCTATGTATTATAGAAAGCAAGTATATAATGTCTGGTCTCCATAGGATAAGACTGATGATATGAATGGATAGGTTATTGTTACCTGTGTATACAGTAATGTGCATGTCTTGTATACTCCAGTGTGAGGGGGGGGGGGGTGTGTAGATCATGTCTAGCGATCCTCAGGCGGTAGTATACTCCAGCCAGCCCAATTACTATCTCCCTGTCTGTAACTCATCTATTATCTCCCACCTCCCTCTCTCACTTTCTCATCTTTTATAGACAGTGCTATGTGTATATAGTAGAGTAGTGTCATGGTCTCTCTCCTCGTTGCTAACTGTATGTATATATATATATATATATGTGTGTGTATAGTAGAGTAGTATCATGCCCACTTTTGTTGGCTCTCTTCCTCCTCTAGCACTTCCTTTACTTTCTTCTATCCCCCATCTCTTATCTTTCTTGTATTTTATACAATGCTGATATATTTTAGTAAGTGTATGTATGTATATATATGTGTGTATATATATATATATATATATTGGTACCATGTCCACTATTGGTATCCTCCCTTCTGTATCACCCTCTTCTCTTCTCTTTCCTCCCTCTCCCTTCACCCTGTCCCCATAATCACATATCCAGGGTTTATGTTGTACTACACCTCAGCCAAGGGGGTGTTAGACACAATCTCCAGGACTAGTTCCATTTAGCTGAATGTGTATCTGTGTATAGATCTGTGGCATATCAAGTGATCAATCAGAAAAGGGGAACAGTCATAGAAATTTCTACAAATCTGGTGTTAAATTCTCTCTTATTATCTTAATATACCAATATACAAATAATAATGATGATCAGTTAATTATCTAATGATAAGGGTTATTCAAGCTGACCCTAGAATGACCCATAGGTGTTAAAGGGTTAATCAGCTCTACTAGTGGCAGCTTAATAACAGAAGCTACAATGGATTTGTTAGCAGTTCCTGAATACAATGGTTACAGTTACCTGTGAGATAAAGCATGGGCTCCTATGAGGACACCTGCACAGCCATCCATGGAGCTTATGAGAGTTACATTTTTGAAGCCAAAAAAACTGGAGTGAAACAAATAAAAAGTATAAGGACTTATCCGTTTTTCTCAGCAATCTATCCATGACTTTCACGTATTGCACACTTACCTTTTATTTTGTAGGAGGCAAATTAATTAATGGTTTTGCACCTTTTTTGGTTTGCAATCTCAAGGTTTTTTCGTTTGCACTTGTTTTCCGACAGGTTTACAGAGTGTCCCACAAAACCCCCAGTTTTCCAACACTCCTTTTTTTATTGTTCAGTTTGGCGCAGCTTTGAATCCTGACCAACGCAAGCAATCAACTTTTAAATTGTGGTTTGACATTTTTTACGCTCATTTGCGCCAAATACAAGACCGTACACCGCAATGTAAAATGTCAGCCAAAAAAACCACTGCAGACTGGCACCACAAAACAGACTTAGTGCCAAATATTAATAAATCCCCTCCTAAGTGTTTCTTCACATGTCAGGTTTTTTTTTAAACTGATCCATGGTCTGGATGAAAGTGATGATGCTGGGGAAGCAGGTGTTATCCAACCAACCATCTAACGAATGTTAAACCATCAATTTTATTTTTCGTAAGTGAAAACAATGCAACAATGTCTGCCATGTGGACGTGAAATAAAAACCTAAAAAACTATGTGGAACCAAAACAAATCCGTTTATAATTGACGCAAAGCAGCCATGTCTGTGTGAATAAGCCCTAATACAACAATTCTTCCGCATGCTTCTCTAAAACTTGTTTTATGCGATGAAATGGTAACACTAACATTAAAACATTAATATTCACTTTATATCTGTTCTTATTCAGTTTTGCATATGTTTATGTTCTGTGTATATTAGCATGTTTTATATTCTTCCTTTCTTTGTTTGTTTGTTTCTTTCTTTCTTTCTTTCTTTCTTGTAAAAATAAAGCTTCATATATGTCATTTTAGAACTGATAAAAGAACTTTAGGAGAGATTTATCAGAATTGTCTGAGGTAAAACTGTTGAGTTTCCTAATGGAAACCAATCAGAGCTCAGCTTTCATTTTAATAACAGCTGTGGGAAAATTAAAGCTGATCTCCGATTGGTTGCCACAGGCAACTAAAACAGTTCTCCTCTTAGACACTTCTTATAAATCTCCCCCATAATATGCCTGTATTCTAATAGTTTCAGTGGGCCAGACTACAATATCACTAGTCAGGTCTAAAGTCTCTACTGAGCAGGAAGGTTAGTAGCAGGGCCGCTTCTGCCATGAGGCGGGATGAAAATCCCGCCTCAGGCGGCATTTTGCAGCTCCGATCAGAGAGCGGCGTTCGGAACGATCGCCGCTCACCTCGTGTTGCCTTGCCGCCGGCAATACCGCCGCTGTGTCCTGGGCGGTGTTGCCGGCGTTTGCGCAGCAGTAAACCGCTGCGCTTAGTCTCCGCCCCCCATGTGTGCCTCCGCGGTCCCGCGGCCCGCCCTGACTTCCTATGGCGCCGGAAGTTCGCGCGCCAGAGCAGAGCAGAGAGGACCGCTGAGGACCGCCCCGCACCTGCCTCGACCAGCTCCCGGTAGGAAACTGCTAAGCAGGCCTATGTCGGCCTGGTGTGCCTTTAACTGGAATAACCATACTTAGACACACCAGGCGGCAGCCCAGTGGATAGGGTTCGATTTCTATATTAACCCTGTCAACTTGCACTGCAGGAGTATGAGGAGAATATTCCTTTCATGTGGCTTTCTGCATTGGAAAGGGTTAATATGGCATTGCAAGGGTGGTAAAGGTTGTCCTTTACCACCCTTGCAATGCCATATTAACCCTTTCCAATGCAGAAAGCCACATGAATGGAATATTCTCCTCATATTCCTGCCATGTTGCTTTCTACAAGGCAAGATGACAGGGTTAATACAGGAAATTTTCCAGCTTGGTAGTTCTTAACCCCTTCCCGACGCGCGCTGTACTAGTACGGCACGTGTCGGGTCCCGGGGCATGGAGAGGGCTCGCAGGCTGAGCCCTCTCCATAGCTGGTAAGTCTTTGCTGCATATTGCAGCAAATGCTTACCGGTAACACCTGCTATCGATGCTAGCGGCTTCAAAAAGATGGCAGCGCATGGGCGCCCTTTATACTGCCATACTGTAGTATGGCAGTATATGGTAGGATCGATCAGACAACCTAGGGTTAATGTACCCTAGGGGGTCTGAAAAATAGTAAAAGTAAAAATAAAAAAAAGTTTAATAAAAAACCCTAAAAATTCAAATCACCCCCCTTTCCCTAGAACTGATATAAATATTAATAAACAATAAAAATCATCAACATATTAGGTATCGCCGCATCCGAAAAAGCCCGATCTATCAAAATATAATTACGTTTTTCACTGCGTTAACCCCGTAACAGAAAATAGCGCCCAAAGTCGAAAATGGAACTTTTTTGCTATTTTGAAAAATTTTTTAAAAAATCAATAAAAAGTGAACTAAAGGTCGCACAGTCCTAAAAATGATAGCAATGAAAACGCTGTCAAAAGTCACAAAAAATTACACCACCCACAGCTCCTCACCGTACCGCTCTGTGCGCCCATTGCCAGCCTATGGGGGACTTGTGTGTGTGTATGTGTATATATATATATATATATATATATATATATATATATACGACCCCAACAGTTGTGTGAATGTAGCCTAAGGGTGTATTCACACAGTTGATTTTTGTATCACTTATATTTGGCCATAGTCGCTTTTTTTACTGGGAAGGGGGGGTGTATGTTATAAGGGCAAGAATCGTTTTATGCTTTGGGGGGGGGGTGCTATTTATTCTATGAGGGGCCAGAATCCTTTTATACTGTGGGGAAGGGGGTTCTGTGTATTTTATATGGGACCAGAATTGTTTTATACTGTGGGGGGGAGGGGCTGTATATATTATATGGGGCCAGATTCTTTTTTTTCCTGGGGGGGAGGGGGGGCTATATATATTTATACGGGGCTAGATTTCAGCTGGGGGTATACAGTATATTACTAAGCTGGGGGGCTGTATATGGGATACAGTATATTACTAAGCTGGGGGGCTGTATATGGGATACAGTATATTACTAAGCTGGAGGGCTGTATATGGGATACAGTATATTACTAAGCTGGGGGGCTGTATATGGGATACAGTATATTACTAAGCTGGGGGGCTGTATATGGGATACAGTATATTACTAAGCTGGGGGGCTGTATATGGGGTACAGTATATTACTAAGCAGGGAGGCTGGATATGGGATACAGTATATTACTAAGCTGGGAGGGCTGTACATGGGATACAGTATATTACTAAGCTGGGGGGCTGTATATGGGATACAGTATATTACTAAGCTGGGGGGCTGTATATGGGATACAGTATATTACTAAGCTGGGGGGCTGTATATGGGATACAGTATATTACTAAGCAGGGGGGGCTGTATATGGGATACAGTATATTACTAAGCTGGAGGGCTGTATATGGGATACAGTATATTACTAAGCAGGGGGGGCTGTATATGGGATACAGTATATTACTAAGCAGGGAGGCTGGATATGGGATACAGTATATTACTAAGCTGGGAGGGCTGTACATGGGATACAGTATATTACTAAGCTGGGAGGCTGTATATGGGGGTGAATAACAAGGACTTTAAATATATGAGAGCAGGGCTTTATAAAAATAAAGACATTATTATATTTATACAGTATATATGCATTATTGGGTGCTATATGTTTACATTGGTCAGGGGAGCACTGTATTTAAAATCATGTAACATAATAATAGGATGGGGTATATTAGTGATAGGATATAATAGATTACTTTGCATCATGTAAAACAAATGTTAGAGGGTCTGTATTAATAAATTAGGGATGTTGTATATTGATGTGCTGTACCTGCTATAATTCCAGTAGAATGTATATATATGTGTATATATATAATGAAGCGATGTTTTATATGTGGGGAGAGTGCGGTCAGTTGTGTTGTGAGGGGTATATATTATTTAGGAGCGCAGTGTTGTTATCCAGGAGACTTTATACTGTAAGTGACTGTGCTGCACGGAGCTGAAGATATCCGGCCGTGAATTCAGCAGTGATAGGTAATAAAGTCCTCCTGATGGAAGAGATTGTCATCTATAAGGTACTAGATGCCACTAATGACTCTCTGAACCTGTAGTCAGTCACACAGTGTCAGGGAGCTGTCTGTGGGGATGTTAATTGTTAGTAAAGTTTTCAGCATTTACTAAACAGGGAGCGGGGGGGGGGGCAGCATTTTAATATTCGCCTCAGGCAGCAAATATGCTAGAATCGGCCCTGGTTAGTAGTGTTCCCTGTATTCTCTAACATAACACATGGCTATTTGCAGGGGTGCATTAAGGCTGCCATGGGTCCTGGACTGGATGAATATTATAGCCCCCACAAGTCTGGAATCACTTCCTACATAAGTGACTAGAATCAGCTTCTTGGGGAATGGAGGATGCGTCCCTTCTACCTGCTTTCAATTTTCATGAACTTTGGAGGATCTTCAAAGGTCCTGAAATGGCTCTTGTGTACATGTGTATTGAGAGCAGGAACAGATGTACAAGGATTTAATGGGTGAAGGCCCTTCTCAGTATAAAATTTGGTGGGCGGTTTGGGGGGCCTTGGGCATCCTGGAAGGCTTGGGCTCTGGGATAACTGCTTAAACCACCTAAACTGTAATCCACTACTGGCTGTTGTTACACTGGTTTGGCAAATTTTCCCACCCACTTTTTGTGACTTTGACAAGTTTCAGACATAAGTGGGCACATCCATGAAACGGACAGATAAACTGTCTTTGTTGCCTATAGCATGTGCCAACTCTTTCAGAGATTCTCATGTCCTAAAAATCTGGGCCATCGAGGGATGTCCCGAAGCCAGAAAGTGAATTTATGCTTGCTATGGTTATGACTACATGTGTTTCATATGTTACAGCATTTTCAGGATTTTAATGGAATACATTTGTTGTTTGTAGCTGCTCTTCCATCTAAACTCTGCCCACTTTACAACTTTTCAATCATGAGCAGGAGAGAAACATCACAAATAAGCACACCATGATTTTTGACCTGAAAATGTAAGGAATCGTGTCCGCAAACAACACCTCCCCCCTCCCCTCCCCTGGCTAAATTTTAGTTTGAAAAGAAAGCAACATGTTCTAAGATCCCCCAAAATTCCTCCTTTATAAGGGTTCTATAGACACATGCGCAAAAAAGAACATCCATTTTGTGTCAGTATTGTATCCACATCATTTTTTCACATCCATAAGGCATTTGTTGATCCATAGATTTTTAGCATTCATTCTTAATAAGAGTAGTAACGAGTGGTCTGCACAGAATTTTGTTAGATAATCACATGACAGGTGTCATTTAAAGGAAACCTACCACTTCGGGTAGGGCTTATAAGCTGGACATGCCGTGCACCAACTCAGGGTGAGCTGGTGCTTATCTCCGTTATGTTTTTAAATAGTTTTAAAGTGTTTTAACAGTTTATTAATGTTTATATCCTTACTGGCTTTCCTGCACCGGGGTCCGCGCTCGGCGCACCATGCGCGCTACCACTTACTATTCAGATGCACGCACGGTCGCGCGCATGGTGCGGGAAAGCCAGTAAGGATATAAACATTAATCAACTGTTAAAACACTTTAAAACTGTTTAAAAACATAACGGAGATAAGCGCCGGCACCAGCTCACCCTGAGTTGGTGCACGGCATGTCCAGCTTATAAGCCCTATCCCAAGTGGTAGGTTTCCTTTAACTTCTCTGTTTCCATAATGGCAAAGAATGGTAGAAGCCCCAGTGGAGCTCTGAACTTAGCCTACATGGACACAGACTTTTTTTAGGGTGTGTTACCAGGGGCATAACTTGAGGGGCTGCAGAGGTTGCGGTCTTACCAGGGCCCAAGAGGCTTAGGGGGCCCTTATGGTGTCACTTTCCCATATGAGAAGACTATGACTATAAACCATACATTATAGTCGGGGGCCTGGCACAGACTTTGCACTGGGGCCCATCAGCTTCTAGTTACGCCACTGTGTGTTACTTATTTATCAGCAGCCAGTACACATCTGCATTCACTTTGATGGCCTTATGCCCATGGACTTGCATGGTGTATGAGCAGACTGCTGAGAGGCAAAAGATGGAGCAAGTCCTATTCCTGCCCTATTGCACAGCTTGAGCAGCCTTTTTCAATTGCCATCAGTGCATGGGAAGAATTAACCCACCATTGACACATGTCAAGTGCAGGGAACCTCAGCTTGAGCAGTTCCTGGGCATCTGAGAAAAAATGCATTTAAAATAAACAACAAAGGACTCATTCAATTCCCTGCAGCTTCCAGTGCCACAGATTTGGGTAATTTTAGAAAGCGGCCATATAGTACTGAAATTAACTTTCTTGCTAAACTAATAAAGTATATTAGAAAGTATGGGATAGATAACGTCATCTGTGACCGCTGAGTCAGACTACTCACAGGACTTGTTTGTAGTCTGTAACCATGGGAACATATTGCTATGTACAGCAGCTGTATACACAATGTGGACATTTTTATTCAAGGCTTTGTTGACTTTTGTTAGTTTAGATGGAGCTTGAAAAAATTACAGATTATATACATTTACTCAACTTACCTGAACTTTTAGAGAACAGCCGGAAGTTGGAGCAAAAAGTAGCTGCAGTGCTGTAAGGGGCACATTAATCATAGGCTGGCGCTAAGTGTGAGAAATAGAGGAATGAGAAATAGTGCATATCAGGAGGGGGTGCTGTTGCAAATTTTACATTGGTACCATGGAGGTACATCTCCAGACATATGTGGAAACACTTCTTTCTGCATTATAAAACATTGTAATAAGTAATAAACATGGGGGGGTGGGGGGCATTACATCCTGTACTGACTACTGCCATGATTTAGTCGCAATTCCTGCCCTCCTCACCCATTGGGCAGGGAAGGGGTGGTTCCAGGCTGCGTAGTGGGATGATGGGTGCTGATGATCACGGCAAACTGGTCCTGGCGCAGTTATACACCAGGCCAGACCTGGCATAGAGTCCAGCACAAGAGGCAATTTCAATTGCGCCCACACCACTAGATACTGCCCAGGAGGCCTCCTAAAAGATCTGACGGGTACCGAATACTTGTTGCTCATGATGAAACAAGGATTGTGGATTCTTTTAACTCTTGTGGTGAGTCGTTCCTCTATTATCCCTCCTGAAATGTATGAATACATTTGAAACTGGGTCTTTCTCTGTTATAACAGTGCAATTGCCCAATCTTCCATGTATTGATATACAGGCAGTCCCCGGGTTACATACAAGATAGGTTCTGTAGATTTGTTCTTAAGTTGAATTTGTATGTAAGTCGGAACCGTATATTTTATAATTGTAACCCCAGCCAATTTTTTTTTTTGGTCTCTGTGACAATTGGATTTTAAAAATGTTGGATTGTCATAAGAACCAGGATTAACACTAAAGCTTAATTACAGACACCAGTGATAACTGTTATAGCTGTTTATTGTAGCCTAGGGCCTAAGTACAGTAAATTACCAATATCCAGAGGTCTGTTTGTAACTAGGGGTCATCTGTAAGTCGAGTGTCCTTAAGTAGGGGACTGCCTGTATTTCTAGGAGGAATAACAGGGATTCGAGTGCAACGTAACATGAAAAGCAGCTCAATATTGTTATATCATGGGGGAATGCACATATGTATGGAAGAGGTATCATTCACCATTGTCCATTTTATATTGTAATGAGAAGAATTTGCGACTACTCCGTCCTTTTCACTGGTTGGATGGCAAGGGGGCTGTGCAGAACGGCAGAGTGGGCAGACTCAGGGTGGGGACACAGTTTTACACCTGGCTGGTGAGTCCGGAAATTATAACCTTGCAGAAGTCCATGTACTTACCACTAAAAATAACCCTATTCAAATTATCAAAACTTTTTTGTTGCTGTATTTTTAAAATTAAAAAAATAAATAAAAACTAATGGCTATTATTAGTGGGCTGTTGGAATTTTATTTTATTTTTTTTAACAAATTTGGATTTATTTTTTTTTGCATGTGTGAGGGAGAGCTAAGTGGATTTTATGGCATGCACCACATTTATTAATGGGATGCACTTGTGTTTGGTACAATATAGACGCAGTACGTCACCCTTGAGTTTGTGTTAGCAGATACAAGTGTCTAACTACCAGTGAGCTACATGAAATCTATCACACAGTGTGGGCCACTGCAATAAACTTGTCACATCCATTTACTTTAATGGTGACTTTATTTTTATGGGACCTGTAAATCTTCCCTAATGTGTTCCTCAAAAGACTACAGAAAGGTTTTTGGCTAGTGTAAGGTTTTACTTGTTCTGTTTTCTTAACATTTAGTGTTTAGTATCCTGTTTTGGAGGCTGTCATGGAGACCTCCAGTTAAAGGGGCATCTAGCCTTTATATTGTGACACTAGTCATAATGTGGTAGGAGCCAGTCACTATACGCTACAGTCCCTTCTTAATGATCACCTGACTTCTGCCACTACATCTTAGGCTAAGTTCCCACTACTGTTCAAACCTCTGTTAACTTATTTATAAAAAAAAAAAAAGTAGAGAACGGAGGTTTAATGTATCAATTAAAAATCCCATTGACATCAATGTAAATTTTATGTCATCCGTTATGTTCAGTTCATAGGTATCTCTTATCCATGCTTTTTTGGGGGGTTTATTTACAGGAAAAATGACAGTGGCTGCAGTACTTTTCCTCTTTTTGAGAAAAAAACGCATGGATAACAGATACCTGACAGATGACATAAAAGTTACATTGGGATTTTTAATTGTTACGTTAAAAATCCGTTCTTTACCTTTTCTAACAGACGTAAGGATCTGAGGTTTGAACGGTGGTGTGAACTCAGCCTTACCCAGCGACCAAAATCAAGTATAACAAACCAGGGACACTTACTCATAGATCCAGGCACCGTGACTGTGGTAATCTTCTTACATTGGTTTTATATGGCCTCCTTCCTTCTAAAAGCATCTTTCAAAATTATGCTAATGAGTGTGAAGGTTTCTGTAGGTCTTCCCTTCTGCTCCCTCAGAACTTCCCCTCTCCCTCTGCAGCAGAGGAAATTGCAGGACACAGTGGGAGGGGTAAGTGCTCCTGCACAGTGTAACAACAGCCGGTGAATCTGTTACATGGAGGGGCTTCAGTAACACCTCCTTGATCCCTTCAGACTCATTAGCATAATTATAAAACGTGATTTTTGAGAAAAAGGAGAACATGGATAACAAATATGAGAAAATTACCACAGTCACAGTACCTGAATCTATAAGCAAGTGATCCTGGTTTATCATTCTGGATTTTGATGGCAGATTTTTAACTTACTTAATGCCATGTGTTTCAGGGTGATGCAGTGAACACCAAAATCACCTCTTTTTACTTACAACTCTTTATTCCTTGTCCAAATTGAGCTGACTACATAAACTTGATATATAGGGAGATGCCAACTGAAGTTGAATTCCCACTTACCTCAGTTTGACACCATTGATAAGTTTGCTGCAAATTGGAAAGGTTGACATCTGCTGCAAAATGGACAAATACTGATCTAAAGATGCATGTAAAACAAAAAAAAGATATTGAAAATCGTCCCTGTATCATGCATTTTTCGTGATGGCACAAAGCTGCACTGAATGCAATACTTTACATCGCATCAGTGCCCATGGCTGTCATTGTAACGGCTGTGTGACCAATCCCGGAAAAAGTAGAGCATGTCCTGGTCAGAACAGTTTTTCACGGATCACTCATAGACTATTTTTTTTGAGGTTCTGTATAAGAGAGACAGCCAGACTACTGCAATCGGCCATGAAAAACAATAGTTTGTTTTCACGACCAATTCTGGCCACATTAGAGCGCAGGTGGCCTAAGGCTTGCTGATTTTTGTCTCTATAGTGACTTGATTGAAGACATATTTTCACAAATATTATCTTCAATTTTGGGGGTTTCTTGGAATAGACAGATTTCAGCATTTTCTAAACTTTGCAGCATGACCACATTCTGCTGCAGTTCTGTAGCTGTAAACAGCAGATTTCTGTTGCAGTTTGAAGTTGCAATTTTGCTCCTGCAAGTGGCAGAGCTCAACCTTTGCCCCTAGGGCCTTCTGCACACGTTGTGGTATGGCTAGGGAAATTACCCATTGTGCAAGTATCAGAAACTAGCAGTTTTCTGCCACGATTTTGCTCAACCTTTGCAATTCTGCCAGGGATTGGTTTGTTGCAGGTAAAAATCCATGTGCATTGTTATCTACTGAAGTGGAACCTTGGACAATGAGAAGGGCCGGATTAAGGTTGGTGGGAGCCCCTGGGTACAGCCCCCCAGCAATCACTATATACAGCTCCCCCAGCAATCACTTTATACAGCTCCCCCAGCAATCACTTTATACAGCTCCCCCAGCAATCACTATATACAGCTCCCCCAGCAACCACTATAAACAGCTCCCCCAGCAATCACTATATACAGCTTCCCCAGTAATCACTATATACAGCTCCCCCAGCAATCACTGTATACAGCTCCCCCAGCAATCACTATATACAGCTCCGCCAGTAATCACTATATACAGCTCCCCCAGTAATCACTATATACAGCTCCCCCAGTAATCACTATATACAGCTCCCCCAGCAATCACTATATACAGCTCCCTCAGCAATCACTATATACAGCTCCCCCAGCAATCACTTTATACAGCTCCCCCAGCAATCACTATATACAGCTCCCTCAGCAATCACTATATACAGCTTCCCCAGCAATCACTATATACAGCTCCCCCAGCAATCACTATATACAGCTCCCCCAGCAATCACTGTATACAGCTCCCCCAGCAATCACTATATACAACTCCCTCAGCAATCACTATATACAGCTCCCTCAGCAATCACTATATACAGCTCCCTCAGCAATCACTATATACAGCTTCCCCAGCAATCACTGTATACAGCTCCCCCAGCAATCACTACATACAGCTCCCTCAGCAATCACTATATACAACTCCCTCAGCAATCACTATATACAGCTCCTCCAGCAACCACTATATACAGCTCCCCCAGCAATCACTATATACAGTTCCCTCAGCAATCACTGCATACAGCTCCCCCAGCAATCACTGTATACAGCTCCCCCAGCAACCACTATATACAGCTTCCCCAGCAATCACTGTATACAGCTCCTCCAGCAATCACTACATACAGCTCCCCCAGCAATCACTATATACAGCTCCTCCAGCAATCACTACATACAGCTCCCCCAGCAATCACTATATACAGCTCCCTCAGCAATCACTATATACAGCTCCCTCAGCAATCACTATATACAGCTCCCTCAGCAATCACTATATACAGCTCCCCCAGCAATCACTATATACAGCTCCCCCAGCAATCACTATATACAGCTCCCCCAGCAATCACTATATACAGCTCCCCCAGCAATCACTATATACAGCTCCCTCAGCAATCACTATATACAGCTCCCTCAGCAATCACTATATACAGCTCCCTCAGCAATCACTATATACAGCTTCCCCAGCAATCACTACATACAGCTTCCCCAGCAATCACTATATACAGCTCCCTCAGCAATCACTATATACAGCTTCCCCAGCAATCACTGTATACAGCTCCCCCAGTAATTACTATGTACAGCTCCCCCAGCAATCACTGTATACAGCTCCCCCAGCAATCACTGTATACAGCTCCCCCAGCAATCACTGTATACAGCTCCCCCAGCAATCACTATAAACTGCTACCCCAGCAATCACTATAAACTGCTCCCCCAGCAATCACTATATACAGCTTCCCCAGCAATCACTATATACAGCTACCTCAGCAATCACTATATGCAGCTCCCTCAGCAATCACTATATACAGTTCCCTCAGCAATCACTATATACAGTTCCCTCAGCAATCACTGTATACAGCTTGTAATCCAAAACCTTCATATATCAAAGCAAGTTTTCCCATAGGATATAATTGAAACACAGACGATTCGTTCTTTACCCCAAAAACATTTAGTTGTGTGAAGTACAACATCTAGCCCTTTATTTCATTCTTAATTTTGTCTTATACAATATTGTGACGGAGGGAGGTACAGTAGAAGGTGAAGAATGCTCACAAAATTGCTTGTATTATGGACATTTTGCTTGTAAACAAAGTTAGGCTAAGTTCACACATTTACATTGGTGTCAATGGGATTTTTAACTAGTTCGTTAACTCTCCGTTCTTTCCTTTTTTAAAAAGAAGTAAGGCACGGAGATCTGAATTTACCTTTATTTAGTTAATGGGGGTAGGGGTAGGTTGTAGAGCTGAATTTTTTCATACCCAAAGACTACATACATATGAGAACAGATTTGATGTATAATTTCCTTGTGGGTTTGCAGAGCAATTGTGTATAGTGGTGGTAGCCCTCACCCATTAAATTCTCTACATCTGTTCCTAATCTCAATACACATGTACACAAGAGCCATTTCAGGACCTTTGAAGGTCCTCCAAAGGTCCTGAAACTGCATATTGAAAGCAGAAAGAAGGGAGAGCTGATTCTAGTACCATATGTAGGAATGATTCCCAGATTTGTAGTGGCCATAATATTCAGCCCATGGCAGTCTTAATCCACCAATGATTGTGTATCATACAGATTTTATCACCAATTGTTTTGCACGCTCTATGCTAAAGGTGCACCAAAAAATAAAGTTGGTGCACTCTGTTGGAGCAGTGCAGGGAGCCCCAGATTCATGAAGAACGTGCGCCACATTTCCTGAATCTGGCGCCCCCTCCAGGCACAGGCACATAGTGCAGTTTGCACAGTTTTTGATAAATGTGGACCTATAGGTCAGTATGCTGCTATGTGCAGAAATCATGGATAACATACAACATGAAAAACGCTTGTCCTTAGGATTCCTTCATGTTGGAGTTGTTTTTTACATCCTTGGTTCAGTGGTTTTTACGGACGCCTTATTGAGCAGTTCTTTTCTACTGATCCATTGTCCGTGAAAATTGTTTTTTAAACCTGTTTTTATTTTTTTTTTTCATGGATGCAGATCAAGGACTGATCTCTGTGCAGCGCTGCGGAATCTGTATGCGCTATATAAAATAAAGGAATTAAAAATTAAAAGAATAGAATTCTATGGGTCTTCCAAAAAACTGACCACAGGTCTGGGGGGGCGGGGGTGTTCACCGATGAGCCTGAGAAACCAGGTGTTTTGCGGACAAAAAAAACAGAAGAAAATTTGAGACAACACGCAAAGGACATGCAACAAGCACACATCAGTGGGAATCCAGCCTGCCTACACACAAAAAAAAAATTCAGCTGCTGCAACATGTATATTCACTTTCAGTACTAAAAATATACACTTCTGAGAACAGACTGTACATACGAAATAATATACTAATATATTGCATACATGTGTATAAATGGCGCAGATATTTTCAATATTTTCACTGATTCTGAGTCCCCATTATGAAGTAGCAGGGAGGATACATTGTAGCTGTAATGTATCTGTGTATGAGGGCATTTATTTCATTGCAGGGAAAATAAGCATCACAGTCTCCATCCCTCACACCCCTTGTGGCTGGCAGTATGGGCCATGCTGTGCACTGACCACCATCTCCTCATAACAATGAGCCAGGAGCCAGGGGGAGGATGGATGACGTCAGAGGAAAGGCGTGGCTTCCCTGGCTGCAACCACTGCCTTGTGTGTCTATGGAGGAGCAGTCTTTATGTGTGTGGCTATATATATCTATAGAGTATGTGTGTAACTATGTATATATATAGGGTATGTGTGTGACTATGTATATCTATAGGGTATGTGTGTGACGATGTATATCTGTAGAGTATAGGTTATGTGTGTGGCTATGTATATCTATAGAGTATGTGTGTGATTATGTGTATATATATAAAGTGTGTGTGATTATGTATATCTATAGGGTATGTGTATGGCTAAGTATATCTATATTGTATCTGTGTGGCTATGTATATCTATATGGAATGTGTGGCTATGTATATCTATAGATTATGTGTGTGGCAATAGAATTATTGATTATTTGGTTATGTTATCTATATAATTTAATAGATATTTATATCAAATATATAACATTGGATAAAATATAAGGATTGTGCTTACTTTCAAGTTTTTCTGTTTATTTTATTATGATTGTTTTAATATATTACATTCATTGTGTGTTGTATTTCTCATAAGATTATATTTACTCATCTGAAATAGCTTCCTTTCACCCTAGTGATAGTCCCAGCAATATATCCTGTAATGTGATCTCCCCTGCCTCCCCTGCATATATATAGTGTTTGTAAAAGTCCAAGCCTCGATAGTAAGTGCTTCACAAAAAAAAGTTTGAAGCAGAGGCAGTAAATCAGATGCTTTATATCAGCGAATAAAATCCTACAAAATACAATTAGATTAAATTTAATCCGTAGAACATTCATTTCGTAATTCAATAAAAATAAATAAAATATTACAAAACTTTCTTGTTTGCTGTTGATGAGTTTGATTTTAATCTTCCCCCATATAAATGCAAATTTGACTTTCCTTAAAGCTACCAAGATCGGTCTTGATACAAATGAGGAATTTTTAAATATTGTAATTCCTTATGTAAATTCATTTTAATTAATTGCTAATATAGTGTAGTTGTATTCGTGTATTATAGATTATTATACAGATATGATTCGATTCTTTACGATCCACTACGTATCTTATATTTATTATTTCATGATATATTCTATCAAGACAATCGCTCAGCTTCCATTGGCAAAGCGTTACTGGTGCTCGTTTACATAGACGGACACATCTTTTGTCTTTACTGTCAGCAACAAAGCCCTGGAATCTGAGCTAAGAATCCTGCACTTCAATGCGAATTATAATGAATATAGCACATAACTATGAAAGGAATGTCTCTTTTCACCAACATCTATCACTGGAATTCTTTTGTGCAAAAATAAACCAAAGTAATAATAAACTAAAATAAAACCAAAAAATATATCTATCACGAAATACTTTATAAATGTGCAGTCTGTATAAAACAATAAAGTCCGTGCAAAACTAGAGCTCTGGTGCTGTCCACATTTATCTAGAAAAATAGCCGAAAAATATTCTGATATCAAATATTTAAAACAGCATAAAAATTAAAAATATCAAATATAAAATTATTAGGAATTGTAGTAACCACAACAAGTCAGTAGGCAGAGGAATAAAAGAATAAAGCGATGGTTGAGTTATCATCTAGGTATATACTGTATGTATAGAGGAAGATCTCCCAGACACTAATAGGACTGAATAGGCTTCTTACTCATTGCAGCAGCAACAGCACTAAAACCAAGCTGTTGTTTTAATAGGGCAATAAAAATGAATTATGGTTAAACGCCTTGTAGCTCTGAGCTTCTGGATGGAATCCCCAGTCTGGAGAAATACGTAAGAGGGGTTTTATATTTGTATGAGCTGCAATTGATCTCCTTGATGACATTCTCATTCATAGAAAGCATTTGATTTATGAGTTTAGGAAGAATTGCATCCAGCACATCTAGATATTATTGCATTGCTGCATAAGAAGCCCTTACACTCTAGCAATGTGATGTGCTGTGTACTACACTATACAATATATACACACATATACATATATATATACATATAGAACATTCGAGATCATGCAGCTCTGCTGGGGGGGGAGGGGAGATGTGTCCATACTATATACTTGTAGGAGTGAGCACATTCATTAATTCCCATTATACATTATTTTCTCTTTCAGATGATTCAAGGATGTTGTCAGAAATGATAATATGTTCCAACAAGAAGTTATGCATTTTTTTAAACTTTTTTTTATTCTGTTATCAGTCAATTGCAAATTCATAAATGTATTTTTTAGTTGTTGTTTTTTTTTCATCTTTGGGTATTATATTGAATGCAAAATTAACCAATCCATGGGGAAAAAAACAACTGACCTACATTTTGTCTTTTTTTTAATAAAAAATAAAGTCAAACAAAAATATATATATATCTCATATAGATTTCTAATAAATATCTTGTTATATACAAACATTCCTAATGGTTTGCAAATTATTCATTCTGTGTGCTTTTTTTTCTCTTTGAATTGCTTTCTATTGACATGGAAAAAAAATAAAATACAGCAATGATTTATGGTGTTAGAAAAAAAATCATAAAGAAAAGAACCTGTGGGATATAATTATTTATTCTACCAAAAATAGTTGTATGACAAGGATGTAATACAAAAATAAAAAAAGAAAGTGAGAATATAATTACATATAGTCACTTTCTTCTAGAGGCCTCACTTATTGCTTTTAATGGGTTAAACAGAAACGAAAATGGAGAATCATGAAATGGGTTTAGATGCAAATAATAAAAACAGATTTGAGGGTCAGAAAAATTAACCATTTCGCCTCTGTTGATGGATTCAGTAGTTGAGATGCTGCAAGTCAATTGTGGTAAATGTGTCTGTGAAAAAATCAAAACTATCTGCAGATAAATCTACAGGGCTGTCCAGAGATCCTGGTAAACTAGGGGACACGGTATCTGAGAGCTGGAGGCAAGAATCTGAGGAGAAGACATTGAAGTCTGATAGAGAAGCCACATCTAGGGCCTCGTCAGGGCTATCATTGTGGAGTCCAGCAGCTGCAGAGTCCTGGCCCATTGTTGATAAGCAGTTCTGAACAGTGGGTGACTGGTGCTGCTGGAAATGTCTAAGATTTTTGTCATTGCTGGATAATGGAGAAACTGGGAAAGTTTGAGGATCCCCATTGTGTGCATTCTGCTGCTGGAAAGTGTATCCATCCCTCTCCAGTAAAGCCCCAGAGACATTGTTGAGAGCTTGCTCAAACAGAGCCTTCTCCTTATCTCCACCATCAACCTTCTCAGAGTCCTCCAAACTTTTACACTTCCCTTCCCCATTTTGATTCTCCTTACACTGGGTCTGTCTCTTGTGCTTCATTCTTCGATTCTGGAACCAAACTTTAACTTGTCTCTCGGTTAAATCCAACAAAGCAGCGATCTCCACCCTCCTGGGTCTGCAGAGATACTTGTTGAAGTGGAATTCTTTCTCCAGTTCCAGCAGTTGTGTATTGGTATAAGCTGTCCTTAATCTTCTGGAGCCTCCACCACCAGCACTATTCTCCTGAATTTCAATGATTTCTGTAAAAATGCACAAAACAAACAACTTTCAAGTCATCCTCCATGAGCTCAGGGAAGAACTCTGCCACAAAATGGCCGACCTGTATTATACTCTACAAACTTTATTTTACATCTTTAAGTAGAATCAATAATTTTTTTTATACAGCCCATCACATTACTGTGCAGATCATTACTTATGATGGAGACACAAAAGACACTATAGAATACGTATGGAATGTTTGGGGCTTACAGTCTATTACAAAAGTTCTGTGAGTCTGTAAATATTTTGAATTAGAAGGTGTAAATATTACTAGTTAGATAATGGTTATAGTAAATAGAAGACTTGTCACTAACCTTTGTGGCTGAGGCAGGCTGCTGCTGCTGCTGTAGCTGGGGCACTGGTGGCTGGAGGGGCAGGGGGCTTCTTGGATGCCTTCTTCTCCTTCATCCAGGGGTACTCCGGGGGCAGGGATCCGGCTGCTGGCACAGGGCTGCTGCCACCATTGGGGCTGTGTTTGGGCCGGCTGTGGCGAGGGTGGCTGCCTGGATTCAGGCTGGGGATGGTCTGCTCGAAAGGAGGAGGAATAAGTGTCGAGTGTGAAAGCGCAGAGCTCTTGATTGATGAACTTTGAAATGTCTCAGCGACAGGGGGAAAGGATGTCAGGCACTCAGCAAGCGACGGCTGACTATTGATAAAGCCAATCTCTCGCTCAAATTCGTAATTCATGGCCCTCTGCTCCTGCGAAAAGTTCGCACAAACCGACGACGGCGAAAAAAAATCATAAAAATCCTGGATGTGTTTTTTTTTTTCTAATTCACTGATTACAGCCGTATGGGGACTGTGCTACTATTAAACTATTGAATTCATGGAGACAAGGTTGAAATTGGACCGAATTGGTTGTCACATGATTGCTCCTGTCCAATGACAATTTGGGGTTTAATCAAAAGAAGCCACTGTCTGTGTGATTGATCCAAAAAAAAAAAAAAAGAAGGCAAGAAGGAACGCCTCATTGTATGGCAGCTAGGCTTTTATTTACACATGATCCTCTATAGCACTGCCTCATATCTGCAGATATTATAGATGTCATATATGTGCATGTATGTGCTGCTCTGCTCTGCCCTGCTCTGCATTCACACACACTACATTGTCTCAGCCTGTCAGGGAGGAGGGTTACTCCACACACAACATTGAGGAGCCCAAATCTGACGCCTTAAGTCATTAACAAAGTAATCCATTAATCTTCAAAGTTTTGACACCAAAGAACCAAAGATTCTTGACTCATAAGAACTTACAACCAGGCACAAGATACATTTGTTAGGATGCACGGTACTCAGGACATCTTGTATATGCATATATATATATATATATATATATATATGTGTGTGTGTGTGTGTGTGCAAGTATATATATATATTAGTCAGCAGGAACGGGTTACATTTAAGGCTGCATTGTACCCCGGAAATCTTGTATATGCATATATAAGTGTATATGTGTAGATAGATAGATAGTTATAGGAACACTTAAGGCAGCACAGTACCCAGGGAAGTATATATACATATATATATATATATATATATATATATATATATATATATATATATATGTGAAATTACAACAAGGCACTAATTACACGGTATCTATCTATATATAACACACATATATATATATATATATATACATACACACATACACAAATATATGTATTCACTACTACAGTGATCAGATCAAATGGACCCTTTTGTCTTCAACACTTCCACATATAGGAATATAGAAAGCGTGTGGACAAGTCTTAATCTATGAGAACATTTTACAGCATTGCAAAATGGCTGCACATGACAATAGATATCCTCTCTCTCTATTGAGGTAATGTTTATGAATAGCCAGTACAAGGTGAGTGATTTCTTTCTACTACACTAGATTGTGGTCAGGATAGTCATCAGTGGAGAGGCTTGTGGTTTCATCAGTACTCATGATAATCTGATTAGGTCTGAAAAATATATTGTATACATACATAACACACACACATATATGCACATTTAATTGCAACTGCATGTCTAACATGCATATTAAAAACAAATATTTTTGCTACATACTTTTTAATATATATATATATATATATATATATATATATATATATATATATATATATATATATATATGGAGAGAGATGGCTATATCTTAGCTATAAATACTCAGATCCTTATTTTGTGATAGATTTCGTAATAAACAAGTAATTATAGTAATTATACTCTCCGGTCTCTGATTTACAGCAGTGATCAGGTAGTACTTGTACTATATACACATTCTTTTTCTCGATAAATTCATAAGAAAGATTTAAACTATACTAAATATAATATAAAGTAATGTTTTTAAGTCGCAGCTTGCAGGAGACTATGGGAACACAAGGCAGTAGTTAGATGGAAGGTTTTTAATTTTCTTGCTTTTATTCCAAACAAAGCTGGAAGGAAGTCTGTGTGTGATCAATCTTTCTTGCCAAATGGTTTGACAGCTTCTGGCCCTAAAGATCACATTTAAAGCTTCTTGTTTCTTCCAAGATCAAATGTTACTGGGAAAGAGGTTTCAGGAAGAAATGCAGCTAAAGAAGAGCTAGTAAGTTCTCCTTTCTTGGGATATATTCACATGGCAGGTATGGCACCTTTCCTTTGTCTTATGTCTAGGCAGCGTATCCATATAAACTGTGAATTAAAAAATTCTCTGGTTGGATGGATGATGTGTGCAGATGGAATGGAGCTTTGTTGCTCATGTGTGTGGGTGTGAGGATTTCTAAAATCCAAGCTCCCTTTCCCTATTACAGGAAACAAAGAATTTCACTTTGTCCACATTTAAAGTCCTTAAAATTAATTGTTAATATTATTATCCAACAAAATTCATCCAGATATAAACCAACGGTGATGTCTTTTATATCCATAGAGCAGGAACAAGACGCTTCATGTTAAGATTGTCCAGCAATGTACAATATGCCGACAACATATGGCAACCAGAAGCAGCATTAAAATAATACATCATGTCCTTCAATCCAACAGCCATGCCCTTGAGGACAATTATTAACACAAAAAGGGATTTATCCTGTACACCAGTGCCTTAGAAATAGTAGTATATATATATATATATATATATATATATATATATATATATATATATACTATGTATTAGTATAATATGTATTAGTTGTCGGGCTTTAAAAGCAAGCACAGGTAATTTGATACCTATGGCGCCTACCACTTATCCTGATTTATACCAGAATATGGTGTTCCTTATCTCTTCTTTTCCTTATCTTTCGCTTACAAGAGAATTTAGATATTTTCTTACATTAAGGATCCTATTTTGCAGATTTATGTATATGCTCTAGAAAATTCATTAGGAAAATAATAATAGGTTAGGGAAATTTTAAATACAAAATTTAAAGCAAACAAAGCAATTAAAATCATCATCATCATATTCTGGTAGTAGTAGGTTGTACTTTCAATTATTGCTGCCATAATGGTGATATGTGCCTGAAATATGTCTACTTAGGTATATATATATATATATACATATACATATACATGTGTATATATATATATATATATATATATATATATATATATATATATATATATATATATATATATATAAATGTGCACATATTTATATTTTATATGTATATCTATACATAATAGACATAGTTCTCGAGACAAAATATGCTTGAGTGCTCTCACACATTTGCCCACATCCTTTGATTTGTTTGATTTGGTATTTTGCCTTTTGTGTCTATCTCCTCTTTTATTTTGTTTTATCTAACAACAAAGCCACCCACATAAATGTCCATTACCAGGGAAGAGTGTAGGAGTAAAATGTGCATTTTCTTTCAATGAGCTCCACCAGAAGAGGCAGAGAGAAGAAATCATCCCGTGTGAACAGATGCCTGGGAGCTGATTCTGCAGATTGGAGCACAACATGGAGTAAGAAGCCCATCAGCACAAAGCTATTACCTACCGGACCTCCATTATCAGCCATCTTATCAATCATCTCTCCCTGGCTCTGTGCTACAAAAGAAGCTGCAGTTTCCTTCCCTACCTTCCAGGGCTGCTCCATTCAATTGCCTATTAACACTTCACACGGTATAAAATTAATAGATCATGCATATTTCTAGATATCTTTTGGATGGTTAACCCCTTGGTTCTTGTCTTGATTTTATGTTGCCACTTAATAAATATACGAATTCTGATATTTTATCTACCATTTTATTGCATCTTTAAAGAGAATTATTCTTTGTTACCATCGTTTCCTGTGCCATTATCCCATCCAACAAAAGGCCAATATCCAGACCTGAATGTCTCTTCTATGTATTATCCATAAATATGAGAGATGGGATAAATAGGATGTAAACACTTCGATATATTTGCAGAAAAATAAAATAATAAATTAACCAGAACTGATGCCCCAGCATACATACATGATTGACTTACAATTGCCATCATCCAGGCTCACCACCCTGTTTCTTATAGGATATTTGTCTAGCAAGTTAAAGGAAGTGCAATAATAATTTAACTCGTTTCCCTGTGGCATAAGAAATGTAGGAACAAATTCACATTTAAGAAGATATTTTCATTATAAAATTTGTTCTTATACCCTGTTTGATAAAAGTGTGGACTAAAATACAAAGATTGCTGCTCCAGGTAAGGTTCATAATAGACGACTATGCAAACAAGAAATAACAATAACAAAACTAAAAAAAAAAATGCAGAACAAAAATAACGTAAAAAAATATAAAATAAGGGAATTACTTGAATAGAAGTTAGAAAGAAAAAAAATAAAAAACAAATAGAATGTCAGTGATGTCCCCTCCACATATTGGTGTCCATTACAAATGTGTTAACTTGGGGGCTTCCTGAATTCTTCCCTGAGAGCTATGATGAGAAGATAATTCTGTATATGTAGGGTGGGTGTCACAAGGTCCATGGTGGTGACTACTATTCATGGGTCCTGGTCCATTGTAGTCCATGTTGGAAGAGGAATGAGTCAGGTGAGATAGACCAAACATAGAGGGCCCTGAATTTGGCATGGATTCCACATAATTGCTCCCTACATAGACGGGGCTTCCCTGTACATGAGGATTGCCATAAGCACCACTTCCCTGGAGGGGATGAGGGTCATATTCTGGGGTGACAGCAGCAGTTCCTGTGTATCTCTTCTGATGAGGGGGGCAGCTGTTATGATGAGGGCTGGGGTATGGGGCAGGCACACCATAAGAGTTTGGATGGGGTTTGTTAAAACCAGGGGGAGACTGAGGCTCATATGGGACACTGTTTACCAGAGAATGCATAGAGTTCAGATACCCCCCAACAGCTGGAGGTGGCACAGGGCTCCTGCAGGGTGAGGGGCCCCCTGATGACGTCATCATGGATTTCCCTTTCTGATCCTTTTTGTATTTCATGCGTCGGTTCTGGAACCAGATCTTGATTTGCCTCTCTGTGAGGTTGAGCAAGTTTGCCATCTCCACCCTCCTAGGTCTGCACAGGTATCTGTTAAAGTGGAACTCCTTTTCCAGTTCTACCAGCTGGGCGCTGGTATAGGCGGTGCGGGCCCTCTTGGAAGAAGATTGCCCGGGGGGACTTTTGTCACCAGCACAACTCTCACCTGCAGGGACCATCAAATAAAGCATGAGAAGATAAACTAACAACTGGTTCAATGATCACCCACAGAGAAGAAGTAAGCAAAGTTATGCACAGACACCAAAGGACTTCATGTAATGTTACTGAATCTAATGCTTTAGCAGATTGCCATTACAGCTGCTAAAGCTATTATAAACCAGCTCTCCCAGGCTTCTGAATGGCAAAGTCCATCACAAATTATTCCTAGGGGTAGGAAGAAACCAACTTAAGCAGCTACCCTTTAGATATACCAATGGCAACTGTGCCATTCAGGATCCAAGACAAGCTGGCTGGGGGCTGTGGAATCGATCAATTTAAAATCAATTTATTATAATGTTTGATACCTTGTACAGACATTGATGCAAAAATAAAAATATATTAAATAAAATTTATTTTTATTTATTTAATTTAAATTACGTTTAGTTTTTGTGTTTTGGAAATTAGACAGGATAGAAAAATATTTTTTATTGTATTGTGTTATAATAATACAATTCGACTTTGTCTATTATGATTATTATTGTTCTTGTGATTATTAATAATAATAGTAATGATTGCCATAAAACTACCACCACTACAGTAAAATAAAGCATGAAGCTGACCCTCTGCTCTGCTGTGTATAAGACCACATGTGTGAATAAGATGGCTCCTCTCCCTGTGTATCAGGCAACCCAAGAAGCCAGATGGTAATGATAAGGGAGCAGGTCTGCCAAGTCACTAGGATGTTATGGTTACAGACACAACATGATGCATTTAAATGCTGTTGTGAAATATAGAGAGAAAATCCTCCTCCCAGCTACTAACACCTGCACAAACCTTCAATAGTCACAAAATTATCCAACCTAGCAATTCAGCAAGGGGGTGAGAGAACAATCCACAGATCTACACATCTACAAAGCTCTATTAACCCTAAAGTCATCCAATAACATGAGTAATGAAAAGAACAGATTTCTTGCTTTGTCACTCCCTAGAAGGTTGGCTGTGCTGCAGCCTAGCAGAGAGGCTACTGCGCATGTGCACTCGGAAGTATCCAGGAGCAGAGAGGAAGCAGGAGGGGGACAGGGGGCGGATGAGAACATGGAAATAAACAGGGAGAGACATTGGGAGACACTGCAGCCTTTAGGTATTTTCTATATCCATCCTGCATGCATTACCTAACTCCAAGGACTTGTCATGTGTAATTCTCCAAACTGCAGTCATGACATGAACTGAGCTGTCAGCAAATCAACATAAAGGAGCACTCAATAAATCACAGAAATGCTGCTTCACTATATTACATGAGATCTAATTACAACCAATAATTCTATCAAAAATTAATTGTCATTAGTACAGCTGCTATATGTCTGACAGCAGAGTGTCTCTATCTCAGCTCTGATCACATTGCCAGGGAATCAGGAAACTGCAACTCTTTTCTACCGAGAAGTTTAGTGCAAAAGTTACAAATCTCCTTACACCTTCAATCCCCGACACCCCTTTACTTTGTAGACAAAGGTACTGGGATAACATTTCTGTTTACTTACCAGTGAGTTAAAATAACATTTTATTGTAAGTAAACAAGAGAACAGCAACCCCTATTATTTACCCATAAAACGATATTTAATCTTAACATATTCGTGTGGGGAGAAATAATAATAACTGATGAATATTATTGTAGTATAAATCACATATATACACGTATGGATAACTATTTACTAAATATTATAACAGTATGAATGCTAATTGTTTTATCTTCTTAAGGTTATTATTTACTATTGTCATATATATAATATACAGATATGTGACATGCAACTATACTATTATATTTTCAGGATAGATAGATAGATAGATAGATAGATAGATAGATAGATAGATAGATAGATAGATAGATAGATAGATAAATCATGTATGTGAAGACACTGTAGATCTACATATTAGAGAGGACTCTGTGTAAGTAGGTAGGTGGGTAGATAATAGTATAAAGATTTGATGAAAGCGTTATTGGAGATTGTTAACATTTAGGACAGTAGCTTCTAGGCTAACACTGAGCAGTTGTGTAAGCTGTGCCCCGGGTATGGGTGCAGGTGGCAGTGCAGGTGGATGTGCCCAAGGTATAGGTGCAGGAGGCTGTGCCCCAGGTATGAGTGCAGGAGGCTGTGCTGCAGGTATGAGTGCAGGAGGCTGTGCTGCAGGTATGAGTGCAGGAGGCTGTGCTGCAGCTATGAGTGCAGGAGGCTGTGCCCCAGGAATGAGTGCAGATGGATGTGCCCCAGGTATGAGTGCAGGTGGATGTGCCCCAGGTATGAGTGCAGATGGATGTGCCCCAGGTATGATTGCAGGAGGCTGTGCCCCAGGTATGAGTGCAGGTGGATGTGCCCCAGGTATGAGTGCAGGAGGCTGTGCCCCAGGAATGAGTGCAGATGGATGTGCCCCAGGTATGAGTGCAGGTGGATGTGCCCCAGGTATGAGTGCAGGTGGATGTGCCCCAGGTATGAGTGCAGGAGGCTGTGCCCCAGGCATGAGTGCAGGAGGCTGTGCCCCAGGCATGAGTGCAGGAGGCTGTGCCCCAGGCATGAGTGCAGGAGGCTGTGCCCCAGGAATGAGTGCAGGTGGATGTGCCCCAGGTGTGGGTGCAGGTATTTATTTCGTAGGTATAGGTGCAAGAGAATGTGCCCCAGGTATGGGTGCAGGGGTCTGTGTCCCAGGTGTGAGTGCAGGAGGCTGTGCCCCAGGTGTGAGTGCAGCATGCTGTGCACTAATTAAGAGTGCAGGAGGCTGTATCCCAGGTATGGGTGTATGTGGCTGTTCCCCAGCCATGGGTGCAGGTGGCTGTTCCTCAAGTATGAGTGCAGGTGGCTGTTACCTAGGTATGGTGAAGGTGGCTGTGAATCAGGTATGGTACAGGTGGCTATGACCCAGGTACGAGTGCAGGTGACTGTGACCTAGGTGTGAGTGCAGGTGTTTGTACCCCAGGTATGGGTGGAGGGGATGTGCCCCAGATATGGGTGCAGGAGGCTGTGCCCCAGATATGGGTGCAGGAAGATGTGCCCAATGTATAGGTGCAGAAGGCTGTGTCACAGTTGTGAATGGAGGAGACTGTGCCCCTGTGTGTACATTAAGTATAGGTGCAGAATGTTGTGTCCCAGGTATGGGTGCAGGAGGCTGTGCCAACGTAAAGGGGCAGGAGGCCCTGTCCCAGTTGTGGGTGCAGAGAAATGTGCCCCAAGCGTTAGTGCAAGAGGCTGTGTTCAGCTGTGTGTACAGGAGTATGTGCCCCATATGTGCCCCAGGTATGGGTGCAGGATGCTGGGCCCCAGGTGTGGATACATAGGCAGTGCCCCAGGTATGAGTGCGGGTGTGAGTGCAGGCTGTGCCACTGGCTGTTCCCTGGGTGTGAGTGCTGGAGGCCGTACCCCAGGTAGGGGTGCAGGAGGCTTTGCCCTAGGTATGGGAGCAGGAGGCTCTGCCCTAGGTGTGGGTGCAGGAGGCTGTGCCCTAGGTGTGGGTGCAGGAGGCTTTGCCCTAGTTATGGGTGTAGGAGGCTGTGCCCCAGGTATGGGTGCATGAGGCTTTGCCCTAGGTGTGAGTGCAGGAGGCTGTGCCCCAGGTATGGGTGCAGGAGGCTTTGCCCTGGGTGTGAGTGCAGGAGGCTGTGCCCTAGGTATGGGTGCAGGAGGCTGTGCCCCAGATATGGGTGCAGGAGGCTTTGCCCTAGGTGTGAATGCAGGAGGCTGTGCCCCAGGTATGGGTGCAGGAGGCTTTGCCCTAGGTATGGGTGCAGGAGGCTTTGCCCTAGGTGTGAATGCAGGAGGCTGTGCCCCAGGTATGGGTGCAGGAGGCTGTGCCCCAGGAGTCTGGAGACATTACCTGAGCTGGAGTTTCCTCCTCCTCCTCCTCCTGTAGCTGCTGCTGCTGTCGTCTTCTGCTTAGTGTTCTGCCGGGATTCTTTCATCCAGGGGAAGATCTGCTTGGACATGGTGGGTGAGGAGACACTGGTGGTCTTGGTGGTGGAGGCTGTGGCATGTTGCTCAGGTGGCGACACAGAGGGAGGTGTAGGCTGCTGCTGTTGCTGATCTGGGTTGGATTGGCTGCTGATGGCTCTCATACAACTCTCATTGATGTCTGTGGCCTTGTGATGTGGCACTGTACTGCCAGGTGACTGCAGGGAGCAGGCAGGGCGATGATAGTCACTTTCCAGGGGATATTGCTGCTGACTTGCATTATAAGTGAAACCATTTGCTCCTGGGTAGGGGTATCCACCATAGATCGCAGAGCTGTCGTAGTAGGTCGCTTTTTGCATTTCGTTGTTTCCCAATATTTATTTCACAAACTGACAGGGTCCTGACACCCGTAAAGAATAACATTGGCACCCTGAGTCACGTGGTGCTGCTCCTCCAATGGCCTCTGTGGTCAGACCTGTGGTGGGGAAGAAGCAAGTTACAGTCAGGAGATGGGAGAGATCCATCTTACTTACAATAGCTAAGTGACATGAAAGGCAGCAAGGAAAAAGTGCTCAGCAATATTGAGAAGTGTGTATTAAGATGATAGGACTGCTAACTAATTCACACTCAGCCAGAAATTACACTTCAATGCAGTGGGAATGACTACATCATAGGTCACAGTGTGCACAGCCCTCCCCTCCCCTCCAAAACACACACACACTATTACATATGTAAGCCTGCTCCCTGCCCTGGACACACACAGACAATACAATACATATATGTATCTATATATACACTTGTGTCATCTCAATGCAGGAGACACATATATAGACATGTATGTATCTACACATACATATAAATATATCTAGACCTCATTAAATTATACATAGAAGTACACAGTACAGTATTTATATCTAGAGTATTTATATATATATATTTACAGTACATATGTGTGTGTCCTAAACACGGACACATGTAGGTCTAAATAAATAAATACATATAATAAATACAATACATATAAAGGTAAACGTCTGTGTAATAATCCTCATACAAAACCTCTCTATATATCTATATCTAAATATACACACAAGTTACTCCGTATTCTAAATACAGGGGACACAAACATAAACATATGGGGGGCCTAAATACTTCTATCTATTTACATACAAATGTGAATATATATTACTTAAAGGCATTAAATGTTTTAAATTCTATGTCACAGATATAAATAGACATTTCTATAAATATATATTCTACTATATCTAGATTAGAAGAAAGAAAATTATACCTTATTTGACAAGCAAATGTGCATTTTCCACACATACTCCTACATTAATATACATTATTAAACATACACCACCGTGATATTTAATACAAATAACACTAATAGAAAGACAATTTTCTATACAGATTATAATCAAAACATGAAATGACACCCAACCCTATGTAGATGCTCACCTACACTTATATAGTCCTCTGTGCCCCTTCACACTGATCTATCTCATGTTAGAATGATAACCTTAGCTCTAGGGCCGCATTGTAAATCACAAGTTATTGTTCACACAGAGGAGAGTATTGACTCAGTAAACACTCGTTTATCAAGGAATAGATATCGCCTCCTAAGCACAGGCCTGCGCAGCAATATCTAACCTGCAACCAAAGCAAATTAGCCCCTAGTAATTATCTACAAATCATGGAAGGATGAGAATATCATTGATAACATTGATAATAGCAATAATCATCTATTAATAGACTGCATGCAGAATATTAACTGTTATTGCCAATTGACACAATATTTCCATTATTACAATATGCTACAATAACTTATAAGTAGAACTAAATGCAGAAACGAAGAACTTCCCAGTGTGGACTTTTCCACCACAATATCTTATATTAATATAAAAGACTATATGATGTTTTGCAAAGTTTTGACATCAGAAAAGATTAAAAAATATAATAATAAACAAACAACATAAAAAGTCAGTTGCCTTGTAATGTGATTAGTCCTCACATGAAATGTATACAATTCTACCTGTTAAAACATGATGGATCTGAAAAAACACCAGGAACCAGAAAGACCAGCAGCGTTCATCTCCATGACCACGGCATGAACTTTCTGTGTAGCCCCTAACGATAATAGGTTCTGTCTCTGCAACTGCTCTGTAATTTGATGTATGGGGGTCATTTGGCTAGCGAGAGAGTAGATGATGGAAACACAAGCCATAAAATACTTCTAGGATCCTGTCTTTTCTTTTGTTAAATCTTCATGTTTACCTATCTGCAAAATAACTATTTAAACTTAGCTACAACACAAAAGGCAAAGCATTGAAAATGCCCTGGAAAGCAAACAGCAACTTATATAGAAATCTTAAAAAGCTACATTTCTAAAGCTTAAAAAGCTTACAATAAAAAAATATATAAATATATGTATGTGTGTATATATATATATATATATATATATATATATATATATATATATATATATTAGTGAAATAAAATGTCAATTTTAAAAACGTTCAAAAGATGGATATAAATAGATATAAAGACATATATTTATTTATATATATATATATATATATATATATATATATATATATATATATATATATATATAAATAATTTTATTATAATAGGATCAACTTAAGTCCATCAAAAACAAAACCTAACTAACATTTCTGCTATTCTTTATACAAATTAAGTAATGGTTGTATTATAGCAATATCTTTCCCTTATGCCTCCTTTCTCTAGGCTTCATGGACTTTTACCGCTGCTACAAACCTCCCAAGGAAAATGAAATATTTGATATGAAATATAAGTAAAACAATTAGATTATATATTTTTATATAATTTATATTACGCTTTTATTAACTCCTTATGGCCATGAGCTGGAATGTAAATCAAATCTTCTACTAATGGTAGAACAATAATTGTGTAAAGTCAACAACATAGATTTACTACTACTGGGCCGGTGATATCCCATGTAAAGTATCTTTAGAAAGTGCTCTACAAAATGTTAAATATTAATAACAGAATGTAGAATGTTACATTAAATTATAATATTTGGAAACTGTCAATATTTTAAAACTTGCATCAAAAAAACAAAAGCTCTCTCTTTGTAATGTAATGGTGTTGAGGCAAGGCTGGAGGATGATCAGTATTAAAGTTCTCCACATGGAGATGAAATATAAAATGTTAGTGGATTAATAACAAAAGAAAGAAGTAATCTCTGAGATCCAGTGGTCAGATATGGCAAGGAGCTGTGGAGACGAGAAGAGAGGCTGTATTAGCAAACTATACGTATCAGTCATTTCTTGAAAGGAAGCTTGAGCTTGTGAACTCTTCTTGAACCGAGATTTAAGACTATGGTCATAAATCACTGGGACATAAACTCCACCATTCACAAGTGATAGAGGATTTCTGGACGTCTTACCTTGGATTCTGACGACTGATGCAGAACACAACAGACTTCTCCTCCAGTTCGGGCTCCAGAACCAGCAGATTTGGGTCCCCCCACACCCTTCTTATGTCCTGGGCATCATGAAGGGGGCAAGGATAGCACATGCAGCACCTCTCCTTGTTCTATCACCTACAAGCACCAGGATGAGGACAAGCCTTCAGGAAACCTCAACAAGAAATGTCTGCCAAAAAAACTGGACAACCCCTAAGGTTACATATGGGCGACCCCGGTCACCAAGATAAGAGCTATCAACTCACAGGGCTAGTTCCACAGACACAAAAATGGTATGTTTCTTACTAATATTGCCTGCTGAATGATGCTAGATTCCAGGGAGAATATTCATCTGGGAACAGGGATGTGTGGGGGGAGAAAAAAAAGGAGAAAGACATTTAAAGTCTAGGGAGATGGGGTAGACATGGAAAGAAAAATAAAATAACATGAAAAAATGGAGGGAGGAGTATCCAGGACCCTGTGAAAGGAGGAGGCTCTGGGGTTCTGGAAAATTATGCTAATGATGAACACAGCCTCTGTGCAACATGGGATCCAGTGCTCTCTCATTAATTCTCTAATTTATCGCAACAATGTATCTGTAAAACATGGAGAGGCTGAGCCTCATCCTGAATATTCACAAAGGAGCTCTGCACATAGATAGGGCTGGTACATTATAAGTCTGAACTAAAACTGACCTAACACAGAACCATCAAATTCACAAGAAATCCTTGCAAAACCCTGTGATACATGAATAAAGATTTGTACACTTAGAGGCAATATCCATATAGAAACATGACCCCTTTCCAGGCACAATCCCCTATTAGTTTTCAGTAGGGATTAGCCTTCTGAGAAATGATTTGGCCAAAACCAGGTGTTAAAAAAATCTAAGATGAATGTTTCAGGCTATTGTGACCAAGAAGAATAATACAGAAGAGGATAAGGCATCATAGACATAAAGGACTATAAGACCGGGTGGCCTCTTCTGCATACCAATGCTTTTTTTGTCATTTATGGGCAGACAAGATTTATGGCACCATGCACCATGGCATTAAAACCTAGAAACACTTGCTCCTCATGGCACATTGCAATGGCAGCACATGAAAGGAGGCAGCGTAGGAGGAGAAGGGTGGAAGAAATCCACTACTAGGCATTTCCATTGAATCCAGGGCTCTGATGAAAGCCACTTTGGTCAATCATTCACCCCACTACATCTTAAATTGCTGATCCCAGCTTCTGCCAGGATAATAACACTCCAAGCCCAAGCCTGGACATCCTACACCTTATATTCCTAATGGCTTCCAGACTGGAATCAGCTAAATCACTCCTAACCCTAAACATCAGGGCAATAAATTATAGATCCATAGCAGGGAGATGCTGCCTCCACCAGGTACAGTCTTCTGTGTCTTCTTATACTAGAGGCTCTCTATAAAGTGATGCTTGATTATTGCCTATGAGATTTATGGTATCTGCTTCAATGTGGCAATGCATGTATTTATTTCGGGCTGTATATCTCCAATTTAGATGAACAGATGCTTGTAAAGTGTTATGTGCACAATAAAATCTTACTACCTAGTGCGCCTGGTTTTATTGTATACAATGTGATGGGAAAAAAAATATGACAATCAGGATTATTATATGGACATCAATGCTGTCTATAGAGTGATGCTAAAACACATCGGTAATGGCAGATGATGACAATACCAAGTGCAAACAATGGCAATAAACTGTGTATTATTATTTTATTATTACTATTACTACAGTAGTAGCAGTAGAAATAATAATACTATGATATTATTATGTTAAATGCATTTTAAATTAATTACAAGAAGAATTTTGTATCTAAATGAAAATATTGAAATTCACCCGATTTTTTTCTTTCATTCATTGGGGAAGGACAACATGCGATAATAAAAATATATCTATTTACAGCTATTATAATGGGTTGTATTTGCATCTAAAATTACATAAAACATGTCTATTATATATATTTAATTAATACATTATATATATATATATATATATATATATATATATATATATATATATATATATATATATATATACAATTTCTAAGCTAAAATATGAAAATAAAGTTTGCTAACATATTTATACATAAAAGCATAATATAGAAATAAATAAGTACATTAAAGCATAATATAGAAATATATGTATAGAAGCATAAGCAATAAATAAATACATGTATTCATAAAATATAAATATATGCATAGAAGCGTAATTTATAAATAACTACACTAAATCTTTATTTAAATAATAATAAAATCAAAATATAGAATTTTTTTTTTGTCATTTTTTTCCCCTATGAGCGGCCACCGTCTGTGAGGTATAATTGTACAGCATTTTGGGACGTCATCTTATCAAGCTCTTCTGCCCCAATTCGCCAGCTACATAAATCAAATCTCAACACTGTGACCTTTCCTCAAGCGCCACTCATTAGTGCATGGACTCCATATCCTCCCTCTCCCTATGTATTTATATGTTGCTTTGTACAAATTGTAACATGCCAATACTCATATCTATAGGATATGAAAAATAAGCACTCCAGCCCCCAGCTGATAATGTAAGGCGGCCTCTTACATTACAGAGATGAGGCATTGGGAAGTATCCAGATAGGTTATCACAAGACAGGGCATTATAAAATAATAATAACAAAAAATCATTGCCAAATAAAATGACCAATAGTAACCATAAGAGACACTGAAACAACCTCCAGCGGCCACAAATCAGCACTAAAATAAACAGCAATTGACTAAAACTGCAGAAGCCCCATCAGCTTGTATTTATGAGCCCAGTTGGCAGTGGAAAGGGCTTTAGATTTTTATTGCATGTTCTTTATCTGAATTCAACTCCTCCAAAAATATACTACAGGCAAGAACAGATAGAAAAATAATAGACTCAATATAGACAACATACAGTAACACTGTGATCATTCACACATCCAAATGAAGCATAAGAAATACTAGGAATTTACACATCACTCTGAAGATGTTTTAAAATACAAAAACCTGGAGATGAATAATCGCTACTAAACCCTAACACTGACCTTTGCCTTGGTGAACAATAACTCACACCATTCCAGAACAATCAACGGATATAACTTAGATCCATCCTTTTAGCCCTATCAGCTTTGCAATGGGGTGTCCTTGATGGTGGGATCAGGGCTGATTACAATAAGGAGAACCTCTTCCTGGAGAGATACAGGAGAAGCCTGGCTGGATCTTAGCTCCAAATGCTACAGAAATGTTTTGTAATGCTCACGTGGTTCCTTTCATTTCTAATAGGAGATGGCGGAGGAACCAGACCTTCTGGATCCAGTATCTCCCAACCTCAACTAGAAACAAGCCCAAACCTTTCAACCCCTCCCTACAGTATTCCCAATCTGCTGTGGAATTGTGCCACAATCTGTGATGTAGACCTGCACACCCCATAATTGCTACAATAGGTACTGTAGGTAACCAACTTACATACAGGAGTAGATGGGTCCAGGGAGTGGGAGTCTTGTTGACGGATTCCCAAGCTCAGCAGATATGAACCATTAGAGCCCCATTGAGGAGAGCTTGCTCTACACCCACACATGACACATGTCCCACTGTAGAAACTAAAAGGCCTTTAATTACCTGACAAATGCAAAACGGGTCTCTCCTTCAAGTAGGGTTTTGTTCACACTATCATGTATGTGCTTGAATGTAATAATGAGAAGCCTCTGAAATGTCTGGAGTCTTGAGTCAACTACAGCACAATGTTCTCTTACGTATTTCCTAGACCAGTAGTTGACTTGCCACAAAATTATAGGGTTCTTTTCATCAACTTCTGCAAATGACTCTCTTGGTCATTCACTTTGGCTCACCAAACTACTATTACTGGAAGGATGGGTAAGTAGGTATGTAGATAGATAGATAGATAGATAGATAGATAGATAGATAGATAGATAGATAGATAGAATATAGATTATAGGTATAGATGATAGATAGATAGATAGATAGATAGATAGATAGATAGATAGATAGATATTATGATAGATAGATAAATAGAATATAAATTATAGGTATAGATGATAGATAGATAGATAGATAGATAGATAGATAGATAGATAGATAGATAGATAGATAGAGAGATAGAGAGATAGATAAGTATTATGATATAAAATTAAAATATTGATATGCATAGATGATGGATAAATAGATAGATAGACTTATAATGGATATATTAGATAAGATGCGATAGATAGATAGATAGATAGATAGATAGATAGATAGATAGATAGATAGATAGATAGATGAAATTATAGAAACATATCTAGATAAACACCCTAACTATCTCAGATCAGATACTTACAAATATAGAAACACACACACACACACACACACACACACACACACACACACACACACACACACACACACACACACACACACACACACACACACACACACACACACACACACACACACACACACACATGTTCTCCAGAAAGCAGAACTCCTAAAGACCATGTCATAATATCTGTGGTAAGAGAACAATCCCAAATCCATGAGAGCGAATATAACTGATTTTCTGGCCCAGGCCTGTCATTTTGGAGCTAGTTAATGAATATCTTGGATATAAAGGATCAGAGAACAAAAAAATAGCCTTCTGGCAGGAAAGGGGCACAGAATTAATGGATAAATGGTGAGTTTGTTGAGAACCTCAGCAGTAGAGACAAAGATGAGTGGCTGAGCTTTCCCTGGACCCGATCATGTGAAAAACACTTTAGTATTGGATGTTCCATGAAAGGGGAGACAATCCTTCTTTTTGGAGTTGGAGATGACTTTAGTGTCTGTGAAACATACACCAGCTCACCTCATATATCTCTCTGTCTTCCAGAAATCGAAGATGGAAGCAGGTTTACTGGAATCGGCTGGGGATAAATCAATGTTCCTGGATGGACTCACAGTGGATCATATTCATTCTGCCTTTACTTTGGGGAATTCTGGATTAAGACTTGGATTCAGTGTCCTACAGACTTTATAAACTTACTTGCAACATTGAGGATTTAAGGGTGGTCAACCTATTTATCCATTCTCAAGTTTTGATCACTGTGTATTTGTACATAGAGGTTGGTATGTGGGATACTACAGAGGGAAATACATTCTGTTACTAAAACTCAGGATTAGATGATTTATGTTATTTTGCTTTACAGGGAGAAGTGCAAATCCATGCAACCCTACAGAGCACGAGGGTGACCACGCCATGCTACACAATGGAGCCTTTCTCTGATCCTGGGATGGAGAGGGTGGTGGGAGAAGTTATATGAGTGAGGGGGTGAAACTGCAAACTTTAACATCATGCCAATAAATATTGCATAATCTGAGCCAGAATGTGACTTTGATTTAATATGACAAATGTATATTAACATGCAGATAAACGTGTAGATAGGTAGATATTATTGTCTATTATCTATTTATTAATGATCTATCTATATGATGTATCTCTCTTTCTCTATTACTATCTATCTGTCTATTCTATCTCTCTATGTATATACTCTATCTATCAATTTATCTATTGATATATTTAATTTCTTTTAGCTGGTATCTCAATTGATTTTGTCATAAGAGATTAGCTTTGTCATAGCTGAGTATATCATACTATAATATACTACAATAAAGTCGTACTTTAGGAAAAGTGGACAAATGTATGACTTCATTGTAAGTTTCCTTAAATTTATAGCTGGCGATTAGTGGGACAGGTGTGAACAAAGAGAAAGAATAAACATGTCAGCGGGGCACTTACTGCTGCGTGTGAAGGAGATTTTATTACTGCTTTAAATATCATTAAGAAAAGAAAACAACACATTTGGCTAGTAAAAGTGCAAAGGCAAAAATGTGTTCTTAAAGCAAAATGACATCACATGGACTGTGGTCCCTGCATGAAATAGTCAAATGTGCAGTAAATGGCTTTAAGGTTTCACTAACATAAGCTTTGTCCCAAACAAACTAACATCATGCAAATGCAATATTTCCCAGAACACAGAAAACACATCTGCACCAAGCAGCTTCAGGAAACTTCCTATTTGGATGTCAACTTGAGAATGGCAAATAAATCATCAAGCTCAACCCTTTGTCCTGTTGAATTGCTGGAAAAAAAGCTTCACATGCCCAAAGCCTCCTTAAATATCACTATTTCTGTTTGACTACCTGCAAAGACTTTTTGTTATTCAAAACCCAAGGAATTATAAAACATACCAGCATAACAGGAGGGTGGGAGGAAGATAGATAGATAGATAGATAGATAGATAGATAGATAGATAGATAGATAGATTCAAGATAACACATCGATATATATTTAGAGTCAAGAAAACAGATTGAGATAGACAGACAGACATACAGACAGATAGATAGATAGATAGATAGATAGATAGATAGATTAGATTAGATAGATAGATAGATAGATAGATAGATAGATAGATAGATAGATAGATAGATAGATACTAATTAAATAATCCTTTCACAAGCATCTTAATAATTTTAACTATTTATCAGATACTACATCAGGACAAGACTACTAATGTTCTAAGCCTGAGATGTCAGAATGATAATCCCTTCTCCTTCAGCCCTGCAGCCATATCAGGCAGTTTTTTTTTATACTTTTTGTCAGATGAATATACACAACTTTGTACTGAAATGACCTTACAGGCATTTCCATCATTGGAGTAGTGTACTTTTAAAAACTAATTTCATAGTTCACTCCTATCTCATATCCCGATCTCACTCTCATTCTCTCTCACACAGACACAGGCATCTGTCCATCTCTCATCCATCTCACCTATTCATATTTCTGTTCCCCTATCTAGCTCTAGCTCACTTTTTCTAAGTTTCCCTATAGCTGTGTCATCTATCTATAATCTATATGTATTTATCTATTATCATATCTGTTTGTCTATTATTTAAATATATAAATTCTCTTAAAAACTTATTGAAACTTATTGATCTTAGTACAGATACAACATGCATGTATATCTGTGTTTATTCCTTTTTTCCAATAATGATGTACCTATTGATCTATATACTTTCCTCTCATTCCTATGTATATGGAACAAGGTATAAAGATATCACGCTGTATGGCACAAGTAGTAAAAATATGTTTAAAAATGGTAGAAAACTAAAGGAATCAACCCAAAATACAGTTGAAGTCTCAATAAACACCCCTCTTCACAAGTCAAAGTCTTGCTTCCTACACTTTTATCTATTGGTGACACTATATATTAATGAATTTCCTTTAACAAACGAACATATTTCCATCCAGATAATGCCGCATTGTGTCGCAAACACCTTTTTCCCTTCAAGGAAACAGATGAAATGACATTGACAGCTGTCAATCATGTCACTGGAGGTGTGCACTTCTTTTAGCATTCAGAGCCATATCTGCCATAAAACCCATTTAATTGCAATGACACTGCCATTATTCTCTCCCTATGGCTTTCTGCTACCATAATGCCTTAATTTCATACATAAAATGTTCAGATTAATGAGACATGAAGATGGATTGTGAGAGTCGCTAATTCAGTGCTAGGGTGGCCTTCTACTTGTGTAAACCTCTAGTAATGACACTTATATACAGTGCTGTGTGATAATGAAGAGAACATATTCTTACAATATGCTACCAAAAAATGTGGACTCCAACATCAACTCCTATGAAGTATTTTTACTCCCATATGTAAAATAATTCTGTTATTTACTCCCATTCATTCTTTGCTACGCAGATTTGGGTACTTGTACAGAGTTTTTTTTTTTATTGCAGTCACTAGTTGAAGGCAAAAGATGAAGTACTTTTCCCATTTCCTAGCATTGGAAAGCACTCGGAAGCCTTCTGTACTATCCCTTAGCTTATCTTCCGTTGTGCTTACTGTTCACACTACTGTGGGGATTCCCATGTCTAGTTTCCGCTTTACCATAATACCATAAAAGTAAAACACGGAAATTGAACGGATCCGTTTTAAATCCCATTTAAATCAATGTCAATTTAGCATCCGTTATCACCAGTTGTATAGTGATCCGTTACTCTTCCGTTTTTTTGTCACAGAAAAAATGACGGAGCTTGCAGTATAAATAAAACCTGATTCACAATGGATGGTGCCAAATTGACAATAACATTAAATCATTTTTACATTGAAGTCAATGGGGACGGATAGTAAATGTCAGTTTTTACATTTTTTTAGTTGAAAGAAATGGAGTGTGAATTTTAGCATTCTTTATGTCTGCTGTTAAAAATAACGGAACTTTGCAACGGACACCTTGAACGGTCGTGTGAACTATTGTGAATGCACAGCAAAAGTCCACAATATGCTCACAATATACTGACAATTGTCACCCTCCTTTGCACTGTTGCAGCCTGTTAGTCCATCATCTGTTGCTGGAATACAGATCCTAGCAGGCTGCAGTATGATCGGGCTTGCTGGGACCTGTAGTCTCAGAACAAGACCACAGGTATAAGTCTGTATTATTTGCAACCCAGCACTAGTTTCCATGTAATTAGTCATTACACACACAATTCACAACACTTTCCCTTCTTAATCCAAAAGCAAATTTTAGATTAGCACCCAGATTGTCTCCACATTTACACCAACAGATGAGTCCTGCTGACACAATTATAAGACTTTAACTTAAGATCTTATCTGAAGACGAAAACAAAGAGCAAAGTCATAGCCTCACCAATGGGTTATCGGAGAGTCCATGTAATTACACACTGTAGCTCCTTCTAGAAGGTGGAGGCAGCCTCAACTCATCTGAGTGTACTTTCCCTTGAAGATCAATGAGTAGTTGACTATTTGAGTCCTTGTTGTTGATTGCTGGGAATTTCTATCAGATATCCCCAGAATGGAGAAGCTACATGTGAAGTGTAATGTGAGAGCAATGGCTTTATGTGTAGTAAACTGTATGTGTGGGGCGAGTTGCTGGCAATATTTACATACTTGTGCTCAAGTGATCCAGTTATGAAAAGATCTGTGTGGAGAGGCAGGGCGGGGACAGGACAGGATTTACTTACATGGGTTACTGCCATGTACTAAGAGAAACTGAAAGAAGACATCCAGGGATACACATGCACTAACAGAAGGGAACATACTGGAAAATTCATTGGAAGAAGCTATGTAAAAGAAGGGAGGTATAAAAAGAGAAAATATTGTATAAGTCCTGGAATGGAGAGAGGTGGATGTAACCCATTTCAACATGAGAGAAAAAAAGTGAAGGAGACTTGGATAGAGAGGGTGGGGGAAAATATAGGATTGAAATTTAGAGAATGGAGAAGAAATGGAGATATGTAAAAAAAAAGATGATAGGGAGCCATAAAAATGAATCTAAACAGAAGACAGATAGATAGATAGATAGATAGATAGATAGATAGATAGATAGATAGATAGATAGATAGATAGATAGATAAAAACTCTGTAGCTAAATAATAACTAGATAATAGACAGACAGAAAGATAGATGACAGATAGATCGATAGATATATGAGAAAAACACTCTATAGCTAGATATACATGTAATGTAAACATACATAGATACATTATATTAATATCTAGATGATAGGTAGGGATAGATAGATAGATAGATAGATAGATAGGTAGATAGATGGATGGATAGATAGATACTAATTAAATAATCCTTTCATAATAAGATTGATATAGAAGAAAAAATACTCTATAACTAGATATACATGTAATACAAGCATGCATAGATACATGATATTAATATGTAGATTATATAGATAGATAGATAGATAGATAGATAGATAGATAGATAGATAGATAGATAGATAGATTTGAGAACATTAGGAGACCTGGGTAGGGAGAAAAATAGAGAGAAAAATAGAGAACAAGAGAAGAAAATAAAATAGTGAAGGAAATAGATAGGTTTGTAATGAAGAGAAAAAAAAGAGTGAATAAGATACAGGAAATAATAGAAAACAAAAAAAAGGGATGAACATATGAGAGGGATGTATATAGAGATGGGAAGGAGCCCTAATTATAGAATAAAGAAAGAGGAGATATTAAGGCCGACCAGATAGACAGACAGATAGATAGATAGATAGATAGATAGATAGATAGATAGATAGATAGATAGATAGATAGATAGATAGATAGATAGATAGATAGATAGATAGACAGCAAGCCAGGCCTATAATGGAAGATAAAGGGAGGGAATAAAAAATTAAAGAAAAGAAAAGAGGGAGAAAAAAAAATTAGGGAGGAAAGAAGGAGAGAGAACAAAGACAAAGGGATATGATAAAGGGAAGGAGGAGCCCGGGATATTATAAATACACCACTCAGTATAAAGCAAATATTCTATATTTTGTCCTCAAGGCCTGTAAGTCACTCCAGTTGAATAAATCCACATGTTTTCTATCTTGGCATAAGCAATGCTCTGGGATAGCACCTGGCTGCCATATTCCATTGTATCCAGCACCTTTTATTTTAGCACATTAATAATAGTGAGTGAAGCCCTGTCCCAATGTGTGCCATTCAGCTGAAAGAAAGCCAATGAGAGAGCCAGGGCAATAAAACTCTCCCCTAGAGCTACATACAGCCTTTGTCTGCTCTGCTATCTTATTTCTAAACACAATACCAATACAACATCGTTCATTTCAACTTATCTTACAAACTATTTCAAAAGCAAGATGTCAAATCTTAGGAATTTAGATCAATTAGCATCTGGATGCACCAGAGGCAAACCAGTGATCTGGGAAGATAGCCCTATTACTTCAAGGAACCTGGCTAATATTCCTGCCTGCAAATATGTGATGTAGCCAATATCTGCAAACAATATTACTAGTGTTAAGAATATAACATTTGCCCGGTTTGGAGAAAAAAAAGGGTAAAAAAGGGATGGTTCATTTTACAGGGAACTCCACTCTACACTAAAGGTCAAGGGTTTGAGGGTCAGCTTGCATCTTTCAAAAAAAAAAAAAAAAACTCAATAGACAGAAACCGTGTCCTCTGAGTGAACCCTGGTTGCCTTAGCAAAGGGCAGACTATGTGACAGGCCAAAGAACAAACAATAAATGGAAGGGTTAAAAGGCTAGGGATGAAAAAATAATTATATATATATATATATATATATATATATATATATATATATATATATATATCACAGCAATAATAATAGCACGCACTATTTAAGTGTACAATGTATAAAAATCCCTATACAGAACATCCTACACATAGGTACCTCATAGGGATGAAACTGTGCGGATCTATCCAGCCTCCAATCTCATAAGGAATATGTTTAATACGTTGATAAAATTTCCATCCATCAGAAATGGCTCCATTTTCCATAGAAATGCCATGGCTTCTGCTTGGATTTACTTTTCCAACATGTAATCCTTTAGGGAAGTCTGGTGAGGTACAAATAAGGTCATTATAAAGTCAGCATTTTATAGTATTCATCAAAAAGTTATATTCATTTGGGGAAAATTATAATAATATTATTATTACTAGTAGTAATTAATGCAGAAATAAAGGTTTAGCTGGCATGCAATTGATATAATTTTGGGGTCTTACCATGTGAGTGCCTAAGATTTGCATTGTACAGTAATATATATATATATATATATATATATATATATATATATATATATATATATATATATATATATATATATATATATATAAACAATATTAGTTTGTTCAGTATTTCCACATAAAGACATAAAGCAATCTCTGACTTTTTTTTTTTTTTTTTCAGATTGTCCCTACATTATATGAAATATGAAATTACGTTGTCTAGGATGAAAAAAAAAAAGGAAAAAATGCCTCCATTTGCTACGTTTATAGACACATGCACACATACATACATACGTACATACATGGAACTCCACATTCATAGATGCATAGTGACCCAAGCTATTCTTCTACTATACAACCTTCTCTGTTACATTACAAGCATTTCCCTTATATCACCAGCTGTTGACTCTTTTAGGATTGCTGATCCAGCATGCATCACCCATAGGTTCAATACTAAACAGGTTTAGAAACGTCTGTTTTTTAAATCTTTAATTGTTGACAGAATTTTCTTGGCTCTTAGCACCACAATATTACAGCACAAAGACCACAACATGTACCACCACTGTGTCTACAATGTATTCCATCAAAGGCCTTCTACATACAGGGGAAGTGTCACACATACATTGACCTAAGCAAGGGAACAGTTACTTTGTGTCTACAGAAATGCTACTATTTACAAAACCAGTCATTTCTTCTTCAAGAAGCCATTAAATAAATCCTTAAAAATGTTTGCTTTGTTTTCGTTTCTTAAATACTCACAGCTATATGTATATGTGTCATATCTCAGTCCATACCTTTATCACATACAATCACATAAATGCATCTGTGATGTATGTGGCTTGTATACAAAATATTTTTTTTCTACACTGATCTAGAAGTAAATATTCATATACACATATACACCCTTAGTTTTTTTTATACGTATACAGTCAAGTACATAAATAAGACAAGAAAAAAAGTCTCCATCGATTTTCCTTGGTTATAGGAACAATTGTCCTGAAGGACTTTGTATCCAACAATATCAAGGAGCTTTTTTTTTCCTTCCATAGTCATTTGGTCCAAATGATTCCCAGCAATTGGATCAATGCAATTCCTTATAATAATGGGGTGCTGGACCCCTCTGTGTGCTGCTGGTGGCCCTGTACTTTGGACTGTTGGCTTGAGGCTGGTGGGTTTGCAGATCGCATCTTAGTGTTGGGCAATTTGTGATCTTTCTTCCACTTCATCCTCCTGTTTTGGAACCAGATCTTGACCTGACGTTCAGATAGGCACAAGGTATGGGCAATCTCTATCCTCCGGCGTCTAGTAAGGTAACGATTAAAGTGAAACTCCTTCTCCAGCTCTAGGACTTGCTGTCTGGTGTAGGCAGTTCGAGACCTTTTGGGTTCCCCGCCAGTGTAATTTGGGTTAACTGAGCAGATAGAAGAGAAAAGCAAGGGGACATAATCATTAGATAATGACTGTCCAGGTAGGGAAAAGGACAACAAATCCCAGGTTACTGACAATATATTGTGCCTTATGGGCCAAAATCAATTACATCTGGAATTACCTCCCAAATAGATCCCCTCCATCTAGTGAGCATCCAAAAGGGATGGTGTCCCCATGCCAATGACACATTGCCACTTACCTGTGTTGACGTGTATCTTCTTCATCCAGGGGTAGACCACTGGCTCCTTGCTGCATTTGAGGGCAGCTGCAGCACTCTTGTCTGGATGGAGGCTGTCACTGGACACTCCTAGAGGCTCACAGTGCTGTGGAGGTGCTGGAGGCTGCCTGAGGACGTGGCTTTGGAGAAGTTGTGGAGGCTGAGAGTGGCTTTTGGCAGGGATCCCCTCCTCATGGCTGGCGGAGAGGTGGCTGTATCCATAGTTGGATTCAGGGTAGCTGCTCGGACCTTGGTAGATAGTCTCAGGGGCAGCCTCGAAGCCCGGCTCCCTCGGCCGCTCGTAGTATTCAGGAGACTGGTTGTGCAAGTAGTTGTTTTGGGCATACTCCTCGCAGGGTGGGAATTTCGGCTCGATGTAGTTGGAGTTTATCAAAAACGAACTCATGGCCATTAATTTGTGCAAGTGCAACAAAAAAATACTAATTTTTCTCGCGTTGTCGTTTTTCTGTTCTGCACAAAACCCTCCTACTCCCTGTCAAGTGTGCAAAGTTACACACCCATGTGACCAGGCCAGCCAATGGGTGCAATGCTCTGCACCCCGGATAAGGAAACACCAGGATGATAAATGCTCTGCAAGTCACCCCTTATAGACTTCACTGCAGCTGGAACATCATCAGACTAAAATCCCTGCCACAGATCCAGAGGACAACACCAGGGATCAATACTAATCACACTCATGTTACACTACAAGCCAGAGTCATAGCAACACATGCACTCAGAGTAGTCATGATGGCTATGCTGCTGTCCTGGAGGAGGCTGCTCTGCTCTGCTGTATGTAATCCTATGTATCTAACAACTAATCGTCACAGGGACAAATGCACTAATATTAGGACTGATCCTGGAATATGCTCCTGTACTGTCTGTTCTGTATGTTCTATATGACTACTCTACATACTATAACACAATATATAATGTAGTAATATAAGGACTGATCCTAGAGGAGGCTCCTATACTGTATGTTATATGTGACTAATCTACATACTATAACACAACATATAATGTAGTTATATAAGGACGTATGTCATATGTGACTAATCTACATACTATAACACAACATATGATGTAGTTATATAAGGACTGATCCTGGAGGAGGCTCCTATACCGTATGTTATATGTGACTAATGTACATACTATAACACAACATACAATGTAGTAATATAAGGACTGATTCTGGAGGAGGCTCCTATACTATATGTTATATGTAACTAATTAACATACTATAACACAACATATAATGTAGTAATATAAGGACTGATTCTGGAGGAGGCTCCTATACTATATGTTATATGTGACTAATCTACATACCATATCACAACACATAATGTAGTAATATAAGGACTGATGTTGGAGGAGGCTCCTATACTGTATGCTATATGTGACTAACCTACATACTATAACATACTATGACTGATACTGGAGGAGGCTTTTTTAATGTATGTTCTATGGGACTAATCTTCACAGTACAATATATAATGTGGTAATATTAGTACTGATCCTGGAGGTTGTATAAGGACTGATCCTGTGTGGTCACCTATCAGGACTAATCTACATACTATGAGACCACAACATCACAACATATCATGCAATATGCTCTTCTATGATTCCACTACTAAGTATGATTGTATCCTACAGAAGGCTTCTTCATTATAATGCTGTATGTAATCCTATGTATGTAACTACTATTCCTCAGACTATACTAGGAGGAACATATGCACTAATATTAGTGATTACTGCAAGTTGTACGTGTGGTCACCTATCAGTAATAATCTTCATACTATGACACCACAACACATAATGCAGTCATATTAGAAGCCCCCTCCTATGACTCCAGTATAGAAAGCTGTTGTACATTATAATACTGTATGTAAGGTTATATTTGTAGTACTGTGATACTAATGTAATACTTGGAGCCTCTGCTGTTAATACTAGAACACATACAGAACTGCTGCACTCTGTGGTCGATAGGACTTGTTATTATGTAGCTATATAGATATTAATGTCATGTATGGTATTTTTTTTTTATAAGTATATAACCTAAGCTATGTCTAAACATCAACTATATCAAGTTATTGCTGTGTATGGAAGAATATATTGGGTCTATATAACCATCACTATAGATTACTACTAGTAAAGCAGGGAAGAGTCAAGCCTCAATAGCAAATTTATTTTTATTATTATTTTTTTCAATGCCTTATAACTGGCCTTTATGTATTTTATGTCACCTATTTATTAAGCGAATATACAGAGGTAATATACAAAATCCATGTGAAATACACAACATAGTTCACCCTGCACTGTATCAGACATTACATGTAGCAGAGGCAGTACAATATATACTGTTCTGATAACCCAGGGGGCAACTGCAGGCAGAGGATCTAACACAGGGGATCTAAACCATATTTATTGTGTAAGGATGAATCCTGCATTCGGATACATACTGGTAAATAGAAATACATGTTTTATCTAAAATAGCACCTCCTAACCTGAGAACATTAGTCTTGTCTGAGCCATGAAAGTGTTATATCTGGATTTATCCCTAAAGAAGACGAGTATGGCAGATGCCTTCCACATGTTGCTAAAGAGAGAATCTGGGAGTCAGTATATAGGGATATTCTATAGGACCAGGTTGTGGACATCAGTGCATTATAAATACTGAATTATTAATAGGTCTGACAGTATACTCGTATGGGTTATGGTAAAGGGACTAGGAGTCAGTGAAGTGTAGTTGTATGACCACAAATTATGTAGCAGACCCTTCCTAGATGGATAATAGATACATACAGACATAGATCGATCATGTATATTTACCTGTAATACATGGCTATTTTCCAAACGTTTACATAATTGTATGGATAATGTATATATGTATTTATATCACAGCTATACAGTGCATTTTGTCTTTCAGAAAACAGAAAAAAAAGAGGCATTTACCTTGTTATATGAAGCATAAACACAGCAGATGGTGAACTTTCATTCATTTGCATTCTGCAGAGGGACAGGGAGCAGACTTGTAGAAATCGTTCATTTTCGGCATACACTGGTCTAACACACAGAAAATAAAACATGTATGTGAGATCTGTGTCGAGGCACAATACAACATTAATTATTAAAAATGAATTGAACACATTTTTTTTCTAAATATCTATTTATCTCTATATGTTCTTTCTTTCTTCTATCAATCGATTAGTAATAAACTACTGAGTACAATTTGTTGAATTTTGATTTTTTTTTTTGTTTATTAATTAACATTTTCACCAAAAGTGTTTCCATATAAATATGTTTACATATAAATCAATGTAGAATGATGTTACTATGACCTGTACTATCCAGATCATTGATCTGTTTGTCCTGGACAAGATTGTGACGATCATGGGAGTGACTGCAGCGCCAGATTTTTCTCTCTGTAGTTGGTACATATCGAAAACATTGTACAGATAAATTCTCCTTTAATGTGGGTGCAAAATGCTTGCAAGTGGCTATGTAAATTTCCAAAGGCCTGTTAGTTGTCTTTGAGGTTTTGTTATCATTAAGAATTGAGCCAAGACCACCAGGCGTTATCTCACTAGAAGACATTTAAACATTTTCCTGCAAGATTTATGGTTATCTCACCCTGCCATAAACAAGCAGATCTGCTCTGCTCACAACACTGGGGTCTTCTTCTGCTAGAAGGCACAACATCGCTGTTGTCGATATTTCCATCAATTACTACTAATAATAGTAGCAATAATCGCTACTATTACCAACAAGACTTCATCATGAGTGGAGATAAATGTTTATATTATTATTTATTTTCCTCTGATCAATGTTGTGTAAATAAAAAATATATATATATATATATATATATATATATATATATATATATATATATATATATATATATATTTTTTTTTTTTTTTTTATTGGATTTTTTCAGTTATTTTTGTTGTGTTTCTTTCGATATAATGTTTGTCCCTTTCTTCTGTTGGGTGTTGGTTTCAGAGTGACCGAGAAGTGACACTGAGCGCATTTGGTTTGGTATTAATCTTCCCCATTGACAGTCTTTGTTAAATAAGGAGCCTTGCAGTTCACCAGGCGACATTTTCATATTTGTTAGACTCACTGACCTGAGGTTCACCTCGGCCTTGGACTTAGCTTTTCTAAAAGGTCCAGCAAGTGTCTTTAAGACAGCAGGGAGTTTCTAGCAGGTCACTTCTTGTGACAGAAAATGAAGAATAAATTAGGGAAAAGTACACATTACAGAGGTTATGAAATGCATCACTCTTGTTGATTGGGGTTCTGAGGAAGCCCCCCCTGACCTCAGGGAAGGAGGCTTTGGGTAGGGGCCACATCACCACCAGGGTTTGTCAAAGTTTTTTTGCTTATGTTATTATTTGCTATATTGACTAAACCTGTGCTTGTTCCTTAATCTCGGAGAAACATAGGAGAAATTAACTATAACCAATAAGCAATCATGACGGAAAAGGAAAATCCTGTCCTAATTTACCAAATCTGGAAACATTTAAATTGTGATTAATGATTGGTCAGGAAGTTGGTAACAACCTCACATCAACTATACAAAAACAGCCAGGAAATAAGAAATCTTCCGATACTGCACATAGGGAAGTATCTTTAGAAGGTAGAAATAATCTCCCAGATAAATGTATAAAAAAATAAAAAAAATAAATAAATTAAAGTATTTCACTAAAAATCGTGATTTATTTCTTTTACAATACCAACAAAAACTTGATTGTATTATACAAGAGGCGAGTGTGATTCTAATCTGAACATTTATTACATCCTTAAGTTCAAGTATACATTTCTATCAAGCATTTTTACACTTCCCTCAGAACTCAAATGGAAAATACTTTTTATTATTATTATTATTATTATTATTATTATTATTATTATTATTATTATGCTATTCCATGAAAAATCTAATAGCAACTTTTGAAAAACGCACACACAGTAGAGTAGAAAGATAATAGATAAAATATATGAAATATTCCGACATATCAGCTTTCAAAAAAATATAGCAGATTTTGTATATTATAGAATAATGTATTATTATTATTATTATTAATATTATTATCATCATCATCATTATTATATTAAATTAATGTATTGTACAGGTATATTTAAAAAAAGCCTAGTCTTCCATATAGCATGCTTTTGAGATAAACTCATACATTTTGTATTAATGTATCAACAATAACAATAATAATAATAATAATAATAATAATAATAATAATAATAATAATTAGCAATATTAGCAGTAGTAGTATATATGGCCAACCTTTATTGGCCATATATAAAACTACTATTATATTTTGGTTTCTTAATAAGTTCAATAATCATATTAATTTTTAAATGTTTGGAGATCATTTTACTTTTTTTCTTGAAATTAAAAATTTGACTTTATTTTACTGAATACAGCAAGTTTCCACCATTTCCACTTTGTTTGTTATACCTGCTCCATATGGAACATCTTCATTGAGACTATAATGTGGATGGTTCTAGATGAAATACAGCTCGTACCGCTGAAAGGAATCATTTTTCTATCCTTGCATTGGTAATTAGGGTCATTTAGGCGCTAGGGTTCAACAGGAGTCCAGTCTATGATGCTCGGGGAACTCAAAACACTTTTTATCTTTTGTGCTGATGGGCAGAATGTCCACTATATAACATTGACATCCAACTTTGTCTGGATGGATGATGACTTAGAGCAGTCCAAAGCCTCAACTTTTGACCTCCAACTTTTTGACCTATGATTCTCCCTCCCTGTACAGCATGTATGCACAGGCTCATGGGATCATGCATCCATATACACAAACACCACACACAGAAACATACTTTTTCCTATACAAATACGCCCAAATAATATTTTTTTGTAATATATTTAACACTTTCAAGATCAATGTTTAAGTACTTATAACGTATAGAAAGCCATCAAAATCCAATGATAATGGAACTGCCCATGAATTCTATTACAATTCTTCAAGTGATTGCTGATCCTGCTTGCAAATTAAGGTTTCATTGCTGATTACTTTATGTTCTCTTTCTCTCTCTTAGAGTTCTTATAAGAAAAAAGTATGAAGGAGAATGGGAAAAAAAAGCTTGCCTAGCATAGTGTTGTCGGTGAACTTGGTCTGAAGCGAGCTCTGCTGGTGATACTAAGCTTTGCAGATTTATCTTTCTCTGCATTTACTTAACCTGGCAGTGAACTGAGGGAGCTGTGATTTGTTAAGCTCTGACAGTCTTCACCTTAAGCGAGGGCTGCTCCACAGAATTGCAATTGTTTGAACAGCAACGTTGAGTAAATATTATTTTCAATGGAAGAAATTGTTGAAAAGTTATACCTAAGCAAATTATAGTGGAAAATTATAGTGGGGAATTTAATTGGAAATTTTAGAATAAAAATATGTATCATTACAATCATAAGAGGAAGAACAAAACTTGTACTGTTACTAAAATATCACCTGCAGTAAGAGAAAACAATCATAAAACTCACTCAACTCTACTGCAATATAGGTCTCATATATAAATATATATATATATATATATATATATATATATATATATATATATATATATATGGTTGAATGGATAGATAGATAGACAGATAGATAGATAGATAGATAGATAGATAGATAGATAGATAGATAGATAGATAGATAGATAGATAGATAGATAGATGACACCAATGATTTATCTACCTTTATGTGTATAAAGTAGCTCCAGTTGTTGACCCCAGCCTGGGAAGGTACTTGATAGCTCACCATATTTTTGCATTATCTTTGTTTTTACATCGCTGGTTAATATGCCAAAACCCCCAAACATTGGGAATAGATAAAGAAGGTGTACGGTAATAAAAAATGTTAAAATATTGTATAATGTAACTGAATGCATCGCAAATTGGCCATCAATCAAGACTAAATGTTTATTGTAAACTAATTGTAGAATGATTAAATGACATTCATGCAGATACTATGAACGTTTTATGCAATCATTGTAAAATTAGTTAAAAGAGTGTAGTACGATTTGCAGCTTCTACAAAATAAAAGACCACACCTTATTCGGTGAAATGTCAAAAGAACATTTTATATTAGTAAATAGAATGGTAAAAAAGATAACATGGGTAAACTGAATACATGGGTGGATGGGAGATAGATAGATAGATAGATAGATAGATAGATAGATAGATAGATAGATAGATAGATAGATAGATAGATAGATAGATAGATACGGATGATGGGTCATAATGATAAAAATAGATGAAATCATAGATAAAGCATAAGTAGAAAGTACATACCCACTTGTAGATGGGCATGCTGTTTGCTACATATATGATAGATTTCAGGTGGACTGATGGAAGGATAAATGTATGTATAAATAGATAGAAGACAGTTGATAGATAAATAGATAAATAAATTATATGAAACTAAACATTTACAAAACACACAATCAATAAATAGACTGCATAAAGGCAAAAAGAAGAAGAAATAAAGAGAAAAAATACACATTCCTATTGTTTTGCTTTCGAACAGTAGACAGATAGAAGCATTAGAGAATAGATAAAAAGATAGATGCATCTTTACACTTCCCTAAATCCTTATTTTCCCTACTCAATAATTAATCTAATGTATCAAAAGTTTGTGTTCTTTTGCCTTTAAAAATAAAAGAAACCCCCAGAGAAATCCTCTTTTTGTCACTTATATTGGGGTCATATTTTATGCTAATGTAGATGTTCAAGAAAACCAGAAAACAATAACAAAACGGAAGGAAAGCAGTGACCAAATGTTCCTAGTGTCAGCCATAAAACTTTATGACTTGTTTGAACTTTAGCCCAGGGATCACCCCAAAAGAAATAAGATACAAACCATCGGTTCCCATCACAACTGATCTACCAACAAGTGAACAGGTTACCTGCAGGCTGGAGATGGATTTGGGGGTTGTGTGCATCTGGATTTCACATCCCAAACACATTTCCTTGTGGATCTACTAAATAAAGGCAAAGTTTTCATCTCTGCGTCTCAAAGTGTAATGTTAAATCCTCTGCTAAACTTCCTTCTGGGCTGGTGACAGAGCAGTGTGAAGACACTATGGACACTAAAGTAAGTATGTGAAGTAAACACACAGCTGGGGCCTATCCAGATTCTTCCCCAGAAACATCACATATATCTTCAGGGGGGAATTTCACTTTCTCTCTCTGCTTCCTTTGATATTGGCCACTTTTGCTTTAGGACAGATAAGGAATTGGGTGAAGTGAATAGTGTTTATTATAAGGTAAGTACCAGCCTTGTACAGTGACAGATAGTACCTGAGTAGTGAATGGCAGCTCCCTGACGCTTTAAATGGTCTTTAGAGACTTTTGGATTATTTATAAAAACTCAGAATCTAATCAGATGTTTTAATAGTGTTTTTTTTTCTCCTTAAAATTAACTGGTCAATATAACATGAATAAGAAATATTAAGTGTGGATAATAGTTTGGAGTATAACATGGTTGATCATGGTTGGAGACACGATTTAAGTTACACACACACACAATATAATCATGGCTTAACATAGAAGAATTTTACATATCAAAAGTTTATGTAAAACTCACCTTAAATTGTTACATTAGAAGATACCAGGATGTGATGTTCAGAGCTGGGGAAATCTGCCATGAACTAGGTGTAGCCTGCACCCTAATGTGTCCTGCTAGAAGCCAAGTGATGTCCAGCATGAGTGAGATTATATGATATGTGGTATATAATGTTGGACGTCTACTCCCCAAAACCATAAAACTTACTTTAATAGCCCCACGTGACATTTTATAGCCAGTGAGCCTATCTGTCTGTGCTATGGAGGATTTTACGATCTAATTCATAGACAAAACCCTATTCATTTGGCAACCAAATGTCACATAGCCGGAACTAGGGCTTATAAAGTTTACTGTTATATAACTTAGGGGAGACAAGAATGTAAGCACTTAGCAAAGAGAAGCTCTTGTCATTTCCATTACAGGCTGAGAGGAGTTACAGTCAAGCTCAGGTGAGGTAAGTCAAGCCTGGAAGGTTTGGGGGAACTTATAGGAACCCTTGTAGAAATAGAGTCCTGACTTCTTTTATGTAAGATTATAAGAAAACAGTATATACAGAGTATGATGTGGACTTTAGCCACAATAATTGACCTTTAAACATTATACTCTATCTGCAACATTTCTGTTACAATTTAACTGAATTCATTAATTATCCTAAATTTCTAATCCATGCCCAATATCA